>NW_027287427.1:81996745-82719245 GCF_022747635.1 Hetaerina americana
CCGCCATGTCCTCACCTCGACGTACTTCCTCTACAATGGGAAATTCTACGAGCAGGTGGAGGGGGTCCCCATGGGTTCTCCTCTCTCCCCAGCCATCGCCAACTTTTACATGGAGGACTTTGAGGAGAGAGCACTAAGAACCGCTCCATTACGACCGAAACACTTTTTTCGATACGTGGACGACACCTTCGTCGTTTGGCCACATGGACCGGAGACCCTCCACGAGTTCCTCGGCCACATGAACGGCATACATCCTAGTATCCAGTTCACCATGGAAATGGAAGAAAACAGACAGCTACCATTCCTCGATATTCTCATTGAGAGAAGGGAGGACGGCAGCCTGGGTCACAAAGTATACAGGAAGCCAACCCACACCGACCTGTATCTCAACGGTAGCAGTCATCACCATCCGGCACAAAAAAGGGGGGTTCTATCCACACTCATACACCGGGCAAGTGCAGTCTCCGACAAAGAAAACCTTGAAGCGGAACTACAACATCTGAGGAAGACCTTCCGGCAAAATAATTACAAGCCTCGGGAAATCGATTTGGCCCTTAAAAGGGCCTTCGCGGGACCTAAGGGTAGGAGAGAGGAGGAAGAAAAGCCAATCGCCAGAGCATGCATCCCGTTCACATCTTCAGTATCACACAAGATATCAAGAATACTGAAAAAACACAAGGTGGAAACGATTCACAAACCACAAGGGAAGCTAAAATCTTTCCTTGTCACGGCCAAAGACAAACGCGGAATGAAGTCATCGGGAGTCTACCGAATTCCCTGCGAGTGCGGCAAAGTTTACATCGGGGAGACGGGCCGCACAATTGAAAAACGCCTAAAAGAACACCAGAGATGCATACGACTCCACTACCCGGAAAAGTCGGCAGTCGCCGAACACAGTATCACCCATGACCATAGAATCGACTTTGAAGCCACAAAGAGGCTATGTCATGCCAACGGTTATTGGGACCGCGTGGTAAAAGAAGGAATAGAGATCCGACTGGAGAAAAACAACTTAAACCGAGACACCGGCTTCCAGATAAGTAATATTTGGAAGCCGATACTAAAAAAGATGAGAAACACACGGGAACAAGGCCGATTGACCGGAGCGGGCCGAATAAACTCATCCGACCAATCAGGCCACACCTGACCCACGCAACATGTATAAATACCCGGCAATTTCCATGCTCTGCACTTCAACCCTGAAGACGATGGCAGAGTCAGCCATCGAAACGTCGGTACTCCGAAACCTGACCCGGTTGGAAACCCGAGAAAAATTCCTGAATACTATTCGCCGGGAAAGCCTGAGATCCTTCATTACTCACCTCTACGGGGAGGAAATTCATCGCTGCGTTCGCCGATGTGAGCAGCTACGGAAGGACAGAGCCAAACTTCTTGGCTCCCTCGCATTCCTTCTGAGGTGCAGGGACAAAGAAGTTATACCTAGATTCGTCAGCCTTCGACCCCCGGTGAATTCACCGGCAGCCAGACGCATCATGAGACGAACCAGTCTCGCTTTACTGCGAGAACGGATACACCACCATAGGAGTGCCCTTGATGACAACGCAAAATGCCTCTTGGATATCCACCTACGATTGGCAGCCTGTCTTTCTCCGACTGACTGGGATTTCATCGACAGAACCACTGCAGCTCAAGGGGAAATGCTGCTCCGCAGGAATACAGAGAGGCAAAAAAAGAAGTACGAACGACTGGATATGGGAAAGGAAGCCGTTCCTCCTCTCGATCGTCAACGACTCGTCATAAACCTTACCGGCACGGAAATTGATGAATCAACTTCCCTGGTCCTTGCCAAAGGATTAAACTTTGCTCCGACTCCGAGATCCATTCCCTACCTTGATATAGTAGGGAGTATTGAGCAAGCCATCCGCAAACTCCCCCTGGAGGAAGCGGAAGAAGTTAGGGGAGAAGTATCAATGGTCCTTAAAAGGGCCGTGGTACCAAAACCCAACATCACGAAGGGAGAAAGACGCGCTCTGATTTCCCTGCGTAAGAATCCTGACGTCACAATCCTGCCGGCAGACAAAGGCAATGCAACCGTCTTGCTGAACACGGAGGAGTACCACCAAAAAATTCAAAAGCTCCTGGAAGATCCAGCATACCGAACCATCAACCGTGACCCCACGGATGCTATAGTAAGGAAGACATCCGCCCTCATCAAGAAGACGTTGCAGACGCCGGAGGCGAGCAGAAACCTAATTCCACAAGCGCCCGTTCCTCCGAGATTATACGGACTGCCAAAAGTTCACAAGGAAGGTGCTCCCCTAAGGCCAATTGTGAGCGCCATAGGGGCTCCCACGTATGGCTTGGCAAGGTACCTGACAGGCGTCTTGGCACCCTTGGTTGGATCTTGCGAACACCACATCAAGAACTCCGCTGAATTCGTGCAGACGCTGAAGAATATTCACCTAGAAGACCGAGACATCTTAGTGAGCTTCGACGTTGTGTCACTATTTACCAAAGTACCGGTCAAGGACACCTTGCTACTCCTTCAAGCACAATTTGATCAGCAGACTGTCGAACTCTTCCGCCATGTCCTCACCTCGACGTACTTCCTCTACAATGGGAAATTCTACGAGCAGGTGGAGGGGGTCCCCATGGGTTCTCCTCTCTCCCCAGCCATCGCCAACTTTTACATGGAGGACTTTGAGGAGAGAGCACTAAGAACCGCTCCATTACGACCGAAACACTTTTTTCGATACGTGGACGACACCTTCGTCGTTTGGCCACATGGACCGGAGACCCTCCACGAGTTCCTCGGCCACATGAACGGCATACATCCTAGTATCCAGTTCACCATGGAAATGGAAGAAAACAGACAGCTACCATTCCTCGATATTCTCATTGAGAGAAGGGAGGACGGCAGCCTGGGTCACAAAGTATACAGGAAGCCAACCCACACCGACCTGTATCTCAACGGTAGCAGTCATCACCATCCGGCACAAAAAAGGGGGGTTCTATCCACACTCATACACCGGGCAAGTGCAGTCTCCGACAAAGAAAACCTTGAAGCGGAACTACAACATCTGAGGAAGACCTTCCGGCAAAATAATTACAAGCCTCGGGAAATCGATTTGGCCCTTAAAAGGGCCTTCGCGGGACCTAAGGGTAGGAGAGAGGAGGAAGAAAAGCCAATCGCCAGAGCATGCATCCCGTTCACATCTTCAGTATCACACAAGATATCAAGAATACTGAAAAAACACAAGGTGGAAACGATTCACAAACCACAAGGGAAGCTAAAATCTTTCCTTGTCACGGCCAAAGACAAACGCGGAATGAAGTCATCGGGAGTCTACCGAATTCCCTGCGAGTGCGGCAAAGTTTACATCGGGGAGACGGGCCGCACAATTGAAAAACGCCTAAAAGAACACCAGAGATGCATACGACTCCACTACCCGGAAAAGTCGGCAGTCGCCGAACACAGTATCACCCATGACCATAGAATCGACTTTGAAGCCACAAAGAGGCTATGTCATGCCAACGGTTATTGGGACCGCGTGGTAAAAGAAGGAATAGAGATCCGACTGGAGAAAAACAACTTAAACCGAGACACCGGCTTCCAGATAAGTAATATTTGGAAGCCGATACTAAAAAAGATGAGAAACACACGGGAACAAGGCCGATTGACCGGAGCGGGCCGAATAAACTCATCCGACCAATCAGGCCACACCTGACCCACGCAACATGTATAAATACCCGGCAATTTCCATGCTCTGCACTTCAACCCTGAAGACGATGGCAGAGTCAGCCATCGAAACGTCGGTACTCCGAAACCTGACCCGGTTGGAAACCCGAGAAAAATTCCTGAATACTATTCGCCGGGAAAGCCTGAGATCCTTCATTAAACGGCTGGTTTCCACTTGATAGATTTACCGCTGCAGGAAATTTCCATTTTTAGGATTAATCAAATTTTAAATTAATGACAATTTCATTAAAACCTTGTGTTCAATTGCTATGGTTTATTAGCATATTGAATGAAAATCATCTGCATTAGGAAATTTATCTGAAGTTAATATATACGATTTAGGCAGCGATTATGTTTAAATATTTATGTGACATAAGTAAAATATGCCAAGTTACACAAATAAAAATATATCTATAGTATATTATTCCTCTAATTGCTTTTATCTGGCAAGTTTCTTATTAGATTTTCTCGTATCCTCTGACTATGAGATATCGCGTTCAAAGAAATATGGAGATTATAGGTATTGCACAAACGTTAAATTTTAGAAATTTAGATGCAAACACGGAGCGTGTATGCATTGCAAAAGCATATTACTTGTTTTTAAAATGTTATCCTAGGCGGGTTTTGGTAAAAAAATCCAGTCAAAGGGAATGATTTTATTACGGAAGTCCTATAAATTTTTCATCGGGTAGTTAGGTCCTTTTTTAACTAAATAACTCCATGCCTTTGTCGGTCCAAATTCCGATTTCAGATTCTGAAAGTAAAAAACATGCCCGAAGCACTCTGTAGTCGTACCACAATGTTATTTAATCCTGCCGCCTGTTTTTCGTGATCATCCCTCATTTACATGCTCATCTCCTCTCTTCCTCCCTCTATTTTTTCTGCTTTATATCCCTCCTTTCAAAAGTTTGAAAATATTTCCTGCAAAAGGACTTCTGTATGGGGAAAAAGGATGAGTGACTCTCATTCCTGTGCATCACGCAAATTTCCATCTGTGGCATGTGATTTTCAGCGTGTGTTTTAAAATGATCGGCTATCCCATTTCCTTCTCAAACATTGTTTTTAGTCGAACAATTGTATTTTTATTTAGTTTCAACGTAACTTTGAAATAATCAGTTTCCATTCACTCCATTTCATTGACTTAATTTATATAAAATGCAGAATGTCACAATTACACTCCCATTGCAATGGAGTGCTCCCATTGTGGATTGATTTCATTTTAGAAGGTCCAGTAGACCAGAAAAAATAAAGCAGTGGATCATGATTCATTTCAATCTAGATTTCATCGTGCATCTACTATGTCAGCAAAAGAGTAACCAGAGCTTCCAACTATTTCGAGTTGTAGCAATGAGTTCTTTCATCTATATTATTTTCGCCTTTATTAGTACTAGAGATAATCTTAAATTAAGTTGAAAAAAGTCCAAGTTTCACATTGAAAATGTTTGTTCCTATTTCATCCTCATAAGAAGAGGAGCCTCACGATGATTGCTATCTCTGATTGTAAAGTACTATATCTTTTGAAAGAGGAACCATTAAGTTTTAAAATACATTTTAATTACATGCATTTCTAATGTATCCTCAACCTCGGTTTTCGGAGGATATGAATGACGATATTTGCCCCATTATATTGAATATTCCCCACCACTCTTTCATATTTTCTTTTCCGGCGTCCCATTGTAGCCACGTCCGAGACGAGTTCACATGACCTTTTTAGAAAAACGGAGTTATGAACATGAGCGCTCGTCTATGGTAGAACTCGAGAATGTGAAACCGAAGGTTTTTTCTTCCTCAATGGATTACCAACCTTTCTCCACGAGATTCCATTGTATAAGTTTGACGGCGCGTCTGCCAAGCGGTGGGATGGACTACGACGCACTGTCTAAATTATGCGGAAGGTTTTGGGGATGAAAACGTACCTTTCCCATGACCTTTGTCGAGCTTTCGTATTGTGGACAGGAGTTAAAAAGCAAATGCCTCAGCCATCATTTAAAATTAAGTTTTTAATTTGAATGATTTGATATTTCGGCGACAGCTTATAAACGACACCAGGCATTTTTATTGCTCTACATTTATTTATTAAAATCAAGAAATATACGGGAAATACACATTACTTTTAACGCCCTGGCGTTACCATGCTACAATGTTAACATGCATTTACTTTCTCTTCATGGTTGATAATTATTACGTCATTACGTTTAGAACGTCTTTAAATTCTGAGTCCTGTTTATAAGTGAGTTAATTATGAATCCAAAATTATTATTATTGCAATATGCTTACTCTTGTAGTAAGAATTACCATAACTTTCTGCAGTCTCCTTCACGTCTGTCGTACTTCTTACCAAGCATTTCTTCTTGCTATCCACTCGGATAATTTAACTTTTATCTAAAATGCAATGTAAAAATCTAACTTAAAGTGTATAATGCTCATCATAGCGTAGATAATCCTCATATATACTTCTTCTATTCTTCCAAAACTTTGAATTAGCTTTGGTCCTCTCTTCTTTGATATTTTCCTTTCACTTAATTTGCATATTACTGGACATCCTTGTTTAGCACATAAATTTATGATTTGCGATGACTAATTTTTGATCCCAATGAAGTTTCGCTTCCAAGATTTCATTTTTCGGTGATAAAATGTCCGTATATTGATCATTATTATCACTTTTTTTGATGCGCGCTCAAATAATTATGTGGAAGTCCATGTTGGAGAAACGAGAATCACTATGTGTGCAGTGGAAGGATACACAGGCAGCGCACGTCTTTTTTCCTCGTCTTCTTCTCTTTTCCCAGTTTTCATATCGTCATTCAGGCCATTTTTTTAATGAATGAGTCTGACACTTAAATCTTGCTTTACATTATCAACGCAACGTTTCACAAATCCACTCTGGAGTACATTATTTCGTATCTTCTGTTAAACTCTATTTTACTGACTCTCTCCGTAGTCGAGTCCTTCGTTGAGCCAAATAGGTTCTGTGCCGCCTCTTCCTACTTCGATGCTAATGCCCTTGTAACCTCGTTTAATCAAGAGGAGACAGTTTTGAACTTCAAATGCGCTCTGGCTGTCCTACCCTCTGCATCCCGCTGTCTCACAGCCGTGAAGTAATAGGTATTGGTAGGTCCAAAGTCGTGTAGTTATATCGAAGTGACAGCTAAACCTCTCGCCCGAGTGCATTTCTCCTAATCTTCATAGTTTGCATCACGCGTCGGATAACGAGTTGGAAGTTATAAACGGCGCCTAACTTAGCATAAATAATTAGGGATATTTCTACAAACAAGCTTATTCTAGTTGAGATAATTCTTATTTGTATTCATTTAACTTGTGAAGCACAAAAAAAACACCCTACTCTGGGAATTTTACGGTACACAGAATTATATCTTTATTCTCAACCTATTTTTTATTAATTATTTGTTGAATTCAGTATATGTTTACTGAGGAAAAAAGTTAATACAGCACGATTTCCAAACTGAAAGCGTTGAATAGTGTGATTTAAACTCAAATTCGGCGTCTTCTCATCTAACGAGCTTATACAGAGAGCCGTGCTGTTGGCGACCGTCGACCCACGTATCTTAAATGCGAGATAGCTAGTTCCGTAAGACTTATTATGAAGACACACGCCTCTCTGAATTTCCTTGTGAAGTATCAGATAAATACTTTAACCGGCAAATATTTCGTTTGTTTAACTGATTTGCTGATTTAACCACTCAGTAAATTGTATGACATCAAAATCTTAATTAGAAGACCTATTGTAGGTTCATTTGAACAAGTAATTCAGTGCATTAATTCATTTTTAAGTCCGTATTTCTTTACTATCAATTTATTTTCAGCATATTCTGAGCTTATAAAGGTGATCAAAGTGATGCCACTTTGAATGCAATGATTTGCACATCCCGCAGTTAATTTAATTAACCTGAGAAATAAACCAAAACAAAGGGAATATTTAGAAAACCATGTTTAAACTGCGCCAAGTGAGTCCAATAAGAATTCATATCCCCTTTCATTAAAATACCAAATAGAAAAAAGAAAATAAATGAAATAAAGGAAAAGAAGCAATGCCAATGAGCAGTGTGTCCTGCAACAGGAACTGGTCCTTAGCCTTTATGAGGAACCTGTTCCTATGGATGGGCATCTTCCCCGTTTTTTCTCCGTTAAAGATAACATGCGAGGAGATGGATGGAAAATGGAAAATTATGGCCCAAATACGCTAATCCGATGACCAGCATTTTATGCGACAAGGCTCGCATTGAAGCGAGTCAATCTGATTCCAAACCCTGGAGAGGAAACAATTCCAATGGCAAGACGCCTTCTTCACCGCCATCATTTGCCTCCAGTTTCATTTATTATGTTGTTTTTTCTATACTCTGTATTTTAATTTAGAGGAGAAGTAAACCTTTTTTCTTTGACTAAATGCAATCTAATTCCGCTTATCAATATGTTTCTATTATTTGGCCTTTCGAACCATTTAGCAGACTAACTAAATTAACCGTTAATTGCGTATATTTTTAAATTCAAAACGGGGAAGGAACTTGGTGATCTTTAGAAATCTGGACAGCACTGAGAATAATCAATTACGAAGGAATCCTAAAGAACCAATATCATGTTCTCCTAGCTATTCCGTACCATCATTTGATCTCGTTTCCAGTTACCATTTTTTCGTCCGCTGTTTAATTCATGGGAAGAATGCTGATTGTTTTGTTGAGGAAAAAAATCCGCCGGGGTACCTATGGTAATGATGTTGCGAGTATTATTCAATAAACTTGATTACTTAGTTTTAGCGTGCTGTTGTAAGTCTCCTGTTTCCACAAATTTCTTTCTTGTGCTACGTTTTCTGGAGTACTACACGTCAAAATAACCGTAACGAAATAATATTTAAGTTCCTTAGATTTGAGTGGTGGCGGCAAATTGACATTTACATCATTCCAATAGTACGAGTACGAGTACTCGTATTTCCCCTATTGAAGAGAATTGGTTTTTAAGTTTTCTTAAGAATCATGTGGACATTCGATCTTCCAAGAAAAATGGCATTACTGGGCCCGGTGCATCACAAAATGTTTATGAGAAATAGATTAGGGGAGGAGATGGAAGAAGAGGGATGGGTGGAGGTGGGATGCATAGAGTTGGAATCTCTCCCCGGAGGAAATTACAGCGTAATGTCGACGTATTCCAATGGAGAAGAAAACCCATCAATTGGAACTGGTATTGTGCCTTCGAACCGTAGTGAAAAATTCATTTTCTCAAACGAAAACGGACAATCCAGTGAAAGTTCATTAAAGCTTGTCGTAGTTCCAAAATGCATTCACCTGATTTAATGACACGAATCCTGATATATTATAACATAAGGGATGTTGGATTTTCGTTTTTCTATTAAATGTTTCCAACATCTTTCTTATCGCGTTTTGCCTTAACAATGTAATGAAGCTGTATTTTTTTCATTGTAGAATGTATCCTTTCACGATGAAACACCATTCAGTTACTTATTTCTGTTACGGGATGATAATGATATGCATTTTATCAGTTCGTAATAGGACAACGTATGCTATTTATTTGTTGAAATTTTACGCTGAAAATAATTATTTCTAACTAAGAAAGAAGTATTTTTCATTTTTAGACTGATGATTTTATCCGCAGCGTTTTCTTCATAAATCAGCAGTGAATTTAGTATATCTATAAGCCTCATGCGTGGATTTATTTCGTGCTTTTAGTACAGTAATGTAATTTTAATTTAATTGTTTATATCACTGAAAATACATTTTATTGCAGTTATTATCCCTTCTTCAAAACAAAGCTTATATAATTGTTGAATTAGACTTACCTCAGTGTGAAAAAGTTTACTGTCAAGTGCACTCATGTGAAGTCGGTTAAAAATATTATTAACATCGTATTTTTCCGACAAATCACTCAACATATAGCGTGATAATTGAATAATTTAAGATTCGAGCGAAATATTGCGCCAATTTTCGGCATAAATCGCATAAATATCCCTTCTCGAAAGAACAAATATGTCAAAGGAGCCTTTATATAGGGGGATATGTGGCACACCGGGAGGCTTTGTTCCTCTCATGTCTTGTTTTTTAGCAAATAATTTAAATTTTATTCCCTTTGATTATCATGATGACGGAGGTGGAAGAAAACCGCTCCAACAATCTGCCGATAACATCTGTCTCCCTTGTGAAACACGCCGGATGATAAAGTTGAAATTACAGTCGCCAAAAATACTCATCGCAAATTAATACAAACCACACATCTGAGGGATCCTTTGATAAATTGCGACTGATAAAAATAAAAAAAAACATTAAAAACTAACTAATTTGCTAACCCCAATTTGCTAACTTATTTATAGTTTTTTTTTCGTTTGAAGAGGAAAAGATGCAATTACTCTTCCGGAACTCGGAATCAGTTACCCATGCTGAAAAGTTGAGCATTCCTCGTTGGTTTCGCCAGAAATCCGATGACCACTTCCGCGATATTTGTTCTCTAAGTATGCATAGTTATTTATTTAACGTCGGATATGAAGGAGGTTATTAAGGAGCTATTTACGATGCCTGCTACCTTGATTTAGAGTACGAATGGCAATCCGGCTATCAAAATTCGTATTTTAGTTATGTTGATATTCACCCACAGTTAATCTTTGACCCTCTCCTCTCGTAGAGTACTCAAGGGAAATCTTTGTTTATCGTCCTCGACGTGAATTTTAACGTAGTTTAGATGTTGCTGATATATCATTTATACAAAACAACTAGCGTCTATGCCCTATATCGCCGTACCCATTTATCTGTTTGGCTGTAACTGGATTTAATTCGCAGCACAGGGCTCTTTATGTACATGGGCAGTTTCTTAGACACGGTGTCGTGCGTGACCAGCAGAAGGAACGTGGGATGGGGAAATGGGACATGGCAGTCCAGAGGGTAGAGCTTTGCACTGATGAATTTATGTATATGTATATAAATATACAGTCGATTATTCTCGAGGACCTTACGAATATACCAGCAGGGTCTTCTGGCAAGTCGTACTCGTTCGCGCCATATGGAGCGCTTGCGACGCGAGTAACCGCCGCTCAATCTCAAATGACTTCACCGCTTTGGCTGCTCGCTGTGTGTGAAGTTTCGTTACGCTATCGTTACTGTGGTGAAGATGTTGAAAAAATGCTGTGGGGAAAGCATTGTCATGGTATAAAAGGAAATATTAAAGTTATGGAAAACTGAGAAAAATGGATGTAAATCAAAATGCGCGTGTTTTCCAAAAGTGGAACCAAACTATGGATGAGTTTTCAATGTGTGTCATAAATTTATCTTTCATCAGAAGACATGCATACTGATTATATAAAAAAAGATGTATCAAGATAAGATATATTTATAAATAATTAACCCTTGCCAATAAGTTTTACTCGAAGTTATTCACCTAGCTGTACTACTACTAATGTACTACTGTAAAATCTCCATTCTCTCCATTCTTAAAAACAAAGATGGACGAATAAATTGATGCTACTCCTTGGCGGTTTGAAATATTTCCAGCTATATTCTGCCGGGAAAGTCTCATTTATTTGAATGGTTTGCATTCCTATAGTTCTCGGCCTCTTGCCTCTTTAAATGAGCATTTCGAGAAAGTATTAAAAGCTTAAGGAGGAAGTGACTCACTGCTTTTATTGTGAGTGATAACATTCATGTGTTTTCCTCTGAGGTTTCCCCCGTTTTGAATTTTAAAATGCATATCGTAATCAAGTAAGCTCAAATGCATTTGTAACTTGAGTGGTCTCGAAAATTTGAGAAAAATTTAAATTCATGGTTGCTTTCTTGGGTTGCCTTCTGTTGGGTATTATAATTGCCGAAGTCATTAAGTCATTTACCGCGATCAGAAAAACTCCAGCAGCAAAAATTTGACATTTTTCTGGTTATTTTAAGCAAAACATAATAAAATCATTTCTGAAGTAGGAACACAGGGTCGCACCCAAAAGTGGTAGGACTGATTTTCTCTGGCGCGAACGGAGCGGTAGATGGGGGTCTGCCTGGCAGGGTAAGCTGGAGGGGGCTCTTAGCAACAGACCAAAACCAACCTCAGTCGCCTGCGGGCTGTCGTTGAGTGAGGACACCATTTTTAGTGAAGAAAGTTTTTTTTCCGCGTCGAAAAACAAAATGAATCTGAATTTAGAGCAACGTTATTCCGTGAAGTTTTGTGCGAAACTCGGGAAGGCGGCAACTGAGACCCTCGATATGATCAAGCAGGCTTCTGGGGACACTGCCTTAAGCCGTTCCACAGTATTTGAGTGGCACAAGTTGTTTAAAGAGAGTAGAAGACGACCATCGCTCCGGACGGCCGTCGACGGCAAGAACCGACACGAATGTGGACAGAGTGAGGACACTGCTGAACACAGACCGACGCTTAACCAGTGAATAAATTGCAGACCAGTTGGGTCTGTCTGCATCCAACGTCCAACGCATTATTTCACAAGATTTGGCCATGCGCAAGGTGTGCGCCAAGATGGTGCCGAAAATTCTCAGTGTCCACCAACAGCTCCTGGCCAAATACGGCGTTGCCACGTTGCCGCACCCGCCCTATTCTCCCGATCTGGCACCACCGGACTTCTTCTTCTTCCCCCTGATGAAAAGACAGCTCAAGGGACGACGTTTTGACTCGATAAAGGTCGTTCAAGAGGCTTTGACGAGGGTCATCAACGGCATCCCCAAAGAAAATTTCCAGCGGGCGTACGGGGAATGGGAGCAACGTTATACTAAGTGTGTAGCAGCTCAAGGAGCGTACTTTGAAGATTATTAAGTCAATGTAAGTATATCGTCAATAAAAGTCTTGTAAAAAAATCAGTCCTACCACATTTGGGTGTGACCCTGTATATCAAGCTAAAGCTCATAAGATGCAAATATATTATATACATATATTATATATATATATGTATATATATATATATATATATATATATATATATATATATATATATATAATAAATTGGACAGCAACAAACAATATAGAAACACATAAAAAGATCACTCACACGTTATTTCTTAATCATTTCGACGGAATTTTGCTCCGTCTTCATCAGGAGATAGAGAAGTAATAGAGAAGTAAGATTACATCTCTATCTTCCGATGAAGACGAATCAGAATTCCGTCTAAATGATCAAGAAATAACGTGTGAGTGATCTTTTTATGTGTTTCTATATTGTTTGTTGCTGTCCAATTTATTATTCGGCACTTCCGTATTACGTCCACGAAATCATATATGTATACACATACATGCATGATATGATAAGATGCAAAAAATCTTGAGATACGTAGAACGTAAATCTACAAATGGAAATTCGGGATAATGGACGGAGTCAAAGCAAGAAAAAAACTTATGTAAAATCGAAAAACTGACTTATAGAGTAAAAACCGAGCACTCTAGGATAAAAATATCTGAATTCGAATGTAGTAAAATGGAAAATATTAATTGGGTGAATGGGTTGCCTTAGAAACATTAAAAATATCTCAGCACAAATGTTTAGATAAATGCAGAGTTGACAAGAAAATAAAAGATTTGTTAAGAAACCAATCGACTTTGATATTTTCACAAATCGAATTATAGCATGATAAAAGGAAAAAGGAAGTCTTCGGTTGCTAGAAATAAGAAACAACAAAGGATTGATAAAAATCTCTTTCCAATATTGAAGAACACAAGAAGTATTAATTAAGGACGTGAAGTTTTGAATATTATTTTCAAGGTTTACCCCACCGTACGAGATGAGAGGGTGTATAAACTGTCAAATTTGCATCTATGTAGCAGAATGGCTATAAATAGCACGACAAAAGGAAGGAATACTTGCTGCATATTATTACGAGAGTTACCATTTATATTTTGAGCCTTGACAACAGGAAATGCTTTAGGTGCCATCTGACGTTTCCATCTGGAAGTGTAGCCCTTTTAACGCTAACTTTCTTCCAAAAATGTCGTCGTTTGATCATAACTTGTGCTGTTTACAGTAACTCGAAAATTTTGTTTCAGCGAAAAAATGGAGTTAACTCGGGAACATTTTCTGGATGATTTTTTACGACTTTCGACGTTAATTATCAAGACAGGAGTGATTCGATCAACTTACCTCTACTTTTGACGATGAATTCCATCTTTTGTTATTGTGAAACGCTGGTATAACGAATTCCATCACGGCCGCCGTTCGCTCAGCGACGAAAGTCGTGAAGGTCGTCCAAAATTAGTTGTTGAGTAGAAAACATTGATGCTGTGGAGGAACTAGTAAAGGAAGATCGTCATGTGACTGTGAGATTGAGCTTTCCTTGGGGATAAGTATGACGAGCATCAATAAGATATTGCATGACCATTTAGCTGTGACAAAAATTTGTTCGCGTTGGATCCAGCATAATTTTACAAAAGTTCAAAAAGATGCTCTTGTCAATTGGTGCAAAGAAATACTCAAGAAATACAATCGCGGTGCGTCAAGAGCTGTGTACGTATAACATCTACATAGGTGATGAATCTATGCATATGAGCCCGAAAAAAAACAGCAATCCACTGTATAGGTCTTCCAAGACGAGCCAAATGCGACTAAAGTGATTCGTGCACGGAGCATATCGAAGCAAATTATCGCCTGTTTCTTCGGAATAACTGAACAAGTGGCGATCGGACCGTTATAAAAACTTAAAACCGTAAATTTTGAATGTTATACGAGTATTTTTTTGCCGCAAGTGCATGGTAAAATATGGAAAGAGAAGCGACATTAAAGGATCATTCTTCATCAATGGAAGCTATTACAGATCGGCTGAAACAACTTTGACTGGCCAAAACGTCAAATGGAAGCGTACAGCCTGATGCCGGACAATAATTTAGCACGAAATGACTTCTTCCTATTCCTGTTTATCAAGAAAAAATTGCGTGGCCAACGTTATTCGCCGCCTGAGGAAACTGTTGATTCTTTCAAAAACTATGTTTTTAAGGTATTCAATCGAACTGTTAAAAGTGTTACGAAAATTGGTTCGAGCGCATGCATAAGTGTATTGATTATCATGAAGAATACTTCGAAAAACAATCAAGCCATTTTCATAAATAATTTACTGTATTTTCATCATTAAACTGAAAATATAAATAGCAACCCTCGTATTGGTAATATACCAGTCAAGGTAGGATTTGGATGGATACAAACTACTAAACGGTACAGCGACAATCCCCTCATTTTTCTTTACAAAACAACCTGACATTCAAAATTGCAAAAGGACCTCCTTTTCTATTCCGCAAACGTATTTCCTTCCTTCATTGTATCCAATATGACTTTCCTATTCCTGCTTCTTCCTCGCCTAACTATCATTCTCCCCTCTATCACAGCCTTCAACATACCATCGCTTATCAAAACACTCCGGATTTATCTTTCCCATCTCTTTTTCATTTCTCCCAACAACCCTCTCTCCGACCCCATCATCCCATATCTACCCACTGACTTGCCAATACACTCATCAATGCTTGCAACCCCTTGGCTGACTGGCAAACTAAAGAATGATCATCGGCAAACCTAACTAATTTAATGAATATCCTGCCGACTTTCTTTCCTATCTCCAGTTTTTTCCGTGTCCTTTCATCATTTTCTCCGCATATACTTAAATCAGGACTGGAGAATGGTCTTACTTATTTTCTTAACACTGCCCTTCCGGACCCCCCATCCGAAATTGGCAGCCTGAGACATGTACAGGTTGCGGATTAGCCTCGTATTCCTCCAACCTACTCATATTTTCTGTAATGCATTCATCACCTCTGCTCAATTAGTTCTATAAAACACCTTTTTGAGATCTACGATCTGCATTAGCGATAAATAATTTGATCTAATAAGAATAAATACTAAATTTAATAATCTGATGCACGTGCTCCACTGAAAATAAACGAAAAATAATTAATTGCCTGCTGCTCAGATCATAAAGCAAAGTGAACAGTAGCACTTTTGCCAGAGATGGGGGATTCAAGGAAATTATTGTATGCAGTCCATCTCAGATCAAGGAAAAGTCTCATATGTCAAAGAAAAATGGCTGAATTTATAAATTTTCATGAAGAATCAAACGTGGAATTATTTTTCTCCTCAAGTTTAGAAAAAGAAGATTGAGTGACGTGAAAATGTGGTCCTACAGGACAACGATGGGCAACTAGTGGATGAATCGTACTGCAAATGGAAGTTTTATTATGGATGAGTAAAGAAAAAAATCACTTTAAAACAGTAAACTATCGAATGAGTACGTAATTATGCATATTTCATGACATTATAGCCGACGGCAATTGCGGGAGGCATCGCGATCGGGAGAAGTACAAAGGAAACCTTGAATATGATTCATGCAACGAAAATGAAAATAATACTTGTACTCCAAATGTTTGAATTAGGGATGCGATCAGCAGTTTGGGTATTCCGCAAGAGAGAGATATGCATAAAATATATCCTAGGATTGACTGTGAGCCTTGTTAATTTTGCGACGCATTTTCCGATAAAATCAGTTAGCACTCGTTATCTCGACACAAAGGCAATAGATGCGTTTTAAATATTTTATTTGATTTAATATCCACTACGCTACGAGATAATTTGCCTAGAAAGCACTTAAGACTCGTGTTTGGGCTGCAACAATTATTTCCTAACCTCCCTGTTCATATAGATACTCACGTTAACAGAAATAGGTTATGCTACTTAAAAATGAGAGGCAAAGTTATTCTTTTTTGTCATACTATGAAATAATAATTTTATTAATTTATAGCCGGTGTTCTTTTGATATATTTTTTAATTTATTTGTTTTAAATCTGTGCGTATATTTTTATCCATTAATCTTTTTTCGGTCAGTCATTATTTGAGAAATAAATTAGAAAATACAAGTACTTGTAAACAACATGTAAATTTAAATAAATTATGAGTTGGAGGGTAACCTACCAGGTCCCTACTGTATTGATCTAAGAATGTATGTCAGCGCCAAAAACTAAACCTTAGCGCACTTTTCGGTTTGCAACAAAATTTCCGCCACAAATGTGTCAAAATTAAATTACATCTATTGAAAACCCTAGTGGTTATATTACAATCGAGAATAGAATTGCTGATTAATGCAATGACGTATTCAAAAGATTTTCGACTTCCAATGGAAAGCACCTGGACCAATGATATTCACAGCATGAATATGGGCACTCCACGTAAATGACCAAGTATAATTCTGGGCTGCTTTATAAATAATTGGAGCATTTCTATACTGTAAGTTTACTCTGTAAAGAAAATTAGCTCAAACCATATCCATGACTTTTTCATAAAGCAAAACACTCTTCAGCTGATCAGTGCAGCCATTGAAGCGCTACTGCATCACTGTGATTCTGGGATTCACGGGTTGGTTTGACAGGTGACGAGAGCTTCAACAATTACATGTATATTCGGGCATGTCTAAATATTTTTCAAAGGTTAATATCCATGGCAAAATTACTTGATTTTAGTATATATCCTAGATTTATAAGTATTAAATGCTATTTTTTAGGCATTAACAATTACATACGAGATAGTAAAGTGTTTTCCATGAAACGGAGGGCTTTCATCATTTATAGATCTTAATGAATCGCATTAAAATATTTCGAATTATTAAAGTAGTTAAGTGAATGACTGATTGTTTGTTCATTCGTATACGGAATGTTTCTTCTTGTTTTTATTAGGATTTGCCAAAACAATCAATCTGCATAAGATGAAATTTGCTATTTCACGTATTTCAAGCTCTTTTATCAAAACTGTATACTATGCCAAATTTGGGTATTTAACCTTATTTCTACTGCAGCATTTCGTTTGATAAGTTCAGCTTTTGAGTGCTAATTATAACAGAGATGAAAACTCCGATTTATAAATGAAGTATCGCCGCTCTAAAATGCAGAAAACTGTGAGCAACAACTTCCATATAAGTTTTAAAATTGAATTTTTATTTTTGAGTGAGATGTGGAGCATTTAGATTTGGGCAAAAAGTCTTCCCACGCCCATATGCGAAACGTACTCGTAATTCCATTAGATGAAGTCTTCGTGATGCAGAAAATAAACGCCATTAAGGAAATGAGCCCTTGTATGAATGGAAATGTGAATGTTTTTCTATTGAATTCAGAGGTTATCAACGCCGAAGAAATCAGATTATATAAAGGTTGATTTCAGGAATTTACCTATTTTTGTGGCAGAATCCCCTTACAATTATGTCACGCAATCAGTGTTTAATTCAGGCGTAACGAGGAGATAAAACATGAATTATAGCCTGATTTTGAGTTGGTTTCGATAAATATAGTTTTCATTGCTTCAATACTGTGTAGTAAATTTAACATTCGTAACTTTTACTTATTGCAGAGAGAAGGTTAAGATGTCAAGGCAGTAGACATTCTGAAGATAAATTTGTGTGCATCCAAATTATTTTCATTATGCTCGCAAAAATATTCCCGCTCTAATGTACGTACCCACCTAAATATCTTCTACTATATTTACATGGGTAAGATCTAAAGTTTTGCTAATTCGTGATACAAAACTAATTAATTTGTAACTTTCTACGGCATTTTAACAAGTAGCGTGCTTTAATATGAATGTACCTAATCAAAAGTTAAAGCATACATTATTTTGGCACCTCATCGCGCCGTTATTTTTCACCTACTGCCTCGGGAGCTACGGAAACATCAGCTCAACTTGTTCTAGAGAGGTATTACGAGTCACTAGGAATGAGTGCCTGTTTCCTGGATACGGGCGGACTTTGTTGACAGCGTAAGGCACCGGGAAACCGTTCTAGGATAATTATGCCAAAAAACTGCGAGTGCAAGGTTAGGAAGGCCACTGCAGTTAGAAATATGGTGTTTTCGCATGTTGCTTATATTTCCGGAACTAAAATGGCCCCAAAATTTGATCTCCGTTGGTACAATATATGAATGCGTTAGAAGCAAATAGTTCTTGTAATTAGCAATTGGAATTAAAGTGCACTGCCAAGAGAAGGAAAACGTGAAATCTGAGAAACAAAATGGACATGAAGAAGACGAAATGATTTATATTGTTGAGACGAGGTGGGTAGGAAGTTGAAAAATGTATAGAAATAATGCGACCTTTAAAATCAGCGGAAAGAGAAGAAAAATAATGGAGTTTGTCCTATTGTGAGCGAGTAGATCAGAGAATATTTGAAGAAAGTATTGTTCCAATGCGATAGAGTTATAGCTATTGAGATTAATGGAAATATTAGGATATTATTCATTAGAGTGTGCATGCGCAAACACGATCCGAAGGACGATGAAGTGAAAGCGATATACATGTATTTAAGGGTTGATAGGAGCAAGAAAGAGAAAACAAGAGGATGTTATTCCATTATATGCAAGATTTTTAAGCATATTTATGCATAAGATATGCATGCATCGATTCCCGGGGGCATCTCTGGATGCCCTCAGATTTACCCAAGATGCGTGATTTTTTGTGTTCCCGATTTTCCTGAGAAACCATAGGCGACACAGAGAAAGAAATTGATCCCCTACCCTGATGTATGTTGAATTTTGTACGCTATTGGGCTTAGTACTAGGAGCGTTCTGGTAGTAGTATTTGAGTAGTAGGTAGGTAGAGTAATATATGAGTTCTTAGTGCTAGTCAAGTACTTTGTACTAATTGAGTTCTGCTCACACCTATCAATTCAACCTTTAGGTTAATAACTACAGTTTTACAATTAAGACGATAAAACAGTTTTTTCTATATATTATAGTGCTTGGTGGCTGGAATATAAATGTAGAAGAGGGCAGAGATGACAAAAATAATCGGAGGATCAGATTAATGAGACAGAAGAAAGGTAAGCAGCTTTCAGCAAGGAAAATGATTTGGTGGTGACAAATACCTGGCATAAAAATCATAAAACAAGATTATACTTCTGGAAAACGCCTCGGGAACGAATACAGAAAAAAGATTTCATATAACTTGTTTTATCAGAGATTTCCAAGAGCACTCAAAAGAGAGTGTGGGATATTTAGGATAGGCTTATATAGCGACGATGGGTCGTTGATAGCGGAAGTAGAAGTAAAATTGAAGAATATTAAGATATCGAATGCAAGAAAGCAAGACGTTTTAAGGTATTTAACATAGAAAACCTCAACAATATAGAGACCAATGGAGTTGAAAACTGAGCGGATATTAAGATAGAAAAGTTCAGGTCATGTTTGAATGGAGGTGAAGAAATGAAGAGAACACCTGTTTTTAATAAAAAAGGAAGTCTATCCTCAACCTTATGTATGAAAAAGAAGTAATGGATTATATCGGGAAAGCACTGGAAGAAATATAGGCGTTTAAGGAAATATGAGAGTGTTCTGAAAATCAGTATGAAGCGAAAGAGAAACCACTGGGTGTGTGACTTGAAAAAGTAGATAATGTTTTGCAGAGACTGGAAAGTTAAGAGACTGGCTAAAAATTACATTTCCCTACGTCCCTGAGCGTTGTTCAATAGAGGTTTAGAGCTTATTGTTCAACAAATTTCATTGCACTGTATCCGGAATAAAATAAGTTTCGCGGACACTTTTTCTGTATTTTTAGTGTGATTTTTCACCCATAGTATCGTAATACGTATGCTGGCTGTGAAACGAAGTGACTGATAGTGCTATGTGAAACTGAAGTCTATATAGGTAGTTTGCTGAAATTGAATTGCACTTTTAAGCTGGTACCTAACAAGTGATTGCACGAAGTATTCCTGATATCCATAATTTGTTTCTTTTATTTTGGTGTTCTTTCATGCTTGTTTTATGAAGTCATTTACGAGCCATGGGGTCCGGTGAAGCCAAAGGGACGGGTCAATTATTAATAAATTAAGTCCCAAACCTGCTAAACATATTTCAGAAATAAAATTATCTTTTAATGCGAACAAGATTTAATTGTATTCCAGTATTGCATTACAGTCATCTTTCACTCAAAACCAGACGCTATGGGAACGAATAATGGTCTCATTTCCATTGCGCAAAACCAATTTATTCTTGCAGTTTCGTACGTACTACCTGGGTTGCTACCTATATAAAACCAATTAAATTTCAGAAGTGACAGAAAAATGTATTAGAATTACGACCATTAAAATCAATGGCTGTGTTTTATGACTTTTTTAATGCATCGTAGATATTGAAAATAGTACCAGTGTATGTCGATACTATTCATAGAGTACACAAACTTGATTGCTGGGCTGGACGAGAGGTTGCACTTAAATCGAATCTAAGTTCTAATTCTATTGAAACTGCAGTGAGACGGAAATTCATTCAAAATACTATGGCGTATTTTTTCAAATTTTTCAAAAATTGGCTCCAATCAAGATAACTGAAAATTTTCTTTTTTTCAGTGGAGAGGTTCCCATGACGTCATTCTTCTTTCTACTTGGGTGTTACAATCGTGGATGGGATTTCACCGGTCAGTTATTGCTGTCCATCTTTTTCCTCTTCCAAGTACGTTTACTATAGGGATATATACATATTTCTATCTCTTATGAAATCATTCCTCCATTATTTCCTTGGTCAACCACTGGGTAAATTTTGTTTTTCCAATTCATGAAATCTCTTTGCCAGGTTATAATATCTCATTCGTGCCGGAAGACCTTGTATTTTTTATTTAATTTTATTTTTAAAGTTTATAGAGAGCGTTACGGTTATTTTCTAATCTTGGTTCCTCATTGGTATACCTCCAGCCCCCGGAATTGGCTCAAAATGTATTTTAATACTCTCCTTTCAAAGATTTCCTAGATTTTTCCCTGTATGTATTAACCTTGCATCAAATAGTGGTGCTAAGTGAATTTTGTTTGAGTATAGACTCTTCCTTCCTGTAAATTTTCTAACTGCTATTACAATTGACATTATTGATCGTGTTTTTAGACGAATGTTAATTGTATAACATTTAATATAGATACATAAAGGCACTCAGTTCAAATTATCGGATACACAATTTTAGCACTTGCATATATCAATCATGATACAATTTGGGAAATGATTTTTATTCATTTTTCAAAATGACTCCCGTTTTAAAGTCTCTTTTGCCTCATTCGTATATTAATTCATCCATCGGAAGCTGTTTCCACAAGCAATTAATGCCAGAACAGAGAGGTAATTTTTCCCTGTGCTGGCAATAATACCTTATGCTTTTTCCCAGAAAAAACTTCTGATTTAGCGTAAATCGTAAACGCTCTTTTAACAAAGCTACATGAAATTGACTTCATCCTCCAATTTTTATTGTAACTACAGCGGGTTTTGTTGAAACCACACTCTTTTCATCCTCATACGTATGTTGATTGAATACAGAAATCCTTTCTGCAAGTAAAATTGAATTTACGACGACTGAACTGCAAAAAAATTGGAGGAAATATCTATGCACGGAGAAGTTGAAAAAAATTGGATTCCATATTCATGTGAAAAATCTGTGCACTCTACTCTCAGGTAATGACATATAGCTCTGTATCAGCTTCATATTATTTGAAATCGATATATTTATAACATATTCATGGAACATTGACGTAAACATCAAACGGTGATATTCCTCGATTGAACAAATGGCAATTATTCGTCAGAAGAACTCGGACCTCGAAGAGCAGTCATAATTTCGTTTGTTTTCAAAGGGTAGTTTTCAATAGCACGTATTCAAAGCCTTTTTAGTGGAGTGCTAAATTTTCAATCACTATTTAACTATGATAGTCTTATAATATGCTTTGTTGTAAATTGATGCGTGAAGCTCTATTTATTTTAGTTCTGCTGAAATCCTATGTTTGCGCAAATATTTATATAGATATTTTATGAAAATATGATAAGAATGTTACCTCCATTTTAGTTCATTTCTGCATGAAACTAGTCTAAACTCGAAATATACAGAGTAAGAGCTGAAAAACGGTCAAGGAAGAGGGGACCATAACTGGGATACCAGATTTCTCGCTCTTGATTTTTAGATGAGTTTTCTAAGATTAATTTTTTTAAATTTTAAATGGCTTAAAATAAAATTAGTATTATCGAATGTGTAACTTAGATAAAACATGCATTTGAATAATTGAGTTACAATATTCTATTTTAAAAAAAACACAAGCACTTGGGTAAAGCAAACTTTGATGCATAGCCATCGACTTTTCACTCATTTAAAATCTACTGGAAAAATAAATAAAACGTCACGCAAGGCTAAACTTATGCCCTCCGTGGGACAATTTTTCTTCTAATAAGTCAATATTTCAACATATTATGTGGCTTTTATTGCACCATTTAGATGGGAATTGATGAGAAACCATTGATGTCCAAAATGATTTGCAGTGGTTCACAAATGTGTTAACGATCGATCATTTAAAAGATTTTTCAAGGACTAAATCAATCAATTTTTGATAGAAACAAATCATTTTGTTTTTTAGTTACCACACCACTTTTACCACACTATTCATGTGCCATAGGAATGCATAGTGTTGCGAATAAATATGTAGGGGATAGCAAGAATTCGTGAATATTGTATTGAAATGGGCGCAAAAATATTAACCAAATTCTGTTTTTACCGAAACATGACCTATGCTTTGGCAAAGACAAAAAAAATATTTGGTGAGAATATTAGATGGTCGAGCATACCAATAAAAAGTTTATTCTTGCTGAATAGAAAACGATTGCGTACCGTTTTTTCTACTAAACTGTAGAAAAAACGGCCACAATCGAGTGAAAAAATGGCGAAAAACGGAATTGGGAGGCCCATTTGAACCCTTTGGGGCCCGCCCTCTCTCAACCGGCTCCCATCCCAAACGAACTCCGTTCCGCTGCTCCGCTGTTATTTACGCCTTATACGCGATTTCCTTTCTCCAGTACATTTAAGTTTAAAGAACTCTCGCATGAGCGGGAGAAAAGCCATCTTATCACGTTTATTTTAATTCGCCAATTTCGTCGCTACGCAACTACTTTAATCCTATTCCAAGGCTCGGGTGGGTGGGAGGGATCGTTAGAGGATACCGTTAATGGGATCTCACTCTATTCCACCCCACCCCCATCTCCCCGTTCCCAACTGCGCTCATAATACCCACTTTCCCCAAAACAACCCCCCGGTGCCCCCTCTTCCGTCCGTCACCCCCCCCCCCGATGAACAACCTCCTAACAGGCTTTAAATGTCGAGAGCTTCCAATTGAGAAGGTATAGGCGCAATGGAAGCAACGGGGTTTAAATTAAAATAACTGCAGTTTTTTCTTGGTGTCGTTTATTATTTTCAAAGAGCTTTAATTAGGTTCAGAACAATTTTTCCGGCTTTCTTGTTTTGAAGATATATATTAGAATTTATGTTATGGTTACCATGCTTCAGAAATTCTTCCCTTGTTACATATCAATAAAAGCTTTGAAAATTCGAGACGGTGCTGTACAAGGTTTGTGTGAAAAGCATCGGTATTAGGTTTTTTTCTAACGTGTACGTGAAGTACTCATTTCACACTGCCGGGTAAGTGTCCTCATAATGACAGATCGTATTGGCATTTATAAAATAGCAATGCACGCCATAATCATTTAAAATTTGGCGATGCGAAAGATTTGTCCCAAAGCTCTTCTAATGGACGACTAAGAGCAGAGTCGATTAACTATTTGCGAATACCTTCTGCAACTACATCGCAACGATTCCCCAACCCCCTTACTGTCCCGAGTTGGCACTCATACACTAACTTCGATTCCCAAAATTGAAATTCTCCCTCAAAAGACACCAGCATGGGACCTAAGTGTCGTCAAAGATGTTTACACGCCTACCCTTAAGGACCTTCCGGAATCCGCCTACCAGGAAACCACTGGCGTGTCGACGCTCAAGAGATGTGCTTCGAAGAATTTTTAAGAGCAGTAGTAATATCTGAAATAAATATATTTTTTCGAAACCTTTCCCGATGCTATTTACACAAACAATGTGCGTAGCAACCTATGATCCTTAACTATCTGTTCTGGTGGTATCTATTTTTGGACTGTATATAATGAAAAAGGACCTAGAGTTCTGGGCTCCTGATAAAAGGGTTTCGGTTCGATTAGGGGTGACGTGTCTCGGCACTCAACTTCACACAAGCTGTGCGATATTTTCGGGCATCCGATCTTCCTGGGAAACCATAGATGCACCGGAAAAGGGGCTGGCCCCCCTACTGTGGTGCGTGAATTTCAAATTTCATTGGGCTTAGTACTAGGTAAGTTTCACTTATCAAACCGACCTTTTGGTGATGGCTTTCTTTTTTATATTATGAAACTGTATCGATTGTATATTAAACAGAATACTGTCAACCTAGAGAGGAAAAGAGGAGTTTCAATTAAGCACCGGGCGTGGTTCTCCTATTATTCCTTTCCCCTTGTTTTCGTCTCTATTCTGTGGTGGAGTGCAAGACGAATACTACACCTGAGTCAAATAAAAGATATTAAGCAAAGTAAAAACTCTCTCATGTTAGTAAAATAATTTTCTCTTTTAACATCAATTTTGTAAAAATCATATCATACGACGTGAATGAGAACTTTAGTAGATATATATTCAAATCAGCTTTCATGTGAATCGATGGACGACATAGGTGAAATTATTTGCCAGGAAAAATTAGCCACCAGCGATAGATTGGTGCATTAGAAAATTATTTCACCGTCCAAAAATGAGTACCTTTCAAGTGGTGGCCAAATAAAACAGAAAAAAGGGAAACAAATGAGGCCTACTCACCGAAGGCACAGATGCTGTAAATATCCTTACAACGATCATTAATCTCGGGAACTGCTTCCACCCTGGACCTCACACCCTATCACTACGGATCAACCTCGATATTTTCTTCTATGTTCATCATATAATCTGCATTTTACTTCTGCACCTGTTCAAAACTCTCTCCATGTCAGTGATCGTCCCACGATCTCATACTAACCGATTCCTTCTTTTTCAAATACCTTCAGGCATCTTCATCTTCAACACCATTCCATTTAAAAGCTGGTCGTATCTTCTTAAAAGTCTTGATCTACTTTCAACTCCGTGTCAACATTTAAAGAGCCGACAGTATAATCTTCTCCTCCTGCTTAAAGCGTCAGTTTTAACCTTTACAGTTTGTTTGTTCCAGAATGATGTATGCACCGATTTTTTTCCATTTTCACCTTGCGTGGCTGCATCACGTCCCTCCTTTTTGCTAGCAGAATTCTTCCCTCGATTTCCCAAATCCTGCGTCCATTTTATTCAATAATATTTCATAAATATTTAAGTTGTTCCACTTGTTCTACTTTACTTATTTCTCTTTTATCATTCATTTTACCCTCCTCGATTCTTGAGAGTTTCAATAATTTCATTTCCTTGAAATAAATCTTCCACCTAGAATTCACCAATTAAATTACTTTCACTCAATCATCACTAAAATATATTGGTACAGGTTAACTAATATTTTTAAAACTCAGCTTCTTTCCCACATTCCTTTCATACTCGGAGCTTTCGATACCCGTACAATACAGGTACTATACCTGTACCTCATGATATAGGTATGTAGCGTATAACCATATACTGGCGATAACAGACGACTTTGTTTTGCATCTATACCTACCACTACCCATCCCGTTTCCCTCCACTACTCTTACTTCTACCCTTTGATTCATTCACAGGTTTCTAATCAGGTCACCGCAAAATGCAAGCAGCGGGCAAGCAAAATACACGTGTCTTCCTGCTTGCATTCTATATACGAAAGCTGACCAGAAAGTAACTTACGTTTCAGCCTAGCGAGTCGGCGGATAGGGCTGGAGCCATCATCTTCAAGTCTAAACGTCCTTACACTCAGCACACATCCTGTTGTGGTAGTGTGTGAGCAGACTCTGTGTCTTCTACTTTGCTCACTGCAAACTGTTAAATGCGCGCTGCAATAGAAAATCAAAAAATTCGTGGAAAAAACCATCGATATACGATGCCAGATCTCTCGCTAGACGTGACTAGCAACGCAGCTCATTGTTTACAGTGACGCAGTATTGCATGCTGGTATAAACAGGTGGTCAAAATATAAGGCGGCAGATTTCTTCAGAGGCGGAATTGAAAAGCTCTTGTATCGTAATAATAATCTCCTCAATTTAAATCGCAACCATGTACAAAATTAGTTTAAAAATGTACCTTTCAAATGTATGTAATAAAACTTTTTCAGGTTCATATTTTATTTCAAAACGTAAGTTACTTCCTGGACATCTCTCGCACCTTTTTATCAAGGTACAGGTATTGTGTATTCTTAACTCCACTGTATTCATTACCTCTTGGCACATGCTGTTATTTTGTGCACTTCTACCTATAGCTTCCCTATCGCTCCTCACGGTTTAGATAGTCTCCTTTCAAAAGTTGCTCATTTTGCTGTAGGTCGTCCATTTTTCTATATCTCTGTGATTTCTCTGAATTCTCTCACTCTAAGACTGCCTAAGAAGGCATATGAGAACAAAAAGAATCTGTAAGGAAACAAACACATGAAATTGCAAAAACGTTTATTTGGAGAAGTAGTACTTTTAGGGGAAGCGGCCGACAGCTAAAGTCATTTTCGCCATAAGGGATGGATGGGAAAGGAGGAAGGTTGGACAGAAATCCGACGTTGGCATTAGCCTACTCTTAACTACCTCACCTCTCACCTGCCGTAGGAATAATGCGGTAGCCAATAGAAATTAATATGTAGGGTCACCAGAATGTATTTATATGCTTCGTGGATTTTAAGAAGCCGTTCGAAAAAGTAGACTGAGTATAATTAATAGACGTTTTGCAGAAAATTCATAGAAATAGACTGGAGAGATAGAGGGCATATTAGACACCTGTGTACGTACAAGGTGTGATGAAAAAAAGATCGGACTGGTTTTATTCTGCGCAAACCGTTCAACAAATGAAAACGAGACACAATGCGCCATCTAGCGACACATCTAACGACTAAAACGAGAGGTGTTGCGGTTGTTTACGTTGTCATTGCATAGCAGCAGCGGTACGTGTCTTAACCTGTTCGTCGTCGCGCGCAACGGCAGCAATGAAGAAGCTAGAGGAACAGCGTGTTTGCGTAAAATTTTGTTTCAAACTTGGCAAAAGTGCTATGGAAACATTTGGAATAATTCAGCAAGCCTTTGTTAATGAAGCTATGAGTCGAAGCCAGTGATTTTAAGGGCACAGTCGTTTTAAATCGGACAGAACATCGACAAAAGAAGATTCGCGAACGGGGCGGCCTTCCACTTCGACAGACCCCAACCATGTCAAATTGGTGAATGATTTAGTGCGGGAAAATCGCCGTATAACTATTAAGGAGATAGCCGAGGAAGTAAACATTAGTTTTGGATCCTTTCAGGCAATTTTGATATACATTTTGGGCATGACACGCGTCGCATCAAAAAAATCGATAACGCGCCGGCCCACACGACGCAGATTGTGACAGAGTTCCGTGATCCCGCAGCCACCCATCTCTCCAGACGTGGCTCCACCAGACTTTTTTTTGTTACCAAAGTTAAAATCAACCTTGAGAGGTTGATTTTAACTTTGGTAACAAGTTATTAATCGATATAATTTCGGAAATTAAAACTAATTGTACGGCGGACCTGAGAAGGATTCCTAAGGCGGTTTACCAGGTAGGGTTCGAGTGCTGGAAGAAACGTTGGCAAAGGTATGTCGCCAGCCAAGGCATGCACTTTGAGGACGACAAGTTCGATTAAGCTGCATCCGTCGAAATTAACAAGTTATAAAACCAGTCATGTCTTTTTTTGAACATACCTTGTATGTGAAAATAGCAAATGGAAAGCCGAAATGGGCATTACTAGGCAGGGGAGAAAGACAGGATTGTCCATTACCACCTATTCATTTCAATATATATATATATATATATATATATATATATATATATATATATAAGGCGGGTAAGGTAATAGTTGACACAGGAAATATCCAAGAGAGATGGAAGGAGTATATAGAAGAACTGTATACTAAAGAACTTAGACCAACAAAGTTAGACATTGAAAAAGAATATGACGTAGAGGAAGATAGCTTAGGTCCAGGCATACTAGACAATGAGATAGAAAGGGCATTAAGGGAGATGAAACTAAATAAGGCCGTGGGGGTAGATAACATTCCCGTGGAACTTTTAAAATGCTTAGGAAAATGTGGGAGGAAGAAGCTATATGGGCTGATTCGTAGTATCTATGAGGAAGAAATCTGGCCGGAAGACTTTGTGAGATCAGTTTTAGTTCCTATTCCGAAAAAGGTAACCGCTACATCATATGAGAACTACAGGACAACAAGTTTGATATCCCACGCAGCAAGTTCTCAGGATCATAAGCAAAAGGATAGAGAGTAGGGCAAATGATTACTTAGGGGATGATCAGTTTGAATTTCGGAAGGGGAGAGGTACGCGTGATGCCATTGTAGTAAGGATAATACTAATCGAGAGGAATATAGAATACAACCAGGAGGTATTTGCCTGTTTCGTAGATTTCGAAAAAGCGTTTGATAGAGTGAAATGGGAAAAAATGATGAGTATATTGAAGAAATTAGGATTAGATTGGAGGGAAAGGAGGCTAATACGCAACCTTTACATGTCTCAGACTTCTCAGGTGCGAGTGCGGAACGGGGAATCCGGTTGGGCAGTGTTAGGAAGAGTTGTAAGGCAGGGTTGCCCATTATCACCGTTGCTGTTCAACCTGTATGCAGAGGAAATGATTAAAGAGGCATGGGAAGAACTGGAGGTAGGAATGAAAGTGGGCGGGGAATTCGTAAAATCAGTTATGTTTGCTGATGACCAAGCTATAGTTTGTCAGTCAGCCAAGGGGCTGCAAGCAATGCTTAGTGAATTGGAAATTCAGTGCGACAGGTATGAGATGAGAATCAATATTAATGAAACAAAGGTTATTCGATTTTCTAGGAAGAAAAAGGCTAAGCTTAACATTAAAATAGGAGGGAAAAAACTAGAGCTGGTAGAACAGTTTACGTATCTCGGTAGTGTTTTGGACCAACACGGTCAAAGTAGTAAGGACGGATGGAGAAGAATTGCGCTAGGCAAAGAGGCTTTTACAAGGAGGAGATAGTTGATGGCAGGGACGTTGAGTTAGGATGTTAAGAAAGACTCGCAAAAACTTTGATATGGAACGTAGCAGGAGGATAGACGTGGATTGGAGGCTTTTGAAATGAGGGTGTGGAGAAGAATGGAGAAGGTGAAATGGACAGAGAAGAAAACAAACGAGGAAAGGGAAGGAACAGGATAGGGATGTTAGACGGGATGAAGGGACGAAGAAAGTACTCAGAGCTGAAGAGGGACCTGATGTAAAGTACGATGTTGTGTTTTGCTAGTAGTCACTAATTATTTAATTAGTAATTATGTCCATCCAAAAACCTACCTTAACCGGTAGATTACCTAATAATAACAATTATATATATATATATATATATATATGTATATATATATATGTATATATATATGTATATATATGTATATATATATATATATATATATATGTATATATATATATTTATATGTGTTGGTGTGTGTGGGTCGCGTTAGTACAGGGGGTAGAGCATTGGACTACTGACCGGAGGGTCCCGGGTTCAATTTCCGGGTAAGGCACTCCTAATACCTGCAGCTTCACCAAAGCTATGTGATTTTGCGGGTGCTAGGTCTTCCTAGGAAACCATAACCGGCGCAGGGAAAGGGACTGGCCCCCCTACATATATATGCTGATGAGTGAATTTCACACGCCGTCGGCCTTAGTACTGGGTGCACTCTACCACACCTACCAAACCGACCTTCGGGTTGATTACTGTGTTTATGGTACATATATATATATATGCGTGTGTGTGTATATATGTTATGTATATATAAATAATGTGCCATAAAATATATATGGTATATATATATATATATATATATATATATATATATATATATATATATATATATATATATATATATATATATATTATTTTCACGCACAGAGAGAGGAAGAGAGAGAGGAAATAATGAGGACATAGAAACAGACAACCTGGAGAGAAATTTGGCTCTGCATTCTTCAAATTAATTATAATCGCGGTTTATTTTGACGTTATTCCACCAGTTATCATAGGAGCTGCAACAATTGAGGCTTTGGAAAGTTATGGGATAAGTATTGGATGAAAATAAATCATTAGAAAACATATATATTGAAAATCTTCAAGAAATAGTAAGTTTAGGTTAAAGGTCCCGTGTGTGGGACAAAAACTAGAACAGAGGAAATATTTCTCCTAATTAGAAAATGTTTTAGAGGAGGTTTGGCAGTGACGTGCGGGCATTCAAGGAAGCATTGCTTAAGGTAGAGAAGATTTTATTGAAGCGAGGGGTTCCATGACAGTCGTTCAGTAATACTGAAAAGAATAGTATTGTGATAACTTTAATATTTTGCATACCTTCCTATGGTCCTTGGGCATTGGCAATGAGGTAGGATAACAATCACAGATTAGAGAGCATTGAGATGTTGGCGTGGAAAAGAGTGCAAATCATATAATTGGCGATAAGGAAGCACGGAGTGGAGTTTCTGTTTGGGGAAGAGAGACGGCTGTTGAGAGAAATTCTTTGGCAAGACAAGTGGATATCGGAGATACAGAAAGGCAATAAGGTGCTAAAGATAGCAATAGAGGTAAAAATACTGGGAAATCAAGGTAGATGGAAGGTAAGAATAGGGCTTTTGGATGGAATCGATGGAGGTAAGGAGAATGTAGAGGTAAATAATGAGATATATAAGAGGTAAATAAAATAATTGTAATATGTAGCATGGGATTAAAGGATATTTTGTGTTATATAAGTTGGGATTTTTAATTCTTGAGTGATCAGTACCAAAGCCCATAGTAAATCTGCTCTAAACCGGCGACTAATAGCTAATTAATTATGAAGTAGCAGCAAGTAAAATACACTAAAAAAATTAACGTGAACTGGTTTTTGATACATTACTATCATCGTAGGGTATATATACTAACATCGTTGGGGAATTTTGTTCGTTGCTGTTCAAGTTTTATATATATAAAGATGAGATGGGACATGGAAGTTAGATACTTAGATTGAAAAATACCTCGCATTAGGAGAGCTGGAAAGTGAGAAATAAATAAATGAATTTATTTGTCTGCGGTCACTTTTATCAATGACATCTTGAGTACCTGATTTCCTCTTATTTATACCCCTCGAGACAGATCACCCTCCTCCTTCCCACAATTTTCCCTTCCTTAATTTTGTTCAAAGGACACGTCAATGCATTCCTCGGATGATCATGACGTTTATATTCGTAAACTCCGGCCATAAAAAAATTTCTGATGTGATGATTTGTGATGAGTAAAACTAAAAGGGCTGTCTAGAAAGTAACCTCTGTTAGCGAGCGAAGTGGTGGGGAGGAGCCGAGTGTTTGACTGACATACACGCTAGGGCAGTACGCCTCGAGCTGTGTTTGGAAGACGGCGCCGCTTGTCTTTTGTTTACGGCAGCGAGTCAAATCGGACGATTTAATTGGAAACCCCGTCAAATGTAAAAGCCGTTCAGTGATAACGTTTTGACCTGCAATAAACTTCAATGCTGCTGACATTCATTGGGAAATTTGTGTTGCGCACTGACCAAGTGATGAATTACAATGTTCTGCGTCCACGGTGTTGATAGTGTAAGAGTGAACGAACAAATATCCATGAACTGGTCAGCCGTTTGTGTCGAACAATGGATTTTTCTAAAAATTTGACGAAAAGGTTCTTCAAAACTATCGTTTTTTGATATCTCAGTTATTTATTAAGTTTGCCATAGATTTTTAGGAGTCTGTTGCATGGAATCCTGACTAATATGGAAGATTACTCCATGTTTTGTGCTCATCTCGAAGAGGAACTGCAAGATGCCGTCAGCGGTTGGCTGCGATCTCACGCGGCAGAATTTTATGCTGAATGAATTTGAAAAGTAGTCAATAGATACGACAAATGTTTACATCTGCTTAGCGAATATGTAAAAAAAGTAGATATGTTCAGGCTTGAGATTTAAATAATAACTTTTCTGTATCTATTCCAGTTTTTTTACAGCCTAACGGATGTTACTTTCGGGACAGCCCTTGTATTAATAATTGAATAATGTAATGGAATACCATATTTTTTCCTAGACTAGAGCGTTATTCATTCTTCAATTTGTCATTTGGCTCCATGTTTGAGCTTCCGATTAACTGAATGAACGCGTCCGTCACCTAAATCAAACAACCAATGAATTTGTCGCCTCCTCCCACTCAAATAGTAGGTGGGGTTATTTTTTACGATCACTCTTCAATGAGTTCAGCGACGAACTGAGTGCTCGCGCTCGTCCGACCCCGTCCTAATGCGCGCTGGGGACTCCACAGGTAGCACCGGGGAGCGAACGTTAGGGGATGAGGGATATAGAACACGGGAAATCCGCAATCCACAGTCGCATCCCTCTCTCCGCTCATCCTCGCCATCCGTCAAAGTCAGAGGGCGGAGACTCCCAGAGGATCGCACCTGGAGTGGTTGCTCCGCGACGGGTCAACACGCGCGCCCTTGCCGGAGCGGGACCAGTAATTCCGGGGCTGAAAGGCCGGCACCTACCGCCGGGTCCATGTTGCCATCCTGGAACGACTGGACGTGCGCTGTCGTTCTGCCATGGTGAGGTCTCCAATGAGGTGCTCCGTAAATCCTAATCGCCCCTTATCACCTCGGATGTATTTGCCCTCAATAGGGACGCAATTCGACGCTGCTTTATTAACCCCTTACTACCCCCCCCCACCGTTTCCCTTTCCACGCCACCTCCTCACGCCTGGAGAAGCGTCGTCGATTCTCTCCAAATGGTTTGGACGTGCGCTTGGTGCCGGGAGGCGGAGGCACGCTGGTTGGGGGTGGAACTGAGGACGGCCGATTGCCCTCGGTCAGGCTTCTCGAGGATGGGATAACGAAAAAATTTAGTTCGCGGTGTATTTAACGCAAACGGCATTTTCTCATCCCTACTCTAAGGGGAAAGAAGCATGCATCTACGGCACGGGCTGTGATTGCCATGGTAACGCGAGGAATTAAGTCGCCGCGGTCAAACATGAGCGTTATTTTTCAACGAAATCGGTAGAAACTGAATTTGATGATTATTAACTGAAATTAAACTATGAGGTCAAGTAAACAATTATGATAAATTGTGAAATCTTACGAATGTCGAATTCTTAAGTCATTTAATTACCTCCTGCGTTCAAGTATGTTATTCTCTGAATTATGTATCGGTTTTCCTCTCTTCGGTGAAGCGAAAGTATTCGTGATTTCCTTCGGGATGGCTCATAAGGAATACGTCCGTTAACTATATTGTCTTGTGCATTTGGGAACCATTTTTTTACTAGTTTTTCAGCTCATAATAGTTTTACCAGTTAAGATTTCCAATGACAAGCCATTGTTTTAATGATAGCCAAGTGATAGTTGTAATTCCCTCCACAATCCAAGTTCACTCATCGCCTTTTTTATTCAACTGCTGCCGACTTTGAATAAAAAAAGACAAGCATACTGGATAACGCTTGAGCTGAAATTTTAGAATTGAATTGTCTCAATTATATCAATATAACCTAAAAATATCACTGATTCTTCAATTACAGTATTTGCATCGATAGTAATTTTTATCAGTTATTTATTTAATTAATTATTATTTAGACGTGGAATATTATCAATAGTGCTTTCTGTGTCATGGTATCGGATTGTATTAATGTTTTCTACATCTACATAATACCTTGAAAACCACCGGAAAGGTGTATGCCAGGGAATGTACCCACGCCAGGAATGCACAGTGCACGAAAAGACAAGTAAAGCACCATGAATGAGCCTCTTAACAGAAAAAAATTAACATACAATGTCCAGTAAACACTTAACAGACTCTAGCACAGCGTTATACCACCATTAATATTAAATTAATGCGAACCCAACGCAACGAAAATTAAACGAAATCCAGCGCAAATCTCTTTATAATAGAGGACGCGTTCTACTTGCTGTCGCCACCATGGGATGGGGAGATGCCCAGCGCTTAGCTACAGACGTCCCGGTGAATCTCCTCCACCTTCCTCCGGGATTCACCGTAACGCCGCCGACACCACCACCGCCTCTAGCGCAGCCGCCGCTCAGCCGCTACGGGAGCCAACCCTTTTCAAGCCCCCAACCTCGAGCACAGGGTTGAGGAAGGGGATCCCGCGGATATCCCCGTCCTCCACGTACCTGAAGCCGACGTGGACACCGGCGGGGAGCAGCTCCTCCGCTAGGCGGCATCAGGTGAGCCTGAGGAACCTACAGCCTGGGACACCGCTTTAGAGGCTTCCAGCAATGACAACCACGAGAACCCGCCCGACAACAACCCGGATTCGGAGGAAAACGACAATAACGAGGTCACCGAGGAGAAGCCTCAGGACGACCCAGAGGAGTCGGACGCTTGGCACTGGAAACTCATCCAGCCAGTTCCGAGCATCCCCGACCAAAGGGAGGGCCAGCAGATCGACGAAGTGACGCTGGAGGAGCTCTTGGATTCCCAGGACAACATCCAGGAGCCTGATCAAAATTTTGAGGTACTGACTGTGCTCCCTATCTTACCTTACCGATAAAATAACTATGCCAACGAAACCATATCTAGAATCGGTGCAGTCTTACCAAGACCAACCTTGGCCCCCTTTTTGGTATTTAAAACCAAAATTTCGCCAACTTTGGACAAATTCATAAAAGAATTCTTAGACGCCGGGATAATCGTCCCCTGGCACACTGAGTGTGCGTTTAGGTGTTTTGCAATCCCAAAACCAAACGGGGGATACCGTTGTATACAGGACTTGAGCCCATGGACTCCTCACGTCCCAAAGCCAAAGTTTTCCCTTTTAGGCCCCGCACAAGCTATTGCTCAAATCCCAAAAGGCTTCTGGATGGTCAAAATCGACCTGAAAAGTGCTTTCTATCAAATTTCTGTACATTGCCATCATTGTAAATATTATGGCATAAGCTACGGTGACAAATGATATGCATTTACGCGATTGCCAATGGGCCACCCACTCATCCCGGCCATCCTGCAGCGGTTGGCTACAGATGTGCTTCAATTCGTGAACAAACGTTTCAACACAAAGTCAGTGGCCTATTTAGATGACTGGTTACTGTATAGTGAACATAAAGTGTGTGGCTTCGAAATTCAACAATATCTAACTACGGAGTTTGGTATTACAGTTAATTTAACTAAGTCACAGCTCATTCCGACTACCGCAATTAGGTATTTAGGCGTATTGGTCAGCACAGAACGGATGACATTACAGTTGACCTCGAAGGCCCGTCGACGAGTGACAAACCTGATCCCTATTATGAGCAGATTGCGCCAGAGTGACATTCCGAAAGCCGCCGGTTATCTAGCCTGGATTACATGGGTGCTCCGTCTCCCAATGTTCCTCGTATCACAGGTCTACAAGCGAGAAGATGAAGGATGGAACCGCGAGCTTAACATGGATATTTTAGACAAAGAAGTAAAGCTACAGCAGCCGCTAGCAGTCTTGGAGGTCCACACGGACGCCACCTTGTCCCAAGGAGGAGTGGCAGTGCCTGAATGGGACATTTCAAGATCCCTCCCGATTCCTAACATGTCCCATATCAATGCTGCGGAATTATACACTGCTTTATTCGGCTTATATGAAATTATATTATTATGTAATGATATTAATCTCTCGAACATTGTTATTAATTTGCGTAAGGATAATCAATCTGCAATGTATTAACTAAACCGGGGAAACGGTATAATATTCTGTAAACACTCGGTCCTAATGGACACGTACTTCAATTCTATTAAAGAGATACAGTCACAAAGAGTGATCTGGTCCTGGGTGCCCTCGATTGATAACATGGCCGACGAGCCCTCTCGAGCCGTACCCGCCTGAAATATGTGTGCGCCGGCCATATTGAGTCGAGCGCACATATATGGAAGGTGGATGTGGCTTGAAGGCAGTCGAAATTTTGCCACAATCGGGGATATTCGGGGCCAGCAGCAGCGAACGTTGTGTTTCATGTTAAATATAGGCGTGACTACGTAAAATATGCATGCATGTATGTACGCATGCTTGCGTATACATTGTCATATACACACACGGAAGCACACATAGCTATTCATACAGAAAAACATTTTCAAGGATGTTTCAGAAGTATCTAGTCTCCAACTAGGTTGCAAATGGTAGAGAAAGTTTAGCACAATTCCGAATCCACCTATTATCCCTGGAAATTTTAATCCTGAGTAGCTAACATAATTCAGTTTATCGTTATGAAATCAATGTTATTCAAGTTTTAAATCGAGGAGCAATTTCCAGTAATCATTCTAATCGCCAAACTTCTGCCAAGACTTAAAATAGTCCTAGGAGATCAGCTAGCATTGTTAAACGCAGTCAGTACAATTACTATATAGTATGCAAATCAACTGAAATAGTCTGAAGTCCTAGCACCTGCAAGCTGAAGATATAGAAAGTGACTCATCTGGTGGAGATCTTCATCTACGTCCAAAACTGCACAGAATCATGGAAATATTTGCGGAAAAAGCTTATTGCATACCACGAGGAGACGACCTCGAGCTATGAAGGCATTTGGCTCGAAGAGGCACCTTTAATTCCATAGAGTGAATTTTAATACAAGTAAGCAGTACTCAAGCAAATTGTTGGATTAAGTACGAATTTCATTTGCGTAGATTTGAGACTTTGATGATTGGAAAGCAAGACTAGAGCAGATCGAGGGACGACAGAATTTTGTTAATGGAACGGATGGTGAAGATCAAATTGTAGATAAAGTGTAGTACGGGTAGGTAGGTGGAAAAATGGATGAATTAAATACAATACGTATTTACACTTTTAGTATGGTCACGGTGAAGATATAGGAATTCACAACCACGTGTACCAGAGACATTTTTGGGTTCTTCGACAATGTCGTATGCATTAGGAGGCAAGGCAAGGTAGAGGGGAAAATCACAAAAAAGAGAATATGAGTAAATTTCTTAAAACTTCCCGTCGTGATGAATGTTCGAATAAGGCATCACTCAGCGTTTATTTAATGATGCTATTTATGAGCCCTCCCGTTTTGCCACACCCCTTTCATCCAAAGTTTCGCAATTTTACGACCCTCGTGATGTCAGAAGCCATGAATGGCAGATGTCGTTTAATATGCGAATAATGAAGGGTGCCGCGATGTCTTGTGAACGGAGGTGCGGAGGAGAGTCCCACGCCAGCGTGTGGGATGAGTTATTTAAAGTTATAGGAGGCCACCTCTCCCAATGACATTCACCTGAAATGGCAGGAGACCTCTTCAAATTCATTTCCTACTTACTCATGCTGTTGGAGGAAATCTACGGGCGGACTGTGAATATCTCTACGCTGCTTTCCATTAAGATCCGACTGCGGTTCATAAATTGGGATCCAAGGACTTGTCGGTAACTGTGACCAAAAAGATTACCCCTGTAAATTTGTGACATTAGTGCAAATACGAGGATGATGTGAAAGGTTAACAGCCTTAGGTTTAAAATGACAATTTATGTTTCCGAAAAGGTTTTATTTTTTCAAAATAATCGCCTTTAATATTAATTTAGTTCATCATGTGGTGTTTCAGTGCCATTACCCCGTCTCCATAGTGTTCTTCCAGAAGGGCTGCAAAGTACTCGTCTACAGCCAAAATTGCTTCTTGATTGGACCAAAAACGTTGAAGGAAAAAAATAATTTTATTCATGAGGCATAAGATTTTATTGCATGGATCGTGCAAATTTAGAATACAATTATTGTTTGTTAGTTATATTTATTCATAATTTAATTTCAGCATCACGAAGAAAATAATAAAGTATTTCGCTGAACTGCAATAACGGGGTGAAATCCCTCTGAATTCATTTAAGTACGATACAAAATAGATTTCTAACTGAGCCCTGACATTCATCCATGTGAATGTATCTATATTGTGAAACGTTTGGATGAGTAAGAAGCAAATATTTAGAGATTCCTTTCGCGTGGTCTATTTTCTAGGAAGACAATTTGCCGGCGTTGTAGTTTGGTCATCGTCTTCAGGTTAAATCTGGTGGTGACTGATCCCCCATCCACCCATCTTATAGAGGCCTACCTTCTAAGAAGATGCCGTGTGACTGGTCGGTCAACACTTTTTGTCTGAAAAACGTTTCCTTTAACTGGAAAGAGCCTGGCTGACTTCTTGGCTATTCCATGGATTCACAAATGAGTCGTGGGAAATTACGGCTTTCTGCTGCAGATCAAGTCAAGCCAAGCCAAGAGGGCAGAGTGAGGGTGAAAGGTCAGAGGCGAGGGACGCCTACACTCCGGGCATATGTTAATGCCAGACGATAAGCCAGTCGAGGCTTCCTGAATTTTTCATTTTTCTGAGGGATGATACATTTTCCTTGTTGTTTCAACGTTTAAAACATATTTTACCATTTCTAATGACATATTTACTAGATTGCAGGTGAGTAAAAGTTGCACGTGGCTACAAAGGTACGACCTTATTCACTCCAAATAAATACCAAAATCTCAATTTTACATTTCCGTTTCCTTGATAGCGGAAATCATTCGTGGTGAAGGAGACAGGTAGCCACAAACGGCAAAGGGTAATATCCGCTTCTTTTGTTTCCATCGGCAAAGTTATTTTGGTATTCTTACAAATTTCATGGCGATGTTGCCCTTAATTTTATGAAGTATCCTCCGCGAAGGGGATTCTAAACCTTGGGACTCAAAGTGAGCATAGACTTGGGTATTTAAAAAAGTGAAATTAACACTGACGTGACCTTACGTGTGCACGGGAACTTCGAAGAAATCACGTTGGCAGATGAAGTGCATAAGTATTTTTTTAGTGCAAATTTCATCGCCTAATTTTATAATGCGAAAAAATGCTTAGTTTTAATTCGTTTGCAATGCGGTGAGAACATATATATTCTTATCAATTTAATTGTAAAAATATGAGATTATATAGAAAAAGACGGATTTGTATCCGTTTTATATTTAGACGCAATTCAAATATTCGTGCTTTACCTCTTTTGTGCTGTAAATTATATCTGAAAATATTTTCGGTGTAGGTCCTTTCTTGATAGTTTATGGTATATCTAACCGTTATTTTTCTTTTCACCCTCGGATAATGTTAAATATACCTGAACCTCTCTAGACTGATCCTATTTGGGAAAAAAGTGTTCTTACATTTATTGTATTAATTCCATTAATTCGTTAAGCATCATTATTCCTAGAATACTGCGGTATTGACAGACTAAGCATGATCACAAATATGCTTTCAAATAGCCAGGCGGTGATTTACTTTTTCCCTTTTAGAAACTTTAAAATTAAAATACCCGAAAAATATTGAAAAATTGCATTTTTATATTGACAAGCATTCAAAGTTTAAGGAAAATATGTAGATGGTTGCTTACAGCATTGAGTCAGGTATGATTTCATATATTTTTACATTGAATCAAAAATTTGAATCTTCTGTAAAACGTTCTCCACTGGGTGAAAACCATTGAAAATTCTCATTTCTTGGTACATTGAAAAAGGCATGAAATCGCAGTCAAATCTGCATAAATCAACCGATACACCCAACTATATTCTATAAAATTCTTTATTGGTTTAGAAAGCAAAAAAAAACCAATAGCCGAGAATAAAGTTCATTTGCTCTATGGGGCGTTACTTCGAAATTAGGTGAAGCATACGTAGAGTTTTATACTGTTTATGTCGTTTTAAATTTCCACATCCATTATTTTATTTGGTTGGAAACATGGATTTTCGAATTCCAAATTCATTTATATGTACAGGGTCGCACCCAAAAGTGGTAGGACTAATTTTTTTACAAGAATTTTATTGACGATATACTTACATCGACTTAATAATCTTCAAAGTATGCTCCTTGAGCTGCTACACACTTAGTATAACGTTACTCCCATTCCCCGTACGCCCGCTGGACATTTTCTTTGGGGATGCCGTTGATGACCCTCTTCCTGAACGGCCTTTATCGAGTCAAAACGTCGTCCCTTGAGCTGTCTTTTCATCAGGGGGAAGAAGAAGAAGTCCGGTGGTGCCAGATCGGGAGAATAGGGCGGGTGCGGCAACGTGGCAACGCCGTATTTGGCCAGGAGCTGTTGGTGGACACTGAGAATTTTCGGCACCATCTTGGCGCACACCTTGCGCATGGCCAAATCTTGTGAAATAATGCGTTGGACGTTGGATGCAGACAGACCCAACTGGTCTGCACTTTCTTCACTGGTTAAGCGTCGGTCTGTGTTCAGCAGTGTCCTCACTCTGTCCACATTCGTGTCGGTCCTTGCCGTCGACGGCCGTCCGGAGCGATGGTCGTCTTCAACGAGCTCCCTACCCTCTTTAAACAATTTGTGCCACTCAAATACTGTGGAACGGCTTAAGGCAGTGTCCCCATAAGCCTGCTTGATCATATCGAGGGTCTCAGTTGCCGTCTTCCCGAGTTTCGCACAAAACTTCACGGAATAACGTTGCTCCAAGTTCAGATTCATTTTGTTTTTCGACGCGGACAAAAAACTTGCTTCACTAAAAACGGTGTCCTCACTCAACGACAGCCCGCAGGTGACTGAGGTTTGTGTTGGTCTGTTGCTAAGAGCCCCCTTCACCTTACCCTGCCAAGCAGACCCCCCTCCACCGCTCCGTTCGCGCCAGAGAAAATCAGTCCTACCACTTTTGGGTGCGACCCTGTATATAGACGACGTAGAAGCACTCATGAGAGCAATATGACATTTGGACGGCACAATGAAACGCAAAATAAAATAGATAACGGGTAAAAGGACACTCACATTTTACATTGTTTGAACTTTCGGCTTTCTTTGAGGCCTTCTTCAGGCCAGACTGCTCTGAAGCATAGGGCGGGATTTCGTGTTTGAATGTGTGTGTGTGCGTATATATATATATATATATATATATATATATATATATATATATACATATATACAGAAACATATATATATATATATATATATATATATATATGCTTTCGTAGACGTAACACGGAAGTGCCGAATAGTACAATACACAGTAACACACAATATAGAAACACAAAAAAAGAAGAACACTCACACGTTATTTCTTGATATTTCGACGGAAACAATCCGTCTTCCTCTGAAGATATAGAAGTAAGTTTCCGTCGAAATATCAAGAAATAGCGTGTGAGTGTTCTTCTTTTTTTGTTTTTCTATATTGTGTGTTACTGTGTATTGTACTATATATATATATATATATATATATATATATATATATATATATATATATATATATATATATATATATATCTGTTTCTGTAAAAATGAGTATTTATTCGCCGTTTGGCGGGATTTCGTGTTTGAATGTATATATATATATATATATGTATATATATATATATATATATATATATATATATATATATATATATATACATTCAAACACGAAATCCCGCCAAACGGCGAATAAATACTCATATATACAGAAACAGATATATATGTATGTATATATCTGTTTCTGTATATATGAGTATTTATTCGCCGTTTGGCGGGATTTCGTGTTTGAATGTATATATATATCTGTTTCTGTATATATGAGTAATACGAGAGCGAATAAATACTCATATATACAGAAACAGATATAAGGAAAAGGGATAGGAACACATATAAAGGACGAACACAATAAAGGTGGGGAAGGCGGAATCGAACGGATCACAAGAGTAAATATATTACCTTGACCGGGACTCGAACCTCGGATCTTTCCAATTGCCGGGCGGATGCTCTCAACCACTTGAGCTATCGAGGAAACGTAATTTGCCCTGAGATCCGTGGGTCTAATATGTCGCCAAGCGCCCCGATTCTTTAGCCAAGAGATGGCGTCAGGGGACTGTTTCACCCAACAAAGGAGAAATAGACAATACACAAGAGGAAAGGATAGTGGTTTAGAATTCATACAACATCATACAGGAAAGGAACAGTGCGTTTCGTGGCACGCATAGCCAGAAGAAAGAGATGAGCCACATTGGCCAAATACATATTCAAACACGAAATCCCGCCAAACGGCGAATAAATACTCATATATACAGAAACAGATATAAGGAAAAGGGATAGGAACACATATAAAGGACGAAATATATATATATATATATATATATATATATATATATATATATATATATATATATATATATATATTTTTTTTTTTTTTGAGGTAATCTATCGGTTAAGGTAGGGTTTTTTGATGGACACATCTACCAAATAAAACATTTGTAACTCCTAAAAAAAAACACAAAATCCAGCATCCTACTCTACATCAGGTCCCTCTTCATCTCTGAGTACTTTCTTCCTCCCTTCATCCCGTCCAACATCCCTATCCTGTTCCTTCCCTTTCCTCTTTTGCCCAACATTCTCCCTCTATCACAGTCTTCCACATCCCACTGCCGGTCAATGCCCCCTTCATCCACTTTTCCTGCCTCCATGGGATTGCTCCCAACAAACCCCTCTCTTCGCCCGCCATACCAAGTACTTCTTCGTTTGTTTTCTTCTCTTTCATTTTCACCTTCTCCATTCTTCTCCACACCCACATTTCAAAAGCCTGCAATCTACGTCTATCCTCCTGCTTCAATGACCACGTCTCCGCACCGTACATAGCTACGCTCCATATCAAAGTTTTTACGAGTCTTTTCTTAACACCCTTACTCAAAGACCCCGTCATCAATTCCCTCCTCCTTGTGAAAGCCTCTTTGCCTAGCGCAATTCTTCTTCTTACGTCCCTACTACTTTTACCGTGTTGGTCCAAAACACTACCGAGATACGTAAACTGTTCTACCTGCTCTAGTTTTTGCCCTCCTATTTTAATGTTAAGCTTGGCCTTTTTCTTTCTAGAAAATCGCATAACCTTTGTTTTATTAATATTGATTCTCATCCCATACCTTTCGCACTGAATTTCCAATTCACTCAGCAATGCTTGCAGCCCCTTGGCTGACTGACAAACTAAAGCTTGGTCATCAGCAAACCTAACTGATTTTACGAATCCCCCGCCCACACTCATTCCTACCTCGAGTTCTTCCCATGCCTCTTTGATCATTTCCTCTGCTTACTGGTTGAACATCAACGGTGATAATGGGCAACCATGTCTTACACCTCTTCCTAACACTACCCATCCGGACTCTCCGTTCCCCACTCGCACCTGAGCAGTCTGAGACATGTATAGTTTGCGGATTAGCCTCCTTTCCCTCCAATCTATTCCTATTTTCTGCAATATACTCATTAGTTTTCCCCAATTCACTCTATCAAACGCTTTTTTGAAATCTACGAAACAGGCAAATACCTCCTGGTTGTGTTCTATATTCCTCTCGATTAATAATCTCATTACTGCAATGGCATCACGCGTACCTCTTCCCTTCCTGAACCCAAACTGATCATCCCCTAAGTAATCATTTGCCCTACTCTCTATCCTTTTGTTTATGATCCTGAGAACAACTTTAGCATCGTGGGATATCAAACTAATTGTCCTATAGTCCTCACATGACGTGGCCTTTACCTTTTTCGGAATAGGAACTAAAACTGATCTCACAAAGTCTTTCGGCCAGATTCCCTCCTCATAAATACTACGGATCAGCCCATATAGCCTCTTCCTCCCACATTTTCCTAAGCATTTTAAAAGTTCCACGGGAATGTTATCTACCCCCACGGCCTTATTTAGTTTCATCTCCCTTAATGCCCTTTCTATCTCATTGTCTAGTATGCCTGGACCTAAGCTATCTTCCTCTACGTCATATTCTTTTTCAATGTCTAACTTTGTTGGTCTAAGTTCTTTAGTATACAGTTCTTCTATATACTCCTTCCATCTCTCTTGGATATTTCCTGTGTCAACTATTACCTTACCCGCCTTATCTCTAACTGTTAGCATACCTCCTCCTTTCTTACTTCCCGATAACGATTTAACTTTGCTATATAGCGCATATACTTCACCCTTCCTCGGCAGACTTTCCATATCCTCGCACTGCGTCTTCCACCATGCTTCTTTTGCTTTATTTGTTGGCCGCCTCAATTTATTGTTCAATTCTTTGTACTTCATTTTGCCTAATTCTGTATTTATATTCTTCCATTTTCGCCGCTCATCCATCTTTGTAATCATCTCATCCGTGATCCATGGTTTCGTAATCCTTTTATCGTTAACGGTTCCAATAGTGTCTTTTGCGGCTTTAGACCACCCCTTCTTGATCATTTCCCATTTTTCTTCGATAGTACTAAGCCCTTTGCCATCCTCCATGATTTTCTCTACCGCCTGTTTGTATTCCTTCCTTTTCAACCCATTTAATGCTTCTATATTCCATTTTCTCACTCGCCGCCCCTGCCTTATCTTTTTGAAACGTACGCTACATTTCATAAGAACTAAATTGTGGTCTGAGTCCGCATCCGCTCCTGGGAAGCTGTGGGAATTTATCACACTGTTCCTAAACCTGTGTCTAACCAGGATATACTCTAGCTGATATCTTCCTGAGTCACCTGGCATTTTCCATGTATACCTGCGTCATTTGTGGTGTCTAAACCAAGTGTTGGTGATGACTAACCCCTGTCTCCTGCAGAACTCAACTGCTAAACCGTAGTCCCCCACCTCATCACCATCTCTTCCTTCGCCTACCGTCGCATTCCAATCCCTCATCACTATCAAATGTTTCCCTGCAGGAACACACGCGATCATGTCCTCTAACTGATCGTATATCCTATCGTCCTCTTCTTCCTTATGGTTGCTCAATGGCATGTATACCTGAATAATAACTAAGTTCGTCGGTTCTGCTTTTATCTCCACTAGTAGTATTCTATCCGTTACCTGCTCTATGTTGACTACGCTTCTTCCTACCTCTTCATTTAATACTATGGTAACCCCTCGTTGGCTCTCGTCCCCACCACTGTATATTATTCTATACTTATCACTCCAGTAATCTCCGCTATCTTTCCATCTCACCTCGCATAGACCTAAAATATCTATATTTCCCCTTTCCATCTCTCGCTTAACATTCTTCAATTTCCCTGTCCTCATCATTGTCCTAACATTCCACGTTCCTATTCTAACTAATTTGGTCTTCTTGTCCTGAGTCTTCTCTCCTGCGAAGATTATTTCCTTTCAAGTCTACACTGTTCCCTCCTCAAAAGAGGTTATCCCGAATCCCTCCTGAACAAAAGAATCCGAAAACATGCGTACACTCCCAAACCTTCCTCCACCGCGGAACCCCACCCCCTCTCAATTTGCAAAAAATACTTCCCGGGCTTAGAATCTATACGATCAATCCTGAAAGACCTCTACCCTATCCTAAAAAAATCATAATGCCACCGCCAACCTTTTTCCCAAATGCCCCTCAGTTACTTTCAAACGCCCCGCCAACCTATCCGATCTCCTCAAATCAACAAATCCACTCCTTAAATCCCCAACCCGTCCTAAAACCACTCCAACGCCATGCAATAAACCCAGATGTAAAACATGCCCTATTTTCAAAACCAAAATCCCATCCCTCTCCCACCCGCTTTTTAACTCTCTCCCACCAATTCCCTCCTCTACTTGCACTTCTAGCAATGTAGTGTACCTTCTGAAGTGCCAACTTTGTCCTGCCTATTATATTGGGCAAACCACCACACCCCTCAATATCAGAATCAACAACCACCGAGCCTCATGCAAAAACTCTTCCTTAATTGACATGCTCCCTATCCCCAAACACGCCTCCGAACACAACACTCCCTTTGATAAATGCTATAGTGTATCCATCATAGCATCCCTCCCACCCACTGATCCTCCTCTGAAACTGAAAACACTAGAGCAATCCTTCATCTGGCTTTTGGAGTCCTGGAACTGGCCAGGAATCAATATTAGGCACTAATTACCCTGCTCTAATTATATTTTCATCCCCCTTCCACCCCCATCACCTTCTACATTTTCCCCACCCTTCTAACGCTGCCCCTCCAAACCCGTCCCTTCGGAATTCCCTCCCCACCTTCCCCTTCCATCCATCGCTTCAGCCCTCGTATTCCCTTCAGTTCTGTCCCTCTCTTCCTTGATAAAGGTGGCAACGACCACCGAAAATTCGAAAAATAGTGAGTCTCTTTTTTTGTGTGTTTTTGTGTTTTTGTCTGTGTCCACTAGTGCTAAGTGTTATACATTGTTATTCACGTCCGTGAGACTTTCAAAAAGTGTTATATATATATATATACATAAATATATATATTCACATCTTCGTTAGTTTTTCTATCCGTCCACTCCTCCTTTTTCATTCTTCTCCACGCCAACATTTTAAATGTCTCCAACCTGCACCTATCATCTTGATCCAGTAGATTTTGCTTCCGCTCCATGAAAAACCATGTGCCATTTGAAATTTTAAATGGACTTACGACTACCTCAACATCCTTTTCATCCTTTCACGCCGTCATCAATTCCCTCCGTTTGAAAGTATATCAGCATAATGGATGTATTCTTTTCATGCCCCTTCTAATTCGATCATTTCTGTAAAAAAATCCAAGATAGATTCTGTTCGCACCGAGCAGTCGAACATGTGCAAAGTTAACAGATAAATTAACTATTCATCATTACTTTTGCTCCTATCTTTTTAATACATTCGTTAAACCTACCCAATAAGCTCTTTCAAACGACTATTCGTAATCCTCCAAACGAAATAAATACCTCCTGACTGTATTCCAAGCTCCTCTTTATTGGTGACCTCATTACTGCTAGGGCATCAGGCATACTTCTCCCCTTCCTGATTCAAACTGATTTTCCACAAGCAATCCATTTTCCCTTCTCTCAAGTCATGGCCCTAAGTACCAATTTTGCTGTGCGTGAATTCAAACCTATTGTTCTCTAGTCTTTTTTGCATACATACGACAGCCCGTCCCATTTATGACTTGGGAACTAATATTTATCTTTCCAAATATTCCGGTCGAATTCCTCCGTCATAAATGTTAAGAATTGACCCATAAAAACTCTTCTTTCCACGTTTCCCTAAATTTTTAAGAGGTTAGACAAATTAAAAAAAAAGCTGCGGAAGATACGGTCATGGTAACTTTTAATGGAGTCATCCGCTGATGCACTTTACGATACAATAATTTCAAATCGTAAAAATCATTCGGAGTGTACAATCAAATATCAGAAGAAATGGCGAATCCCTAAGTTATTAAGAACTAGCCTTCGTATCGATGATCATGAATGTGAATTGTCATTGATAGTAGCGGAAAATATGTATCCTAATGTTGTTACTATATGACCGAATCAGTATGATTTTTCATTCCAGCACTGTTGAATGGTATGTTTTTAAAGTGGTGTTCTGCAAATTACTTAAAAAGATACCTATTTGCAATGCACTTAGAGGACCACAAAGTTCTGATTGGGAATAATTCCACTCTTAGTTGTCAAAAAGAAGAATAACCACTTCCACACGAGTACCAAAAGAGACCAAGTTACTTTTTGAAATCGGCACGATTTCGCTAAAATATATAACTTTTACGGCGAACGCCCATCTCTCGATTTTACCCTCTTTTTGCTTTCCTACAGTTTGAACTTTCGGCTTTCTCTAAGCCCCTTTCAGGTCAGACTGTTCTGACATTTTCCTGCAGTTTTGGGCCACAGCATTACAGTAGTAACTAGCAGTTTGAGTCGATATCCAATCACAATCAAATCAAATTCATAGTTATTACTTTAATTTTTAAGAATAGCGCTACCAGTACTCCTGGTATCTTTCATAAAAAGCAAACAGTACAGGTTTTGATGTTCAAAGGCCGATGATAACGAAATTCTCCGCTGCAAAGCTAAAGTAAAATTATGTATCGCAGATGTGCGCGGCAGGATGATGAAGGAGAAATTGAGAATTGGGTGGAGTGAAAGGATGAAGGAAAATGACCTGCGAATACATTGCATAAAAAGGAACCATACTTTTCAATTCTAATACGGGACTTACTTCCGTACTTAAATGGAAGCCGTAATTTTGGTGATTGTCCACTACAACCACTAATACTTGAGCCACTGCAAAACCGCCAGGTGACTCTCTCAATCACTCTTAGGTATTTGGGAGGACAGTTTCTTGACAGAATTCCAAAGCGGACATCTCCTTACACAGAGTATAGAGTCTTATATCTCTTCCCATTTTGAAGGTTTTTGAAAGTTCTGAAGCATGCATACATGTATATATATATATATATATATATATATATATATATATATATATATATATATATATATATATATATATACATATATCTACATATATAAAGTGGATTCCAAAACAGACTTCCACCCTGCGCATTGCCACGATTTCACAATACGTGCCTACCGATGTCCACTTCAGAGTAGAGTAGAAATCCTATTTACTTGAGTCAACCGGCAGTTGGCGACGAATGGGGCGTAACATATTTGTAATCCTTGGAGCTTGACTAAGACGGAGCTCGTTATTAAGACAAAATATTTCTCCACACTCTTTTTTCGGCCGTATTATGTCATTATATTAATTAATAATCATCACTCTTAGGATTCGGTCACCTTAGCTTTGTATTCTTTCAGGTGGTGGAGTTTTTAAGTATCCAATAGTCTTTACTTTATAACCCACTATGTCAGGTTCAAATGCTTCATAATTTGAAGAAGTTCTTCTTTTAAATTTTCTTGTCATTCTCTCTCATTTCCACGGTTGTATTCAGCAAGATGTAAGGCAAACATGCATATGCATAAATAAAGCCATCATACTAATTAGTGTTTTCCACAGCTCCTAACCATTAAACTCCTACGCATACTTCTGTATGTGCAGGAGCTAAATGGGCATTTAAATATGCTTATCGCTGAATTTTACTTGTCAAATTACTCGTATTATAAGTATTACCATTGCTCTTTACTGCCGAAGACAGAATTTTAAACTATGGTTCAAATGCTACACTTGCGGTTTTGTCCCATTAATTGTGAAACGTGCATCCAAACTTTGACATTTGTTGGCAATCGAAAGGAAAACTAGCCCCCTATTTATCAGAGGCATGCACAAGGTGCCGAAGACAGACCTATAGGTTTTCTATTTGGTTCGAAAGGTCTTGTTAATTTCATAGTATTCAGGGACATACTTTCTCCGTCACGTAAAAGTTTCATTAAAATTAGGTGCGATGCAAACACTTGATGATTGTTAGAGGGCAAAGGAATGTGAAGCATCTTATAGGTCAAGGATTAAATTTAAACTCAACAGTAGTGAAATATAGTAACGGATTGGACATTAGGTTTGAGCTCGTGATAAGAGCATTTAATATTTTTCTATATTAGTTAGAAATGATATGGATGCTTCAATCTCTCATTGTTGGCTATATTAAGCAAGTCTAATCTAAACTTCTAATTTTGTTCCAGTTATTGATTCGATTTAGATCTAAATTTATGCAATGGAAAATTCGTGTAGAGCTGACCCAAAAGCAAAGAATATGGAAGGCAAGATGCTACTTTCGGAAATATTTGTCCTAGAGATCTGCTGACTTTTGTGGAAATCGTGGAATTGACAGAAAAATATTTCGGTTGCATCTGGAGTTGAGTTTGTAGTTTTTGAGAAAATAACTTGAATCGCGGCTCAAAAATTCTCTCACCTGAACTTCTTCCTAGTAAGGTAGTAATATTATAACTATTGTAAGGGTCTTAATATTTATTGCGTCATAATAATTAGGTCATATTACATTAATCAAAACTCTAAGGCCTTCTCATCCTGAGTAATAACTATGAAAAGTCCAAATTTCGATTGACTCATGTTTGCAGGAAACAATAATCTCATTACTGACAAGAAACTTGGTCAGGCACTGCAGCTAGCCATATTTATTTGAAATGTAGGTTAACGAAACTGCAATAGGGACCGTTTCTTTCATTAAAGTGACAAAAGACTAGGGGAAATTTGAAAACTTGCATGAGTCTCTTGGTATGTGGTTCAAAGCGTATTGGTGTTGGTGCTCAGTAATCATATTTCATTTCAGCTCATATAGCACACAGTAAATATGGGAAATTATTCAAGTTTGCCATGATTAAAATAAAAGCTTAGGATGACTGTGGGCGACTACCTGGCAACAAACAACGGATTTTTGGGCAGAGGAAAATTCTGTCATTTATTTATTATTCAAAAACTGTCCCAGAAGAAAAAAATTTAAGCATCAAATTTTGCGAGGAAACAAATACAATTGAACACTAAAATTCTGCTTTTCATTCTTGAATCAAGAGGAGAAAATTTTTCTAGCAAAAATGTCACCCGAAATCGTTCTCGCCTGCAAAATAAAATGCGTTATATTTTTTAATAGGATTACGAAGTCACCATGATGTTAACAATTAGTGACACTTAAATCCTAACGTGTACTCTAAATCCAGAAGTAAAAATTTCACTCATTGCATTTTTCATTTACATTCTCTATTAAATTTTTAAAAATCTGTTTTATTTTTGATTTTTTGTCCCCATTGCATATCGTCTGAATCGAGTTTTACTCTGCCTTGAACTCAAACTTTGGAGTGAATTATAAATTGAATAGTTCCCCTAAGAAACTCGAAGGACCCCACAACGAAGCAGTTCATCTAATCATGCTCGTCTTGATATTGGAATTGAGTATTTATTCGAAAGTTGCCAGTCATTTTGGCGGACCCTACGTTGATAAACCCTTACTACTGGGAGTAGGGCCCATACATATTAGATAACCAACATATTTTAATTTCTCCGTAAGGTGGAAGCAGCGCTTGCATTTAAAAAAATATATAGTTGATCTTCTAATTCAGCTTGAGATGTGTGCAGTATTAATAATATTAATTTATAATCCTCAGTGTAAGGTGAGCCAGTTGTTGCAAAAAAAGCTTTCTCAATTGAGATTTAAGCCTAATTAGAATTCTCAAACCAACATGGTCGCTATTTGGACGCTCAACGTCCTTCAAATCTGTTTCATGGAATATTTGTTAGGAAACTAGAATGCAGGAGTTGGGATGCTGCAAGGTGAGATTTTGGGTTAAATTTATCTTATGATGCTTATATTTAAAAAAATATTTGTATTTTAAATAAAATTAATTAAAAGCGGTGTAATTATGTCACTGAAATGAAATTGGAAATTTAAAGAAAACATTAAAATTATTTATATTTTGATATAATATGGCTATAAACATGCCTTCACTAAAATCAGAAAAAGCGTAATAATTTTACAAAATTGCTGTTATTATTGGCCTTTCACCGGTGAAAGAATTGAAATGCAGCTGTTATGTCAAAATCAAATTTATGTGACACTTGGGCGAATGTTAATATTTGAACTGAATTTAATAATTTACTTTAGCCGAATACATAAAAAAATATGGAATAAGGTTTTCATGTGAGGAAGAGAGGGAGATGGCCCCCCTGAGTCTGTAAATGGGGGATTTCACTTCATACCACGGCCTTAACGATTAATATGCGTGAAATTCATCCATTATGTAGGGGAAAAATATACGCACGATTTGTAAAGGGGCGCTAAAAAAAGCTGGCATTCGTCAAACATAGAGTCGGAAGGTGTACCGACGAAAAAGTGAAGGAAACGTGCTATTTATCTTAAGTGAGGCCTCACATTGAGTATCCGGCGAGTGTTTGGGATCCATTTCAAAAAAAATTAATTACAGCATTGAATATGGTAGAGAGAAAGTTCTACGTTCGTGACAAACTCGTACTAAAGGTCACAAAGCGTCACACATTTAATACAGAATCTGGGGTGGGAACCATTAGATATGCGAGAACACAGGGCTAGATTAAACTTATTACAAACATATAAAGCGTCTGGTTTTGCCTCCGACATAGGAGATATAATTAAACCCCCTAAATACTTTGGCAGGGCCGAAAACTATCAAAAAATTAGAGATATAAATTGTGCAAATGATAGATTCAAGTATTCGTTTTTCCCGCGCGCTATTTTTGACAGAAATAAGATGGGGAATTTCTAAGAAAATTATATGCAGGTACACCCTGTCGGTTTACTAGATAGAATTTCCAGAAAACTTTATCAAGTCTGATATTCTAACGCCCCCCGCCATGAACCCTTGACCCAGGTGGGTGTAGATGGAATGTATATGAAACTTATTGTATTTGTAAATTGTCCATCCGGAATGCGTAGAGTACTCACCGGTAATAAGTGTCTTCCCGCATTCAACGCATCTTCTTGTCTTCTTTGTATAGACATAGGAATAGCCGCTAACCATGTTATACTCGTGATATATGTAGGCATGCTGCATGATCGGTTCAGTTCGGTGTTCGGTCGCCCCCTTTCCACGCGGTTTTGGTAGATCGCAGGGTGCCAGGTGCATGAGGAAATAGAGAGAATGTATATAGAATGGCTGGTGACCTACCACCCCCTGCCACACACCCTTGTGACTGCTTGCGGGGTACTGTTTAGTTGTAGATGTAAATTATATAATAGGGCTATAAGGGGAGACGGCTCATATTTGTGTGTTCCCAGGAACATTTCGCACCCAAAAAATCACCGTAGTTTCAGTGAACCTAATGGTGCACAGAGTAGTCAGTCATCCGAAATGAAACCAGGGGCCTCCGGCAGCCAAGTGCTGTAATCACTGGGCTACCATGCCATATTTAAAAAATTGTAATCTGAAAAATGTTTATTTAATAGTGCCCGTATACTACCCTTTGCTTTACTTAGGCAGGTGATTCATTCCATTCTTGTTTCATATTTAAGCATTAATCCTAATTTTTGTCGGTAAAATTATTTTCTCTATCACACTTGGTAAAATAAATAAATCCGGGTGTGATTATTTGAATGGCTCATGAATTAAATACCTACGCATTAGGCTCAAAGATAAGGAGAAATGCGTGTCTGTTTAGCAATTGGTGACCATAAATTAAAAATTTGTTCCTACCGAGATGTTAAAAATTTCACTCTCAGCAAATGATAATATAAAAATACTGTCAATGCTTGAATTAAAAATACATGCATTTCATTAAAATATGTCAATGCGTTCTGAAAATTTGATTAAAGTCCTGAGATTGTTGATTTAAATCATTTTGACGTTTATCGCATACTCGCTTTTAAACATTTTTCATGAAAATAATAGCAACGTAAATGGAATAAAAGTTTGGACGTATTTAGTGGGGAGATGCCTTGGATTTTCCGCATTGCGTAGAAAACAGTACCCTCTCGGTAGGGCTAGGGGAATAGGGGTTGATATGAATCAGCACTCCGAGGCTGATGGAGTGCCGAATCATATCAACAGTCCTCAAACTTTCCAACTCGTGTTTACAGCCCTGATCAGTAGCCGAGCGCTCTCTCTTTCTCCACTAGATTACCAGGCCGCTTGAAATCGTAGCCGTGAATTAATTTTTCAGCGAATCCCAGGGAAGTTTTCCTCGATATCCATCGGTCGCGTCGGCTTCATTTCGGGATATTTAATGGTCGCAGCATCTTGGCTGAACAAAGCACCGCCGTTTTCACCAACATTGAGAACCTTTTTCCGAAAAGAGGGCGTCTCTAACGGTCTTCGCCGTCTCTGCGCCCCGCACATAAACTATTCCACGTCGGAATCGCCTCAAGTCGAAATTGCTTCGGGGGTGGAGTGGGGGGGGGGTGGAGTTTGGGGGAGGGTGGAAGGGCATCCGTCGGCGAGTGGATTTTGCCGCTATCAAACAAGTGGGTGAGATTCATCGGACGGAGTGAAGGTGGAGAAGGGAGAGTTAAAAGGGCAAAGGGTCGGAGCGTCGGGAATGCTTGATGCGCGAAGGGAAAGAGAACGGCTAAGGGTTTCTCATGTGGGTGGGAACCCGTGCGAGCTTTCCTCCGCTGAGAGTTAATGAGAGGGTGTCGGGAGGGCGGGGGGGGGTAGAAGCCCAAGGGGAGGTGGGAAGTGGAGTGATGGCGTGAATCTTAAGGATAAGGGGAAGCGGGGGGGAAGGGAGTCGGGGAGGAGAGTGGAGTTATTCGCGCGCGAGAAAATGTACTTTTCTTTCGCGGACGAGGAGATACTTTCCGATGTTACAATTTCAACGCTGAGTATACAAGTAAGATAAAAGGAGCTAGCGTATTCACCTCGGCCACGTAGCTACGTTTCGCAGAACCGGAGAGTGAGGATATAATTCAACATTGTATTTTATGCTAAAAGGATTTCAAAGTAGGCTATTTTCTGGAAATATTAAGCTTGGTAAATACAATATATTAACAACAATTTCCTGATTATAACTACAGAACACACATTTCCACAATGAAGTTCACCAACATTATCCAGCACAAAGTTTTAATACTGCGGAATGCTAAATCTGGACCATGTTTAAGTTTATACTCGGAAGCAGGAACGTTATTTTCGTGAGATTATTTCCATATTTGTCATCTAAGAGGATGGACGCCCTTCTAATGTTTTTTTTTAAATCTTTGGATGCATTTTGTATTCTTTGAAATTTTAAAATCACAGTTTTTAAAATCGCAGTTTTTATATCATCAGTTGTTTATAAATGTAAAAATTATTTCTTTTTTTTCCCAGAGTGTATTTCATGAATGTCACTTTTTCAATTCATTGTACTATCGTCGATTTGTTGTAGATCAGCGTGTTTCATCTTCTGGGAATCAATACTATGTGTATAGCACGCAGAATGACTTAACGGACCTGATTCTTAATAATTTCATTTGGTAGCATTAATTTTTTAATATATATATTTATTGAGCTATTTTTAATTTGTCGAAGGACCAATTTTTGGTGGAAAAACTAGTTTAATGTATTTCTGAATTTTCTTTCAGTAGGTCTAAAATTTCTAAGGATTAAATCTATAGTGGTAATATAAACCCACATGAAGATTTTATTAGTGCCTTTTTCAAGCACCGCCTTGTATTGACAATGGAGTTCAGAATGTTTTTAGCTAAACTTTCAATTTATAATGTTTTATTGGAGAATTGTTACTCATTTCTTCTCGGAATAATAGATGCTTTTTCGTAGTTTTAATGTTCGTGTATCCAAATAAAACCTGCCTCACCCTCACACAACTACGCAGATTCTTAACTGCAGGTTTCTCTGCTAGCATGTAAAAGAAGTACATTTATTTTCTTTACACTTTTAAGTCACTGCCAAATTATTATATATAGTCTATCAGATTCACTATTTTGTTTTCCAAATCATCTCAGAGTGAATATTGTGACTTTCTTTTAGACAATCGTAGTTTTTCTGACTGACATTAGGTCTTGACACTGAATAGTTATTTCAGAATAGCCCCTAATACTGCTTTGTAGGTTACTTTTTACCGAGTATTCCTTCATTGAATATCTCATCGCAAAATATATTTTTGTGACCTAATTATCTTTTACATGCGAATACATTTATTTCTGTAGAGAAATAAACCTATTTAAATCATTTATTTTTCATTCTTATATTTAATGTTGTATTTTGTGAGAAATTTGTTTAATGCTTTATTAAATGTAGAACAGAAAACATGGGTCATTTTACATGCATTTAAGTTAAAGTAGACAGTATTATTTACTTATTTTCCGTATTCATTTTTGAATTTTTATAATTCTGCGTCATAGAATAAAGTAGTGTACCTTGTCTTATTTATGTAGGACATAGACCACAAAGTCTCTCACAATAATCTTGAACACGGGACGTACTCTGTGTCTCCGGACTCCAGTATCTATGGTACCTAGGTTGCCCATTAGTGTCTTTAGTCGTCATGATTTACATTTAGCCTTCAACACAGACGTTTACGTAGCACTGGAAATATTAAAGCTCCATGAAATGAAGCCTTCGTTTGGAATGAAGCATGGTATATTCTTCATTGCTAAAACTTCTGTCACTATTGTGGCGTTTGAGTAAGAATCGTTAACAACCCCTTCACTGTGAGCCTTTTTTCATTTTATTTATAAATTTGCTAAGCACACTTTCTATTAGATCAATCGAGGGGAGGAAATAAGTTGGTGGTATTTTTCTGCTTAGAAAGGTAATAGACGAAATTTTTGTTATTCCAAAGTTGGTTTTGAAAATGGTCTTCCTTGATATGTTTGACATCTAAGGCCGTATGAATTATCACTTAAATGGCGTATCTACATTTTGTCTCCTCATGAATCACTCTACGGGAGGTAGAGAAAACTGGAAAAGAAAAATAAACTAAAAAGTAAAACTGTCGCTTTTCAATTTATCTTTTTAAATACTCCATATTGTAGATTTATTTATATATTTATGAGAATATTGTATGTCCCATTTTAAAACATTTATTTATTTTCTATAGGGAGCCAATCGAGCTCCACCTGACGATGTCAAGATCAAAACCGTTTTCTCATTTCACCCATAGCCGAGAGTTTACACTGATTAAAATTGTAGGTTACCTGATAACTGGAAATAATCTCCTTTGGCATGACTTGTGTACGAGGTGTGATTAATAAAAGACCGTACTGTTTTTTTTTCTGCGCAAACCGTTCAACGGATCGAAACAAAACAGTGCTCCGTTCAGCGACACATCTGACGACTAAAACGAGAGGTGTTGCGTTTGTCTGCGTCGACTCGTTACGCAGCAGCAGTGGTACGTGTCTTAACTTGTTTGTCGCCGCGTGCAACGGCAGCAATGAAGGAGATCCGGCACGCCGGCTCACACGGCGCTGATCGTGACAGAGGTTTTCGCCAGAACCGAAACTTCCGTAATCCTGCAGCCACCCTACTCTCAACACGTGGCTCCATCAGACATTTTTTGTTTCCAAAGTTAAAATCGAACTTGAAAGGGCACCAATTCGACTCTACTGCGGACATTGAATCTAATTTTACGGCGGACCTGAAGAGGATCCCTAAGGTGCCTTACCTGGTAGGGTTCGAGAGCTGGAAGAAACGTTGGCAAAGGTGTGTCGTCAGCCAAGGTATGTACTTTGAGGGCGACAAGTTCGATCAAGCTGCATCCGTCGAAATAAACAAGTTATAAATCCAGTCGTGACTTTTATTGATCACACCTTGTATTCTTTGTTTGCCGCTGAACTTTGCGTACACACATATAAGCCGCTTTCTTTTAAGATTTTCTGGTAAAAACATAATTAAGAGTTACTCGTCTCGACGCCGAGTCATAACCTGAAAATATATCAGAAATTACGTAACGGATGCAGACATTTTTCCATCCAGATTTATGCACGTGTTAGAACCAAACATAAAAATGAAACAACGTGAAAAATGAGTCACAAAAAAAAGAAGAATGACATTCTAGAGCCAAACAGTATGTATGATGTTTAGTTGGATATTAAAAATAGAATAGATGTGCAGTGTGGTGTAGGGACGTCCCTGTCAACCACCCCGATATGCTTACTTTCTCCCCGTGTTTCCACGACTCGCCCGCATTCCCAGTGTTAAATCTCAGATAATTCACTAGCTAACCTTGAGTCTTACTCTGATTTAGTTTTGGTCGGCATACTATAGTAATAAGATTTTTTTATATACCTACATCTTGGTAAAATAGGAAGAACTGTTAGGCTTTCCGCAGGTACAGTAGGTGCTTGTTAAAACAGGCATGAAGCAGTAAATCATATCAGCTTAAAATATTTGTTTAAAGCTCTTAATTATTTAAGATTGAGAAGTAAGAACTCTTTTAAATCAATAAATAAATGGAATAATTATATTTATCGAATTTATGATATCAAACCTATGATATTTCTGATATCAAATTGATCTTACAGCTAAACTAAATATCCCGATTTCAATTTCATAGATGTTAATTTACTCTCCCAAAAGTCACCACATGCTTCAATTTTTACTTTTTAATTTGCAGGTAATAGATCCCGCTTTGTTCTTTTTATCTCCGTAAAAAATATCCACTTTATAATTGAAAAATGAATTTAATTATTTCGGAAATCGTAAATTTTCTAAAATTCAGTTGAATATCATGCCTATTAATGAGAACAATGGTATTTTAATACGTTAAATAATAGGTTTATAATCATGTTTTAATTCTACCCTATCAGATTCGTGTGAGTCCAGATTTTGAAACTTTAAATCCAAAATCACTTCAAATTTACGGCTTCTTCGTAGTTTTAGAATGATTCATAATTTGCATTATTTTCAATTATCATAGTGTACCGACAGGTTAATTATTTTATGGACACACCAAATTTCCCAAAATATGGTGGTTTTCTAGGGTATGGAATCCCACAGATGAACCGTATCCCATATCATGGTGTTGGAATAAATTTTGATAACTTAAAATAAATCTCTCTTATTTTTATTTCCTTTCAGCCAGATATTTCTGGGAAATAGCAGGAGCCTGGTGGAAAGAAACTAACCTCCCTAATCTGTATTTCTCACGCTGTAGGCCTTGGTAGGAGTTGAGGTCTACCATGCTCTCGCACAAAAAGTGACCTCTTGACTAAACTGGACAATATAGGGAAACAATATAATTAGTTTGGCAGAAGTAATCAAATTCGGAAAAAGCAGTGAGGGTCACGCTCTAATCAGTATGAAATAATCATTATGTTGCCATTTTAGCAGCAACTACGTAAATGCATATCGATTATAGAATAACATTTTTTCGATGAAATGGGTGTTTCGCTTTCATCGCGTCCTCTGCGGTTAATTAGATTCGGTGCGTAGCGGCGTGGAGAGGGGTTTCGAGGGGAGCGTGTGTGATTTCTTCACCGCGCGTGCTGGAGGAAGGTTTGGCGTGGTCGAGATGGGCTTGGGGAGGAGGTCAATCAGAAGGGAACGGCGGTGGTGGTGGTTGGAATACAAGATTAATGAGAGCGGAGACGGTGAATTATTCTGCGCGTATATGCCTGGCGAGGAAAATCGCGCGATGGGCAAGGGAAGAATGGATTCAAGGCGAAGGGCGAAAATGGATGGCGATTTAAGGATTCCCGAATACGAAATAAATGTATTTTTATTAATTATTCTGACTGGTAACACTGTACATATCTATTAAATACGTTTTGCACGGTTATAAAATTCACAATACCAAATTGACAGAAGTAATCACAGTGTTTTTCCGACGTTGCTATTTAAGATTTCCTCTGTATTGAAGGTTAATTATCTCAGTTTCCATTTAATTATAATATAATTATAAAGAGTAGTTTCTTCACTTTAAAAATTATTCAAGGTACTTTTTTCTACAACTGTAAAATTAATGTCTCTTCGAAGCATTTAAAAGCTAGGGGGGGTGGGGAATAAGCTACAACCGCTAATGATTAAGAAAAAGTCTTTTTTGGAACCCTTGGAAAAGGGAAACAATTTTTTAATTATTTTTTGTCTCGGATGCTGCTCGTACTTCTTGTTGGAAATTAACATCGTTTTTGTATCCCCCTTTTACATTTTACCATCAAAAAATATGTTGTTGACTAAAGGTAAATGCATCTCTAATTTTTCAAATGCTTTTTTCAAATTAATTTATTTAGTTGAAACTTTCTTTCTCTTTGATATGGTCGAATAACTGGCTCATAATTCACTTACATTTAGCGAAATCAATTAGAGATTCAACTCTTGGTAAATAATAGCATACTTTTAGCAAAGTAACCCGGCTATTTATTCTTATTTTGTATCATTTAATCGCTCGATCACGACGTAAAATTAGATGCAAAGGTGAAAAATAATATAATTCAGTTTATTTCATTACCAAGCGGGATTTCTTTTTATTCTATAGATTATAATCCACTGTTAAAACAACATCCTTTTATTATTAAGTGACAGCTAATGAATATTGCATAATTGAGATTTAATGGTGACTTTACTAATGGTATACTTAGTTTGTGATAACGCGTTTGTCGTATTGCGATATATTTGTATGATTGCAACATTCTACTTCACCTTCATTGAATTTCCTTTATTGTATTATTCCTGATTATAATCAATTCCATACAATTAGGACGAATTTTATTGCATATGCCATTTGATAATTTATGCGTTCCGTCTTGTTAAATAACTGTTTCGCAATCCATTGAGAATAGGTTTTTTTTCGGAAAAGGAAATGGCAATATTAGTATCACGTGGAGCGAAAAATTAATTTAAATTTTAATATCTTTTCCGGGAAGTAAAACGATATATTTTAAGCTAAGTTGAAATTAAATTTAAAATACTTCGGCTTTCCACATAAAACACTTTTATTACGAGCTAGGTTTCGTTATGGTATAACATCATCAGGTGTTATACCTGATGATGATGAACCTGATGATGTTATACCATAACGAAACCTAGCTCGTAATAAAAGTGTTTTATGTGGAAAGCCGAAGTATTTTAAATTTAATTACAATATGAAGAATTTCCAACAAGTGACGCCAGAAACTGTTTCATTTAAGCTAAGTACTCAAATAATTTAGTTCATACCTTCAATTCACTGTCAGTATCAATTGGATTTTCCATAAGTTATGTAGTTTTGATAAAATGACTGAAAGGAAATTTTTCCTATTCAAAAGCAACCATAATAATCTTGAGAGCCAATTTAGAGTGTCCTATTTACAAACATTTAGCATGATTAAATATACCCTCGAGAAAAATAATTCGAATCCCTCAAAACGTAGTCTTAAAGGAATACGTCTATAATGATGTCTTATATTTAAAATTCCTTCGTCTTCTACCACTTTTCACCATGCAGTGTACACATGAATTTATAGTATAAATGAATTTCTAGCTAATAATTTTAGTCTCATTGTGGTTCTTTTTGACCACTCATACGGACCGAGTGGCAGGTAATAACGATATCCAGCACCTCCAGTGTGTAAAAGAAATTGTCAAAATTTAGTCCATGAGAATAAGTGGTAATGAAATAGCGTGTGTCAATAATAATGTTATCAACCAACAGGAACAACTCATAAATTCAAACCCTAAGCAAATTAACTCTTCATGAGGAAAATTCTTGTTGCTTAAGAAACGCAGTCCCCTCCGTCAACGAGGAAACGAAGTGTGGTAACCTTTTAATTATTAAATATTCCATTAATTTTACTAATTCGAAATCAATGCTTAACGGATGAAGAATTAGGAGATGATTTTCAGCTATACGAATACCAGTAACCGGGGCTAGTTTTGGTATCAGCATATAAAAGGTCACCACCCAAAATATTTGAAGACAAAAAAGACATACGTATTCCACGGTGTTTCTGGATTGTTTGCAACAGCAGCCGAGTGCATGTAGCCGTCGAAAGTGTGAGAATCTCCCTCCAGGGAGATAAAGAGGAATGGCCGCGTATTGTGGCGGGCGGATTGCGCTCTTGGGTCGGAAGCCGGCATATGGAGGCAGGGCAGGTCGGTGGAAATGAGCGCGGAGGGTGAAACGGGGTAGGGTGAGGGGGGGGAACCGCTCAGGGCCGCCAGATTAAGGGGAAGCAATGAGGGCGGTTTTGAAGGGGTGAAGGGCACGGGTGGCGGGACCTCCGTTCGCCAAATGGCCTCCTCTCTTTATTTAAGCCGAGTGTACAGCGAGTCAGGGGGCTTTCTCTTTGGATTGGCTGGCTCGGGGTGCGATGGACTGGGGTTCTTAGGTCTCTCTTGGTTGTGCGAGGGCCACTTAAGGGGCGAAGGGCTTTCGTCCCTTCCCCCGCCTTGGCCCGTCAAACTTCCGCCCACCGCCACCCATTCACCTCGTCGGCAAAGTTGAGAAGGTCTTCCCAAGGATGCTTGCGCATTGACCCCATCTGCTTAGCCTTGCTTGGAGGACTGCGCCATAATATTCTCATTAAAATATGCATGAAGAATATCCACGCTTCTAAAGTGAGAATGAACATCATTAATTTGTTAGATAAAAATAGCTTGACGTCTAATATGATTATTTGTTAAGATTTTTACCTAATTTTGGCAGGGACGTATTCATCATAAGTTTAAGCTATGGGATGAGAGGTCGCAAGGTAAGACCCACGCATATAACAGGCCATGGTTTATATGATATTGTGTATCACTTTGAAATTATTATTTAAATTTAATGTCAAAATTGGTTGAACTGAAAAATATTGCAGCTAGCTATTGAAATTATTTTTGTTATAAAGGTGAACTTATGGCAACATAAATTATTGCATTATAATTACTTTGGTGAATGAATGAGATATACAGTTTTTTTAATGAGGCCCAAAATTATGTTCTTCTTTTTGATTAACTCAGTCATTTTTTGGTATCATTCACTTGTTTGCCAATAATTATTCTGAAATTAGATCATATTGTGGACAAAGCGCTTGCAATTCACATAAGTGTTATTCTGTAAGAGACAATACTTCTAAATTTTTGGAGCTGGGATATATCTTCGTAGTTTGGGATGAAAATAAATGACAAATGAAATTTTTGAAAATTTTCCCCTAGTGATAAGAGTACCAATAATCTGGAAGCTATACCAATCATTTTTATGGAAAAATCATGGTGACATTTGTTTTTGGGTATATTTTGTTTTACCCAAATCAATGAATGTTTAATACTTAAGACGTTCATATCGAAAAAATTGTAAGAAAATTATATTCCTCTCAAATTGTATATCTTGAAATATTTCAAATGATAATTCACCGTACACGTCTTTCATAAATCGAAGAATATTCTATGGTTCCTCACGGAATCACTTTCTATTGAAAGTATTATCAACGAATAGAGGTTAGCCGTCATTTATGCCTTGTCTTCTTTCAGCTATCTAATCAATAAAAAAATACGGAAAACTACGGATAAGAAATATTTGATTTCTTTACTGTTGACTGCTCGCAACGATTGTAAATGAGACTTCACTCGTGGCAGTAAACGCTAAAAAAATCAAGGCGGCAAGAGACGCCGTGATATGAGTTTCCTGTATGTTTCCTGTACGGTAAGCAAATGGACATTGACGTTGAAGTTGGGAGGTCACGAATGTGTGAGAGTAGAGTGGTTTTTTCGCTTACTTTTGCAATTACTGAGGTTTGCTTTGAAGATCCTCGCTTAGTTTTAATGTGCATTCGTAAAAGTTCAACGATGTCTCGAGTGGTCTCGTCAAGACGCCTTTTAGGAAACGATACTTCAAAATGACCACAGCTAAAAAGATTTAATTCCGTTTTTAGCTTGGCAGGAAAGTATGTTATCCCAGGAGCACAAATGAGTTGTTATTTTTCAATTTATCCGATTACTATTTCCGTACCTATACCCAAAGATAATTGAATCGATTGTGGGTTACGTATGATGTTTGTCCCCTTTATATACGTATCAGAGCTTGAGATTTGTTGCCACTTCGCTTACATCCTCAACATAATAGAAAAGTTGACTCATTTACGTTGCTCATTTATTCTTTTCTTAGATACGGCATTTGATTTAAAGTAACCTAATAACGCAGGATACAGTTTTACTTTCAGTTATATTATGCATTCTCCTTTCAATATACTTCAATTCAATTAAATATTGCTTAATAAATTTCGAAAATAATATTCGTATTTAATTTTAATTTTTCTTTAATTATTATATCAGCCCTATTAATATTCTTTGAACTATTAAAATTATAAATGGTTAAACATTTTTTATGTAAAACCGTGAAACTCTTTCATTTAGATGACAATTTGTTATTCGGAAGACATGGTTGTCCTCTTCTCCTCCCCCCCCTCTGTCCCAGGATTTGGGTATGTATATATATATATATATATATATATATATATATATATATATATATATATATATATATATTATATATATATATATGATATATATATGATATATATATGATATATACATGATATATATATGATATATATATATATTTATTTATATATATATATATATAAATATATATATTTATATTTATATAGTATTGGGACAACACAATATTATACTGCGTGTTGAGTATGAGTGTTTCCGTATAATATAAGAGTTAGGCAAAATGAAGCCAAAAGAGTTAAACAATAAATTGAGGCGGGCAACAAATAAAGCAAAAGAAGCCTGGTGGAAGATGCAGTTCGAGGATATGAAAAGTTTGCAGGGGAAGGGTAAAATTGGTGCGCTGTACAGCAAAGTTAAATCTTTACTGGGAAGTAAGAAAGGAATACCTATGCTAACAGTTAGAGATAGGGCAGGTAAGATAATAGTTGACTCAGGAAAGATTCAAGAGAGATAGAAGGAATATATAGAAGAACAGTATAGTAAAGAACTTAGACCAACAAAGTTAGACGTAGAAAAGGAACATGACGTAGAGGAAGATAGCTTAGGTCCAGGTATACTCGACGATGAGATAGAAAGGGCATTAAGGGAGATGAAACTAAATAAGGCTATGGGGGTTCCGCGGGAAATTCCCGCGGAACTTTTAAAATGCTTAGGAAAATGTGGGAGGAAGAGGCTATATGGGCTGATTCGTAGTATCTACGAGGAAGGAATCTGGCCAGAAGACTTTGTGAGATCAATTTTAGTTCCTATTCTGAAAAAGGTAAAGGCTACATCATGTGAGGACTACAGGACAATAAGTTTGATATCCCACGCAGCTAAAGTTGTTCTCAGGATCATAAACAAAAGGATAGAGAGTAGGGCAAATGATTACTCAGGGGATGATCAGTTTGGGTTTAGGAATGGGAGAGGTACGCGTGATGCCATTGCAGTAATGAGATTATTAATCGAGAGGAATATAGAACACAACCAGGAGATATTTGCCTGTTTCGTAGATTTCGAAAAAGCGTTTGATAGAGTGAATTGGGAAATACTAATGAGAATATTGCAGAAAATAGTAATAGATTGGAGGGAATGGAGGCTAATCCGCAACCTGTACATGTCTCAGACTGCTCAGGTGCGGGTGGGAAACGGGGAGTCAGGATGGGCAGTGTTAGGGAGAGGTGTAAGGCAGGGTTGCCCATTATCACCGTTGCTGTTCAACCTGTATGCAGAGGAAATTATCAAAGAGGTATGGGAAGAACTCGAGGTAGGAATGAAAGTGGGCGGGGAATTCGTAAAATCAGTTAGGTTCGCTGATGATCAAGCTTTAGTCTGTCATTCTGCCAAGGGATTGCAAGCATTACTGAGTGAATTGGAAATTCATTGCGACAGGTATGGAATGAAAATCAATATTAATAAAACAAAGGTTTTGTGATTTTCTAGAAAGAGAAAGGCTAAGCTAAACATTAAAATAGGAGGGCAAAAACTAGAGCAGGTAGAACAGTTTACGTATCTCGGAAGTGTTTTGGACCAACACGGTCAAAGTAGTAGGGACGTAAGGAGAAGGATTGCGCTAGGCAAATAGGCTTTCACAAGGAGGAGGGAGTTGATGAGAGGGATGTTGTGTAGGGATGTTAAGAAAAGACTCGTAAACACTTTGATATGGAGCGTAGCTATGGACGGCGCGGAAACGTGGTCATTGAAGCAGGAGGATAGACGTAGACTGGAGGCTTTTGAAATATGAGTGTGGAGAAGAATGGAGAAGATGAAATGGACCGAGAGGAAAACAAATGAGGAAGTACTTGGTATGGTGGGCCAAGAGAGGGGTTTGTTAGGAGAAATCCTATGGAGGTAGGAAAACTGGATTAAGGGCGTATTGATCGGTAGTGGAATAGTAAATACTGTAATAGAGGGGAGAATGTTAGGAAAACGAGGAAAGGGAAGGAACAGGATAGGCATGTTGGACGGGATGAAAGGAGGAAGGAAGTACTCAGAGATGGAGAGGGACCTGATGTATAGTATGATGCGGGATTTTGTGTTTTGTTAGGAGTAATAAAATATTTATTTGGTACTTTTGTCCATCCAAGAACCTACCTTAACCGGTAGATTACCTTAAAAAATAAAAAAAAATATGTATGCATTTATATATACATATGTATATATATGCATATATATATATATATATATATATATATATATATATATATATATATATATATATATATATATATATATATATATATGTATATATATATGTATATATATGTATATATACATATATATATATATATGTATATATATATATATACATATATATACTACCTTGATCAAAAATTTCCCGGAATTTATTCAGAAAATTAAAAATACAAGTTTATTCATCTAAATCTATATTGTCCCCTTCAAAGTAATCCCCATCGACTGCAACACACTTATGCCAGCGCTTGATCCAATCCTCGAAACATTTTTTATATTCGGTTTTCGGTATGTCCATCAGTGCTTCCTGCGATTTTTCCATTACTTCCTCTCGGCTGCTAAAACGCGTTCCCCGTAATGGTTTTTTAACTCGATTGAACAGAAAGAAGTCACAGGGAGCCAAATCAGGTGAATTCGGTGGCTGTTGGATGGTATTTGTTGCATTTTTCGTCAAAAAATTACGAATAATGATAGCACTGTGCGACGGTGCGTTATCATGGTGCAAAATCCACGAGTTTTCTGCCCACATTTCTGGTCTCTTTCGGCGAATTGCTTCACGCAAACATCTCATAACGCCCAAATAATACTCTTTGTTTACTGTCTGGCCTTCTGGCAAAAATTCATGATGCACTACACCGTTGTAATCCATGAAAACCGTCAGCATTGCCTTCTTTTTTGACTGAAAACGACGTGGTTTTTTTGGTCTCGGCTCATTTGGTGAACGCCATTCACTTGCCTGATGTCTGGATTGCGTGTCGTACTCATAAACCCACGTCTCGTCTCCAGTAATGATCCTTTTGATGAATGTGGGATCGGATTCAGCCTCGCAAATCATGTCTTTTGCGACGTCAACACGGTCTCTTTTTTGCATGAAATTGAGGTCTTTTGGCACCAACTTTGCTGCTACACGGCGGAAACCCAAATCATTAACCACAATGTCTTGGGCGGATCCATAGGCAATGTTCAAGTCCTCCGCTATTTCTCTGATGGTTAATTTGCGGTTATTGACCAACATTTCTTTTACTTTATCAATTTTTTCACCGACTTTCGATGTCGATGGTCTGCCACTGCGTTCATCATCTTCGATTGACTCACGACCACTTCTGAACCGCTCGTGCCACTGGTAAACGACCGTTTTTTTTAGAGAATCGTTGCCGAAACACTTTTCCAACATTTCCAACGTCCGTCCGTCTTCTTTTTTGCCAAAACGTTCCCTCTTGACGCTTGGCTTGCAGCTGCCCGATGATTTAATCATTCAGCTGCTGTGTTTGCGGCTTCTTAGCCCGTCGATGAAGGAAGGTCCAATCAACTCCTTTTCCTTTTCATTGGTGGTTGGTCGTCGTCCCGTCCCGTTGCTGCTCTTGGGCGTTTGTGCCTTTCCCAGGAGACAGGTTTTAAGCCGCCGATCGACCGCAAGTGCTCTTCTTTTTTGCCTTCAAGCTCCTCGTAAAAGGCCGTCGCGCGAGTCTTGATGACATCTCCAATGGGCGCAGTTTCAGTTAAGGCGTGGAGAATTTCTGCGGCATAGTTCCAGCCAAGCCCAAGTACACTGTTGAGTGCCCCTCTTTCCGTTACCTCCAAGTGGTGGAAGGCCGTCTGAGTCATTCTGCCACTCCATGCCGGTGAAGCGTACATCAAGATTGGGCGAATTGCCGCCACGTACAGATACGTCTTTGTCTTGATAGAGAGGGACGGTGAACGCAGCAGCGGCGAGAGTTGTAGTCGTCTTCCTCTTGCCTTCCTGGTGGCAGCGAGGGCGTGACTTTTGAATGTCAGTCTTTTATCCAGTATCACGCCTAGATAGGTCACCTCTTCCTTCCATGGCGCCTCCTCGGTGCCCACGAGGATTTCTCCTGGTTCTCGCAGTCCTCCAGGTGAAAAAAGAATCGTCTGTGTCTTTGCGCTGTTGACGCTGATTCGCCACAGGGCGTACCACTCCAGCAGTTTGTCTACTGCTCGCTGTAGGTATGTTGCCGCCATGTGTGCTCTCCGCGAAGTGGTCACTATTGCTGCGTCATCCGCATACAGGGCAACCATGGTATGTCGTCCAAGGTCTACCGGGAGGTCCGCCGTATATAGATTAAAAAGTATCGGTCCGAGCACCGATCCTTGCGGCACGCCTGCGTGGACCTGTTTCGGCTGTGACAGCGCGCGTCCCCAGGCGACACGGAAAGTCCTTCCTGTCAGGTATGATGTTAGCAAGCGGCGCTGCCAATTTGGAAACCGCTGTATTGCAAGTTTTCGCCTGAGACCAGCGTGCCATACCCGGTCGAAGGCTTTCCTGATGTCAAAGAACGCCGCCGTTGAGCAGCATCGCCGATTGAATCCGGCCGTCACCTGTTCCACGAGACGGACGAGATGGTGTGTGGTGGAGTGTTCCTCTCGAAAACCGTACTGTGATGCCGGCAAGATTGAGTAGGCCGCGATGTGCTTCAGGAGATGTGGCAGCAGTACCCTCTCAAGCAGCTTTCCCAGGGTCGCTAGCAGGGCGATCGGGCGGTAGTTCTCTACGTTCCTAGCGGACTTCGGCGGCTTCGGCAATAGGATGACTTTTGCCGATTTCCAGATGGCCGGAAAATGTCCCATGGAGAAGCAGGCCGTAAAGAGCGTAATCAGGTGAGTTGCGAGCGAGACAGGCATCTGTCGAAGGGCCTCGTTCGGGATGTTGTCCTCTCCTGGTGCTTCCTTGCAGCGTAGTCGTCCAAGGGCTGCTCTCAGGTCGTTTTCGGTAACCTTCGTTACCGTCATGGTGCCCTCCTCCGTTGTTTCATCCTCTTCAGGAAAGTCGCTAGGATCATCCGGTACCAGTGGATCCGGAGTCGACGTGAAAGTGGCCTCCAGCGTAGTTGCTGCAAATTCAGCCTTTTCGTCTTCCGTGATAAGAGGGCCACCAGGTGAGTCGATCGGTGGGTCGATCCGAATGCTGTGGCGAAGAGAAGCTGCCATTCTCCAGATGCTCCCATCTTCGGTTCGGAGGGAAGCAACCTTCCTTTCCCACGTCGTCTGCCTGTGGTCCTGGATGAGCTGCCTCACTTCGGCTCGTTTTCTTCTAAACCGTGCCCCATCCGCGGGACATTTGGTTCTTTGAAATCGTCGTCGAAGCCGATTTCTTTCGCGGATGCGGCGAAGGATGGAATGAGGCAGCGTCAGATGTCCAGAAGGGCGGATCAGTTTTATTGGCACGGTGTTCTGTAATGCTTGGTCCACGCCAGCTGTTATGACAGAAGCATATTCGTCCAGCATAGCTTGTGACGTCAGTGATGGCGGCTGTTCCGGTAAAATGTCGGACAGGATCTGCCTGTACCCTGTCCAGTCTGTTTTGTCCAGGCATCGCACCGGCCGTGGGGGAAGTAACGTTGGGCAGCATCCCAGATAGGCGCAGACTGGGTAGTGGTCGCTGTCCAACGTCGGTGTCGCCACGAGAGAAAGCGAACTCGTGAGCCTACGGTGCAGCGCAATATCTAAGACGTCTTCGCTCCTGCCGTGATGCTGATGCGTTGGCCCATGTGGACCCGCGACGCGTACTCCGTTGTTCTGAGCCCATGTGAGCAGCGCTTCACCCCGAGGGTTCGGTGTAATTGAATGCCATGCAGCATTCTTTGCATTTAGATCCCCGAGAAAAAGCGACGGCCGTGACCCGGAGAAGATGACTTCGAAATCCTGTGTGGCTAGAGGTCGTTTTGGGGGGAGATAGAGTGACCCCACTGTGAGAGAGCCGATCGAAGTATCGCCACTAAATCCGTTTTTTACGCAAAATTTAATACAAGTTCGTTGTTGCAAATTTAAATCCATTTCTGAAATTGTAAAAAATCGCCAACACACACAGAGATAGATGTACTCTTGGCTACGTAACTTTTGCAAATGTCAAGTTATGACACTAAGATTTAAAGGGAATATCAACAACAGATGTACCAATTTAACAAAAAAACAGAACTCAAATCGGAACGATGGGAGCGCCACACGGTGGTTATTCCGGGAACTTTTTGATCAAGGTAGTATATATGTATATATATATATATATATATATATATATATATATATATATATATATATATATATATATATATATATATAATTGCGCCAAAGTTGATTGATACAGTCACAAATCACGTTTTTCAGAATGTGGACTAAACTCTCCTATCTTTAAGATAAATAAGAATTCTTTACGACCTTATATTTACCTGACCTTTCAATCTGTGAGCTTCCTGCGCGAAAGAGTTACTCCCTGTTTACCGAGAACCACGGTGAAAAGGATTTATTGAGATTACTTTCTTCGGAAACCCAAGCAAGCCATTTATAAAGCAATTTCTTTTAGCTACGGCGACCTCACCTTTATTATTCTCGCCATTTTCTTTTGATGAAATCCGAAACCGTTCTCCTGAATGTTTTTAATAGAATGTGAAAAATACCCTTTGCTCCTTTATATTTCACTTCGTTAATGTTGGTATTTTATTTATTTAACTGGCTATTACAAAATTAATATTAATTCATCTGGTGATAAGTATGAGCGTATTTCTTTGCAGTATGTTATTGTAAATGTTAAAGTTTCCAAAATTACGGAACAATGTTAGAAATGTATGAAATGAATCAGAATAGTTAAAAATTTAAAAATAGATTCCTGAACATGCTGCACTCTTCTTATTGAAATAATAAGCAGTTGTTTTGATATATCTTGCCACAAATTCTTTCTGACAGCAGTCGTTTTTTGACGTGATGATTTAGAGATCGTAAAGGTTTTGCTTGTTTATTATATTTTAATGATATTTATTGTTGACATATTTCAGATTTAATTTTATGTCCCCTTTAAATATGTACAATCATTTTTGCCAATCCTTGCTTAAGCATTTACTTACGCCCATTCATCCCATTCAATAAAATATATTAGCTCGGCGGCCATTAAAACCGAGGTTGGGAAGTTCTCCAATTAGTAGCGGACTCGGGAGGGAAAATTGTGAGACACATCTCAATAGTGGCAGAGAATCTTTTCAGCGGATCAATGTAGAGTTCACCAGCCTAGATCATGCGTATTTTTCCCGATTCCATTTTCTTTGTTACCCTTTTTCAATAATTTGCTTACCAGGACAATTCTAGGAATTCGTAGTTGCCATAGTTTCAAGCTGATTTTTTATCAAAATAATACAATAAGTCTGTGGTTGTGTATTTAGGTTTTAAAAATGCTTTAAGTGAATTATTTCATGCTGGGACGAACTTTTGCAACGCTATTGAGCATTATAAAGGTATTTCATTACACTGCTGCCACTTACATCTCTTTATTCTTTCTACGTCCAATACCATCTTCAAATTTTTTTTTACTTGCACTTCCTAGCAAAGAAAAATCAACCTTCCTATCTTAATATCCAACATCTCAACACCTCTTACTTCCATTATTAAAAAATGCTCTCAGCAACTAATTGTGCCCTCGCTATTCCCCGAACAATTTTCAATTTATAGTTCAGACTGGTGATAAACTTTGTCCCCCACCAATTCTCCAGTCTGTTATATTTAAATTTTAACACGCTTACATCTTATTACATCGGGTTGTATATTTTGAGTTGCATTCTTGTGTATTTGGTTCAAAGTATGCCTAAGTTAAGCAATCAGGCATTTGAAAATGCACGCAACACTCAATAATTGGGTAATTCTTCGTCAAGGTGTGAGTATGGACAATCAAATTAACAATATAATGAAATTCCGCCAAATATCGAACAAATATATTTAATAATTATTTACGGGAATAGTTGACCATTCAATGATTTTACCTGCCATTTGATGTAGCCATTTACAAAGTTTTCCTCATTCTATTTACTGTGACAGTTGCTGCAGTATTTAAAGAGCTGAGCTTCACTTTCACTCAATGAAGTAATGGATATCACTTCCTTGACAAAGCGACGCACGCGAGTGTTTTCATTGCACGTGGACACGAAAGAAACCGTGCGATTTGCCATGCGACAATCCCCGTCTGGGTCTTTGCCCCTGAGCATGTACGTCTCCCGCGTGACTCACTAGTCAAGCAAATTGCATGTGTTTAAGGATAATTAAAGAGAAGCAAAACTATGATGACGGTATTTTAATTGAAAGAGAATGACGAAAATTCTGGGAAAATTTAAAGTCAATTAAGTGATATTCTTGTCAATAACCTTTCGCTTAAAAGAAGCATTTATATCCTCCGCATGTCTCCGAAACATGGTATTTTAAGCAACAGGAAACGCGTAGATAGGGGGATGCGTGTGTGGAGGATTATGGAAAAATAAAATGAAAGGGAAGGAAATTTAAAGAAAAAGTGATATGGAGTTATTATGGAGTAGAGAGGAATATGAGAGAATTAAGTTCAATGGTTGAAGTATAGACTCGTAGGCAATCGTACGTCAGATATTGTGAAGAAAATGGTAGGGAGAAGCATGTAGGGGAGCTAAAGGAGGAATTCTGTTTTAGGCTTTTGGAGCGGCGTGCAGGGAAGTAGAAAAGTTGTAGAAATAAAATAAGCAATTGTACATGCAAAATATTATGTTTAGTGTCATGTTAAAAAATTATAAAGAAAATCTTGGGCCTATCATAAACCTGTTTGATCAATAATACTAAGGCTAATAATAATGGCCTTAAAGAAGGAAAGCTAAAAAACGGCGGTTGTGTTTATTATTTTCTAAAGGTAGAACGCTGAATTAATTATTAATAAGATAAATCTCTCCGTAATATTGATTGTCTTGGTAGGAAAATTGCGTTTGATTAATTTTACAGGTAATTTTGTTTTCTCTTTAATTAGTAATGAACCATTACCGTTCGATGGCATTGTCTTTCTATTTTCATCGATCGATGCAGAGGAACATGACAGATTTTCTTATCGATTGAGTTTTTATGGATTTCGTCAACCCCGAGTCGTGGAATGATGTATGTCATATCTGCGTATGCTACTCGAAAAATCCCTTGATTGTACTGAATTCGTTATTTAGAGATAAAAAAGTATCTTGAATGAAATGGTTCACTCAAAAAATGATGTTTCTCATCTCATCATTCATCACCATCATCAGTATTTCAATCCTAATATTGGTTTGCTGCAGCCCTCCATTCTTCCCTATTTAGTGTTGATTCCCTCACTCTCTGATAACTTCCCCGTTTTATGTCTTTCTTAATTTTCACTATGGACTTGTCTCTTTAACTTCCTCACGGGATCTATCCTTCAATTTTTTCCTTCTATTATGTTTCTAACTTATCCATTGCGCCTCAAAGTATGTCCAATCCATCTAGTTCTCCTTTGCCCTAGTGCTCTCCATATGGCCCTTCCCTCTTCTGCTCTTCTGTATACATCATCGTTCCTCACTTTGTCCTTCCATTTAATCCTCAGAATTCTCCTCCTGCACCATGTTTCAAATGCCTCTATTCTTCGTTGGTCCACTTTTCCAATATTATACTAGTATGTCTCCGATCCGTAGAGTGCTATGCTCCATGCAAACGTTTTGACGAACCGCCTCCTATTTTGCAATCTAATGTGTTTTAGACATAGTACGATATTTGACTCTTCTCAATTAATTCGTTCTTCTCTTGGGCTCATGATTCTTTGCTTGATCTCATGATTAAGGAAACAAAAAGTTAAAGTGTCCTAATATTAAAAATATATGGTTATTTTGTTTCAACGACCCTTTTTCCGCACCTAACCAAACTACATATGCTTGAAAACAAAATTTTCACTAGTCACTTCTTGTCTCATTACTTAACACCCGTGTTATCGATCCCGTACTTATTTGTCCTGTTGAATGTCTCTTTGCCCTACGCAAGCCTTCTTGTGTCCCTACGCTTTGACAATTTTGGTCTAAAACACTTCCGAGTTAGGTATACTGTTCCATCTGCTCCAGTTTTTGCCCTCCTATTCACACGTGTAATATTTCTCATTCTCGAAAACCTTATAATCTTTGTTTTGTTTAGATTGTCAAACCATACAATTTAAGCTTATTTTCTAATGCGCTCAAAAAGTATTGCTGCCTTATATTGTGACTACCTAAGGAAATCTTGAGCGCCCGAAAAACTAATTTTATGATTTTCCCGTCGACTTTCATTCATATCTTCACTATTAGCTTTGTTTATTTTACCATTTCCTAACCTCACCTTTAAAATCAAGGGTAAAACATTTACAATCCTGTCTTAGTCCTCTCCTGACCGCTGCCCATCCTGGCTTTAACATGAGCAGTCTGAGATATGTACGAGGACAGGCTGGGATAAGCCTCCGTTCCCTCAAATATACTCCTATTTTAATTCACCAGTTCTAATAATTTTACTTTGTTGGACGACTTCTTGAATTTGTAGGAATAAATGAATCCTGAATATTGAATGAATGCATTAAGTCCGATGTTCCTATCAACTAGTTGACTAATTACAGCTAAGGTATCTTGCATGGCTCTCCTCTACTTTAAACCAAACTATTATTACCCTAAGTAATCATTTTCTCTCCTCTACATCCTCAGTTTATGACATAAAGTAATACTCACGCTCTGTGTGAAATCAACTTATTTTTCTGTTCGCCAACATTTTTCATACTCTCCCTATTATAAAATAAAAATTGATCCTACGAAATTATTCAACCAATGTTTTCCTTGTCAATAATAAAAATTAACCCAAAAATGCTTTCCTCCACGTTTGTAAACCCTAAAGTAACTCCAAGTGGATGTTTCATATCCTTGTAGTAATTTTTGAATTCAGTTCCCGTAATTCACTTTCAATCTTAAAATCAGGTTTGCCTATAGCTAAACTATTTCAAACTGCGACATGTTTTCTTCCTTTTTATAAGCGTTGTTACCTATTTTTTATCATATATGTAGATCCTTAACATATTCTTACCATCTCTCGAAACTTTTCTGGGTCAATTTATAATATTCCTGAAGTATATTCAATAGTGCACACGGATTTTCCCTTCATACTTCCTGACATTGCTTTCAATTTCCTCTACAGCGCATCAATTTTTAATGTTTTATGACAAAATTTGTTGATGGTATTTCGGAAAGAGACAGGGAGAAATTACCTCCTACAAAAAAGCTACCCTCAATCGACGATGAAAGGCAGCAGTTTCACTATTAGGCTCTGGTGGCACAGACCGAGTGGATCGGCCCGGCATCAGCTGTCACAATTGCGGGCGAGAGTGAATTTCAAAATGTGGCCGATACCGTGAACTTTACTTCTTACAATAAGGGATGTGGAAGGCAACGGGAAACCATCACAATATTCTACCTAGAATATGCCGCCTTGCCTTGTATTCTAACAAGAGTAGAATGTAGTTGTTGCAGTAAACCAATCATAGGATTGAAATACTGATGAAGATTATTTTTTTATACCATGTTTTATATTTAAAACTTTCGAGTTCTTTCCCTCATCTATTTTCCTAATTGCCTGGTCTGTAATCTATGGATTCATTGTTTTTTTCCTATTTACTATTACTATAGTTTCGTCTATGGCTTTCAATATCTCTGATTAGTTTTGCTTCTTATTTTTCTTTTATTCTCCACTCCCTGTCACACCCATACCTTTTTATCCCCTATCTCTTGGTACTATTTTCTTATCGTTTGAGTTAATCCTTCTACACTTCATTTTTTCATCCGTTATTCCTGATTTATTTTTTTGACTCTGACGTAACACTTGGTTAGTAATTGCTATTATGTGATTTTATATCCATTACCGGGTAACTTTGCTGATTCAGTACGTTGTTCCTAAATTTTTGCATAATCACGATGTAGTATAACCGACATTCTTCTGAATCCTTGGGCATATTCCATCAAACTACGCCTTTGTGTTGTTTAAACTTGTTCTATGCGATGGTATTGCCCTGTCTCCTGCAACACTCTATTGTCTTCTTCTCGCAGTGATTTTTTCTTTTATAATCTTAGTCCCCTTTCCAATTACCATCTCTTCCTTCGCCTACCGCCGCGTTCCAGTTCACATCAATATCAAATGTTTATTTAATACGATCCTTAAAACTTACTTCGATTATGCTGCAGCACCACTCTCCTCCCGCCATCTTACTCTGTAGTTATCGCTCAAATACCCTTTGATAACTTTCCACCACATTTCCTTATCACTAATTTCTCTGCCTTCTATATGGCTCTAAAATTCCAAGTCCTTATTTTAACTGGTTCGGCCCTCTTATCTGTCACTCACTGCAGCTATATCCTATTCTGTTTTGCGATGATTTTTTAATATGACAATGCGTCATGTACACACAATTCACCGTGAAACCTCGTTCTTCCAATCAGTACTCTCTTAAATCTTGCCTTAACCCGACTTTTTACCACGTCCGTAGTTCGATGCCAGTTTTCACTTATACCCTTGATGGAATGCGATGATAAATCGTGAGTTCAAATTTGCACTGAAAGCATTTTAAAAGATGGCAGCTTTAGGTCTAAAGATACCGCCTGCATTGAGGTCCATAAAAGCTTTTGTGGGAAAATATGCTCTAGAAGAACCATAAAGAAGTTCGGCATCGAATGCGGCCATTCAGGTGACCATATTCTTTTGCCTGAAAGGAATAATTATCCAGGAGGAAACAATGTCTTAGTCGATACAAGTTTTGCGATACTATATAGAAACTGTGTGGAAGGAAGGTGTAAATTGGGTTTTTGAGGAGTCGGTGATGTACGGAGGCCACACCTTTATTGTGCGGAGTGAACGTGTACCATGAGGTGACATCGTTAGTAGCCATCATTAAGTTTAGATTGCGATAATGGAGACGGATCGCCGACGGTTGAGGTTACCAAAACGATAGAGGCGAAGAGGTTGCTAGCACTCTACACCATAATTGAGAGTCCATCGCGCGAATAAAGAGAAGGGAGACGGGATATCCACTGACTCAAAGGTCGAGGGAAGAAAGGGTAGACGAGGGTCATCCCACCATCTGGGAAAAATCCTCTCCGTGAGAATTAAGGAGTCCCACGCACTTGATAGCACGTAAATAACGTCCGCCGGCTATAAAAAGGATGGGCGGGCACACGGGGACTTTGCGATGATTTTGCCTTCCTTGTTCTTGCCGGCTCTAACCGGCTGATTCGCCCTGGTCGCTTAAACTCGCCAATATTTCTTGGTAGGTTATTTACCCATATTCCCTTACCGATGCCTGGTCCCCCTTGAAATCCACACAACCATTTGACAGACCCTATGGGCACTTCCTTCATTGACGATCACCCGTTGAACGCCCTATAAAACAAGCATTTTCACGAATAAAGCTAATAGTTTCAGGCTTAACTTTGTGGAATTCTTTCATGGTGAGGGTGAAAGAAAGAGAAAAAAAACAACTTTGCGCTTCCACACACTTTTAATACAACACGACCCTGGTTTCGATGCTGCGCATCCACATCAAGCATTTTCACGCCTGTAGCTTCCCGGTCCCTCAAATCCTCGTGTCCTTCGCTCACCCCGACGAACCGACCGTCTCCCCAAAAATGTCATCTGCATTCTCATTTGCAACCTTTGCCCTTCCATCTCTATTAGAGAATGTGCAGCTTCCCTCTCACTTCGCATTAATAAATACCACTTTTTAATTTAATCCGCATTCCCGTCAAGTCTCTCTACGTGACGGCGCAATCTGCTTTCCATGAACTGGATTTCGGCCAATGATCTCCCGTCCTCTCTTAAAAAAGATTCCTGATTCCACTATAAACGTTAGGATTTGCGAATCAACACATCTGTTGATCCTCTCGGACAAAATTAGGTTGTGAATTCGGGAAAAAATGTCATGGATCACAAACAACTTTGCTATAATCTCTCAACTACCATATTCTCATCTCCCTCTCCTGCCCGTCAACTCTTTTCCTTCTTTCTCACAAATCTAGTCTTCTTCTATTGACTAAGGCGAAAGATGGTCGCCGAGAGTTCAAATGAGTATTTATTTAGTGTTTTCCTTGCTATGGAAGAGAAGGATACAAATAAACTCCTTCTTGTCCAACTTGACATTGGTTATGGGAAATACGGACAATGGTCGTACCAGGGCATTAAGTAAATGGAAACGGTGGGTTTAGAGGTGAAGGTAGGGGAAGTCCCGTGTCAAGGTTAGCAGGAGGAGACAAGGGAGAAGGTGGGCGGGGAAGGGATGCTGGAGGGTTCGCGAGGGGGTGATAATTTTCCGAACGGGTGCGAGGAGTGCTTCGGTCAGCAACGGGAGACCAAATAATCCTCGCAGGTGAGGGACGGCGCGGTTCCCTGGAGGGAGAGGCGGCAGATGAATGCTCCATAGGGTCGGGGCGATTCGGTGTTGGAGTGGCGGCGAGGGGGGCTAGAATTACGGTCACATTCCTGGTGGCGATGACGACGAAGTGGAAGACCGGAAGATTTGTGAGACGGGAGGTAATGGGGTCTTGGGGAGAGATTAATGGGAGGTCGGAGACGGATTGGAGGAGAGTCCGCCGCCGCCGCGTGTAAGCGGCGGACCCCGTGCAAGGCAACACGCTTAGATATGCGCACGCAGCCCATCTAGTACTGCTCTTGACTTCCCAAAGGGAGAAATCGTGCTCGAATTCAAATTATTTCAGAGTTTTCCCACATCTCACTTCAGTTCCCAGCTGTGCAGTGTCTGGACAAGATCTCTAATACATTTGCAAGATCTGTAATGTAATTAGATCCCTCGTTTCCTTCGCTGAGGCATTAATACCTCTTCTCTCGGCCACATCCGTCCATTTGTATGATTCATTGTCTATATCAATTGATATAAACTATTTTCCGTACCCTTCCTAAGATTAACATACAACTTCACCGAAATCGCTTAAGATATATTCTAATTTGGGTATCATAATTTGAACCGCACCATTGTAACCTACACCAATGTCACTTTTCTTCTTCGCTTTAAAATGGCAATCTCGGGACCATGTGGCAATATTATTTCCTTATTCTTCAAGCTTTTCATTTCCTACTATAACCTTTCATTTTTTCTCTCACACTTTTTTTTCATTCTTTGAACCACTTCGGGAATCTTTTTTTCTTACTCTACCTTGGATGCCATCCCACTTTAAAGTTTAATTTTTGGAATTCTTTCTTTCTATCCCTTCTCCTTCTTCGCATTGTTTCTTCTTAAGACTCTGTAATAAGTGTTCTTGGGTCGGAACGGCTGCTGTTGTCTTTTTCCTCATCCGTTCTATATAAATACTAAAAAACACCAACATTTATTTATTCTTTCCGTTGTACTGGTGACATTTAGATTTATTTAATCATAAATAATTGATTTCAATGCTTCTTCTGCATTGTTCCGTTTACTATTTTTATAAATATTTGTCTTCTTTAGTGTATCTTGCATGTATAAATGATAGTCCCCTCCAAGGTATTTCTTTGCAAATATATTCATCAAGGCTCTAGTGTTGCATCATAATATCTTATTATCCAAATCTTACATATGCACTTTTTGTAGTAAGTATTTTTACCATACGCCCTTTGCATCGAATAAATACTTTCTTCCATACCAGGCTTTTAAAATTAATTTCTTGTGCTACTTTTCCAAAATATTTGAATTTTAAACTCTATCTGACCAATGTCTATCATCAAAATTTTGGTGTGTTTTTCAATATACTTAGTACGATTAAACTCATAGACTTAGTTTTTAAGGTCACTTTCTTTTATAGTTAACAATATTTATTCCAAAATACTGATCAAACTAAATCTTTCGCAAAATAGATAATTACATAAATATATGTCTATATATACAGTATGTATGTATATGTTCGTGTGGGTGTGTGTGTTTTCGTGAGTGCGTTCGTGTGGGTGGATCAAAAGTATCGGGAAAATGTTGTTCGTGGCATGACTGTAAGTCGCAATGAGCGTTCTCACCTTTAACACGCGCCAAGTGCCAAACTTGCAAGCATTCAGGCTATATCGTGTTTTTAGAGGACCCCTGTCGAGTGACTCGGTGTAAACGCAAAATAAAACGAACGATCAAATAGGATGGGCGCCATCAAATTTAGTGTTGGACTGAGGAAATCGGGTACAGAGGCGTTGGGCATGATTTGACAGGTGTTCAAAGATGAAAACACGTCGTAAACTGAAGTTTTTAAGTGACACAAACTCTTTAAAAATGGCCGGGAGAGTGTGGAGTAACATCAAGAACTGATGGCAACGTGCAACGTCTATGTACTTCGTTAAATAATGAATGTGTTTGAGTGAATCTTAAATTTTAGCTTTCTAATTTTGAGAGGTTTCATTTGCTTTCTCATTGATTATTTTTCATGCGAGAGATAAGGATAGGTTAAACCTTTTAATACTGGCGATATATCCCTCTTTTTTTATCCTGGGAATCCATTCCACCAACAAGATTTATATAAAAAGCATCGGTAAAAAGTTTTCCCTAGCCTGAGCGTGAAGTGCTGAATTAAGACCGTCGGTGAAGCACGTGCCAGGTGGCAGATCGTATTGACATTGATAAGATGGTAGTGCACACCATTATTGCTGAAAATTTGGAATTGCAAAAGATCTACGCTAAACTTGTTCAGATGGTCTTGACGGACGACCGAGAGTAGGGTCGGGTGTCTGCTTGCAAAACCTTCTGCAACGGCATCGCGACGATTTCCCAACTCCCTTACAGCTCCGACTTGGCCCCAAAAGATTATATCTTATTACCAAAAGTGAAATCCTCCCTCAATGGATACCACCTCAAAGGACATTACCACCTCAAAGGATCCCACCACCTTAAAGGACCTCAAACCAACCACCTCAAACTCAAACCACCTCAAATTCATACTCGTTTCAATTCTATATGTTCGTTTTTATTCCATGATTCAATGTTTTTCCAAAGCTCCTCATGATAAAATTAAGTTTATTATTCAGTATCTATATATAAAAAGTTAAAGTATCTTACATGAAATCATTTGAACCTTTGCAGGATTTGAATGTATAAGTAAACATTTTGATATGAAAACATATCTAGGACAGCAGTAAGATAATCGCATCTTAAGAGAAGGATGAAAAGGTGGTGAAGATTTGTAGAAGATAAAAATGGAACAAAGCTTGTAGCCCTCGACAGAAGGGTATAACGCAGTGGGATTTCGTATGTATAATTAAGCCTAGAATAAATATGCGTTTTTTGTATTTAGTTCTTAGTATTTGTAATCAGTCAATATGGAAATAAAAATCGGAAAACGGGTCGGCTTTGATTGGTGAGCGGATCGTGAGAAGTGGTACAGCATAAGAATGACGGAATTAATTGATAAACAAATTGAGATATCAAGGAGTAAATTCCAAAGAAACTGCGGGAGATGCCGCAGCAGTAACTTTTAACAAGGTCATCCGCTAATGTGCATTTCAATGCAACAATTTCAGAGCGTAAAAATCATTCGCCTTGACTGGGACTCGAACCCAGATCCCTCAATATCCGGTCGAGTGCTTTAGCCACTTAAGCTACCGAGGCGTCCTCTTAAACTCTGAAATTTTGGGGCTTTTAAAGGAACTAGATGTTATGACGAAATTTCCCCAAGCCCCAAAATTTCAGAGTTTAAGAGGACGCCTCGGTAGCTTAAGTGGCTAAAGCACTCGACCGGATATTGAGGGATCTGGGTTCGAGTCCCAGTCAAGGCGAATGATTTTTTCGCTCTGAAATTGTTGCATATCAAGGAGTACTTCGAAGATTGGACAAAGAAAGAAGCCTATGGAGAACACTTACAAGAAGAAGAGGAAGACTATCACAAGGATCGTCAAGCACGATAGCTTGCTGAGAACTATAAATGAAAGACGTATACAGGGAAGAAAGTTAGAGAAGAAGGCCAAGTTTGAATTACAAGGAGCAGTTAATGGAATCGGTCTGCGCAAGGATTTGTGAAAGACTAACAATTTCGATCGTTTGGGATGTGATGTATCTTGGAGAGTCGATGCAAATAAATTCACCGATTGATAACCAATGGCGAGCCAGAACTTCGTGAGGAACCACAATTGACACAAGAAAAGGCACCTGCCCACCTCACATGAAAATCATACTATAAGTGCCTACGCCTTAGAACTCAGTTGGACATTGATTATAGTGGAATTGAGCTGTTAGGCGTGAATAAAATTTAGAGGAGTGCATTAAAGATGACTTAACATCGTTTGTATAAAAAGTATAGAGAAACATTTTGAGGGCGGGAGGGGGGGGGGAAGTAGCTTTATTTCTGATATTTCTACAACGCCTCAAAATTCGTGAAAGTACGTCCCTTGAGCGCCGACACACTTTTGCCAGGGATTTTCCACGACTCTAAGGCCCCTTGGTAGGCGAATTCCGGAAGGTCCTTAAGGGTACGGGTGCAAGCTTATTTGACGGCAATTACGATTCCATGTTGGTGTCCTTTGAGGGAGAATTTCACTTTTGGGAATAAGAAATAGTATGCTGGAGCCAAGTCGGGAATGTAAGAGGGTTGGGGAATCGTCGCGATGTCGTTGCAAAAGGCCTGTAGAACTAGACCCACGACTCTGATTTTGGTCGTCCATCAAGAACTTTGGGACAAGTTTAGCTCATATTTTTCGCTTCGCCAAATGTTCAGTGATAATGGTGTGCACTGTCATCTTAACAAAGTCAATACAATCTGCAATCATGCGCACACTTAGCGATGGGCTGAATTCAGCACGTCACCCACACACTAGGAAAAAATTACAACTATTACTTTTCATACAATCCTTTTTTGGCAAATATTCAATGAAAACGATCTTATTTTTTATCATTTCACATAAGTTAGTGGCCTTTCTTACCCGAAAATGACCTTGACAAGTTTGCAGAAAAGCGACAAGGAAATTGTTTTACGAGGATCATCATTACGCCTTCTTCGGCGAAAAGAGGAAATAGTTCCGACTCGCCCCATGCTCTTCCCGCAACTCCTCCCCTACTTCCCTGTCCTCCCGAACAACCAATCCTCTCCGTTCCCGTCCATCCCCTAACGGTGACGGCGAGGGTCTGATCCTTTGATCGCTAGGGAACCGCGTTCAAGGGCCCTCGAGTGATTTTTCTCCCCCGAAATAGAAATAAATCGTGGGCGACGGGGCTTTAAAAGATCTTAATGTGTCCAATTGAGGGAAGGAAGGATTCCAATGGCCGGAATGCCTAGTGCTGCGAAGGGTGAAGTGTTCTTAGAGTGTAGGCGTGTTGCGAGGAGGGAGGGATCTGGAGGGAGCAATGAGGATTCAGAGGCGAGGGTGGGGGCGGAAATTAGAGGCGGTAATGGTCGCCTCGGCGCCCGGGCGAGGATCTTCCGTTGCGAAGGTCGCCTTCTCCCTCATCTCAACCATCTCTCCCGCCTCTCTCCCTACCCACGTCCTTTCCTTGAAACTGAGGGTGGGCCTTTATCTTGATTCCAATCTTTAAGGTGATGTGAATGCTATCCATGATAGTAAAACAGTATAATGCTATTATTCAATGCCTGCATTGGTCTTTTAGATTGAACAAAGTTCGAAAATCATTCTGATTCAATCCATTTTTTTAATGGTATGGTGCATCTCAAAATAAATAATCCCGTGAATTTCGTCGGTCCTTTTTTCTCCGTAATTTTTCCTTGCACGATTCCTTCTTTTTCTGCATTGTACCACCCTTCATTCATGTCATTGCGTCCATCGATTTATTGCTAAGCCTGAAAAGTCCAACAAATGATCCAATCTATCTTACCGGTGTTATTTTTGAGGTCCTTTGCTGCATTTCTACGAGCCGTCTCATTCTTCGTCAGTGACTATTGCGTCTGAATAATCTTACCTCACAGTTCTATGTATTTTTCTGAAAAAATTTTCTTTTGGGTCATATAGCCATTTGAAATATATCAAGCAATATAATTTATAAATATGAATTTTTGAAATATAAAATTTGGATGAAGTAACGCTTGCCATATTTTAGAAGGATTTTTCTAATTTAAGGAAAATAATATTCAGCATAACTCTGGTTCTTTTAGGAAGATATCATATGTATGTATTATTCCAATTTTTTTCGTAAAGAAAATTGAACATAGTCCCAAAAAATTGAGTAGTTTTAGGTGTAATGTGGCTAAATAAGAACATAATAAAGAACGGATAGTAGCTAGTCTAGCCAAGTAGAAAATTGCTTCTATCCGTTCTTTATAACCCCAATACATTTAACAATTGAAATCTAATCATTATTACCCTGACCCTTATTCGCAAAGCATGTACGTATAACCAGTTTATAAAACATTTCCTACCCTGATTGTACGAATACTTTGGATGCAATTAATTACAGAAAAGATTTTCCTACTCTGGATGAACATATGATTTTCTCTTAAATTGCTACTTCATCTACCCATTGAAGCATAAATCATTCAAATACCCTTTTGCTAACAACAATGGCACAAAAATCTTCCAAGTATCAGACTAGAATCATTTTCTTTATTGCTATTTCCAATATTTTTGGGAAATCAAAAACTTCAGAATTACTATATTTAAAATACAACGTGTCTTTGGATGGCCAAGTTTCAAGAGGACTATATTTCCGAAATATTGGGAAAGAATAGTGTATTCAGATATTAACCGGTGGTATTAAATATCAGGCTGCAGGATTTTTCTAAGATTATAGCAATTGAAAATTAGTGAACGAAAACGTGAAGCATTGCTTTGAGCATTTGTCTCCTGATAATGGAACGCCTACCTTTGAATACATTTATATGCTAGCCCGTAAGGGCGTGCGACGGGGGTGGATGTTAGGTCTCCACCCGCAAAAGAGAGCACTTGCCAAACCAACAAATTCATGTCAATCTTTAGCCACAGATGCATATATATTCTTGCAGAAATCTTTATATTCTTTGCATAATTAGGCCTGATTACTACCTAAAGGCATGCCAATATATTTCCTATCAACTGACATACACAAGCACATGACAAAGGTACATCTTATACCTACGCAGCGTTCAATCTTGTACTAACTTGTTAGTCGAATGTTTTTAAAATTTATTAAATGATTTCGATTTCTTACTATTGTGATTCCTGATTGTCCGGGGAGAGAACGAGTATTTGCATCCATCTATACTGGAATCTCTCTCCCTTATCTTATCTTTGTTGCCTGACCTACCTAGATAGTGTGAATCCCTAATAATTCCTTTAAGATCATTGTTAAACTTATTTATCCTGAACCTTTCTTTAAGTTTCAGTCTTGCTTGTTCACTTCACATTTCAAGTGGCTCCCAGCCTTATTCCCCTAAAGGTCTATCACACTCGTCTTCTTATTGCAACAATAAATATGGACTACTGGTTGGTTTTTGCGGTAAATTTGTCGGCCAAAGTAAAATATTACCCTAATTTTTTTAGAATTTCAAACCAATAGCGGATTGAAAATGCACTTGGATCTTCCACCACGTGACGAGTCCCATTCCTGACTTGCATTGCGATGCCCAAGAGACATTTGGTGAGAGATATTTCTACACCAATAAGAGATATTTCTACACGCAATACGCCGAGAACGCACCATTTTTTACAAAATGGAATATTTTTACTGCTCTTAAATCGATCACAAGTTCAATAATAATGGATTCCGTTGCGTTTTTTTCAAATTATTTCTCTTCGTCCTCGTTCATTGAAGCAAAAAAAGTAGAAGGAAGGTATTCCGCGGTTATTTGCAGTCCCTGGAGCAGCCAAGCATTTCATTATAGGCCTCATTTTCCCTCCCGCGGTTTTGTCTTTTATGGCTACGCCTTGGGCCGCGGCAATATATCCCATCCCTCGCGTGCAAGGTACAAAAAGAGATGAACGCCCCGCGGCAGTCGATCGGCCAACTCTGGCTGGCGTACGCGCACACACTGCTGCCACTAAAATCACCATCCACTTTCATTTCGACCAAGGCAATGATCTGGGAGAATGTTTCCCCATCTAGCGTCATCGTCGTTTTAGTTTTTCACAAATATTAGATATGTATTTTTGGACACCGTCGAGGGTATAAAATCGAAGTAACAGACAAAGAACGCGTAAATCTGTACAACTTAAAATGCTTGAAAAGTGAAAGCATTTCATATTTTGTCTCCCTAAGCCACAATACGTATGGCAAGGAATGTTAATACGCCAGTCGATAAAAGTGGAGGATGTTTAATTCTAATGGTATTAGCAGCTTAGCGCAATACTCCCTTTGATTATGTTAATTGATTGCAGGAAGACGAATTCTTTAATATTATTGGCGGGGAAGGCTAAAATTCTGTGATTATTTTCTAACATATTGATGCATTTTCGGTCATGAATTACTTTCACCAAATTTTAGGTGAAATAAAATTATTTTTGTCTTTTTCTCTGCCTGTTAAATGTAGCATTTAGTCTTCTAGGTCTCCTATTTCTGATCACATAGTAATTTTCTTAGGCCTTATTCTCTTTCGTGTAAAAAGTACGCAGTAGTTTCCGTGCGTCAAAAAGAGTAACATTAAGCCAATTTGAAACGGATTATATGCATATGTTCCGAATCTATGTTCACGCGACCTTTTGGTTGCTCTACGAAAATATTTGTCCAAGTTGTTCATGTAAAAAGGCACAATATCATATTTTGTAATATTAATGCTCTTCACTTGTCTGGATTTTTTTGTTTGATTGTTGCCTATGCACGTGTCCCGTGAGGTTTGATTCCTGGCGAACGATTGATTCGTAAATCCCCACACGTTTTTAATTCCATCGAAAGATTTTGATGTCGCAACCTTTTGAAAATTTTCCACAGTTTGTTGTCTTTTACTAAATTTAATTTTCTATTTTGCCATTCCTTCCATGATATTTATTCACTTAATTATTCTGTGCCTCTGAAACCATCAATGAATTTTTAATTGATGGATTGACGCCGAACGGTTCAAAACACGCCCTCTTTCCATCGAAGTGTGACTGTATATACGCTTCCTTTCTCACAGATATATATCATGCGGCACCAACTATCATTATCATCTGAAGCCAGGTGGTCAGCACGACGTAGATCGCCATTCCGTCGACTTCTCAGCTAATTCCTCATTTCTTCGTAAGTCTTTGCTCCCGTATCTCTCGCTATATTTAATACTATTGATCCTTATTTTTATTTTCCAGATCTTTCAACCAATTTTTTTAAAATGTATGTCAACTGTATTGGGGCACAAAAAATTCAACCTTTTTAAATCTGGGGGCGGTTTTAGAAATTTGTTTTCATGTATTTACGGTTTGATTCATAGATTATCCAATAACATAATTATCACAATTCTGAAGTCTTGAACTCAAATTGACCTCATTTTCAAATTTTTTGACTCCCTTTGGCCACGGATTTTTACCTTCCTTTTTCTAATTACCAGAAAAATTTGTTTGGGTAGTGTATTGTACAGGGTGAGGCAGAATGGACTCCTCAGATTTGAATAAAATCAGTGAGGAGTACGCAGGTGAATTAGCGGAGTGGAATTAGTGGCATTAGCTGGGGAAAACAACGTCATTTTTAATAATTACCACGCTGTGGTCTGGTAAGCATTGAGGTTTTGTCGTCCCCCTGCATATAAATATACATACTATATGTTTTAATTCTTCTTCATACCTCTGCAGATTTTCTTGGCATGCCAGAGGGTGAAGGAAATTGGCCGATCCGAGAGACGGCGGTGTAGGCTAATCAGTGCGAGGCAGGGGCACAAGTAAACATGATACCTAGCGCTCTCGTTATTAAAAATGTTTCATACTTCTTTCAAGGAATTATTTGCCGTTTTTGGCCGATAGAATTGTGTCACGCAACTTTGCACTATTGTGAATCTCCAGAAATAATATTTTCTCTGCTAATAACAACCAGAACAATATTTAGTACACTAATTAAGGTAAATCAGTTCAGTACTCTTTGCTTCGAAACACATGATAAAGAGCCCTTTTTCCTGGACTCTCTTGGAACCCAGTGGAACCTTGTATGTTTTGATAGGCGGATCCAGAAACTCGAAGATTCTCCTATTGCAGTATTTTTAATGTCTCTTTACATTTTCCATCTAACGTCATCATCATTTTAATTCGATCACATATATAAGATTAGTATTTTGGGTATTATTGGGCACTATAATGCAACAATTTTAAAGTGTGGATAATATATGCCTTAATTGGGATTCGAACTAATAATCCCTCGATGTCATGCTGAGTGTTTTAGCCAGTAAAGCTACCGAGGCGTCCGGCAATATTTGCCCTATAATGCGCATTCATCGGATGACTCCGTTACTCTTGCGGCATCTCCATAGTTGCTTAGAATTTATCATCGGGGACATGAAGTTGAAGTAACCAACTGAGAGATCGTCAATCTGCAACAACATAAAATGTTTGAAAAACGAAGCATTTTGTAAATTTACAGTACATATTGATGATGAACAATTGTAAAACCAAGATCTTTTTCATAATTTGAAAAGTTTATTTATTCATTGACATGGTTTAATTTAGCCAATTTTGTTCTTTTAAGTTCCTTAATTATGTATAGTAGGTAAAAACCTTGTTTAGTCTTCTGAATTCTCAAAAAAACCAGCGTAATGAATGCCCATCAATTGTTAATTTAATATAACATGAATATCATTTTTTGGTTTTCGGGTTTACGAGAGGATAGGGTCGAAAACAATCGCTGTTTATCAATGGAGAACCTTCCTCTGGCAGTTGAATGCTATGCATCCGAAGATTCATCAAACATTTAGCAAGCATTTTGAACAGAAAACAAATTTTTAAATACCCTTCACAGGATTTAATATATCTTCCATGGATTCTGACGTTTTGCGCAGTATTACGAGTGAAACAATGAATCAACATCAATAATTTTATTACACTAAATAACGACGTGAAAACGTCGAGGCTCATTGAGGTTATATTAAATTTTGTGCCTTAAATTAAAAAGATTTTCTCCCTTTCCTACTCCTCACGTCTCCAGAAAGCATTTATTCACAACTGAGACCAATTTTACCAGAGACGACTGAACTGATCTGAAAGAATCTATTTTACCAAGCTACTCGTATAAGTTATTTTGCAAGCTCTTCGTGCTACTACGGTATAAAAGCTTCGTCATGATGATTTACCTCTAACAGCATTTATTATACATGAGTTTTACTGGATATTTGATTAAGAATCCGTCTGAGAGACTTCTCAGTGGACTTTTAGCTTTGAGAAAAAATCTCACGGTCGATCACATTAGCTAGGGTGGTCTGTTAGTTCTCAAATCGAAGGGTTTTCAGCCGGATTTAGTCATGGAATTTGGGTACAGTCCTTGAGCTTGGTCCCGGTAAAGGATTAGTCAAGGCTTAACGGGGCACTGCTAAGAACACGAACAATAGAAATTGCAAGCAAACAACAAAGGAATACCTTTATATTAATGAAATTTACAGTATTAATTAAAGTATAAATACCTTTATATTAATAAACCGATGCCAAACTTGATGAAAAAAGATCATAAGTATCTTAGCACAGAAGTCCCTGTGTGAACCGTTTGTAAAATATATGGATATAAAAAATATGCCGTTGACCAGAGGTATATTTTTAGATGCATAACGAATATGGAAAGAAACTTAATTTTTTCCATCGAAATACATGTTTCAAAATACATTGCTGGAAAAACTTGTCGGCAGTTCGTCTCGCTCAAAAACATCTGAGTTTTGGCCGCAAATCAATAAATCCGAAAGATAATTGGTGAACAATTATTATAAAAATTCGTTATTTTCAGGCATACGGTTTTGGCTTTCTTGATATCATGTATAATGAGCAAAGTTCAAATATTCCTCCTCAGCATAGATACCTGAATGAGAAAAACACTCGTTGTCTATATGGATTTGCTTAATATGATGTGTGTTAATAACGAGAAATTTCAAACAAACCTTTCACACCCGATTGATTAATGGACCGGCCTTTGAGGGCAAATACCTATAAATCCCTTACAGCGTGGAAGTCAGTTTTTTACCAAGGTAAGAAGTGGCTTTCCCAAAGACAACTTACTCAGGTAGCGTGTTGGAATTTCATATGTTCGCTACGCTAGCGTGCTTTACTACTGTGCATAAATACTGTAAATTGCCTGGCCAGCAAAGAGTTGTAGAAAAAACGTATTTCATTTTCACCATAATGGCCAAGTGAAACGCAATTTCACTCGAAAACTGGAGCATATATTCCCTTAATATTTCACTTTTGACCCCTTATATCCACCCTCCGTTTCACGGTTAATTCACTCTCCCTTTAAGTTTTCTTTCACTTCTCACGAGTGGTATCGCGGCAGATCCTGCCTCACTCCCGTAAAAAGCTTGCACGTCTAATTCATGGGGTACTTCATGGAGAGTTCTCATTATACGATGTGAGCTAGTGGTTCTTAAACTTAGTGTATATTGGAAAATAATTTTGTTTGGCAACAAATAGGGTAAACAAACCAAACCAATGGTAAACAAACTAATGACCTTATTTTACATCGAAGTACGCATTCAAATTATATTAATTTTTTCAAATATAGTAAGTGAAGCCAGTGCTCTCAAATTATTTATTTTTAGCATGACTTCATGTATAAATGCTAATTAAATGAGAAATACCCATTTTAAAAGTTCAGATAATTTTCCTTTCTTATAATACAGGAAGACAAAGTGAACTAAAATAATATTTCTGAACAAGAAGTCCCTTTGTGATACAAACGTTTCGCATATTTATGCTAATATTATCTAAATAGATAAAATTTATTTTTTTTGGTCGTTTTATTCTTAAAATATTATCCCCATGCTAACTTTATTGTGACAGTTTGAAGAATTATTTTTAAGATTATTTACATTTTTGCATCCAAAAATGGTATAAAAAATGATAGAACATATCAACTTTTGCCACATGTTTTACCCATTACACTATTTGCATACATATACATACATTGTGTTATGTTTTTTTCTGATTTTCTCTTAAATAATAAATAAATTATCCCAAAATCTTCTCGCTCCAATCATTATCACGTTTATTAGAATTGCATAAATAGTTTACAATTTACCATAATTGTTATATTATTTCCAATTGCTGTAATTGTTAACGAATATAATTGCATATATCTCAATGCTTAAGATGCACATAAGTATATTGCAGACAACTTTTACGCAAAATATATTCTTCCTTAGCGTCTGTGGTAATCGTATGATTGTATCTTTTCCACATATTCCTCCACCTTCAAAATATTTAAGTTGTTGTCGCATTCAAAAGACCTATACATGTAAAATTATTTAGTGATGACTATTATGTTTATATCTTCAAAGTGTGGATATATCGAGTGACTCCTTAGATTGATGAATAAACTATATACACGCGTTTCAATATTCGAAACGCTATGAAATATTTATCTATAGAGTAGGATTGTTTTATTCCTTTTATCATTGACGTTACATCGAACTTATGCATCAATAGCTAGATGCTCAAGTTTTTACATATCAAAAAATGTTACAAAATATGTTCTCCATATCGCAAAGTGGGTTGAAATTGATAAGAAATCGGCAAAAGTCCAAGTAAGATACGTATGTCGGATAAGATAGATGTCACATGGTCACTTCCCAATGTCTGGTACATATGACATCGCACGTCCTTTGAACTAGATCTAACGCATGACGTGAATCATTAAATTTCATTCATCTATACTAAAATTTGCATAAAAATAAAAAAATTCTTATTTAAATGACGTGGAACTCGTAGAAATAACCCTTTTAAATAAAAAAGGTGCTATCTAGAAAAATAATTTCTTTCATTCACTTCTCTGCCTGTCAATTATTTTTTCATTTTTTTATTATTTTATTTTCATTTGTTAAAAATAATAAGACCGTATTTTTTTGTGATTTTTACAAAAATCAATGGAAATGACGGGCGTCGACGAATCTCTGCCGGGAGCGATTCCAATTTTGTTTTCGACGTTCCAAAAAATCCTCTTTTTCGCCCCTTAGTTTCGGGATCCTCCAACAATTTACATGATTAAGTTGATTAGTAGAAAGATGCAACTATTCAACACTATTGCAAATTTTTAGGTAAAAACTGATTGTAATTTTTATCGAATTAAAATTTCTATAACTTAATCTTGAATTCGAAGTACAATTTCCGGCATAAATTTGATTAAGAGAGAGGTTTTTGCAAACCATTTTTTCAAATCAGTAGTTGATAATCTTAATGCGTTAGGTCTACTTTACACGAAATGCTGCGCAATAAAAAATTTTAATTTGAAAATTTCCACTGTCCGGACTGGTTGAAACGTTTGGCTTTTGATTCCCTTTAATTGATTCCAACCAGATACATATTCTCTTCTCCGCAGCCGTTATTGAAACTCAAGTAGGCATAACATCGCCTCAATAGCTTTTTTGATGCATTTTATAAGAATCGAAATGGATTTGGATATTTTGTTTGTGAAATTAAGACCTAATTAATATTGACGGTAATGATAACTGCTTCAAAGCTGCGTTGTGAATTGGGGTCGTCCTTGGTGAGCCTCTGGCATAGATGAGTCACACGCGTCCTTCATGAGCCTCACGCATATATTGCAATAATTTAATAAGAATCATTATATTGGACGTTCAACGACGGATTCCTTGGCGCCTCTCGACAATAGTAGCTTAATACCGACGCCGGGTTTCTCTCCACCATTCCTTTCTCATCCATCCTTAATGACCTCAGCTGTCGGTCGCCTCCCATAAAAACTACTACTACGATTACCAAACCCCTTTAGAGTTCCGACTTCGCACCAGCAGACTATTTCCCATCCCCAAAAGTGAAATCTTCCCTCAAAGGACACCACCATGGAATCCTAATTGCCGTCAAAGAAGCTTGCAAGCGTACCCTCAAGCACCTTTCGGAATCTGCCTATCAGGGAGTCTTCGAGTTGTGGAAAGGCCGCGTCGACGGTCAAGGGAAGATGTACTTTGGAGAAATTTGAGACATTGTAGCAATATCTGAAATAAATATAATTTTCCGAAATTCATCCCGATAAATTTAATACAAACCATGTATGTGGGACATGAATTCAATGGTTGGTGTATGATAGATCGATATCCTTTTGGGAAGGAACCGAGAAGTGGTTTTGCCACCGAATTTGTCTTTAAATATCCTCACGCACCCCATCGGAGACGTTTGAATGGGGCCACTGCACCGCCCCGCCATCTCCCGCCGCAGCGAACGCCTCCCCCGACGCTAAATGCCGTCAGCTGAAGGGGGGAAATCCAACGAAGGAGGCGAATGTGGACGAACGCGAATGTCTTCTGCCACACTCACGGCCTCGGAGAAACCTCCGAGGGACGAAAATGCCAACGGGATGGGTCGTACGCGCCGCCTGGGGGAAGAAGGGGGTCGCGGAGGCAGGGGTGTGGTGGCGTCGGAGGCGGGAGGAGGGGACGAGTGGGAAGCGCTCAATTATTGTGGGACATAAAACCAAACGGCGAATGCCGACTGCATTCAATTAAACGGAGCCATATTCCGCTCCCTACCCCGAGGCCCTCCCTCGCGCCAACGTGAACTCGCACTCGGAGCAAAAAGGTTGTTTCTTCCCCCAAGCCAACTACCTTTGGCACGGCTCCCTTCCCACTCGATCCAAAACTCACTTCAGAACCAAAGCACCGCCCTCTCTTCCTTGCCATTCTCCCCCAACCCATTCACTCTCCTTTCCCTATAAACAACCCCCCCACACATATTTACCCTCCTTCCCCATCAGAGCCATTCCTCCCCAAGCCCCCGATTTCAAAGGCCCCGCCACTCTCAACCGTGCAGATACTGAGGGCTCCCTCTAGATTAAGCTGACACTTGTTAGCTTAGGGGTGCAGTGCGATTATTCCTCCCGTGTATTTCATTAATTTTGAAGATCATGTTAGCTTTTATCTCTTTTCGTAAAGATGAGCTCCCAATAACAATTAGTAGATTTATTTACCTTGGTTAAAATACACTTTGGAGCATATGTTAGGATTACATAACACCATAATCATAACTGTAACTTCAAGCATATTTGAAGTCCTTTTGAGAGTTGCAAAGCAGAGACGAAAAATGTTACCCGGCTCTGTTCATGCACATACGTGTATGTAGCCAATTGGACTCTCTGCTCGAAAATAAAATTCTTTTGTGTAAATTCCAGGTAACGATAAAAATGTATGCTAATCAATGAATCAATGAATGTATGCCATCAATGAATAGCTATAAGCAAAAAGGCCTTTATTGTTTAAGGGAATGGCTACACGGTGTGTTTTTTAGTAGTCACAAAAGTCTTTTTTTAATCTTAGCAGGTTTTTCTGCTATTGAGAGTATACCTGTATGAGAGTGAATTCTAATATAATTTAAACTTAAATATAACATAACATATAAATTAAATTTAAATAATTAACTTAAACGGTTTATCGAATCCAGAACAATGCTCGGTTGTTCAATTCGAAGGAGAGCAATGACGAAAGCTGAAATGGAATTATGATTGAACACAATTCAAATATCGAAGAAAGACACGCGCCGAAATCGAAGGAAACAAATATTGTATTTTGATTCAATTTTATGGAGCTTAGTCAAAAGTAATCAAATCAAAGAAAATATAAAATGGCGAATGTAGGATAAGAATGACGGTTTGAAAAAAATCCATTTACTTGCATCATATTGCGGCAAAAACTCTTCGAGAAATCAACAGTAATTTAATGATGGATCGCTAACACGTCGGGGGCATAAATTCTTTCATATAACTAAGGAAAAAAGTTAGTAAAGAATAATTGTAATAGCTAGGAAAAAATAAATTATAACAGTTTATGTGGCACTCGACTCTTTTACTGGGAGTGCATAAATTGTGGATAAATATCAGTTTATAACCAGCTAATAAACACCTAATACGATGCATTATATCAAGCCATGTCATCACTAGAATGGCAAAAACATAAAACACAAAAATAAATGGCATCTCGAGTAATTCAGCGAAATAGCATAATGCATAAATGCATTTTAATGACTATTCATCGGTACGAGGATCGATCGAATGGGCACCCATTGCATGTGCGCTGGACCTCTCTGACAAATAAGCAGCGAATGCGTAGCAAATTGAAATTGCTCTTCGCTTTCAAATAACTAGTGAACCAATAGAATGCCGTGCTGCCCGGCGTAAAAATAAATACGCTTGTATGCGTAATTCAAATGAGAATGTGATTACATTTGGGCACAAGAGCAGATTTAGGTAGTGGTTCACCCTTTGAAATGGTCCATTTAAATAATTTGAATGATATTTCACCCCAGAATCATTTAAAATTACGCGCAATCACCGCAATATAACCTGCAGCTATATATTGCTCGGATTTTGGCTGTGCTACGTAAAATTCAATGAACACATATGCCTAGAATATCATAGCAATAAGCAGGTAACAAATTAAATAGAGAAAATATTGATGCCCTCTACGACCACGCCAAATACCGTGCAAATCGCTTTAGGCCCAAAAACAATCGTTCCAAAATCTCTATCTGTCAATTATTATATGTATTGTCCTATATGTATTTGTAACCAGAAAAACGCCATGTGTGCCTAGTAAACAAGGCATGATCAGGCCAATGACTTATTTGGCATGGTATTTTAATGTTTGGAATCAACGTCAAACCCTTTTATGCTGTATCTTAAATATCATCTGATTTAAATCAATAAAGAACCTCTTTCACTTATCGTTAAGTAACGTTATGGTATTAAAATAAATCGTTTTTATTAATTGTAAAAATTCATGGGACGAAATTGGGTGAATGAAAATATTTGTTTCCTTCAATTCAGCCTCGCCAGATGATTTTTTTCACTGTAAAACTCTCGACGAGCATACGAAGAAAACTTAGAACTTGGAACATCAACAAAGATTCCATAACTACATTAAAGATAATATATTAGTAAGTTCCTCTTTCACGAAAATGATTAACCCACATTTTCTTCTCTGCAAGTTAATGAGATTCCCTCTTCATGTAGCCAATTGGACTCTGCTCGAAAATAAAATTCTTTTGTGTAAATTCCAGATAACAATAAAAATGTATGCTTATTTAGCCAAAAAATGCATACATACTAACGAACATTGGGTGTGAGGTTGGTCGAATTAAATGCAAAATAGTCTTTCAGCCCAAATTTCATAGAAAAAACAATTTGATAGCCTGTTCTGGAAATCCCTGTTTTTATTGCTGTGAGAATTTCATGTTTACCAAGTGCTTACTAACAACTTCGATATATCAACACACATAAATAACGATTACTTCAGCGTTTAGTAATCATTTAGGTACATTAATGTTACCTCCTGATTGATTAATATGGTGGTGAAAGTGAACTTGATTATTTTTAAACAGAAGTTACGGTACATATCTAATCTAAGAATTTTGGAATGTTGGTTTCATAAAAAAAGTTCATCTTTTCGACACTTTTTTGCATAGAAGGTATTCATCCTTAGGTCATGAGTTATTGTATAATGATAGACTAATAAAAATTGTGGTAAATATTAATCAAGACTATATTCCTAGGACACTGGGCTATAAATTAATCAATATTTATAATAACTGGACTATTGACCTCCAAAATAGACAATACCCCGAAAGTTGCAAACTGCTCCAAGGGTATTTGGCAGAGAGTTTTAGGTAATCACCAGTGAATGTATTATAATATGTACAATTTTGGAGGCACAGAGAGTTTATTGCCGTAACAGTAGTTCTTAGGATGGAAAATAGGTGCTGAAGCAGTAAAACTAATTTGAAACAAGATTTCAACATAACTTAGCTTTATGTGAACCTATTAGAGTCATTTTTCCTCTGCTCTTGCCCCTTTCACGGTGAAATATAACAATAATGTATTCATCTAAAGCTTGGAGATAATTTTAACTCAATTATCATCACTAACGTATATGGATGATAATGTTAACTCACGTATCATCACTAACGTAGATGGATAGGCTGATTATGTATTTTAATTGCACTTGATTCCTTAAAAATCCAACCAACTTTTCACTGCGGGCCACTTTTACGAGTAGCCGTTGCATGAAAACAATTTTTATCCTCCGACGGTCCTCATGTGCAGTGAGTGACGGAAGTTTTATCTTTGGAAGCTATTGTATAATTTTTGTTTATGCTGTACCATGGATAGTTACATTTTATTTCTTGGTAGAGAACAAACAAATGGCCTTACAATTTCTCCCTTAATTAAACTTTTTAGTCATTCTTTCCGTAACTCCTTGGCTTATTGGAACAACTAATAGAGTCAAAATTATTTTTCTAACAATGAGACATTTTGGTAGAGTTTTTCTATTATATTTAATGGTAAACATTTAGTATTGCAGGTATTTGAAATTATTTTTGATCTGGGTCAGTAATGATTATGAAAAAATGCTATGCGTTGTGCTGAGTGAGTGTTAAAAAAAGTAGCAAAAAAGTGTACACCAGCCACATTATTCGGTTCACATTAAGTCACTTTAAGATTGCTCCGTGTAAAGTAGAAGCCTCATTCATTAAATTAGCCCCATGGGATATCTGAAAAGAACATAACGGAACCGTGAGCTCAGAAAAATTTCAACCATGCCAATATCCTCGAAATGTCTTGACTAATTTACCAATTACCTTTTAGTTTTATGAAATTTACATTCAAATGGACTTCCTCGTTGATGATGATCTGTTTAATTACGTGCAAACCCCTTGTACTTATGAGAAATTATGTTTGGGAAAGGATTGTGCAGGGAATTTTAGACCCTGAAGCTTCATAGTTACGGTGTGAATTAAGGTTCTAACATTCCATCAGTACCACTCTTCAACGTTCAAGCCCTTTTATTTCCCATAAAATCACTTTCTCCCGTCAAATCCATTAGTTTCGACGTTGGAGATGACTTTCACGTGTCCTCATTACTGGCGATCTGTTCAGAAACACTCTCCTGATCACTTTGCCACTCCCCAATACACACTCCCAATAACTTTTGCTTGAAACCCTTAGTCATTCACTGTCATTTTTTGTCGATGCATATGGATCATTATTTCTTTGCTGAACGATTGTAAACGACTTAAACGGTTTCACGGAAATTTCACAACCGCGAAAGACAAACTTATTTATATTCAAGACAATATTCTGTTCAACCAACAGATGTATTTACGACTTTCATAGCGTTTTAACGGCTTTCTGCTCCAAAACCCAAAGCGTTGAGCACTTTGAAGGACTCTTTCGATTATGAATCATCCCACAGTGCAATATACTTCCACGAGAAAATGTGCCTTCAGATGGAAACCGAACCAAAATTGATATTTACATTTACGAGTATCGTATCTCGTTAGACTACTATAATTCGAGATTGAACCATACTCTTTAGTCGCTTTTAAATAACTAGGATTATTCCGAATTATTTTAATGAGATATGCGTTCTATTCTGCACTATTATCCAGATACGTGATTTTAGAGACAATATCCATTTAGACAATATTTATTTATTAATGCCATTCACTAATTAGTTAATTAGATAGACTTTTGTGTGAAAATATTGTTCACTCGTATTTTACAAAGGTATGATTAATCTGATAATATTGGTCAACAATAGCAGTTTTTCACTACATGGCTTTCATTTATAAAAACCTAGGTTTCAAAAGGCTTAACATAATTCCGTAGGTGCTGGATGAGGACCAGTACCGTCGCCTTCAACATGCACCTAAATTGTTACCCCTTAAAATTAAATATTTGAAGTTTATTCGAAATCAAGAACATGATGAAATGCGCAACTTTTAATTGATGACGTCATTATGCTCCAGTTGAACCTCGTCATAGGCAGATCTTTGCTATCGACCACTAACATAAATCGTGATTCTACGAAAATCTGTTCCGGTTGCCTACGCGGTAGACGCCGGCTGTTTAACGTCTCTGACGATCTGCATTGCATTTGAGATTAGCTGTAGTATTTCATATCCTTCAAATTTTTTATTTTCGTTTTAATTGGTAATGCTGCTGATTTCAGAGGATATATTTACAAACAGAAAGAAAATTAAGCACCTCATCATGTAATTATTTCCTGAATTAAATTTAGATTTAGCTTTCCATCCATTCTATCTCTTGGAACCCTCCGAGAAATATGGAATGAACAACACGCCACAAATATGAGCAGTTAGCAAATCATAATAAATTCTTTATATTGAATAGGGATGCTTAATTGTTGAGTAAAAATTAAATGCATTACTTCGTAAATCAATCTGTTTCGCTGGGTTTTGACATTCAGAGTAGATTGGTTCTTCCTCTCTACAACCCTTGGGGCGCCACGAATTCGTTTTGACCAGAAGATCTCATGATGAGTGTACTTGATGAGATTATACACAGCCATCTTAGCTTAAATTCGTGCTGATGCAGTATTGTGCGTATTTTGTAAAAATGATCCAACCCTTAACTTAACTATAACTCTAAAACGAGATCTTAACATTTTGACTGATCATGAACTAAATTTCTTTGGTCATGACCAGGTATTTTATGCTGAATTAATATCTATTCTAGGCCTCCTCTACCACTTCGCGGAAATCGCAGATCGCAAAGGCTTAATTTACATTTTTCAATTATAATAAATTTTCAATCCAAAATATCTCTCTCATCACTCTGTAAGAACAAAGTGTTTTCATAATCCAAATCATGATATCGAGCTTTATCTTGAAATAAGACTGTTTAACCTTTATTTTTCTACTTTTTTCTATTTTGTCTTTTATCGCTTATATTCTCGAACTCATTGTACGTTCGTTGCATTATCTTTATCCTCTTCCATTAATATATATATATATATATATATATATATATATATACATATATATTTTATATATATATATACATATATATATACATATATATTTTATATATATATTTACATATATATATATATACATATACATATACATTTATGTATATATAGTCGCAGCGATTCCGCTAAAAGAGTCCCTTAATCATTACGAAGCGCCACCTGAAGATATTAAACCACTCTCTCCTGACTTAAAAATGAGTCCACCTCAGCTCTCCCCGCTACGAATTTACTGCCCACAGACAGAGCCTTCTTATTTTTTGCGCGACGGTGCATTCAATGGCCTTCCCCGCGGCTAGCTACAAAAAAGTCAGTTCCTCATCTCGCGAGGAAGGAAAGTGGAAGATGTGTCCAGGAGGAGCGAGCGGTAAGTGGCCGTGCGTCTGTGGTACGGAGAGAAAGTGGGCCGGGGCACGGAATGAGGGGAGAGGGGGTTTCGTTCTCCCGTTGCGGGTGGGGAGGGGAGAGGGGCGCGCTCAAAAGCTGTTTGCTGCAAGGGGCAGGTTACGGGCCAGTGGCGAGGAAAATGTGCATCAGCGCCATGGAAATGCTTCCCTTCAGGTCTTGCCTTGTTCGGACTCCGCACGAACATACTTTCGCAATAGTTGTTTAAATTGTACGAACAAGGAATTCATACATTTACTGCTCGAATGTACTCATGAATTTGTTCCGTGTAAAACGTAAATAAAGTAATGTTTATGCTGAAATAAACTTAATTACCACGTATTTTACGGAAGACTATTATTGTAATTAAATTTTACGTCTTTTAAAAAGCACCTTTGTTGCATAAATCGTAATGACCAAACCTCATTCCAGATAAAGCCTACTAGGCCAGCGCAGTCCACATTTTAGCCCCCTATTGTTAGGAACACGGGGAGAGTTGGGTATCCATTTTACGTACAATAGCCTGAAAAATAATTACTTTGCCCGCACTCGAGTCTGCAAAATAACGATGTGATTATGCGATGTAGTGTAGGGGAAGGTTGCAACTACCTTTTAAATATTTTTCCTAAAAAGCAAACAAAATCTGAATCCAAATATTAACATCATTAGAAGTTTGAAATATTATGACCTGAGTTGTTAGTCGTGAAGGACCGGTAGTTAGTCCGCCGGACGGGTAACAGCTCGATGGCAGAGGCCGGGGGTTCGAGGGGCCCCGAAGCCGACCGGGTAGCACCGCAGTTAAGCTACGCAGGGATTTGTCGGTAGCACTTGCGCCAGAGCATCCGATATACCGTTCTTCCCCCTTCCCCCAGATTCAATTTATCTTTGATACTTCTGTGCTCTCAGGTATATTTACTGCACACATGTCACTTGAGCCCCGCATAATGACTGGAAAATTTCATGGATCTTGTTATCTTAGGAGAAACCAATAGAGCTGTTTCAGTAACAGTGATTTTAATCATTTATGGTATCGTACAGAGGAGCTGACTAAAGTAGCATTACAAAATATGAATTTTCACTTTGTTTCAAAGCAAATACAATTTTCAACCTAGCATTTCAAAGCACTCTAGCACATTAAATGTTAAAAGACATTTCTTTCCGTGATCACAAGTACCTTGAAGCACATAAAGTTTAAGTTATTGCAATATTTCTTGACATGCGCCCCTGAGACTTGGACTTCGGAGTATGATATTAGGTATGCATGTGATTATATTGAAAGATTTAAGGTCTTAAATAGTGCCACCAAAAGTGATATTGTTACTATGTTGAAGTATTTTGAGCTCTTAATAGCATGAAGTTGGCTAAAAGCCAGATTCTTTTCACGCTTGCTACTTAACTTTAAAAGAGAAATGTATAGCTAACCTAATCCGTAATAAAGAATAATTTCAGAGTAATAAACTAAAAATGGTATTGAGATTTTTCAGCTTTATTTAACCATAATGTTCTGTTATAAATAACTAGAATATCTAATATAACATTTTTGGTATTTTTTAATCTTGAATTATAATTATTTCTGGATAAGTAAAGAATGTCGCTCCTTTTACACATCACTCACAAGTTAATAGATCTCAAGGCCTGGGAAAATATTGTAAAATATAGCCAACATTTTAATGGATGATTTCTTTTGCTAAATGAAAACGCAAATACGCCCAGTGCTCCTGACAAAGGTCATTTGATAATGTATTAAAGATACATTTATGTTTGTACCAATAATTATGGAAGTAAATTCAAATACGTTGGAAATTGATGCAGGGTGACAATTATGCAATGAAAATTATAATCGTATAAGAAATAAAAATATTACCACAAATTAAAATAATAAATTCTATATTGATGTATTCTGGTAAAGGCTGATTATAGCAAGCAAATTCGATTAGTGTGCGTGAGAGTAATTATTTTCGTTAATTATGTTTTGCACAAATTTCTGCCCAACTCCCAAAAATGTTCAGGTATCGATTGCTTGTATTCATTCTCCCTTCCTCCTCCGTTTCGAAAGTTTATATAGTACGCCGTGCCTAATCTTATTCATCAGTAATAACGTAAGCGGAAAAATAGAAACACGTATGAATATATGGTATATATGTATATATATATGGACATATGTGTACGTATATACATATGTACATATATCTACATGCGTATACATTTATACTTGTGTGTATATATATATACACACATACATACATATATAATATATACACATACATACATCTATGCACATGCAAGGCACACCATTTTAAATAAAGGCCTTAATACCCTGAAAATGATGGCGATAGTCCAATCTGGCAAAAAATTCTTGCTGGAGGCTGAAATTGTGGTAGTTAAATCCGTAATGGCAACACGGAAGTTTGAACTCGAAAAACGTTCGGTGACATTTTCTTTTTTGCAGTGAGAATGTTTTATTTTCGCATTATTTACAACTAGCTATAGGTAAAAGGTTACCAGTCGTTTTGTCACTCATTTTCCTGGTGGTTTATTGATTTTTCAGCGATATAGAGAGAGGGCACAAGAACTCCCTAATATCGGGCCCACAGAAAGGAAAAACCCAGTTTTAAAGACATTTGATAGATGCATTTGTAGTTTATTTTTATTGCAAAGGTATATATTTAAACTAAATCGTATGTTTAAGTTTTTTCTTTCAGAAAGCAGCTATTTAGTTTAAAAGTTGCCAAACTCATCACATTTAGAAGACCTCGAAATTATTGGGAGAGGTGCCCTCAATATTTATATTTTTGGGGTAGGAGGGACGTAATAATTATTCTGTTGTCCAAACAGAATTTAACAACGCCTCAGGTAAGCACATTTTGAACCTCACAAGATCGACAAACTCATGTATAATTATGTTTTGCTTTCTGTATGCCAACAAGTACTCTTAGTCTTTGGGCGTCAACGTAGCTCTTTTTGTAGGATTTAATGTTCTTCAATTCTCAAGTGCCATTTTAAGAAAATTATGACAAGTCAGTCAAAAATGCTTATGGAAAATCCGGTTCGGAAGATAGTACCTCAATGTTACAGAAGTGCGATGTTTTTATTTCTCAAACGCATTGATTTCCTGTGAAATGAATGCTTTAAATTATCCAGTTATAGTATAATTTTTACATTATCCATTAGTTTCAGATATTTTTAAATAGTAAACTTTTCTGAGTTGATAAAAATTTATTCACGATATAATTTTTGTCCGTTTTTCAAATTTCAATTAACTATTCATCGGTGTTCATTAGTAAAATGTTAAAATTTATTGTTTATAAACTAAATCGTTGATTTGAATACTCTTTGAATAAACGGTGTCATTTTATAAACCTTGGTTTTGACACATGATACCACTGTGCAAAAGGGATATTATTAGCGTATTTTACACCTACTTAAAATATGTGCTGGAGTGTGTTCAGTTCGCTGACAGGAACCATGAGCATCACAGACTTTCCATAGCGTAGATACCTCTTCACTGGTTCTTATTTTTTGATACAAAACCTAACAATACCCCTGTTAGGTGAAGATTATTCTGTGTTAACAAATTAAGGGAACGTGAGACAACTAGAGTCTGAATGGAGAGTATAACGGAATATATTTGCCAAGCCAAAATGTGTCTGCTATTGCGGCTTGAGAATATTGGTAATTGTTTTTCTCAGGAAAAGTTGAGGACTAAAATAAAAGGTGAGAAAATATCGGGCAAAAGGTTAAGGAGGAGGCTGAGCGCCGTCTTGCAATGCGGAAGCTTATTCACGCCGCAGTGAATGGGAGTAAACAGGTGGCCGGGGGACGGGTTACGATTGTCGTGCTTTTCAAAAATCCCCTTTCAGTCGGTGACGCAATCGCTACAGGAATACGCCGACCTAGACTTTCCGGGACAGAAATGCATTCGCGATTTCTTATTCATTCATAAAATAATAAGCACTAGTCCAACCAAGGCCTCAAATACCTCATTACATCCCATTTTTCCTTTTTTGATGAAGTAGGCGGTACCTATTCATTTGACGTAACGTTGTAAAACTCGACGAGTAGCCTGCGCTCCCCTGTAGTTTTCTGCTAATTACGCCAGTTTGGAAGGTGAAACCCTGAGGAGCAGTCAAAGGCTGTCTATTTGTGAACGAATATCTAAGGCTTATGCCATACTAGTCCTATGCATCAATAGAATTCCTGTAAACTACATGCAAATTTTATAACTGCTCAGTGATTCGTACGAATAGCGTTGAAATAAATTAAATAAAACACTATATCCAAATCAGGGAAAATAATAATATTCTCTGCAATATCATCTCCCAAACAAATGTTTATTATATTAAACGTTATCACTTCACATTTCCATTCCTTCACAAAATCCACATTTCAAAAGCTTCTAATCTACTCCTAACATAATACTTCAATGACCATATTTCCGTGTCGTGCGAAACCGAATCGGCAATTTTGCAGTAATATATTGTAATTAAAAATTAAGTGAAAATTAATTTTTTATATCCCATGCTTAGTGTGTAATCACCCTGCCACATGCCGTAGGGGTAGCAAGCAGTTACCATGTAGAAGCACATGCATGTAGAAGCTGAGGGTGCCCAGCGTCGTCACCCGGAAACGACTCCTGGCCCTCCGGTCAGTTGCTCAGAGGTCTATCCAAGTTATTACTGTGTTCCAGAATTAAGAACTTATTTAAAAAATAATAATTGTGTTTGCGTGACAATCTTGCCTTGGACCTTATGGGTCAAGATGAAAGTAGCCCGAATTTTTAGGAATAGGTGGTTACTGGTGACGAGACATGGGCCGTGGTGTACGACCCTAGTTTAACCCCTTTGAGTACCATTTTGTACCACTGGATTATGCCGAAGAGCCTGAACGAGGGTCCCGTTAATGCCTTACAGGAAGCATATCACGACCGGCGGAGGCACATACATTGGTATGTCGATATTTAAAGGTGCTCTGATGAAGGACTTAAGTAATTTGTACTTCGATCTGCAATGAATTTTATTCCCCAGATTTATTCTACTTATTTTTGGGTCAGACCTTGTAGATAGATTTTGCCAGGTAAAATTAGCACTGAATCAGAAAAACCGAAGCACTTTTAAAGTTATCTCTTAAAGAAGTAATGTGAGGCAATCGAATTTCGCTGCAGCATATTACCAAAAACAATGTAATTGGCACTTTTAATGTAATACTGCAAGACTATATACTTTGTAAACAGTTTTTTGCAATATGCAAAGTCATTAGCAATGTATAAGTTATAAATTACGTTTGTAAATGATACGCATCTAGTTAGATGCGACAGTTAAATTGACACTCCTCATTCAAGGGAATGAATTGAAACTTTAATTCTGAGTTAAGCACGTGCTACCATCAGTGTGAGAAAAAAGAGATGAAAACACCATTTTTTCAGTTTCAACAATTTCCATAAAGTATATACAAATTGGACTTAGCCTTTTCTGTGCACCTTTGAGAGTTTTTACCTTATTTATGCAGAAAAATTAGAATACTTTACTCTCGTACCGTCTTGGCGTTATTGGTCTCCAAACAAACTAACAAATTACTTTTCATATTTGTTTATTATTAGAATTAGTATACATCGGCTTGTCAAATATCCCAGCAATTGTCGTATTATAGCCTAGTCATCAAATGATCACCTGGCGTGCGGATTTTCAGTTTTCAAATTTTTCTTCCTGTTATTTTATTACGTTAACTGACTGTAGTAAATTTCAGTTCCGATACTAACTTTTCTTATTTTTCTTGTAAAGAAAATAAATTTTAAAATTCATATTAAAGTGCGCCTAGTTTGTAGAGGCCAAGGCAGATCGTGCGTAGTTATTTTGTTGAAATATTGAGGGCTTCAGTAAAATTGTGAGAGTTTTTTTTTTTAATTAATAAGGACAGGAGCCGGTGAAATGATTGAGATGGTTTGGAATATATTTCTCTCAATCGCTGACGAATACGAAAATACGATAATTCGTATTTTCGAATATTTGGTTTTCCTATTAAATCAGGCTTCTAAAATTGAAATCTAAAGTGAGCTTCGGCCACTGTAAACATTAATAGAATCTGCGATTGCTTGCCAAATATGTGTTCATACCATTACATTTTGGTTCAATTTTTCTATTTTCAATTGTATTCATAATATGCCTTTTGGCATATTTCGTCGGAGAAGATATAGAGACATCCTAAAGCTTTCATAATAGTGAGGAAATATGAACACCTATTCGTCAAAATTTTTAAGCTGTTGTGCTGCATTTTTATTTAACAAGCAAATTTACATTTTCCTACTTTTGGAGTGCAAATATTTGTTGTCATGGCAGGTGAAAGAACGAATGGAAGAGCTAATTCATTTTCATTTCATTATAACAGCAGATATAAACTAGTTCAAGTAAATTTAATAAGCTCAAGGAAAGAATATCAATCACGTTTTGTTGATTACCCTATTTATTTTGCTATTGTATTCATTGTCTGATATATTGGCAACTCAGTGTTAGGAATATATTACTGTCATCGTTTATCCTCATGAGTGAAATAGTTTATAATTATTTTTTCATTTATTTTTAGCTTGTTTTAAGGTTTTTTTAAAAATTACTACGTTTTGATTTTTGGATATTATGTGTTATATATCTACATTTAAATATTTTACCGTTAAATTTCTCATAATTAACTTGTTTTAGCTTTTAGAAATTGAATTCAAATGAATCCTAGCATCCTAGTTAACGGCTTTCTGACACTTTTTGTATTACGCTTTCAGTGTCTTAGGAAAAAATCAGAATTTCCTTTCAGCCACAGGTCTCCGGAAAATCCAACCGGTTTTGATCGTTTTGTTTTTAGGTGATAGGGCAGGTCTTTGTGGATGTACCAATATTGACCCTCTAACCCTCATAAGTTATCTGATTCGGCTTCCGTCTCCCGAGAAAGATGGATGCAGATTTATTTTCTTCGGCTTTAAACCTATGAGACGAACTGACGCAATTTGGTTTCTATGAATTCAATATTCACAGTGCCAAGCAAAAACTAATATTATTTGAGATAAAAGTAAAAGAAACCAATTGCATATTTTAATTCATAACTGACGCTCTTTCTTGAAACTCATTGAGTACAGATTCAAGGTTGTCCTGGTGAAATACAATCAGGTGTATTTTTTTAACTTAAATCATCTCATTTTAGATAAAAGAAGGCATTTTCTTGTATATTTTCTTTTAATATAAATGTTAATTCTTCAAATTCAAATAGCTTCGGTTATCTCCCAGTTCATTAAACCTATTCGTATAACTAGGAAATCAAATCAAATCTCTTGGACACATGCGAAGAAAAAAATAAATGTTTGCTAAATACGAGGGTCATCCGGAAAGTAGTACCCGTTCGTGAAATAAAGACACAAAAGTAAATATTAACAAACATAAAAAATTTTATTTGAAAGAGGATACTTTAAACTACTTCTCAACATAATCTCCAAGCAAATTAAGGCATTTGTCATAACGTGTGACAAGTTTCTGTATTCCTGCTGCATAGTCCTTCGCCGCCAGCTCATTGAGATACGCGAGGGACCCATCTTGCACAAATTTTTGCATAATGCAGATGGTGTTTAACAATTTCATGAACAATTGTTCGAGAAACATTGGGAAAATGCTCACAGATGTCATCAATTGTGACGCGCCGATCGTTCCTCACGAATTCGTCAACTGAGCTCACCAGTTGGTCTGTAATGACAGACGGTCTCTCCGAACGCTCATCGTCGTGTGTGTTCCCCCTCCCCATGTTGAAGTTGCGACACCACCGCCGAACAGACGACTCGTCCATTACATTGTCTCCATACACCTCCTTTAATTGGCGATGAATATCACATGGGCGAACGTTTCTTGCATTGAGGAATTTAATCACTGCCCTCACTTCACAACTGGCGGCGTTCTCAATTTTTTTAAACATTGTAAACAATCACAGAAACAACACAGGCAATGCTAGCGTCACGCAACTTGGCTCAGAGAAGGCAGACAAGCCACTGAAGCTATCTGACCTCGTCCAGCGGCTACTCGCGTCGTCAGCACTTCATGCGGCACGAACGGGTACTACTTTCCGGATGACCCTCTTATATGTTCAACGATTACTGGATAAAATAAGGTCGCCAAGTAGTATCTACAAGGTTGAGCTGAGATTGTCCCACTTACATCTTTACTATGAGACTACCTTTTATTTTATTCTACCTTTCGGTTAGGTATAAACATAAAATCAAAGAGGGTTTACGAAAAAACACAATTTAAACTAATGACTAAACAACTTTCGCTGATTTTAGGCTAAAAAAAATGAATGCCACGTGAAACAAGATATGCATTGATTTCCGAGGAGAGTTTGCCCATTTTTTCCAGAACCATCTTAATTGATCGATTTCCTCGTGATCAATTTATAGGGCCACGCTTAGCTTAATCGAATGGATATTTCGGAAGTATAGAGTTCAAGAGGAAAGTCTTCAAGTCCTCGTTCTTCTAGGGCTTGAGTACTAGATTTTAAAGTTTAAATCTCTTAATTAGCGTCATTGTGAAATATGATGGTACCAAGTTTCCAATATATATCGTTTCTGCTCGTAGGACTTACACTGGGTTTTAAGCAGGGCATAAAATGACAGGCTTTGCTTTTATAATCCTCAATACAATCTAGTGATGCGCTCTAGTGAAGCTATGCTTCCGTGAATAACAGCCAATATCCAAGATCTAAAAGCGTCAAAACTTTGCAAATGGCGTGTGGTAAGAATTATTTGACATAATAGCATCAAAAACATATTAAAACAAATTCATCAAGCTACAGTGTCACGAACTAGATTTTTTCAGTTTAGATTGAAAATGTTTTTTAATTCACTTTTACTTTTGATATAAACTGAAAATTCAATTGGTAATCCAATATGCTTCATGACCCTTATGGAGGATCTGGTGCTACCTAATGCCTGTATATGACGTTCAGTTTACAAAAAGTAATGACTCTTAAATTAGGCGGAAACAGAGTAATATTTTCAGTGTATCTAATTATGCTTCCAAAATCCAGTTGTGGTAGCAAGTGAGAAGAGCGAAAATGTCAGAATGTGTGCGTTTATCCAAATTTATTATAGAATATGACTATCATAGCACTACATTCTTAGGAAAATTAACTAAGTTACGATACATAATTCTTATCCGCACTGCGCTTCATTGTAAAAATAAGCAAATTAAAAAATATCTTTTTTTGAAGTTAACTATTTAATTTATGTATATTTTTTACACGCATAAATGCATTTATTGAATCGAAATTCCTCCCCATCCCAAATTCAAAACCGAGTCCGCCTTCCACGTAATTCCGCCGCTGCTGCTGCGAGTGGACGCCGCTGACGCTGGGTTTTAACGGTCCATGCTGGCAGGAAGTGAAATAAGCGTGGCTTTGAATCGTGAATTCTCATGGAGACGCACGAACAGTTCCGTCATCACTGCTCTCAAAAAATAATAGGCGCGGGTTTGTTCAACCGGAATGGGAAAAAATAAGGAAAGAGCGACGTCGCTCTTTTGGAAACTCGAGCGGGGAGCGTGAGATCTCATTGCAGGTTTTCGCGGAATTTCAGTCGCCGTCCTCCGAATGCGCTCTCGACTCTTTAACGGCCCCAAATGTGTATCTTCCAAGCAGCCTGAAACACCGTCCACCCCTCACCCCAATCTGCTGCAGGAAATAAAAGCCACCGGGTTAAAGCTCTTCCACTTTTTCTCCTCTCCCCTTCTACTCTCCACCCTCCCCCCGCCCCGCCCTAATTTGGGGTTACTGCCAGTCCGGCGAGGCAATTTTTAAGTGTCACCTTAGCAGTTAACCTTTTCCACGTTGATTTAAAGCAGTGTGGAAACTATTCATTTTACTTATGAAAGAGTGATATCCCAAGTAATACATTCTTCGCTGTCGATGTAAACATTATGTACGGAGAAAGGTTCAAATAAGGAAAGCCATTATTTTATGAGATAATCAACCCCAAAATGACCCTGTTAAGTTTATTTTTGTTCCCTTTTCGTCAGTTTTGCATAAGTTATTCTCAGGGCCCACTTTAGGGATTTTTTTCCATTCTTCTTCAAACCAAGGTCATTTTTTTAGTTCCCCCGTCTTTAGACTTTAGCAATATTTTTAAACGAACCTGCGCTCTCTGTTTCCCTTGGCTTAGCGTTTGATTTCACTTTGTTTGATTGTAGTTTCATATCCCGTCTTGTGCGTGGATTTCATTTTTCCTCCCGTAGTCGAGGGCTGTTCGACCGGGGAATTCTCTTCCTTGGCAGCATCGAGTTGCACTTATCCGCGGCGGGCTGTAGTGCTACGCTTGCGCCCTCGTTCCCCAAACACCGGCAGGAATCAATGTTTCTGCAACATCTCTATTGTACTTGTACTCTTCCGATCCAATACGTCTTTGGCAAATCGCTCGGCATTACTCCGAGCAATACGATCAAGCAATGAGTTATCATTACAAAGGATCCGACCGTTGATCAACTGAAACAGGTATGGGCTTAAATGGTTTTGTTGAATGGACCGATTAGTGGATTTGTAATGTGTGTGTGTGGGCTGTGTAATAGTGGATGAACCCATTAACATAGCGTTTCATGACTATGACCAGCACAGCTCAGTAATGAGCATAATGGATATCATGTTATACAACCATATTGACAGTAGTCTTGCAGTTAAGGTAAGCTTTTGAGGGACACCAAAACTAAGCACTATTCTTTTTCAGTAACGTCTACGTATGCAGAATACTAACACGGCTCAATCCAATTATCCACGGATACTAACGCAATAATGTAACACGGTGCTTAGTACCCTGACACCACAATTACATTAATCCAATTTTTTGTTCCACATACTATGTAGTAAATAGTCATCTTACATCCTTCTATTTCACCTAAATTATCAAATGTTTTTCTCTCTCACCTTACAGCTTCCTCCCCTCTTTATCACGGCCTTCAAATTGCCACTGCCTCTCAACGCCCCAGCATGGACTTCTTCTGCCATCAAATTTCTTCAAAACAACCTCATTCAATGCCCGCTTGTTTTGTTTCCATCCATTTCATTTTTTGTTTCTTCTCCACACTCAAGTATAAAAAGCTCTCAATCTACAATTATCTCCATGCCACAACAACCAAGTTTTGGCCTTAAAAAAATCTACGCTCCACATCAAAGTTAGAAACTTTAATTAGATTCACTGGGGGAAAACACTACAAAGGGGGGAGATATTTCGCATTGGAGACTTGATTACCAGCAGTCTAATAGCCAACTGTTGACTAATACGCTCAAAGCGCTAAGGCCTCAATACGCTTCCAAGCTCCGCCTGACACAACGCGCAGAAAACCATTTTTCAGTCCCCATTATGATTTAGTCGGAGAAATAACTGAGCGTGTTTCCATTTTCTTTTTTCGATGGAGTTTTAATGTGTCGTCATCACTTAAATAATCCATTCATATTAGTAGCAGTTCAAGCAAATTCATTTACGTATAAGTTTATTAATTAAATTTCTTTTCCTCCGAGTCTAGTTTAAAGGTAGTGCGGACATCCAATGCGTAGTATGCTTGGCTCCGGACGAGCGTTCTCAAGGTTCAAATCAAAGCGATTCACTTGAAAACGCCCAAATAATCTGAGTCCGTTTATTTTATCGTGTGTCGAAACTCACTGAGAAACCGCACGTTACTCAGTGACTTCAAATTGTGTGACTTCGTGATTCTGAATCCAGTGACTCAGTGGCCGTAAGTGTAAGCTTTAAGCCCCGTCTATCAATCATGATAACAACCTTAGGATAGGAGACTGGTTTTAGTATTCATATTTAGCAATAAAAATAAAATCTTTAAGAGGGTAAACAGTCCAGAATTTCAGAGACGGTGATTTTAATTCCTTCCTCGCTGCGTAGAATACCAGTGAAATAACATCCTATGAAGGGGCTTTGCAAGATGTACTTATTTTTTCTGCATTACACAGTAGATGACTCTGCACTTGGTTCCTCTCTCGGCATCTGACATTTTGTACGCTATAACCATAGCTAACGGGTTTTTGCTGGACTGGCCAATGACTGGGGATGGATAATCACCCTTGGCAGAGAATACGCAGATACATGAACCGATTCGGGATTATATATTGCAAAAACGTTCTTCCTGAAAATTTTATCATTACATTTTTTCACCATAAGCCATAATAATCCACCAAGTGTCATCTTAAACCTAGAAATGGGAGTAAAATGGAGTTTTTAAAATTTTATCTTTTATTTTTAATTTCATTTATTATTATTATTATTATTATCATTATTATCATTATTATTATTATTATTATTATTATTATTATTATTATTATTATTATTATTATTATTATTATTATTATTATTATTATTATTATTATTATTATTATTATTATTATTATTATTATTATTATTATTATTATTATTATTATTATTATTATTATTATTATTATTATTATTATTATTATTATTATTATTATCATTATTGTTATTATTATTATTATCATTAGGTAATCTACCGGTTAAGGCAGGTTTTTGAATGGCACCAGCTTCCAATATCACTAATTAAATCACTTAATTGCAAAAATTGTTGGTGGGTATTGCTGACTCCCATTAGTGATTAGAACGGTTTAAAATTAATCTTGGGAATGTTTTCAAGTTCTTGTTGAAGTTTGTATCACCTGAATGTTTTTAATTGCAGTTGCTTCCAGCTGGTCACATACTACTATATATTACAGAAGATTCTTTGTGTCCTTTGCTGGAATTCAAATTGAGAAGTGTGAATTAATATTTCACACTTAATTCCTCAGCCTGTCTAATAAAATATTTATAAACTAGTCTTACAAATAATTGCAATTTATAAAGTTGTCTTTGGGGAGTTTGTCATTGTTAAATACTTTGTTTGGTGCATTTAAACGCACTCAATATATACTCATTCAAAATATATCTCTCAATTTTAGTGTAATGCTAGTAGTATACAAAACATTTTCCTTTATATACCAATAATTATTCCATCCCGTTGTTGCGTAATTTGTTTTAACCCTTTTAATAAATGACTCCCACGAGCCTCCTCTCCTCTGAATTTAAAAAATTCAACGTCATGTGTCGCCATTTTTGGTGTGTTAAAACGATTTGATCCGAAAGAGAGGAGGGAGAAGAAACATGTCGAAGGAGAATATTTAATCACGTGATATTTTATTCCTTCAGCATCTCTTGTGCTCGCGCGTTGGGAAAGGGAAAATTTCCTCCTTCGATCTCCCTCCTCAGCAAATCACCTCTCTTATACTTGCAAACACGTTGCATTTCGTTTAATCTGATAATTATTTTTCCTGCCTTCACACGTTGCCACCCCAGATATTCTTAAATTAGCTCATCTCTACCACATGAAGTCTTACAGGAAGCTTTCCACGTTATCGTTCCTAACCGTTGATTTAATTGCTATATTATTGTTTAAGTATAACTTCCCTCTCTTTGTCGTTAACTCTACTCCACTTTGATCAACTTTCATTTGCCAACAGCTTAAATTATTTTTCTACTCCATGGCAACTAAAATCCCTATTTCGTTTATTTGTTGTTTATAGTTCTTTTGGAATACTGTTTAGCTGATAATGAGAGTAAGGGTATGAATTACCAATTAACTAAACGTAACACACCCAAAACAGAGATCAGACCCTGGGGCTTTCAACTGAGCAGCCGGGAAAGTTAGCCACGTTTGTAGCCCGCCGACGACAAATTAGGAAGAAGATATGATGCTATGTAATTATGCGCATATATAATAAATCTCTTTGAGGAAATATATCACGAATAATGTGAAAAAATAAACATTCGCGATATTTCTCACCGCATAAAATGTTTATTTATGGCTGGTTCAATGCGCACGAGATTCAGAGTCCCAACGGAGTGTAAAATTCACACACCAGGGTAGGGGGATGCTTCCAAAGGAGATCTGAGACCAGAAAAATCGGACTGTGCCGATTAACCTGAGGACTGATTCCCAGAGGTGTTACGCAGAATCGAACCCGGACTCTCCAGTCATTTATACAGCGCTCTATTCCATGGACTAATAATGTCCTTCCAACATCCTTAGTCATTAATTTTCAATATTATTTTGATCTTTCTTTTTCATGAACCTATTTGTGTAATTACAATCATATACTCGGCTGAAGCCATTGTTTTTTTATGATCAATCAATCATTCAATCTAGAATGCTAGATCAATAGGTACATTCTCGTTTTTATCATATGATTTTAATTTATTTTCATGTACTAGGAAAGCAATTGCATGACAGCGAAAACAAACATCATCCGAGTGACAAGGTTGATGGCTGAGATTCAACAAGGTACCCTACAAATCTATATTAGGAATATAAATTACAGATTCAGGTGTGATGTGGTGGAACCATTCCATAATAATAGAGACATAGACCTTTATAATTTCCTACTTAATAAAGATATATTTCCGACTAGTTTCTATTTTTATTAGGGATTCTTTTGCAAGTTTATCTTGATTTCGATTTTATATTCATATAGGTAAAAGTGCGGCCGAAGGTTTTTTGGAAGTATAGGTAAACTTTCACTTCGTCGCTCTCCATAGAAACTTTTAATTTTATTTAAGGCATTTCACAGACATCTCTGGATTCCAAAACTACTTAGCACAATTTGATCACCGCCCACTTGTTCGAGGTTTAAGCACAGCTTCCCACCGCAATTCACAAAATTAATTTATAATATATATATATATATATATCCATACTTAGGTATTACATATATATATATATGTATATATATATATATATATATATATATATATATATATATATATATGTATGTATATATATATATATATATATATATATATATATATATATATATATATATATAATACCTAAGTATGGATTCATTTTTCAGGAAATTCATTTTCTCCCGTTTATTAGAAATTATTTCCGAGATGGATTTATTTAATTTAAAGTGGGGGCAGAAGTCTTAATCACTCGATCATTTCATACGCATACTTATCAGTCGCGCAATGAATGAATAACCACTGTTGATGGACATGGGTTGAATGTTTGCACTTTCGGATGGAGGTTGAGGTTGTTTATTGGCGGCTTGTCGCAGCATTACGATATTAATACAGGGTTCGTCCGGAAAATAAGTGTACTGATTTTTTCCCGCCGCTCCAGGCGCGCCCAGACCCACTCTGACGGGCTGTGATTGGAGGGGGGTATGTTGGCAAGCGACGCTGAAAAAGGCAGTCGGCTCTGAGCTGTGGTGTAGTGAGGAGCTCTGTTAACGCGAACCTCCACGCTCGACCCACGTCACAATACGCGATGCCGAAGTTTTTGGAGCAGCGTTATTCCATCAAATTTGCGGTAAAGCTTGGGAAATCGTCTACCGAAACTGTCGGTATGATTAACCAGGCTTACGGGGAGTCAGCCATGTCCAGAAACATGATCTTTCGGTGGCACAAGATGTTCGTGGAGGGCAGAGAAGAGGTCGACGACGAACCACGGCCTGGACGCCCATCAACGACACTCACCGACGAAAATGTGCGAAAAGTTCGCGATGTACTGAACTCTGATCGTCGTCTTAGTGTTCGGATGATAGCAGAGCAGTGTAATGTGCCAAAAACAATAGTGCACGAGATTATTAGGGAGCAATTACAGATGCGAAAAATTTGTGCAAAGTTGGTGCCGAAAGTGCTCAGTGATGATCAAAGACTCAATCGTTTGGAAATTGCGACACAACTAGCGGATCACTGCAAAAACGATTCACATTTTTTAGAGAACGTTGTTTCAGGTTTTCGAGACGTGGATCTTTGAGTACGACCCGGAGTCGAAGAGACAAAGTGCGGAGTGGCACACCCCATCATCACCCCGTCAAAAGAAAGCTCGCATGAGCAAATCTCGGATCAAGGCGATGCTCATTGTCTTTTTTGACAAAAGGGGAGTCGACCACTACGAATTTGTACCTGAACGACAAACTGTAAATGCTGCATTTTACGTCCAAGTGCTCGACAGGCTTCAAGAACGAGTCGCCCGCGTCCGGCCAGCGATCAAAAACATCTGGCGGCTGCATCACGACAATGCGCCGTCTCACACCGCGCTTGTCGTGTCGGACTTCTTGGCCAAGCACGGCGTGGCAACGCTGCCGCACCCGCCCTACAGCCCGGACTTGGCACCACCGGACTTCTTTCTGTTCCCGAAGATAAAGAGGAGTTTGAAAGGAACGCGATACGGGACTTTGGACGCCGTCAAAGAGGCCGTGACGACATGTCTTCGAGAGGTTCCCAATGATGCCTTAGCGGGAGCGTTCCAGGAATGGGAACGCCGCTGGAACAAGTGTATCGACTCACAAGGGTCCTATTTTGAGGAATATTAGCTTAAGATATGTAAAAGTGTAATACATTTTTTTCCCTGAGCTCAGTACACTTATTTTCCGGACGAACTCTGTAGGTTCTGGTTCAAATATTGTTAAAATTTCCACTCTTATGCTGCCGATGGATACACTAAAATAACCGCCGTCGGTCAAAAATAAAATGTACAGAATGGGAAAGGAATAATTTGGGCCTGAGAAAGATATTCGAATCACATTTGTGAATAATATCAATCGCGACAATCAGCTAGCATGCGGTAGATAAGTTGAGGTGGTCAGTTTTGACTGTAGTTGCCGATTGAACCCGCGGAAAGCCTCATCCACGACCTACTGGCCACTGGCACCGTACTTCCCTTCCCCATTCCCCGGGTCTCGGATCTTCCCCTCTTCCGCGTCGTGTGTTCCGGCGCTTCAAAAGGTGTTCATGCCCGAATTGGTCTGCCATTGCAAGCGGAATTGCCACGAGTACTTATTCACTAGGATTATTGTTGACAAAAATAATTGCGTCATGAATCAATTTATTGCCTATATATCATTCACTAGTTTAATGTAAAAGCGTTTATTTATTCAAATAAAAGAACGTTTTTCCATGAATCCATGAATGATTGATCAAGAAGTAGGAAATTGATTTTTAACGCAGGTGGTTTAGGCTCTCACCCCCTAGTGAAATGATTTTTATGAAGGGAAAAATGAAACTATTTTGTCCATTTTTTAAAGAAAGAATTTTCATCGAAAAAAATAAGTCGAATCGAAATTATTTCCCAGTAATCGTCACCGAAAATGTACAAAAAGATTAATTACCTGCGACTCCTGGTGATCCTCTACGTTTTTCTCTAAAAGGTTCTTTGCCTTTCAAGAACGGATTATTTCCTTAAAAATTCTACTATGTTCTTTAGCAAACAAAGTGAATATTTAAGTTATAAATAATTCTTCTCCCCATTTTTCCAGGTCAATTCAACAACTCTCAATGTAGTACGGCACATGGAAAGAGATTTCGGTAAGTAGCATTTAGTTAGAAAAAATATTTACACCAAAGAGAGATAAATCCATTGTAGAGTATGTTCTTAATAAATTTCACACAAAAATGTTCGGTCCAGAAAGTTAAATCAAAATATTTGTCTTGGGTCACATCATTCAGCTCCTATGAAGCAAGTTCCGTTTAGAGCACATGTATATCAATCGGGGCTGCAGATCTTTAAGATGATCTAAATAATATCAGAATATATAATCAGTCAGAAATAATATCATCTGAATGAATTTAAAACATTCCCTTTTCTTACTTCAGGATTCTAGTTTATAACTATGGATTCCAGCTTAAAAACCTTTAAAGTGTAACATGCACGCAGCATTGTGATAAGGTCTTAAATCAGCTCCAACTATTGGTTTTATATTTTAAAATCACTCAAAATTGCAAGCATATGGAGAGATAAAAGTTCTGATGAGCGAATAATGAAATCATAAAAAAAGTTTATTTTTCTTTCTGATTTGTTGCCGATCAATAAATTGATATTTAACGAAGTACAAATATTGCCCACCATTTCCTTATTCTTAAAATACCATTTTGAATAAGCTCTTGAGGCATAGAATTATTAACGAGGAGAATCTAAAGATTTGAACTTGGACTGTCGTAAAAATGATAATGAACAATATTTTCCATAAACAATATGGGGATCTTAAAGAGTCCAACCATGCCGAAAACAGCCTTATGTATAATGTTAATCTGGTATCAAGATCAATATTATACGGTGTTATTAATTAAAGGGAACACCTATTTAACATAATATTTTTCCTCAATGCATTTACAGATTCAAACGGAGGAATTGTAAGCGAGAAAATTTGCGAGGCCTATGTAAACACTGTGGGCCGGAAATATGGGGCATTGGAAAAGCTTACCAGAGGAAAATTGACATCATTGGAACCTGATGATTGCAGAGAATGGCGAAGAAAAAATGGACAAATAAAATGGGAATGCAGAAGATGGGACAGGAAAATGAAATATGGAGTTATAAGACTGAATACAATGTAACAATTCCAGAGTGTAAAAATATTCCACCTATACCGAGACGTTGCATTTTGTTTAAAATTATTCCATTGCAATGCTCATATAGCGGATGAATCCGTTAAAAAATACTGTTGCGGCATCTCCCGCAGTTTCTTAGTATTTGTCGTGAGATCTCTTCGTAACTTCCTTTACGAGACACTCTACTTTGCGATATTACTCTAGAGAGTCTTGCTTATCTTTCATCAGAATCTTCTATTCTCTTTTTGGTCTCTGGAATGGCCAACTGCAATTTCCAATTTGCTCAACCTTCTTCCTCTGGGGTCTTCTTCATATTTGCCGTACTCTAATATTCTATGCATGAAGTTGAGTGCTGTGTGAATATGTTTGCTGCAAGTTGAATGAAAAGGAACCTATCAGATCGTTCGTATGATTTTTCAACACATATCTTTATTTCGCATTATCACAGCACTTTGGCCTAAACATCAGCCTTACACAAAAATTATATATATAAGTGTGTGTGTGGGGGGGGGGGGCGTTATTCCAGTGGGTAGAGCGTTGGACTACTGACCGGAGGGTCCCGGGTTCAATGCCCGGGCAAGGCACTCTGAGCACCTGAGCACACATCCAAGCTATGTGCTTTTTCGGGTACCACGCCTTCCTGGGTTCATACAGGGTTCGTCCGGAAAATAAGTGTACTGAGCTCAGGGAAAAAAATGTATTACACTTTTACATATCTTAAGCTAATATTCCTCAAAATAGGACCCTTGTGAGTCGATACACTTGTTCCAGCGGCGTTCCCATTCCTGGAACGCTCCCGCGAAGGCATCATCGGGAACATCTCGAAAACACGTCGTCACGGCCTCTTTGACGGCGTCAAAAGTCCCGTATCGCGTTCCTTTCAAACTCCTCTTTATCTTCTGGAACAGAAAGAAGTCCGGTGGTGCCAAGTCCGGGCTGTAGGGCGGGTGCGGCAGCGTTGCCGCGCCGTGCTTGGCCAAGAGGTCCGACACGACAAGCGCGGTGTGAGACGGCGCATTGTCGTGATGCAGCCGCCAGCTGTAATTGCTCCCTAATAATCTCGTGCACTATTGTTTTTGGCGCATTACACTGCTCTGCTATCATCCAAACACTAAGACGACGATCAGAGTTCAGTACATCGCGAACTTTTCGCACATTTTCGTCGGTGAGTGTCGTTGATGGGCGTCCAGGCCGTGGTTCGTCGTCGACCTCTTCTCTGCCCTCCACGAACATCTTGTGCCACCGAAAGATCATGTTTCTGGACATGGCTGACTCCCCGTAAGCCTGGTTAATCATACCGACAGTTTCGGTAGACGATTTCCCAAGCTTTACCGCAAATTTGATGGAATAACGCTGCTCCAAAAACTTCGGCATCGCGTATTGTGACGTGGGTCGAAGCGTGGAGTTTCGAGTTAACAGAGCTCCTCACTACACCACAGCTCAGAGCCGACTGCCTTTTTCAGCGTCGCTTGCCAACATACCCCCCTCCAATCGCAGCCCGTCAGAGCGGTGCTGGGCGCGCCTGGAGCGGCGCGCCCAGCCCAGGAGTCAGTACACTTATTTTCCGGACGAACCCTGTATGTAGGCAGCAATATGATGCATTCAGTGGGCTTGGTTCAGTCCGGGCGGTTTAAATGGCTGGGTCACCCAGATATGCGCCATCTCGCGGGTTCTCACCTCTATTATACTAGCAGATTTGGGAAGGGTTCAATCATCGAAACGGGGAAGCAGTCATCAAAAGATTGGTTGTAGGATGCAGTGTGAGTAGGGATGGGATAATTAAGGTAGGTGGGAGATTTGGTGGAATATCGGTGGTTAATCATGGGGAGGGAAAGTGTGCATTCGCCCACGTAGAAGGCAGGGCAGAAGTTACAGGAGAGGCGATAAATGATATTTTTTGAGGTGCAGGTGGCGGCCGGTTGGGAGTTGGTACTAAGTGAGGGGGAGGGTCTTAGAAGATTGCAGCTTGCAGCGTGGGTAGTTACATAGTGCGGATAGGGGCGGGGGAGAGACGGGAGTACTCGCCGTATGTTTTGTGGACTTGAAGATGTCTCGCAAGTTCGACGGGCGTCTAAACGAAACAGAGGGACAATGTGGGGATAAAAGTGATGTGGTCTGAGTGTTATTAATAATTGGGAAGAGGTCACGGATTAAATGTTTAATTTTGTGTGTTCCGGGGTAGAAAGTGGTGATAAGATTAGGGCATTTTGGGCGGTTTGGTTTGGGGAGAGAAGTATACTGGGTTGACGGTTTGAGGATTTTAATAGCAGTAGTTTTTCAGGGTACCCAAATGTTCTGAGAGAGTCATGTAGCTGGTCCAAGTATTTCTGTTGGGAAGGGGGTTGTTACAGAGACGGAAGCCACGGGTTGAGAGTGAGAATGGGATGGAGCGCTTTGTATGAGGTGGATGGCAGCTGTGGAAATGAAGATATTATTGCTTATTGGTTGGTTTAATGTGGCCTGAGGTGTAACACGTATTTTTTTGGAGGTGAATGTCAATACCTAGGAAAGAGATATTCGAGTCGGATACAGAAGAAGTGAAAGATACAAGGGGGAGGATTTGAGAGAGGAAATGAAAGAGGATAAATTTTCGCGTCTGTGGGACCAAAGGGGGAAAATATCATCGATATAGCGGGCCCAAAAGAGTGGTTTGAGGGTTTTTTGTTGCAGAAAGTCATGTTCTAGTTTACCCATAAAAAGATTGGCGTATGCAGGAGCCAAACGCGTGCCCATTTCAGTGCCTTTTAGTTGTAAATATATTTTGTCGTTGAATTGAAAAGCATTTTTGGTGAGGACGATTTGGCTCAGTTCGATGAGGAAATCTGTGGATGGGGTGTGTGGTGTGGGTCGTAGAGAGAGGTAATATTGCAGGGCTTCTAAGCCTTCTTTGTGGGGAATGGAGGTGTACAGAGATGTAACGTCTATCGTGGCCATGAGAATGGTCGTATTGTGCGGAATTGGAATTGAGTGTAGACGTTTCAGAAAGTGGTACGAATCTTTGATGTAATCTGGTGGAATCTGTGATGTTGTCCTATCCGCTCTTCCCTGAGAGCGCCATTCTGAAGACGACGGCCTTGCCGTCGAAACGTCAAAACTACATATGTGAATGTCCTTTCATTGTGTTCCTATGGTTTAAAAATCTACATCTGTGCTTATATATATATATATATATATATATATATATATATATATATATATATATATATATATATATATATGTAACAATAGAAACAGTGACAAACACTCATGCCACAGAGGGAGAAAACCTACCTTGGTGGGTATCGAGCCAGCGACCTCTGCGTTGGTAAGCGAGGACGTTGCCACCCTCCAACTGGTGATTCAAAAAGAGCATGAAAGAGAAGGCACATGGAGGAAATACTTTCTTCAGTAAAACCGATAAACACTCAACTTAGACCAAACAATTGCAACTATAAAACAGATGCGCTTTCACAGCCTAAGGTATTTAGCGTAGAAAAAATGAAGACTTGCAGACTATAATGAAAGGAGAAACTTTGTAATTCCACATAGATTTATTCGACGGACGACCTAGGTTTCGACGTGGCACGTCATCATCAGGTCACCTTGATGACGTGCCACGTCGAAACCTAGGTCGTCCGTCGAATAAATCTATGTGGAATTACAAAGTTTCTCCTTTCATTATGCTAAGTCGATTCCATGAAGTCACGCCTGAGACAACGAATTACTTGCAGACTACATCCAACCTTTCCATTTTCCAATCGAAAGATAAACAAAAAATTACATGAAGAAATCCCGGAATAAATAAATCAGTTAAATCTCATCCAAAATTAAAATAATCTGACGTTTTTACCTTATTACATGAGCAAAACTCTCGCCGACATATTAATGGCATACTCCATAAGGGTTCGATAACGGGATTGAAGCATCACACATCCCAATGTTAAGGTCCTAATTTGGGTCCCTATTGCGCAACTCCCCGTTAGGGTGGATTTGGGGAGGATGGCGAAGGGTGGAGGAGGGAAATGGGAAGAGGCGGAGGAGGACGGCCGGGGGGGGGGAGGCGGCGATGAGCAGGGGATGCACGGGAGAGGGGGGCTGAATTGTGACGGATATGCGCGCACCGCGTTAGAGGCCGCGCGGCTCGAAGGGAGAGGGACGAGCAGGGGGATGATTTATTTAACGCTCGGCTAATGGCCCGCACCCTTTCCCGCCCGCCTCCCCTCCTTGCCAAAAAAACAGCTACTCACGTACACACTCTTACACAATTGCACTCCCCATGCAATCTCCCGGGCGTCGCCGAAAAGGCCAACCCACCCCCGTGGCGAGGAGTCGCGTGGGCGGGCCTCGGGAGTGAGCACCCCCTTGCATCCCCCGCCTACCCTCTCCTCACCCTCCATACCCCCATCGCGACGAGCGGCGGCAGATTATGCTCGCCCCCCCTCCCGTTGTGGCAGGTCGGAGGGGTAGTGTACGCATTATGGGATTTGGAGGAGGTTCGCGGCAATTTGTTATCCGCCGGATATAAAGGGAAATAAACGCGCGGAGGAACGCAGCTTACACTTCCCCTCTATCCCTCTCTCTTCTTCCCCTCCTCTCATTACCCTCACCCCTCCCTCCGGCAAACACACCATTCGTTTCCCACGAAGCCAGCCTGACAACAATAAAGAATTTTTAGTCCGCGGTGATTCGGGAGTTTCTCTTTTTTTAATTAGTTTGCGGTCTTAAAAATGTATTTTTCCTTGTTTTCCTTTACGGGATTAAGGCTCAAAGTTCTGCGGAATTCCAGCGGAGGATGCTGAAGTAGAAAGTATCGTCGTACTCCGACGGAGTAAATGGGAGCCGACCGCGAGATGGCCCAAAGCTGAGGGTCAGGCGCGGTCGACGCGTGGTCACTCTGACCACCTTTTCTCGGTGATTGGGCACTGCGGCATTAGCCTCTGCGTTACGGTTAAGCAAGGGATATGAGAAGTTAAAACGCACAAATATACCTGCAATTAGGACGTCCCCTGGTACTTACTGAAGATCCATTAATGAATGTTTACGCGAAGCGATAATACCGTTTTTCAATTACCCAAACTTTTTGTTTAACTGAAAACGGGTTCGTAATGAATTGCCTAAATAAATACCTCATGGTTTGTATAAAAAGTAGTGGGAAAAGTATCCGGAAAAATAGATTTACGTTTTTCAGTTATTACTGCAATACCTCAAAATTCTTCAAAGTACATCCATTGAGAGTCGACACGCTTTTTCCATAGCCTTATTCTCTACTCGAAGGCTCCATTGTAGGCGGATTCCGAAAGGTTCTTAAGGGTACGCATGCAACCTACTTTGACGGCAGGTAGGTATGGTGGTTGTGTCCTTTGAGGGAGGATTTCACTTTTGGGAATAGTAAATAATCTGCTGGTGCCAACCCGTGACTGTAAGGAGGTTGGGAAATCGTTGCGATGTCGTTACAGAGTGTATTGCAAGCAGAGACTCAACTTTGATTTCAGTCATCCGCCAAGACCTTCGGGACTAGTTTAGTGCAGATCTTTCGTATCGCAAAATTTTCAGTGACATTGATGTGTACTGTCATCTTATTGATGCCAATACGATCTGCAACTAAGAGGACACTCATCCGACGGTCTGAATTCAGCACTTCGCGCACATTTCAAGAAAAACTTATTACCGATACATTTTATTCAAACCCTATATGGTATTTATTTCGGTATTTAAAACAAAGCCAGAAGTTTACGTTGGAACCTGAGTCAAGGGTTCATCTTGCGCTCAGTCCAATAGGGTGTGAAATTTGCACATCATGGTGTGGGAGCAACTCCTCTCTCTGTAGCTTCTGGGGTGTCCCTTGAAGCAGTGATGCAAGCATATCATACCCTTGGATCTTCAATAGGGTTGTCCAAAGGCATCGCAAGACACTTCAACCCGGAACTGTCTGGTCATTTACCAAATCTCTCTGGATTCTACTCTGTTTGAGTCTGCTCCTTCCTTTACAACAGTTAAATATTGGGTAACAGAGTTTAAACGAGGCCGTACGAGCTGTCAAGACGAGCATCGCATTGGTCGACCAAATGAGTTGACGTCTCCAGAAAGAGCGAATAAAATCCACAAAGAGATACTGAATGATCGTCGACTGAAAGTGCGCGAGCTAACAGACATAGTAGGCATTACAAAAAGTGCGGTAAAGCGCATATTTACTGAAAACTTGGACCTGAGAAAGCTGTGTACAAGATGGGTGCCATGGGTGATGGGTATTTTCTCTAACTTAGAGCAAAACCAGTGCCGTGAAGATGTTTCAACTGAGTATTTAGCCAAGTTTTACAGCAGCAAAGCAGAATTTTTGCGCCGTTGTATAACCATGGATGAAACATGGGTCCATCACTTCACACCCGAGACAAAAGAACAAACAAAACAATGGATTCAAAAGGGAGAACCGTCTGCAAAGAAGGCGAAGACCGTTTCAACTGCAGACAAGGTCATGGTGATGCGCGTGGGATAATTTTTATTGTCTATTTTGAAAAAAGAAAAACTATCAACAGCGAGTATTATGTGAACTTATTGCAAACGTTTGAGCGAAGAAATCAAGCAAAAGCGGCCGCATTTGGCCAAAAAGAAAATGTTAGTTTCATCAAGAAAATGCACCAGATCACCTCTTCCGATATTGCAATGGCCAAAATTCATGAATTAAAGTTTGAATTTCTACCTCATGCAACCTATTCGCCAGAATTAGCCCCCTCGGATTGCTATTTTCTGTTCGCAAACTTGAAAAAATGGCTCGGTGGTCGAAGATTTTCCAACTGTGAAGAAGTGATGTTGGCAGTTAATGGCTATTTTGAGGAGAAAGACAGTTCTTATTATAAAAAGGGTATCGATTTTATTGAACATCTCAGGGAAAATTGTTTAGAGCTGAAAGGAGATTATGTTGAAAAATAAATACATTTTTTCCAAAATGTTTGTGCTTTCTTTGTTGGGTCGGGTACTTCTGGGACCACCCTCGTATAATGCTTCTTCTGCAAGCCGCCATGAGGGTGTGGTAGGGAAGTGTGTATGCGCTGTGAAAATATCACTAGTGGTTCCTCCCTTTTCTCTCAGATATCCAGATGTATATTCTATTTAATACGGCAAAAGAACTTCTAATCCATCGCTTGTTTACGCATATTAATTTTGAATTATATGAGAATAAGTACATTTTATCTTCCTAGTATCTTTCCACAGCGTATTGTAACAACTAAATCTCTCCACTGGTCCACAGTTTACTGATTGCGAATATAATCCGCTCTCCTTCCAATCTCGTATCTTCTATTATTTTCGTTATGATTACTCTTTTTAATCGCTCTTTATGGGAACGCTGCTGTAATCTATTATCTATCTTTCTTCATCTATTATCTGTATAATTGGATTGATTATTATCTGTCCCTCTGATGTATTTGTTCTTCTCTTGTTGACATTTCAGTCCTTAGTGCATCATCAGCCTATTCTTCACTTTTGTCACAAGTGAAGTCAACTTTCGCTTTCTCTTTTCCAGTACACTGCCACGGCAACTTATTTGGTATATTTGGTAATATCTAGCTATATGATTTGGTCCCTCTGCTTTCGTTCTTGTTGAACACATAGCTGGTACTACGTCTTCTTTTATAGCACATTTTCCCATGTGATTCATTCCATGAGTACGCTCTTCAGAAAAGTCATAGTATACATCTACATATACACAATACCCCGCAAGCCGTCGCAAGGACGTGTGGCAGGGGGTGGTAGACCACCAGCCATTTTACTTTTATCCCCTCTATTTCCTCATGTATGTGGCACCCCACGATCCACCAACAACCGCGTGGAAAAGGGGCGATCGAACAACAATGATGCAACATGCCTACATATATTACGAGTATCACTTGTTTAGCAGCTATAACTACGCCTACACAAAGAGGACATGAAAATACGCTAAAAGAGGGCAGGCTCACATGCAATTTAGACACTTATTATTACCAGTTAGTATTTTACGCATTCTCTCCTCTATCCAAATTGTCTCTTTCATGTTTGTCAATAGAGCATAGGGCGTGTATCATTAACTCTCTCTTTAAATGCCTCATAATTTCTTTTTGTATCATCCACAGTTTTCTATTTTCTTTTTTCTATTTATCAAACTTTCTCCTCTCTCTTCCATCTTATTTATCCATTCTTGAGTTATTTACCATTTGATAAAATCCTATTTCTTGTCGTCATCTTTCAATCCAAACAGCTGTTATTCATTGGTTTATAGCATCTATACAATCTGAAGGGTTGAAGTCTTACGAATAATTTTGTGCCATTCGCCGTAAGGTTCCGGTTTTAAATGATGCCGTTAAAAGTTCCATACAAAATCAGAGCAGTTTGTTTTTCTGGATACTGGAACTTCAGTGGAAAACTTCTGGTAGCACATTGAAAGGTACCACCACCAACTCCGCGAGGATGACTTTCACAAGTTGTAGGTCTTCGTTTCAAGGTGAGCTTTTCTACAATATCCAAATATATTGTTGATACCAATTTATGCATTCAATTAATTGATACCAATGAAGGAATCGCAACATCACCGGATGGTGGCAATGCTACTTCGCGCAAAAGTTATCGTGGTGGAAAATAAAATTGTGTGTGTTAATTTTATCAATATTGTTTCACCATTTTTTAAAAGCATAAAATATGTCCACCAAACTCCGTCTGGGACAGGTTTTACAGCATTTCATTTCAATATTAACTATCTCAACTTCCTTACTTTATTTATTTCTTTTTTTATAGTTTCTCTAAGCGTATTACCTCTCTTCTGTTCGATTTTTTTGTTCGATATACAGTATTGTCTTTCGCAGCTGATATTCACTTTTCCCCTTTATTAATTATATATGGATTTTCATCTATCGGAGAAATAAGAAAATATTTTCCCATTTTACTTGCATTCTCTGGCTAGCCCTTGCCCTCCCTTTATTTCATTTTCACATCTATATTTAAGCATTATAAATATAATTCCTTGTTTACATAGGTCTCCATGCCTATTCAAAATAAATAGCCATATATCATTATGATTTTCAAACCCTTCCTTAGCACCTACCACTTTATCCTTCGAAATGTGATCAGCCTTCCTGTTATCTTTTTTTACTGTACTGAATGATTTTAAAGCAAAGATTTTTCTTCCGTCTTTTCTTTTCCTATATCCGCGTGCCATTCCCCGTTCAGGTTAGGGCGACGCCCTCGACCGACATCTTTTATTGTTTATTCCTATTATTTTATGCCCTCTCGTTATTTCTTTCTTTCTCTCTATAAGATTTAGATAAAATCCAGAAAAAATCCGCAAATTCATGGAAAATTTGTTACGATAGTAAGACGAGTGTGACAGGCCTTTGAAAGGAATTAGGCTGGGAGCCAATTGAGATGCGTAGGGAACAAGCGAAACTTTCAGGAAGGTTCAGAGCAAACAAGTTTAACAATGACACAAAAGGAATTATTATGACCCCCACACTATTTAGGTAGACTAGACCACAAAGATAAGACAAGGGAGATAGACTCCAGTACAGATAGATACAACTATTCATTCTTTCCCCAAACAATCAGGCATATTCGTAAGAAACCAACATCATTATAGAAATAATAAAAACATTCGATTTACTAGTAAAGAAAAAAATTAAACGATGCGCAGATACAAGTTATATTTGTAGGTGCATGTGTATGTTAGTTGACAGTATATGCATTTGAATGTGTGCAAGTTGAAAAGGTTTTGCATGAATATATTGGTTGTGGGTGTAAATTGGCATGTATTTGTTGAAATGTAATGAAATAATTGACTTTGTAATTCCACACACTTTATTTAAGTGTTGTTTTAAGTTTTATTTAAGAGTGTGTGGAATTACAAAGTCAATTATTTCATTACATTTCAATATGTTATGCAAATTCCACAAAGTTACGCCTGAGACAACAAAATGTATTTGTTGGTTTTTTTCCGTATTATTATTCTCTTTTACGGGTGGTAACATAACATCATCCACCACACGCCCTTGTGATGGCTTACGGGGCATTATGTAGATATAGGTGTACACTTGTCCATGTAGAAACTGGTTGGTCCCTCGTCAATCTTCGTAGTCATCACTGTATCAGACTAAACCTTACCAGTTATTCGATCTTGAGAACGGATACTTAATATCCCTCATTAAACACATTTTTGATCCTCCAAAGGGGTCTTGTTAGTCCTTCAAAGTTCGGTGGCGATTGGTTGCTCTTTCGATATTATTGAAATATTGCATCACAGTTCTTGTTGGCTGAACAACTAATGTTAATAAAAGAGCATGTTTAAAATAGAGTTACTCCAACCCTGAAATTTCCTTATCACAAATGCTGTAATCATCTAACGCAATACCTCTGTAGATAATTCATATTTTCTCTTAATCTCAACAAAGGTCTATTTCACGACCATTAATGCACTTCAAAATCATTTAAGTTTGCTTGCCATAAGCAGTACTAACGAGTTCCCCTAATTTTTTGTTTCTAATACCTTTTTATTCGCGTTTTTTGTGAGCTCCCATGTGTGCGAGAAAAGTGACGACAATTTTAATTGATTACGTGGCCAATTCATACTGAAATAATTAATACATGCGTGTTAGGTGGTCTGATTGGTCAGGGCGTAGTGCGCTCATCTGCCGACCGAGTACCTTAGGGATTCAGGTTCAAATCCGGGGGATGCCTCTCCACATTTCCGACCAATATGCTTGCTATGTGTGGATATCCCGTTACCACGTCTTCCTGGAAGCCGCAGGTGGTGCTAGGAAAGGAACTGCACCCGATGTTCATCTGTGAGTTTAGCACTCCTAAGGGCTTATGGCGAGGTCAACTCTATGCCTTGATCTGTCACACTTACGAACCTTAGGGTTTATTTCTGTGTCGTATATAATATTAGTCTGGGACGCGCGGTGTAGATAAAGATGAGTAATATGATCAATCGTTAGAATTAGCTTATATTAATAGTTCTATAGCGTGATATTTTTTGGGTATAGAGTGAATTCTAAATTACTAACACTAAATAATGAATACTAATTTATTACTCGTTCATTGGAGTACCGTTACATATAATATATACGTGTTTTAGAGTTTATATATATATATATATATATATATATATATATATATATATATATATATATATATATACATTCAAACACGAAATCCCGCCAAACGGCGAACAAATACTCATTCACATAGAAATAGATATAAAGAAAAGGGATAGGAACACATATAAAGGACGAACACAGTCACAATATATATATATATATATATATATATATATATATATATATACATATATATACATATATATATATATATATTTATTTATTTATTTAATTTACATAAAAGCATGTAAAATGTTGATTAGGTTATTATTTAGACACGTTACCTTTGATTAGGTATTGCAGTGTATTTTTGATCGGTGACTTATTATTTTACTGAAGTTTGATGATAGCGCGTGCACTTCATGATTTCAGATTTTTGCCCTCCTCCTTTTAAGATCCGTCTTTCTCTCTGCATAGTAATACATGAATATTTTTCTCTCGCTTTCAAAGTTCTTGTTATATGGGGCATGATTCGGCCCATTTAAAATCTGGACCACATTCTCCGTGAAAATTAATGGCCATCAATTGCTAATATGTGAACTGTTGTCGATAGCCAGGATTTCAAATTACTCCTTCTAAAGAAAATTGGACGCCAATCCTTATATTATGAATTTTTCCACATAAATTAAGTTTGAAAATATTATTGCGCAAAGTTTTAGGCTATATGTGAACATTAATTCAGAGATCCTGAGTAGAATGACAGTCAGTTATCGAAACGTCGAAAATAATGAAGATACTAACCCGATGGAAGACCAGAGAGAATTTCACTCGTTGTTTATTGTTTGCATACTCTGCGATTCGCTTTCAGCGATTTCTCTTCCTTACTTATTACGTAATTAAAGCATCTTGTTACTAGATTTTCCTCTCTTGTTCTGTAAGAGGTTTTTTATACAAATAAACGGCGGCTATTTGGGAACTATAATTGTTCTTTCACTTGAACCCCGCCAAGGTAGCATACCATCATGGTGTTGCGAAATATATTTTCTAACGCCTCCGATGAGTTTCACTCAACTGCAATGACATCTATCCGGTCACATTTTCCGCCAAGTCATCTATTTCCATGACATTCAAATAAAGTCAAATTACAAAAAAAAACAGATTTTTCAGCGTGCTGAAGAAAGTTGAGTATCTTTTAATACAGTTGATTATACCATGAAAAATCTATCCTCAAAAGTCTATCAAATCTGTGCAGAGTACAAAAAACAAATTATCTATATGTGTCATTCGTTAAATCATTCCTAACTAATCATCATTTATTTACAAACTTAATTGAACCCCAAATTAGGATACGCGTGCGGTAAAATACAATTCCCAGGAAATCTATCACGTGGTTTTTGGCATTTGCTCGTCATTTCACCCGCTTACACCTCAATAGGGATGTCATCGAATGTTATCCGTCGATTGGGGAAAGAGACAATTTCCTCGATGCTCGCCTCCCATCGTTCGGATGCTAAAATATCGACGCGGGAGGGATTTATTTTATTTTTAACGCCAGTTTTTACAGCTACTCACAACCCCCAACTGCGGCGGAGATAATTCACGACGCACGGAGTAATCCTTGGAGCCGTAACCTTTGCGTCGTCCGCCGCCGTGCAAACACATTCGACGCGTGACATCCGTGCCGAATCGTGTTTTCCTCCCTCTAATAAGACACGAACGCGGTCACTTCCCCCTCCCTCACTCCCCGCACCCCCGCACCCCCGATGCGAAATGCGCGTTCGCCTCCTCCCGCGACCAATCACCCGCGCTGCGCGGGCGGATCCAACAATTATTTATTGTCCGCTTGGGGATGATCCCCATGGCGTCCTCCACCGACAACCCCCCGCCCACCTCCTCCTCTCCCACACCCCCACGCTCCCATACACGCCTCACGCAAATGCAGACAAATTCTCTCCTCCACCTAACCTCTTTTCACGTTCGCAACCCCCTAAATCCTCCCCCATCCACTTTTCCCCTGCCTACCCACTTCTCCCCACACTCTCCACCTCATCGGCATAATTTATCGTCGTGTTCCCACGTGCGTCCGTGCTAAATATTTTGCATTTGTCCCTCAATACCCCCACCTCGACAGCCCCGCATTTGCCCTCCCACTTCCGCGAAGTGTTCGGGAGCCCACACTCTAATGCCCTCGGTAGGGAAACGAACTCTAGGCGAATACGGACGTTTGGGGCCAATGTCTCCTCTTTCTCGTTTTGTCCATGTCTTCCGAAAAGTGCGATTGCTCAGCTATAGCAACTCCCTACCTCCCACGCGCATCACTTGAACCAAGGATATAGACAGATTAGCTGTATTCCGCTAATGATCACGTCCACTAAACCATAAAAGTGTTTGTGTGTTTTATAATTGTTTGCAGTAGTCTGCCGGTTAAGATACGCCTTAATTAACCCACGGACCAAGCTCTCTTCTCATTCTTGTTTTAAGTCTAACTCACTTTATAAGCCCCGTTCAATACGACACTAAACGCCGTGACATTCTACTTAGCAATAAACAAATCACGGACCAGTACTAACAGTGACAGTTGATTCGTCATGACTGCATCATTTCAGAGAAATAAAAAGTAGTTAAAATATAAAATTATAGCTCAGCAACTTGAGTCCTATTACTATACCGGTTAAGGTAAGTTTTGGATGGACACAACTGCTACATAAACATTCTGTGACTACCAGCAAAACACAATCAAGCAACGTACTCTACATCAAGTCCTTCTTCATCTCTGTGTACTTCCTTCCTCCCTTCATCCCGTCCAACATCCCTATCCTGTTCCTCCCCTTTCCTCGTTTGCCTAACATTCTCCCCTCTATTTCAGTTTTCAGAATCCCACTGCCGATCAATACCCCCTTCATCCACTTTTCCTACCTCCAGAGGATTTCTCCCAGCAGACTCCTCTCTTCGCCCACCATACCTAGTACTTCCTCATTTGTTTTCTACTCGGTCCATTTCACCTTCTCCAATCATCTCCACACCCACATTTCAAAAGCCTCCAGTCAACGTCTATCCTCCTGCTTCAGTGACCACGTTTCCACGCCGTGCATAGCTACTCTCCATATCAAAGTTTTTACGGGTCTTTTCTTAATATCCTTACTCAACGTCCCTGTCATCACCTCCCTCCTCCTTGTGAAAGCCTCTTTGCCTAGCGCAATTCTTCTTCTTACGTCCCTACCATTTTTACCGTGTTGGTCCAAAAGACTTCCGAGATACGTAAATTGTTCTACCTGCTCTAGTTTTTGCCCTCCTATTTTCATGTTAACTTTAGCCTCTTTCTTTCTAGAAAATCGCATAACCTTTGTCTTATTAATATTGATTCTCATCCCATGTCTATCGCACTGAATATTCAATTCACTCAGCAATGCTTGCAACCCCTTGGCTGGCTGACAAACTGAACTCGAGTTCTATATCTATGATTAATAATTTAATTGACGTTATTAGTGAAATTTTACGATTATATAGCCATCACTTTTCACATTTAGACGCTTCATAAACCTTTAAAGAGGAAAATTCACAATAATTTCAATTTCCTTTAAATGTGAGATCATACTTATCTTTTGTGCAGAGGAGAAAATTCTCGTTTTTGTATAGAATCGACGGTATCAGGCTTTCATGGATTTTTTTCATCTCTAATTTACTTTATACATGCACCTTCAATATTGAAAATGATGTATTATGTATTGAGACATTACGTCATTTAATTTCCAAGCAAGGATTCTTGGAATGTTGTTCTTTCCACCTTTACTAATAACTACGGCAGTTTTTTATCTTTGCATTATATCAAGGGTAATTTCAAGAATTAGTTAATAGTTTAATATCGTACAATTTTGTGTACGATGCTGTAAATAGCTAATTTCATATTTTATATCCCCCTGGACGAAGGATGAAGGACTCAAGAATTAAGGAGCAAGAATGAAAGAAAAGTGAATATTCGTGAAATTATTTTTCTTCTTATTTTGCGTTCACTAGGTGCCTAACATTCTAGCTACCCAGCAGACTTAAAAAAAATAATTTCATTTCACATATGCATAGTATATTTATTACCAAACGTTATTTATTACCTTAACATGGATGAAGCTATAGAGTATGTAATGAAACAGCCCCGGGTAGAACCTATGATTTCAGCTGAGCTGTCGAGTACATATTGTTCAATGTACTTTCAAAATCACTGTTAACGTTACTTCAAAAATGGCTTTATCTTTACACCTCTGTCAAAGTTGACGACGAAAAATCCTCCCGTATTATCTCCAGCTTTATTTAACCATTTGGGAGTTTGTTTGTTCACTTACTTGAAGGTTCCAAGTATTTTTTGTTCCTACAACTTGTGTTCTCCAGTTATTAAAGATTGTTTCGCCGACATTTCAAGTGGAATCACGAAAAACATTGACCTAAATACGGTCCTGATCTAAAATTTGAAACACTGGCGAAACTACCACTAATTTTAAGAAACATGACGTCATATGGTGTAACACCATAAGATTTCGCAATAAAAATGCATTATAATATACTTTTTCATTGATTTTTTACAATTAGATGATATGATCGAATTTTCTGAGGTTATTCATAGACTGCTTCGTATCGCAAGTGGGAAAAATTGCGTTTTTTTTTAGAAATTCAGTTTATGCTTCTTTCTCTGCGATGAAATACATCAAGTTCCACAGATAGGTCGGAAATATCTGTAACTCAATCGGAGACCACCTTCCTCTCCAGTGGGAATGGCAAACACCCCAGTTTGGGTGAATCCGGCCGCGTCTCCCCACGCACTCGGCAATCACCTGGTCTCTTCTCCGCCATCTTCCACACCCACGCACGCAGTCACCGGGGTCACCAAGGGGACGTCATAGAGGCAGCTGGGTCACCCGCGAAATGGCCTGGATGAAATAGTCTTCATGAGGGGATATTGGTATTGGTTTGCTTTGATATTCTCTCTCCTTTTTCTCTGGGATGATTGTGCCTTTTCGTCGCACAGCTTTCTCAGAATTTTTTCACTCTTTTCAGCCATACCAATGCAGGGAGGAACTTGGATTAATTTCTCGTAGTCTAAAAAATATAATATGAATTACACGCTGTATGGAAAATGTAGCCTTCGCATTTCTCATCCAGTTCCAGGTATTCTGGAATATAACATACATTTTGTCACCCTGCAGGATAATTGTTCATAACATAAGGCAGCGTATACCATTCTGAATTTCGTTTATTTCTTGTCCACCCTGGCGCTACATCTGCCTTTTAATTCCTCTTCGCACATCCGATAGAGAGTTTAGTCCAAGACCTTACTCTGTGTCTCTCTCAACCGCCTCATTAATCATTACCGACTCCTGATTCACTGATCCTTTCTTTAATTGCGTGTACAAACTGTAAAACGGTATACGCTCTTGCAATTTATTGGCTCCAGAGGATTCATTAAATTTTTTAAGGTATTCATTGTTCCTGGAGCTAAGGCTTTCGCGGCAATCCACTAATGACGCAAGGCATGCTGGTTGCTCACTTCACACCTGAAGATGCTCACTCTGGCGCTAGCAAAACCGTCTTTCAGCCAAATGGATCAAAGCGGAAGCAATCCGATAACCTTAGTGTCTCTATAGTTCCATTTTTTTCAAAATCAACTTTTTTGCTTGAAATATGATGAACGTTTGCTCATGGCCTAATACAGATTTCCTGCGCTCAATAAATTTAGCTGGCTTTACCTTTGTCTCCTCAAGAGGGAATGTATATTATCATGATTACCATTGCCATTCACAATGTATGAGACACCATATATTGACATAACTAGATGAGAGAGTTGATTGCTTCGTATATCCGTTAGATTAATCCTGTTTAGTTGCGCTCCCACCGAAATAACACAAAAGCTATGAGTTCCCCGCTTCAGTTACCAATAGTTTTAAAGCCTGGTGGCTCGATCCCTGGGAAACCTGGTGGTATATGAAAGGATTTCGAGATCAATTGAATGCACGGGCTAGCTTGTGTTGGCAAACAAATATAACTAGTAAGTACTAACACCTTTGGTTTTTCTATAAACGAGAATAAATCGGTCCAACGTCCATCGATTATTAAACGCACTTGAATTAGAATTGGGTAAAATTAATGTTCTGGCTACCAAACACGCATATTTCGGGCTGCGACAAGAATCTCATGTCAAATATAGTTGAGATAATTTAACTCTTGGAAAGCAGTTGTAGCTAGATGCATTCGGATAGGTTACCGAGGGCGTTATCCCGCCACTCCCCGGGTAACGTCCTCGCCTGCCAATCCAGAGATTCGACCCCCGAATAGGTGGGTTTTCCTTCACTATTTGATTGGGTGTATGTAATTGGGTCAATTGTAATTAAAAGTCCGATGTAAAGGCCGAAGTGCTGTTTTCGGACTAATGCACAATGAAATAAATGAGAAACAAGGCAGCGAATCAAAAATCTCATATCATGAGGAAGAACAAAATATATTCCTTCAATTTTGCAAACAGGTATTAGTGCAATTTTCATTCTTTATTAAACAATTATCATCACTGTTCATTAATCCCTTCTTTAATCGACCGTATATTTCGCAGCTCAGTCGTTTACTCGGTCTTAATACTCACCGACGCCCCGTCATTGTGCCTCGATGTCCCCTCAATCCATTTCTCGCCCGTCGTCCCTTCCCCCTCCCTCGCCACTCCCCTCCATTACCCTCGCCCAAATGGGTCACCCCCCCTCCCGTTATCCTCTCTCGCAAGAACATCGCCCTAACTCATTTTTAGCCAAAGCAACAGCTAATAACGAAAGATTCGTAAGTATAACACGGCCCGTCGCCATTGTCATCGATGTGAACGCTGATTTATGATCAAAGCGCGCAATATTGGACGTCACAACGAAGCAAAGAGGCATGAAGGATGCGAACTAACGAACGCCTCGGCTCCGCCGCATCATCCTATTAAGGCCGGAGAGACGTGGAATTGGAGCACATTGCGGCGGAGGGATCACTTACTCTCGTCCCTTACGGATAAAACCGTTGGTGAAAATTATTCTTCGTAACCATGACTGAAATTGGCATCAACTATTAGTTATTTCAATATACTTATTCATGAGCTGTGATTTTCTGAAATACTATTGGCAGTTTCGATGATTTAAATCTAAAATATAATTTAAAGTTCCCTTTGGGAATGCCTGACTCGTGAAGAATATAAAGGGGATAACTATCTTACCTTAGAAATTATCGTCTTCCAAAAATCAAACCCTCAAATCAAATCCAGCCCTCCTCACTTAGCTCGACGAATTTGTTAAATGACGTACACATGAAAAGCATAAACCAATCGCAGTACTTTCCTTAATGTATGCAAGTGAGAAAGATCCCTGGGACGAATGACCGTGGCAAACAGGCCTCAGTAGCCTTTGGAAGTCCTCCACATTTCCTTTTGCTGAAAAATTCTTTCCAACTTAAACCTTAAAGCCATAGTACGAGGTCTGTTCAAAAGATCCCCGAACTTTTTTATAGCGCGCCACCAGTTGGTTATTTTTTAACCCGCTTGAAGGCGTTGTGCCTGCGAAAACTTCCCAAATAAACGCCTTTAACCACTTTGTTGATATTTTGTTGATTAGTTACGGCCGTTTATGTGAAGGGGTGTTCGCGGAGTGCGGCGAAAAATCGAATCCGCAGAAATGAGCTATTTTAAGGAGCAGGGTTGCTCTGTGAAGTCCTACATGAAACTCTGCAAACCCTTCACGGAAACTGCTGAGTTGATTAGCAAGGCTTATGGTGAGGATGTTATGAAATATACCGCGTGCTATGAGTGGTTTATGCGGTTCAAAAAGGGACGGTAATGAGGGGAAGACGACAAGCGTTCCGGTAGGCCATCAATGTCGACTGATGATGGCCCCCACAACGAGACAGTGAATGATCTCGTTCGAGCAAATTGACATTGGACCGTCAGAAAACTAGAAGAAGAAGGCGGTATATCGATTGGTTCGTGCTATGAATTCCTGACTGAAAAATTGAGGATGCATCGAGTCACCGCCGAATTCGTGCCTCGCCTGATGACAGCAGACCAGAAACAATATCGAGTTCAAGTCTGTCAGGAACTGTTTGATCGAGCTGGCTTGTCCAGGATCATAATAGATGATGAATCATAGGTTAATGCATACGAAATCGTGACAAAAATGCAATCTTCACCATGGATTACTGAAACATCCCACCACCCCAAGGAAGTTCAAATTCAATCGAATGTTAGGATGATGTTGACTCTGTTTTTCGATGCATATGGAATTGTGTATCATGAATACCTACCTAAAGGTCAAGCAGTCAACACGGAGCACTACATGGGAGTTATGAAACGCCTAAAAGAGAGAATCAGGCGAAAACGGTCCGAGCTTTGGAAGAGCGGCGAGTGGTTTTTCCACCACGACAACGCGCCGGCTCATTCGTCTCCCAGAACTCGTGAGTTTTTAGCCGAAAACAAGACTGCCGTGCTTCCCCACCCACCCTATTCACCATGCCGGGCCCCATGTGACTTTTATCTGTTCCTGCAAACTAAAACCCCTGCTTAAAAGAAAAAGATTTGCCACCATTCCAGGGATAGAGAAAAATTCGACTAGGAGCTTAAGAGCATTCCGGAAGAAGCGCTACAGGACTATTTCGAAAAGTGGAAGGGCCGTTGGGATAAGTGCATACTTGTACGTTGGGGAGGAGACTACTTTGGAGGAGAACCTGACCAATAATTAGTCGGTAAAATGTTTTTGCAATAAAAAATTCAGGGAAGTTTTTGAACAGATCTCGTGTCTACCTTGTGTAGATATGCTAGAAAACCACAGTAAACAGGCCGAAAGTTGGTAGAACTCACATTATACATGCATGCTATCAAGTTTTATGTTCAAGATCGATCAAGAACCGTTCCTCAGGATCTCTCAAATGCCCAATACGTCATGAAAACGTCGATTGGCCAATCATACTTAAAATATATCACACAAAAAATTAGCGTTGCACAACAGAAAATAATTATTGCAGCAACAAGAGGGACTAACAATAATAAATAATGCTTTAATAGAGCCAGAGGTGCTTGATTTCATTGAATTATTAAAGCATATGGGTGATGATATTGAGGTTAGAAATAAAAGTGATCGAGACAATGGTTGTTGAAGAATTAAATGGGCGTGAACACAAAATAATGCCGGATCGCATAGATTCAGGCATTCATTAGCTGGGTGCTATCATTACGGGTGGAAAGCTACAGTTAATAGTAATATGTATATCTGCATCTGTCTATCTGATGTGTATTGAATTAACTGGAGATTATAGGAGACATGGTTGAGTTAAATAGGAATGGTAATATTATTTCTAGAAAAAACGGCTCCATTTAAATTTGCTCAAGTTACAACAATTCCATATCCCAACTATCCTGGTGATATGGAACCACAACTGATTTCAACAATGTTCATTGCTGATGGAGTATCAATCATATAAGAGAATGTTTTTGATAGTCTCCTGTGCTTGCTTGGCGCCTCGGTTCGCCCTTGGTTTCAAGGTAGGCATATGCGGACAGACCCCATCCCGATTGTGCCCCGGCCTGCACCTCCTAGAGCTGCCTCCAATGACTAATTGAACGAGCAGACGAAGTAATGATGTTCCATATCCATTAGACTATTATTAAAATTGTTAATATCCTGAATTCAATAATGCTATTCCTCTTTGGAAACAGTCTGATACATTTTCATTGAAATGTAATTACTGACATTCTGTTTTAAATACCTGATTTAAATAAAAAGGATATTATTACGTATATATCAAAACAATTTCCTATGTGGAAGAAAATTGTTGGTTACCGTACCTCTAATTTTGAATTAAATACCTAAACATTTAAGAATATTACAGTCAGTAAATGATGTGAAAGGGAGAATAAAAGACTGGCTATTAAAAAGAATGCATTAGGGCTTGGAACCAAACGAGACACAAAACATATACGTAGCTTTATAATTGCAATATTTTAACTATCATTTTTGTTTATGTGGCACCTGCTCTCAAGCCAGAACTGACTGGATTAGCAGGACCAGAAAGAGTATTCCCTGGAAACATTTTTATATAGTGTACTACTATTGTATACTATTAATGGTATATGTATCAAACTCTCTCTGAGAAGGATAAATAGCGATTTCCATTTTTTTTCAAATAAAAGGGTGAAATGATGATTAGTTGATATACCTGGCATTATTCGTGGCCAAAAAATATGGCAACTGTCAAACAGGGGCACAAATCCGCGACTGGCCGTTTGAGAGATGACGTTCGGCGTAATATTTTATTTCCCCAGCACTTTGGAGACGCATTTTGGAACTCGATGTCTAATCTTATGCGTAACTTATAATTATGTTATTTGTAAATGCAAAGTGAGAACTTGCATTGACTCTTGTTAGACGTTTGACCCGTTTAGTGCGCAGTTTCCAGGAGAAAATATTTCTGGGTCCAGATATGCTGTAAAATTTCAAATCACAATTTGTTTTTTCCTAGCTGAAAAGTTCACCCATATATTGTTAATTCATTAACCTTAGTATTTTCTGCTACACTAAATTCCACTTTGACCTAAATTATAGTTCATAGTTTAGTGACAATTCAGCGCAGAGCAAAATGTTCTCATTTGCGATTTATTTGAGCGTGATCTGCTTATTAATTCTAAAATCAAAGCAAACTGACTGCCCACATTAGGCCTCAAACAAATGAAAGATGCGCAGTTGAACAATTTGTTCCGATTGTAAGGCCGCTATTCGCAGTGGTTAATCCCGGAAAATCAAACCATGGACTTCACGTCGTTTGACCACGGGTCTAATTCCACAGTTATTTCCCCGTAATTCACTATTCAGAGCCCTCTGTGTGGCGAAGCACAATGAATTATTGATGCAATCCTATGCGCTCCCCGTTTGGTTTCCCGTTTTGGACGAGCTAAACTGCGGGTAAATTCACCTAAAGCACCACTGCAAATGTTTATCAAAACCAAATCGCGCAGTCAAGTATTGGACTTATACAGACGAGCGAACCAAATATCCTTGTTTATATTAACGTTTTCCTTCTTTAATTTGCCACAGGGTCACTAAAATATTCACGATATGGAGCTCAATAAATATATTCATGGAGAGCCATCATTAAAAAAGAGATTCTTTGCCTTGTCTTCAACTCATCTAGAACCTGGTTTGTCATTTTCAAGGTTAAGTATTGATTTAGCTCTTTCCGTGGCCAAATGAGTTACTTCCGACTCATTACCTAATCCGATTCTGTTCGTGACCAGCTGCATACAGTAATGCACTGCGGCAAGGAGATAAACGTAGAGCCCAGGAGGATGCGGTTGAAATCCTCCGTCTAGTCGCCGCTTCGTTGACTGCTTCAAAATCACACGGCAGGCTTAAAGCTTAATGTTATTGGCTCTGTTATTAATATTAATTAGCACGCCATAAATGCATCATCATAGACAAAAACATTTTGTCTGGAATACACCGTCAGACGCTTTCGTAAGATTTTCGAAACTTGAGAAATTGGCAGAATCTCATTCGTATATTTGATCACTGTCTTATGCTTAAGTCGAGGAGGGTCAAGAGTGCCCATTCGTCTCTTCCTTAAAATATGGTTTCTAATTGATTCATCTTGTGTTTCTGTCTGGATTCACTATGATTTCAAGGTATTATTATTTATAATTTCAATCCTAGGATTGGTTTACTGCAACTACTACATTCCACTCAATTTGAATGCAAGGCAAGGCATTCTAGGGAGAGTATTGTGGTGGTTTCCCGTTGCCTTCCACACCGCAGTACTGCGGCCGTTCCGTGAACTTCACTCTCGCCCGCAGCTGATGCCGGGTCGACCCACTCGGTCTGCGCCACCAGTGCCTAATGGTGAAACTGCTGCCTTTCACCATTGGTTCAGGGTAGCTTTCTTGTGGGGTTTATTTTTCTCGTGGCTTCGTTCCGAAATACCATCATTCTATTTTTTCTGTTAATGTGTGGTTTTCTCGTTCCGATAAATCACATCACAAAAATTTATATTAACAAACTTGTTCTAATCTGAAACATTTTTGCCGGTCACGGGAATCGAACAAGCGATCTCCACAGGCAGACACCCTACCCCTGGTTTACCCTCGCCTCTTGGCGAGGAATACAATGAAACAAATTTCATAATCAGTTGTGTGACTTTTAGTTGCCCATACATACGAGGGCTGTCCAGAAAGTAAGTAACGTGTTAAAATAAAAGATGAACCTTGTGACAAGACGAAGTTTTATTATGTACATTTGAAAGACACATTTTAAACTATTTTTCTACATAGTTGCCACTTAAATTGAGGAATTAATTATAACCATACACCAGCTTTTCAATTCCGTCTCTTTAAACTTTAACAACTTGTTGTAACACCAGCATACACCAAGAATCGCTGTGCTGCAAGCGTTGTATATACATACGAGAGATCCATAATCGTAAATCAGCGATTTTCACGAATTTTCGTGGATTTTTACTATCAGTTCATCGGTCACAAGGCCAGGTCGACCACTGCAGTCCTCGTCGTGAACATTGGTGCTCTGGCCATTTTTAAACTAAATTCACCCCTGCCTCACTCAGCCTTCACTCATTATTCCGTCTCCGTAGACACACTTCACATAGCTGCTTATGAATTTCAATGGGCTTGTGGTTTTTGGCCAGTAAAAACCTAATCACAGATTGAAATTTAACAACTCTCGATATTCTATTGCAGTGCACATTTCAACAGTTTTTCAGTGAGCAAAGTACAATTACTGCAGTAGGATGCGTACTGAGTGTGGGGACTGGATGTTTGGACACCAAGATGGTGGCTCTATCCCTACCCACCGCCACGCTAGGAAGAAACGTAAGTTACTTTCCGGTCAATACACGTATTTTAACAAATAAGTGGATTTTGCATATTTATGATGACAAAGAAAAATGAAAATGCAAAGCACGCTTAATCCAACCATTTTATTTTAAATTATAGTCGGAGAGATGTACTGTATATCCTCTGTTGGGACTGTAATGAAATGATTCTGAGAAAGGGTTAAAATCGATATTTATTCTAGGAGTGTGAGGAAGGCTGCAATGGCTGGATTTCCTCCTCCGCTCTGTATTAGAGAGACCCCGAGGTCTTCAGTCCACGGATTGCGCGCCATGCTAACCCGCGGAGGGTTTATTTTAATTGTATTTTATATTTACACGTCGGCAAGCGCTAGGATGTGTGGCAGGGGATGAATGCTCACCAGACTAATTTTGACCCGAATATTTCATCACTACCACGATCGGACAGTGTTATTCTGACCCTTATCGTTCGCGGAAAAAATGGCATCTTAAATCTATTTTCTCTACTCTTAATCTCTCTAATTTTATTAACGTGAAGGCTAAATAAAGAGTGAGAGCGAACCATCAGAGTGCGACGAAGGGGGAGAGTATGTCACCTTGTGGATCGATGCAGACGTTGGTATGTTCCCTATCGTTCACGAAGGCTTCCAGTGGCAAGCGAGCGTACCCGATGGGAAAGTTTATGCTCTTCCTTCCCCCAATCGGCGGGAAACCATCCCGAGACCGTTGAGAGTAAGCGCTCTCTCCTTTTCTTTTCTAAGAATATTTATATTCCCTTTGCGATGATGGTAGTAGGTAAAGTTCAACTCATCCGTGGCGCAAAGCCGGAGAAAAAATGGTGTTTGATATTTTTGTAGAGAAATTAGTTGGTGATGAAATAAGGCACTACTTTTCCAAATAGAGTATTTTTATTGCGACCTAGGTTTTGTCACAGCGTAACATCTAAAGATGCTGGATGCCGGGCTGAGCTGGATGCTGGAACGAAATCAGTGTTGTAATAAAAATACTCTATGTGAAAAAGCAAAGTATCTTCCTTCATCATGAAGGATTTCTCTCATGTTACGCCTGAAATTGTGTTATCTAAAGAAGTTGGTCATAATTTAACGAGCTCTTGAGAACATATTCCCCAGTGTAAACATCACTATTCATTTCATTCATTTATTCAGTAATACTAATGTATAGAAAAAACAGAAAGAATGTTATAATAGCTAAGCAAAATAGTATCAACCGCCACCGAACTTCTTCTTCAAAGTAAATGGAAGGAAAACTACGAGTAAGTGTATTAATTTTTGACCAAGCTTCGAGACCGTTTGGAGGTAGGACGACAGCGAATTCAGCATCACTTCCGATTAGAAATAGGGTTCTGTCAACCTGTTGCTGGATGAGAACCGCAGTCCCTAGTCCAGTGTAACAAGCGGCACCGACGCACAGAGGGTGGATGGAGTGGATCTCTTAGTCCGTATCGGAATATCGAACCCTGAGCCGAATTGCATTGCATCGGAATATGCCTCTATATTACGCTTCAGGGTTAAGGGGGCATTTTATTTAAGCATGACGCCACCCGTGATCTAGGTGCTGGCTATTAACTAAGCATCTCGGCTAGGATATCTAAATAAGAGATACCAACATCCACTCTCGTGACAAAATGTTCGAGCCTCAGGTATCACAGAAGCCAAAATAGGATGACAAAACTTTCTGAATTTATAAATATTAACATAAAAACTATGCCAGGAAGTAGGATTTTTTTGTTATTCTTCAAAGACAACATGTTTGTTGATATTTTAATTCTAGTAGTCCATCGCAAAATGTTTATAAATTATTTTCGGCATGTATACCTTGTAATCCATTCACATTAGACTCGAGGCGGTCGTGGTTTGAGTCAGCTGCATTGCTCTATATCGGCGGAATGCTATTGGATTATTTGAAATATCCCAACTGCCATTATTTTTCATCATCGTCTTCTAAAGGTGGAGTCTTGCCGTTGCAGCCACTGGTCCCTCTCCATTGCCGTTCTTTTCAGTTCATTAGAGATTGTCACTCTCATATTACTTTTTATATAATCTATACATTTCTTTCTTGGTCTCCCTCTTCCTTCCTTCCTATTATTTTACCCTCCATTATATATCCCAGGAAGTTGTTATGTCTGAGAACATTTCCAACAAATTTCATTTCCCTTTTCTCCATCTCCTTCATTAAATCTCTTTCCTCTTTAATTTCTCTCAATGCTTCTCCGTTGCTGTCCTTGTCCTTCCATCTTGTTCGTGTTATTCTTCTCCAAATCCACGTCTCCATTAGTTCCAACCGAGCTTTTTGACTTTTTCCCAATGTTCAAGTTTTGCATCCATGACATAATGTACTCCTTGTAAACATTTTTATAAAAGATTTTCTAATTTTCTAATTTCGGGTGCTTGTTTCCTTAAAGATTCTTTTTATTTTTTTATTACTCTATTTATTTTTTATTTATAAGATTCTTATTATTCTTTTTTTATGCCTACATCGCCAAGGCTATCCTTATTTTCACTGCAGAGGCGCATCTGTTGTCTCCTGCAATTGTACAACCAAGGTAGCCTGAACTCTTCTACTTTGAAACCCCTAACATTTAAAAACTTTTCCGTTCTGTTTCTCGTCCTGTTTCTAGAAACTTGCATAGCTTTGGTTTCTCTCACAATTATTTTCTGTTTCCATTTTTCCAAAGCTCTGGACAGCGTTTTCAGCATTCTCGTATTCATATCTTTGGCTGATTCTGCCAGGGTCACAATGTCATCTGCAAACCTAATGCAGTGCATCTTTCTTCCATTTATATTTATTCAATTCGTTTTCTCCTTCATTGTCTCTAGAACTTCTTCAATATACAAGTTAATTAGATATGGCAAGAGTGAACATCCTTTTCTTACTCCTTTTCTAATCTTTGCTTCCTTCTCACGTCCCTTTTTTTCTAAAAAAAGTGCTTTTGTTCTGGTAGAGCTGAATTATAAGCCTCCTCTCTTTGTAGTCTATTCCTTTTCTCCACATGATTTCAAACATAAGTTTCTTATTAACAGTATCGAAGGCTTTTTTCAAATCAATGAAGGGAAGGAAAACTTTGCTGTTCATTGCTATCCTTCTCTCTAGGATCAAGTGCAGCGCCAGGATAGTTTCTCGTTCTTTTACCTTCCCGGAAGCCAAATTGATCATCTCCAACATTTTATTCCACTTAATGTGTTCATTTTTTCCTCCACTATAATGTGCTGCACGATTCACAAAAACACTCCTGGCTGGTACAACATTAAGACTATATGCATGATTTAGTCTTTTTCGTCATTTTAGGATTTTTGAAATAATGAGTAAGTTAAAAATTAATTCTATAGGCGGAAAATCTCCTTATATTTATTCCATTCAACGATCAGATTGTTCATACTATTATTTCTTGGCGTTTTTAGAGATTAGAAACTGCACTATCTTATTATATACTTCTTATAAATTTCTGAATATAAACTTGCTTCTTATGAACGTCTTGAAAATTTTGTTTAGATAAAAACTCCTCTTTCTTATCATGTGGTCAGTTTCTACAAGAAAATGAGGGGCTCCTTGGAAATAGTATCATTGAACAGAAGCATCTTTAGGGAAAATAGTCAATAATATGTTTAAAGCTGGTTTTTGATAGCTCTATCACATTATCATTATTATCAAATGTTAGAACTAACAAATCTGAATATATATGTTTCTATTTCAAATAACTCTAAGGAGTTCTTTTTAAATTTATATTCTTAATTTGAGACACCATCATTTTAATTTTATCTTTTTGAATAAATTCCTTTCCATCAGAATTTTTACCAACTGAATGCAATGGAGATTCATACTAAAACTTCAGTTTGAATTATTAATTCGTCAAGTTTCAGCTCAAGCCAATTCCCTTATTTCAATTAGTATAAACCTTAAAACGTCTTCTTAAACTTCTTGAAGAAGACACGGCCATACTTTTTCGGCTGATATATTTCATGTCTCCGGGACCCAATTAAAGCAGCCTGCCAATTAGGAGTCGACTCATCGTAAATCATAGGAAAATTAATTTAATATTATACTTGTCAAGAGAAAAAAATTTGAAACGATGATATTTGATTATTAATTATTTTCTGAATTATCTGGCTTTTCTGGAGAAATATTGCTGGATCAGAATATGTAAGTCTTCATTTTTATTGCAGTTTTTTAATTCACTCAACTTCTTTACATGGATGTGCAAAATTTCTTTTTTTACCCTCATCATGAAAGAATTCCACAAAGTTAAACCTGAAACTGTTATGTCCGATACCATCTATTTGAAAAAAAATGTGTGCTAAAAACTTGGTTTTATTTATGGTTTTGCATAGAACAGATTGCCTTATTTGGATATACATTTACCTTACTATGTCTTGCACAACCTTCTTGATGGAGGCCGCCCTCACGTTGTCGGCTAATATATTCATGCCTCTGGGACCCAATAGTGCTAAAAGCAAAGCTCCAAAAAAATATTTACAAGTGTTAACCCTCCTGTCATTTACATTCATGCAATTTTAAAATTAGTTTGCAAAGTAATACTTTGATGCAAAGTATTTAAAATATGGTACACGATTTTTTATATTGTTTATGCGTGGGGTTAAAATCTTTTTCTATATTCCCTCTATTTAGTATTTAGTCTTGTGTATTATTAATCCGGAAAATGACTACTGTTGCCGTCTATTTTTACCTTTTACAGTGTTTTCATCGAAAATATTTTATATATTCTTGTTTTTTTATAGAGATAATTCAGTTTTTAAAGAAGTGAAGATTTTTTCAGTTTTTTTATGAAGTTCTCCAGAGGACATACAGTTATTCGTGTATAGACGTGTCCATTTCCATAAGGGATATATAGTTTTTAAATGGCATACGAGTTCAGACGAAAGTGCTACGGTATGTAGTTGTCATCACCTATTCATTGAAGCCGGATTATGATAAATACTTAGCTGTTGTTAGCCATGACCGCACTTTTGCTATTCCAGCATAGTTAAAAATTACCAGCTTATATGGCAGTTGATAACGTGTACGTTGAACGGCTTTATCTGCTCTGCTGGTTGAATGAAAAATCATACAGAAATTTCAGCTTCCGACTTCCATTTTAGGCACGATTAAATGGTTTGGAACATTTGCAGACTAGAATTTGTTTCATTCCGTCATTCATTTGCAACACGTCCTAAATTTTATCGCGGTCACATGCCTGGGCGCGTGTGTTTTTTTTTCCCTGAGTCCTCGCGGGTATTTTGAGTGAGGACTTTATGGAGATCACTCGGCGAAGCGAATGCCTTACATATCTCTTGCATCTCTCCCCCCCCCCACTCCACCCATTCCCTTATTCCCACCTCATCATCGCCCTACCCTCTCGCTCCTCCCCTTCAGGTATCTGACGTATCGAGTGCAGGGGCCAATCCCGGGCTTTCCCGTTCCCCTATGGGACCGTCTCAATCGCCGTCGGGGTGATAATGGGGTTGAGGAGGGAGGTCTCCCTTTAGCAGCTCTGCGCCCGGCCCCCTGCTGGCCCCACCATTGCCTCCTCCTCCGCCCCCACCGCCAGCTCCTCCGCCCACTCCCCTCCCACACGACTCCGTCGCGAGGAACAAGTCACTCCGACGCCTTGAACATTAATCGTCCTCCTTCAGAATCCCGTTCCCTTCCTTGTGCAGACACGCTACGTTCTAATGCAGATAGTTACATACGAGTATATATCAGCCCAGGAACTATATGCGTCAAAATAACTGGAAGAAGGAATGTTTTGTCTCTGATGGGATTAATGCCACAACCAGTCACCACATATCCCTTTAGAATCCGTTTATTTCATTTATTTAAATTTATTATTTCAGGATTTTCTTCATCACGTTGTGAATGGATACACTTTCGTCCGATAAAATTTTAAATTGGTGAAAATTTCTTTCGTACGCTTTTAGTATATGTCGCGTTTCATTCGCTTGGTTATAAATTTAACCTGAAGTTTCAAATCGCCAAAGACTTTTACGGTGAAAATGCATACATGCCGATTCAATTGAAATCCTTACGGGTTATTTTATACCAACGCAAATGCTATGGGAAATTCTCCAGAGTTAAATATTTTATAAAACATGGTCTTTTATGATTTGTTTTCAACTTTAGAGGATTACGATTTATATGAAATCAGTCATTTCACCAAACGAAATAATCAAATAAACAAAATGAAGACATTTAATGTGTTCCTGTTAAGTAAATTCGGGGAATATTTATATCTCTTTTCGCCAAAACAATGGCGCAGGAAAATGGGATTTAAATATTGCCCGCAAATAGTTTAGTCTGTCCATTTAAAAACTGAAAAACGAGGGGCAAAATAACATGCCTGTATTTTCTAATTCGTTGCAATTCTAATGGAGATCTTTGGGCAATATTGGGATTTATCAGCGGAATTTGAAACAATCGTGTCAAAGAATACGTAGAATTGACATTGGCTTGTTAGTGAGCAATTGAATGAAAAATTGCGTATTTCATTACTGAAAATGTACTCTAAGAACGAAAATTGAAATTTTTCACGAAGATTTTCATTTTTTTATTTTGTCCGTTGTCGTCAAATTCTACCAAATCATTCTTGACGTCGTGAATACCAGCGAAGCGCTCATCGTTCGCATTGCATGCCATATCGTATCCCTTTGCCATTTGTCGGTTTTTATTGGGGCCATCAAATTGGGGCCCTTATGACCCAGGCTATCTTTTTCTCTTATTCGCGAGGATGCCTCGTTGCGGTTGCAACTCACGCAGCCCTTACAGTTCGGCCTCTAACGCGTGTGCAAATACTGGAGGTTAAAGTGGAGTGTTACACGTCGAGGCCTGCATGGAATTACTCCATTCGATTGCTTCGACCGGCGGTTTCCTCCCTCCGCACTGCCCCAAGTGGGTATCGCCATTTCGCGGTGCATTGTATTTCGGGAACTTCTTGTGCAGGAAAGCGCGGCGGTTCTCGGGACAACTTAATTTCCTCAATTTTGTTGAATTTTAATATTACACGTAGTGTGACGCAACTCATCTCCAATGAAAGTTTGCTAGCATAAAAGCATGAGATGAATGCTACGGAGTTAAGTAAACGCATGACATTACCTACGTAAAAACAGTGTCGCTTACGTCACCCGTTGGACAGGATTTTTTTATAAGAAGGAAATATGGTTATTGGATATTTGTGCCACTACTACCGGGATACGGGAGAACAAGTTTTTACGACATTGTCCTATGATCCCCTAACTCTAATTTCTCCTACGCTTATTGTGCTGCTTTCAGATCCTACTCTCGTCTCTTGTTTTCTAATGGCATGCTCGAATTTTGAATTTTCCATTTCCATAACGGTGACGGCGCTATTCGGGCACTTGTAGAATCCCCTTTTCCCACCGATGGGTTTAGTTCTTCCTTTTAGGAACTCTTCTTTAAGCTGATCCACCTCCTGGTGAAGTTTTGTGGTTTTTGCGACTTGGAACACGCTACTGCGAAGTTATCGCAGTCCTTCTCCCGAGCGTTTTCTTCTGCACGTACCATTTCCACAGCGCTCTCGAGGTTAGTCCTCACCCGAGCGCCACGATTACGCTGCTCTGTGCACCACACGCCTGGTAATCGCGCTCGCCTCGGAGCCAACCGACGACGTAGATTTCATCATCGGGAATCCTCGTGGATGGGATTCCATTATCCTCCAAAATCCCAAAACTATCACCTCGGCCTGATTCGCGTTCAACGGAGCATAGCGGGAAGGCGGAAGCGATGCGTAAATGGTCCCGGGGGCGGGAAAGCAGCCGTGGGCCAGTTCGGGGGCTTGGTGAGGCGGCAGGGGGTAGGCGAGATGGCTCCTAGTGGCGACGCGATTTAGCACGGAAGCCCATATGGGAAATTAGCAATACTTCGATTGATTTAATACGATTTTACTGACGAAATCATCGGACGCAGGCACGGGGACAAAGGAATAACATAGGTCGACTATGACCCAGTTCAACATTCATTTGCTCTGCGCGGATTATCTAAATGCTTTCCACTCTCGAAGTTTTAGCGGAAATCGCGTAATTTTCTTTCATCGGACCAAGGAGTGGGGGTGAGCTTAAAATTAAAACTAAAAAAAATAACTGGCAATTATACCAACATAAATCGCCTGAAGCCAAATACTCGAATGTTAGTAATTATTTGTGCTAGATGGCTCAAAGGACTGAGAACGGCAATGGACTATGTCAGTATTCACTGATATGAATGCGGTGCACTTATCTGATTTTTAACTTGATGCACAGATTATTTTATACATCCCGTCTGATTGCGTATCTAACCTAATATCTTTGCCGTGAATGCATCACTCAGTGCTGAAAAATTTGTCATTGAATTGATTCATTCACTTAAACTAGCTTTAATGGCTGGAAAGAAATGTTTTGGATAAAAAATGCTATTTTAGGTGGGAAATTAATTGCAGTGAACACGTGCTCGCCGGCAGCCGGAGACGGAGAGTCCATCAGGGGAGCGATACTAGGGAGTGATCGTAGGAAGCCGCCTACGTCCATGAGCCCCATCCGCATGCCCTATGCATCTGCGTCCAAGCGTGAGGGTTGCTGATAGGGACTGTGGCAGGAGGTGTCAAGTATCATTAAATGGATTATTCTTAAAGGAGACTCTCTCAGGCTTGAATGCAGGCACCATTAAGTACCCTCGTTGCGTTTCCTCCAGCATTGTCATACTTTTTTGAAATGTAATTAAATCTAAAGAATCCTTAAACAAAATGACAGAAGATTGCATAATGTTGCTATTAATTACAGGTTAGTGAGTGCCTACACTGGTTTATGTGTTTCAATCGCGCTTTCTTGTGTATTTGATGTTACACGAGCGTAAAAAAGACTTAATATTCCTTTTCATTCCTCATTAACTTATCAGAGAAATGTTGCCATAGTTGAAGGGAAAAACGTAGCGTTAGTAAATAGCGCTCATAATTTCGGTGTCAAGATTTTCCATTCATAATCACAAAAGAAGACGTGAGAGTTGAACACTTTCACGCAAAAGGAATTCGTTTCCACAGATTGGAGGAAAGCAATTAAATGATAGACTCACCTAACGGCAATTGTGATACTGTATACCCTTGAAAATTTAGAAGGTTGCCTGGCTCCAGCATAAGCAACCCGAATAACATAACATAACCGAAACCGAATAACTGGGGATCGGGATTAGTGCCGTGGCTAGCGCACTGCCTTCCAACCCGGAGGGGTCGGGTTCAAATCCCGGCGGTGTTGAATATTTTTCAGAGGTATCTCGATCCCTACTTGAGGTGCTTTGTGGAGGGCACTTTGAGTGAGTACGCCGTCCGTCAGATAGGACGTTAAGCTGCAGATCCTTTGTCGCCTTTCGTAAAGAGTAGGCTAATGCCGACGCCGGATTTCTTTCCACCCTTCATCCTTTCCTGTCCATCCCCTTTGACGCAAATAACCTCAGCTGTCGGTCGCCTCCCCTAAATACTAATACTACCCCGAATTACTTTAAATTATAAGCAACTGTTGTTAGTGGCACTTTGATTTTATGCAAAAGGATCCTTCCGGTGCCATTTGAAAGATGTAAATCCTTACACCTGTAGTTTCAAAGTCGCTTTTGAAAATTCGTTGTTAAAATATCTCATCATTCATTGAATAAACAAAGCGAGTAAAAATTTCAATTGAATTGCAACGAGAGTTTGGATGACTCTCATCGTCTGCCGAATTTTACAGAACGTCGGTGGCAATCGACCATTTGACCAATCAATGTCTGGGTCACTGTCCTCTTGACTGGTGGGGATCCCACCCTTTCCCTCTGGTTCTCCTTTTCCTAATTTTATTTCCACTTTCGACGAAATTTAAATAACTTGGTGGACCTTCTCTAAACTTCATGTTATTTTCACACTGTATTCAAACCGTTTCCGATATTTGCGCTATATTCCTAATCGTATGACCAAGTTAATTAGATATTCCCATTTAATTCCCATTCGAAACATTTTCCTTATCTCTTTAAAAAAATAGAAATTTTTCCTCTCTTTAATATTCCACAACTTCACAGGAAAATTTTGTTTGTTTGCTGAAACCCTAGTGAAATCATTTCTAATATTACTCACAAATAGCTAGTAAGATGAGTTAGAATATTGGGTGATGTCCTGGTCTGCTTAATAAGTGTGCAAAAACCAGAACAATTGGTCATGCGCTTGATGCTTTGCATTAAAGTCATTTATGACTCAAAGTCGTCATATTATATAGTAAAGGTTTCAAATTTTATATTTTTATATTAGGCCGTTGAACATGAGTTTTCCCAAAAATAAATAATGCAATGCCCGATTATTTTGATGCTCTTCGTACGAAACTTTCCACGGTTTCGATGACTCGTCCTTGCGCGAAGACAATGGATGTGGATTGAGGACTCTTGGGATTTGAAGAAAGAGGAAGGGATGGGCGGGAAGGAATTCCGACGAAGAAGTATCAGTCATGGTGCATGAAGGTGGCTCGCTCTTGGGGGAAATTGAAAAAATGCGTAATAGCTGGATGGAGGAGGTACGTATCTTGAGGCGGTGGGAATTCGAAGGCTGTGATAAATGGGAAAACGTCGAATAGGGGAAGAAAAAGGTGAAAGAGATCCGACATTTATGATGGGATGTAAGTCGTGAAAAAATGTGAGGAAATGATGAAAAATTACGTTGCATTGTGTTTTAAGTTCATCAAAGGTCACTATGTTAGGTAATTGCTATAGCAGGAGTCTGAAACCTATCTCAGGCCGATTTTTTCCCTTCGCTAATTTTATAAAAAAAACGAATCTTGGATAAGTTTGAGCCAACTGTTAGGACAATACGGAGCTGGACTGGTTAATGTAGATCTGAAGCAAAGACAATGGCTACCTTTGAGATGGAACGCTAGAGGTATCTTTAATGATAAAATTGAATAAAGAACTGCCCGGCAAACCTAATAAGAACTATGCGTTTAACTCTACAAAACAGTTCTAGAATAGGTGACGCCGTCTCCTGTCATAAAAACGAGTTATCTACATGGTTTGTATAAAAAGTATCGGGAAAAGTTTCGAAATTCTGTTGAGTACATTCCTTGAGTGTCGACACACTTTTTTCCAGCGTTTTTACCACGACTCTATCGGAATCCGTCGACAAGCTCCCTGGCAGGCGGATTCCGGAAGGCCCTTAAGGGTACGCGTGCAAGCTTCTTTGACGGAACGTGGGGTCCTATGGTGGTATCCCCTGAGGGTGGATTTTACTTTTGAGAATAGGAAATAGGCTGCTGGTGCCAAGACGGGACTATAAGGGGGTTGGGGAATCGTCGCGATGTCGTTGCAGAAGGTCCTTGCAAGCAAACACTCTACTCTACTATTGGTCATCCAGAGGATCTTCGGAATGAGTTTAGCGCAGACCTTTCGCATCGCCAAATTCTCAGTAATAATGGCGTTCACTGCCATCTTATCAATGCCAAAGGGATCTGCAATCAGGCGCACGATTAACCGAGGGTCTGAATACGTTAGCACTTTACGCACATTTCTGGGAAATCGTTACCGATTCTATTTATATACCCCGTATATAGGATCACCTTTATATGATTTTATTCGATGAATAGTCAAATGGCAGCATAAAACTCTGTTTTGACATCAATTGAAAAAATAATCATCATGTTAGAAAATATTCATATCATCAAGCGCTACGGCGTACTTCCATATTTACTCCGCCACAGATACCAAATTGCTATGGAAGCACATTAAGCCTCATGTTTTCTACGGAATTATATGAAGAGTACAACGATAAGTCGATTAAAATATGTGTGATTTTAAGCTTGTAAATAATTAATAACTGCCTTTCTCTTCAAATTCCATTTGCAGTTGCTGCAAGTGATCGTGTGGGAGACTAGGCGCTCTGCACAGGTTATAAAATAAAATAATATTTAATCATAAAATATTTTACGGAAAAAATTGATAAGATACAAGTTTGAACTATCGTCACCACTCTTGCTTGCTTCCAGTATAGCATCACTCATATAATACCAAAGATTAGCGGTCTTCGGACGAAATACCCATTCCTAACAATCCATCTGAAAATACGGTTTATAGGCGCATTTCAAGCACAAAAGAGATTAAACTACCACTGTTACGTAATGAAGCAGAGGAGCAACTGCGTCGTTCCACTAATACCACTGATAAATAGTAAAGCTGAGCAGAGGGAAGGGGGATGTTGGGTACACATATGTACGCTATCACTCCCAATTTCCCAGTTTAGTTTCTACATCAATCAATCGTCGTTTGAGTATGCTATTATTTATTATTTCATTTATTACTTACATAATATACTGAAAGCCACCGTTATGATGCGTGGCAGGGGTAATTATACACCAGACTACCTTTGAACGAAAAAACTTTGTCCCCTAGCGCGGTAGGACGTCATTATTCTAATCCCTTATCTTTCGTGGGAAAAATGACATCTTTAATCGATCCGTTCTACGCTTAATCCGTCCAATAAATTCAATCGTTTGCTGGCATAGATTTTTCATGAACTATCAATGCATTCATTCGTTGAAACCTCGTAATGAAGTATCCAGAGTATACAGGTATTGCCTGTATTTGCAGTCGACTGGAAGAATTAAATAAAAAGCTCAAAGTGTGCTCTCCGGCGCGCTTGACGAAGCTACTCAAAGGGTACAAAATGAATCCAGGATTCTGAATGTGGACTTGTGTTGCGCAAAACGAGTTATTAAATCTACCCCACTCCGCAATCCATCTATGCTTATAGATTTCGCAACGTTCCAATTAAACTCAGAATAATCCGTCGTGTCTGCAATACCTACCAGACCAGCACAGGCAGACAACCGAATCCGTTGTAAAGAAATCCAACCAGTTGTTTACTATTTCTCGCTTTACTTTGGCGAAGTTAGACATCTCGGAAGAAATGATGAATCTTTGATTATTTCCACTGTTTTTTTTCACGTCCTAGGTTTCGACACTTAATGTCATCTTAATAACCTGTGGATGACACTAGGTGTCGAATCCTAGTAGTTCTAATTCTAATCCAGCGGAATGAGCCAAATCTTTACTATTTATTGCGTTAAATATAATTTTCTTAGAGAAAGCTCTGTTATCCGAGTTGGAGTTTTGGCGATTATCCGGTTGCTTGGGACAACAAGAGGAATCGCATAACTCTCAGAATCACGAGCACCTCCGTGTGTTGGTACCGTTTGGGTCAAAGCTGAGAATTTTAATCTTGCCAAAGCGTTCTTACTCTTATATCAAAATTCAATACTACCACTCCAGTAATTAACACGAAGGTTAATTTGAAAGATACCATCTCGCACGAAGCCGAATGGCACGTGAAATTCACGCAAGAGTGTAGGAAGGAATCACCAGATCTTTTTTCCTGTTGCGTTCAAGGTTTCCCAGAAAGGTGTGTTGCGTGAATATCGAAAATTCCTTCGGGATGGGAAAAATCGAGTGTGCTCGGAGTTGTCACCCGGGATCAAACCCGCTCCCTCCGGAGGGTAGCCCGAGATTTAATCTAAGCTCTATCATACACCGTATTGCAGAAGCTGTTGGTGAAAAAACTTCACATAAATGGAATAGGTTCTATTCCAAAAACATAATTCTCGACTATAACAAGTAAGTTATCTAGAAGTTTAGTTAGAAGGAAGGTTTGCAGTCCGTATTCGGTTTCACTTTGTGCAAGCAGTGTTTCCCTCTACTCGAGGAAGTAATCTCTCAAAATTTCAATTTAACTTAACATAAATTTGTTTCAACGGACAAAATTCGGAGGAATCGATGATTTACGAATTCAGGCACAGAATGCATTTTTATTCGAAACATAACATTGCTGTTTCACCTCTTATTCTTCGAAGTCGAATCAAGATAGCAGCTGATAAAAGAAAAGGGGAACAAAGAAAAATTTTCTCTAACATCATGTTAGTTTTTGACTCTTGACTGACTCTTTTGGTATGTTATTTATTTTATTTTCTTTAATTACAAACTACCCTACAAGCCACCGCTATTGTGTGTATGGTAGAGGGTGATTACACACCATACCAATTTTAACCGTCGATCGATCCAATATACTAACAGCATATTCTAAATGAGGTCTATATACTGAAAGGAAACATTTCTCTTTAACATTTAATTATGTTCCCTCAATACTCTACTGATGAATTCTAAATGTTTTGGTTGAACAACATTATGCCCTTCCTGCTTATCCCGTAATGAGAAACATCCTTGAGGAACCCGTAATGAGACACTTGATAAAATAAGAGCATGACAATTAAGCCTTCAATTAACTTCATCATATTTTCATGTGATGATATCAACACTGCGTGACTTCTTGTGGAGGAAAAACAGTTCCGTGATCTAAGTTTGCTTGTTTTGAGCGCACGGTGAGTGAATCTGAGGGAAAAAAACTGGCGCAATTTTGAGTCTACATTCGAAAATATTTGTGAAGTGCTCGCTCTGAAACTCTTTTCTTTCTTTTGTGAGCGCGTTCGAGCACGAAGCCTTCGAACACTTTACATTAACAGAGGCTCACTCGACCTGAGACACCGGTGCCAACGTAACGGTCGCGTCCTAATAACTCGTGACGTCACGGTCACGCCTTTCGACTCCATTGACACAAAATCCTCTTTTGCTACCAGGATTCCACATCGTATCGAATATTTTATATTTGTTTTCCGCTTCGAACTCCGCTAAGGTTTTCTTATCTACACCAACTAACAGCCAACGGTGATAGAGAAACGTGATGATAAGAGTAACCGCTGCGCTGGCGATGGGGCAATTGCGTTGGAATTTGAGTTTGGAATGGGGCAGTTGCGTTGCGAAGGGAAGACAGGTGGTGATTGGCAGTGAGGTGACTCTATTCGCTCGAAGAGCAACGCTCAGAGGAGCACGTAGTACCATCATGTGTATACCCGTGCGATACTTTTATTAACGGTATATATTTGCATATTTCTAAGATTATTTCTATGGAATGTCATACATTTCTTGCTAACACACAAAACCTTCCAAATCCAATAATTTGACCATTTTAACCATTTTTTGTTTCAAGCCCATTGTAGCTTGACGTGCAGCGTTGATTGCAAACTTTTATCTCGAGTTTTAAACGCCTGCGTCGAATGTGAGGAGTGTAAGTACTAATTGTAAGTTGGAAACCTTCCCGTGTCGTAAAACTTGACGAATAAGGTTCTCTTCCAGTAAAGGCTGTTCTAGGATGGCCTGAAAAGATCCTGGCCACTGAAATCTTACAAAATTTGCTTGCTTACTTTTTAAAATATTTCCACTTTTCAGTGGTTACCATGTATTTCCATCTTCCAATCTAATCGGTCGTTGAAATTTTCCCCTTTCAAGCCTCGATTCCTCGTCGTTTACGATATTCTGCGTGCATCTTCTCCCCATGGTCCCCAGGGCCATCCATGTTTTCTTCCTTCTTTTGGAAACCATTCTAACAGAGAGAGTGACTATCTTTCCTCGTCCATTCTTGAAACATGGCAATGCCATTTGTGAGCTATTCTCTAAATTCTATGTACCGTTATTACGTCCTAGTCTATTTCTTATCGAATATCTTCAATTTTCCTTTCTATCTTGTATATTCTGGCTCCTCTCCTTATTCCCTCCATCTTCATAACTTTTATTTTACCTTGAAGGCGTCCGCTCGAAGTCCAACTTATCATCCTCCTAGCTTTGAGAAATCATTACCTGATCATCTGCAAACAGTCGAGAGTATATTGTTCTTTTCAAAACAAAGTAGGGAGATTCTATTCTATCTAAAAATACAGCTTGAGATTGTTGGTATACTAATTCAAAAAGTGATGTTCGTTGAAATTCAATACCTTTCTGTTTCATCACTTTTCAAAGTTGACTGGTAAATACAAATTCCGAGGATTTTTCAAGATTAGAAATACCAATTGACTTCTCGACCCTTAGCGAGCACCTTCTCATTTATTTGTCTCAGGGTAAAAATATAATCCATTCAGCGTGTTCGCCTAGTAGAACCTCCCTTGTCTTCCCTTCATTCTCATATTCTAGTCTATTTTTTATAATATGTAATATTATTTATAATGTCTACCGATGGATGTTAATACACTTATCCTCTTATATTATTATTGATATATAATAGTCTTTCTTATTTCCTTTTTTATGAGCGGGTCTATAAGATCAACATTATTCTTGCGAAGTACATCTCCTTGAAGAACCTAGTTGACTATTTTTCCCTTATTTTCGTTTGTTTGTCCCTGGTTATTTCGCCTTATGAACTGCAGAGGTCCATATTTTCAAAATTCTATTATTGTTCCTCCGGCCCACTTACCTTTCGATCCCTCGCTTTCCACTGTCCGGTTCATTTCTCCTTCTTGTATGGGCTCCAATTCCATCATTATTACAACAATTTTACATCAATCTGCCTTGCCTTTTCTTCGTTCATCGAATTGGTATAACCATTGCGCCATAGACACAGGCTGTAGAGCTGCTATGAGTTTGCTAGCCAATTTTCATTTTTTTGTCATTCTCAAGGATTTTGCAGATCACAAAAAATTCTTGACCATTGCAGAAATCAATCAATCTTCTCTCATTATCATTGTCTTTATGTTTGTCTCAAGGGCCGTCAACTTCATCATTAATTCTTACGCCATCTCATTTATTGAGGTCACCCATTACTACTAACTCATGTACTTACGGACAGTTTATCTACTAATTCTCATAGGTCCTCATAGAAGCCCCTCTTTTTCTTTTCTGAAGCATTTTTACTACGGCCGTATATCCCTATCACTTCCAATTTTGTTCCATGCACGTACATTTTTCTTTAATTATCACATCTTTAAATGTATACCAAATTTCTACCTATTCTTTTGTTCCCATTTCTTTTTTCAAGGGCAGTTACCACAGATTTTGCTCTCTCAGTTTTTTCCAAGCCGCTCCAGAAAGGAATATAATCACCTACCAATCCTATCCCTTCTTTTTCGTTTCTGTCATTACCAAGGCATCCTATCTTAACAGTCCTATTCCCTTAATTATTGCCTCCACATTTTCACTCAATCCAATATGCCATTAATCAATATCCTATTATGTAGCCAAAGTCGTTGTCGGTCAATCTGTCCAGCTTCATTTTCTTTGAAAAACGTTCCCTAAATGACTTGTACTGGCGTGGATTGTAGTCCCTCCACCAAACCACCCTTGGAGGACCAGTGTTTTACTTTTGGGTTTTCTCCCTTCGAAGGGTAGGCTATACCATGCCCTTAGCTGTTCCCTCCACTCTATGCCTTGGGGCGCACTTGGTCTGACTCCTCTCCCAAGGCTTTTCCAGCTTGGCAGTCCCTACCGGTAGCTGCACTACTGCCGACAGAGCTCTTGGCTTTATGCGAGCACAGAATTCCCTCCACTTCGCACTGAATTTCATTCATTGAGGCGGTCTCCCTTAGAAGGTTCCAAATGCTGCACGCATACGGTGATTATGTCATGATGCCGTCTTGTGGGTCACAGCGGCCGCGTTGTTGAGTATTAAACTCCATAGTTAAATCACCTGTCTGGAGGTGATTTCGGTCGGCTTGAAGTTCACCCGTTTAAGGAAATTTTGAAACGTTCTGAGGCGTCAGAAATATTATTAATTTGTGGTTTTAAAACGATCCAAAATAGCATAATAATATGAACCTTGATATTTTTTTTGCCTAATTTTGAGGGAACGTTCTGATAAATGCCCTATATCAATACAAAAACGCCATGGAGATGTAAATGTATTCGCAAAACTTATGTTTTGGAAATATTATGTAATTATTGTTCAGAAAATAAATTATGGAAGGCTAAACTACTGATTTTGAGTGTAGGTTTATTTTTCACCGATTTAAAGGGCATATTACTCTGGTCAATTTTATAAAACTGAAATCGCCTCAAGTGCAGGTAATTATCTCTTTCTTTATTCACTGATTTGTTGAAAGCAGGGGAAAGCCTTCCCACTTGCTTGTCTTCGGAGTCCCCCAAGTGGTAATCAATGATGATGCGTTCTTAAGATAACAAATTCAGGTATCGGTAAGCGGGCATTGTAACATGCGAGTGAGCCTTTGTTGAAATCCCACAATCTATGGTTAATTTTCATAGAAATTAAATATTTTTGAAAATTTACTATACTCGTTTACGGCGACATAAGTTCTAGATAGTTTCGTGGCAATTAATGAGTAGGGATAAAGACCATGTTAGAGCTATTACTAAGTTAAGGACGAAAACGGCTGCGTATAACATGTTAACATTTAAATCCCACGTTCTATGCGCGTCTCCATGGCAGTTTATTTAGATACTTCGCAGGTATAGGAGGCTAGATTTTCAAAAATTCGATTTCGATGAAGAAAAATAAGAAATCGACACTTCGGACGTATGGTTTGATTTTATTTATACTAAATTTAGATTTATTATCATTATAATTTGGTAGTTTACCGTTTAAGGATAAGTTTTGGATGAACAGACGGAACACAACTAAATTTCTTAGCTTCGTCTAACAGGGGACAATCAGATTCCCCAAGCAACAATAAAACCCTTCTTAAACTCCGTATACTTTCTTTCTTCCTTCATTCCATCAAATTAAACGTAAGCACCAAAATATATGTATTTTTTTATTCATAAAAGTTTTACATCAAATATGATGATTTATATCTTACCTGAAATGCATTGAGTGTCCGATCGCATGTACTTGACCAGGGTGAAAGTCGAAACAAAGAATAATGTTACACGACGTATTTCAGGAAGGAATCCTCCTCAAAAGTGGAAAAACCTTGTGCTGAAAACAAGCACACACATTCAGTGCCCACTTCAATATTCTACCCAAATTAGATATAGGTAGCACAAGGGGTTCGAGCATGATGGAATGATATCAGCTTCTAAAATATTTAACGAGGCACTTTTCACTTTTAAAAACCAGAGATTAAATATGCTACCAACGCCTGGCATGCTTCTCACTCCTTAAGATCGCACAGTGCGGAAAGCCCTGATTCCTTTAGGTCACCCTCGCCCTATACCGTTGCGAACATTCGTTCTTAAACCGCATTTCCCCCATCCCCTCTCTCTCTCCCCCCTTCAAATCTCCCAGTGGCCGCTTGCCTTTTTCCCCTGGACTCCCAACCACGTACTTCATTTAAATTCGCCTGAATATGCCGCCAAAAAGTATATAACACTGTGCCGAGCACATTGAATTCATGCGCGCCGAAAACGGCCATGACACTGCTGTCATTTATTCATTTAATTTCAAAGAAGAGAGTTACAGAGTTAAGAAATTCGGAGCGGATAAGTAATTTGGGTATAATTTAATATTCAGTGAAAATCTGATTATGCCTCAGAAGAAGAGTCTTCAATAAAAAGGGACTATGAGTCAATCATTTTTTATATGTGATTTTTAAAATGATGGCTCAATACCCACCCGTTAATTAACTAAAATCGATTATTGTGAAAACTATTCGGTAGTTGTTAAAATACGAGTGATATTCAATGATTAGTGATCATAGCTTTCTTTATTGCATAAATTATCATAAACAAATTTATATTTAAATTTTGCTGTGAAGTTTATATGTGATATATAAATGGAAGGAGTTTCACTTATTTAATTACATCTTTACGGCACGGGCAGCATTTGCAATTTTGAATATGTTCAGTTTTCCTACGCCTGCTTTTGGTGCTAAAAAACAGTTTCCACGATGTTGTTTCTTCACGATGAAGAACTGGGAATAGTCGCATGGGGTTAGATATGAATTCAAGGCGGGGTGAGGAACTCAATCATGATTTTTCGGGAACATCAAGACCGCGTAATGAGAAATTCAGAACCCACCTCGCACAAACATGTCTCAAAATGCGGCTGCCAACATGTCGATGGCGCAAACCGAAATTTTTAATATTTTTGATAATACTCTTAATGCTGTTCGACGACTTTCTTTCACAATGGCGCCAGCAGTGTACCAACGAAATATTGTAATTCCGAGTTAACTTTCCTTTAAAATCGATTAGCTTCCCTCTTCAAATATTTTAAACCACCCTCTGTCTGTCTTATAGGGAAGAACACACTCATCAGTCTTTTTGCGGCATTTCTAAATTCTCGTCTGACGATTTCTACGTGAGAAAGCAAATTTTCAATGCAGCTTGCCATTTTTTCCTCCAAAATTGTAGTAACTGAACTGCACATTTTTCGAATTGCAACGGCTGCACCTGACGCATTCCTGGGATCAATTTAATGAATATGTTGCAATAAATACGTACATTGCACACAAAGCTAAGATTTTAACGTATCATTTAAATTTTTACGTAATAAATGATAGACATAAAAATTTATTATCTCTTCTATTGATCAGTCATAAACACGAGCTTCTATTTTCCGCAGCACTTGAATATCCTTGTCGAAATTCGCAGTCTTAAGTTGCGATTTTACGATTCCCACGTACCCTCAGTAAAACCTAAAAGGATTGGTGAGAGAAAACATTTACATCCCCATTCTCCCTCGCCCCAGCGAGTATCGATTCAAATGGACGACCCCTGGTCTTGTCAGAAACGTCACTCCCACGGATTAGCCTTCACTTCGGAATTCATCCCCACCCCCCTTGCTTGACCAATTGCGTTCGTATACGTATATTCCATTCGTCTTCTGTTTCTGCTCTGCGTCATTGCTTTCCTTTCAATTGAATTGTAAGTCCCACGATCTCAACGGGATTTCAGAAGAGTCTTGCATCGTTTTAGTGATCAACTATACTGAAATGAATGAAGGAATCCCATGTTTATGCCACCTGTGTGACTCTTTGTGAAGAATTTACTCCTATACTTTCAACACTGTGCAGAGCAGTCCTTGAAAATGTATTTTTCAATTAACTATCATTTTTTTCTTTCATGCTATTCCACAAAAATCTCGGATGCGAGAAGAACTAAGTTTGAAGTTACTCAAATAGCTAATGTTAAGTTATAGGCAAAAGAATTTACGTGCATTATAATTAGACCCCTATTTATAGGATAGGACAGAATTAGGTTAGGATTCTTATTAATCATTAGTCGAGTATTTCTCAGTTATAGTTTGCCTCTGGTCGCATCCCAAACGCCATTTTTTTCTTCCTGGTAAAATATCCGAGTCGTAGTCCTCTTCCAGCTATTTCCCTTTCAAATTTTCCTGTCATATTCTTCTGACTCATCTCCCTTTCTCCTTCTTACTGTTGGCTGGCAGTTTCAGAGGTCCAGAGGTATTCTGTCACCGTTTATTCTGTCACCGTTTATTCGATGCATTATGCCGAGTCATCTAAGCTTTTTTTTTTCATACATTGCACCTACGATTGTGAACTACGTTGCGATCATCCGTCTTATCTCTCCTTACGTCTTCATTTACAATATGACCAAGAAGAGTTTAACCACAGCATCATCTTCTGCAATATTTTATTTTGCTACCAGAAGCCTTTTTGGTACGTTATTGTTCCTTATTCACACTACACATCATACGTCATGTATTTGTGTAAAACCATCTCAAGCGTACCATACAATGGCTGATTTATGACAATATTACAATGTGATGAAACAGTTAAAACAAAACATCTTTCACTTAGATCTACTGAACCTTGTGTGTTTTCATTAAAAAATTATGTTAAGTGAGACTTTCTTTCCCTAGGACAAACATTCACTTTATTTTTTCATGTTTCATAAAAATGAAAGCTATTATCAACCCAATCGTATTACAGCAGGAGAGGTATTGGAAATACCTCTCCTACAGCATTAAACCATAAATCGGTCTCATAAGCATTATTAGTTATTTTTCAAGGACCATCAAAACCATAATCACTGATCTGCCGCGCTGGAGATTATATTTTGATTGGATAGCATTCTCGTACAGTAGTTTTCATACATTATTCTCAAATGTTCGAGTGACAATTTGAACACCTTTCTTTGAAAATTCACCTGTCATGCACCCCCCTTGGGGTGACTTGCAAGTTACCTCATGGATGTAGATGTTGACGTGAACTCTGTACACAAATCAGGTTCAAACACTTCATCGCACGTTACAAAACACTTTGGAGGTAATATAAATGTCCGTATCACTCTTTTTTAGATCTCCTAAGATATGATTTGTTTATTCCTCTAATATTAATTTTGAATGATTAAAAATAAATTATTTTATTTAATAAATGCTTCATCGATTGAATTTATCTGATTGAATATTTCTCTCATTTCAACTTCGTTGAAATAACAACCCGGTTGAAATTTATCAATACGTGGAAACAAAATAATATAGATGATAGCGAGGTATCTCGGTCGAATATTCTTTAGGGATGGCATGTAAAATATACAATATTTATCGATAAACTCGTAACCGCCGCTATTAGCATATCATGTCCAGTTTGATATTCATTTTCTTTCGATGGTTGAAGGTAGAAAATGAATATCGCCCAGTCCTGAGAGTTACTGTTGAGGTTCAAGACAGGCGTTTTTGTCGCAATGCCATGCCCATGCTTGTAGCCTTGTCGGCGAACAAGCCACTCGGCCTTTTAAATGGGTCAACTGAAATTCACTTCCTCCTATTGTCAAAATTTCTGGCATTAAGTAGGCATCATTTAAGCTTTTATTTAAAAATTTTATGCCACATAACCGATTAAAACCTCAAAAATTCTGGCGTACCAGATACAACTTCCCAACGTTTAGTGTGTCTTCTAGCCTAAAAACAGTTTTTTTCTTAATTTTTTCAGCCCCTCCGATAACAAAAAAGGCTTTTAAAGAATATATTTGAAGGCAAAGTAAACTATGTATTATTAATTGCTGAAAAATGTCTGATGCCACTTTGGTAAAACTATAAAAAGTGGTTTGAGCGCCCCCAAGGGGGTCTTAGTCTCCCTGATTGTGTCCAACCGTGAAGGAGTGCGTTTGGCGGAGCATGGGCGTTGGGGAAGCGTTACTGGAAGTGTTGCGCCAAAGGGAAAATGCCTGAACCCTTCATGATACGATATACGATATCGTACTCACGACGGATGTCATTGAACTCAGCCATGATCGTTAAACAGAGTTTATTTGTATTTGAGGATCATAAATATCAGTAGATTTAACACTCTTAATCTTCCTCCGCCGCTTTCTCCGCCCACGCGCGGGGTCACTCCTCGCCCCCCTCACCATGCGCGCCCGCCTCCGCCGCTTCCTTCTCCTTCCTCCACCCCCCTCCCCAATACACTTCTCCCCAACATCCCCATTTTCATCTCTCTCCCCTCCTTTCACTTCTTATACGTCTCTGTCCTTTCAATCTCGTCTCTTGTGCCTTCTTTGGCGGTTCTACCAACCTTTTCGGTACCTCTGTTTCGCCTGTTATTAATTTTGTCTTGTTTACTCCCCGCCTCCATCTCAAAATTTTCGTTTAATTCGTGTGCTTTCGTCGCATTCCGTGTTTCGCATAGTAACGTGATTCCGTAAATAAACAGTTCCCAATGACTACCTCGTAACGCCTTCCCTTTTAATCTCTTAGTGATCGTCTGATTTCATTTCGTCCCTAGTAATTTCTTCAAATTTCTCCGACATTGATTCGCACAATGATTTATTACTTAGTTTATGCTTCAAACTCCAGGCACCACTGATTTGATATATTTATATTTTTCCGCATTCCGATTCTTCCTCTATAATGTGCATGGATTGTGAAATCTAATCCATTTGCATTAAACTTAGTTATTCAGTCTTCTCTCATAATATTTGATAGTATTGGCTCAAGTTAAACTAACTGCAGAATTCATCAAATCTGTGGGATGTTACGAAACATGGAGTTTAATTGAAATCATATGACAAAGTGTGAGGTTGAATAGGGAGGGGACGAGGGACGTAATAAGGGTGACATAATAACAAACTATTTATATTTGTTCCTCGTTTGACAGCCTGGATGTGTACTCCAGTATTTCATAGATTTGAGACTATTTCCGATTCCCTGCGTTCTATTTTCACCAAGGGAAACAAATGACCTCCTATTACTACTCCTCTGGGTCACATCCAGTTGGCAGAAAGCCACCAAACAAGACTAGACAAGCAATCCATCGCCCCGGCCCCATTAGGGCGTGAGCAAATACTTCCCGGTTTACGAAACGCCAATTCCATTTCATTTCCGCTCTGATATCCGGTCATAAAATTTGGCCAATCCGAAATTAAGAGGGCAGAGTGAGGATTATGTAAACCCCAATTTTTTAAGAATTCTTTTCGGTGATGCAAATTACACTATGTATCTTTGGTTTTATAATATTTTGAAATTGAATTTTCATTCCTGAAATTTTTGTACGACACTTGTTTGTAGCTACCGAAAAGCTTATAATTACATATGCCGTGCTTGTATCTATTTTATTACATTTTATACATTTTTCACTGTCAAATGTTCTTCGTAAAATAATTTATAAGGTGCACTGACCTGTCACTGGAATTAGTTAGGCAATAACGAGCGATCAAACAAGAATCTGAAGTGTCAAAGTTATGCATTTAATCAAGTTTGTTCAATTACGTTAAGGAGGTTACTTTCCGCCACCATTTTACTTATTACCATGAGAATATTGAGTTTAAATACAAAATTAGATATTTTAAGGGTGTAAAACTTGTGATGGAGATTATCTGCAGGCATGTAGTAAGTGGATTGTCTTATATTATGCCCTATATTCGACTTTGCTCGAGTCAGTATTGACTTTACAAAGTTCTGAGGGCACAGTAAATAATTTGAACACCGGTGTAAAACTTATCCCCCGGCATGAGACGGTCGCCGGCGCGCAAATAAATCGCGTTCTTGATGCTCGAGATGGAGGCCACGTGCACACGAGCGCCGTTTTACGATCTGCTTGAGGTCCCACTTGACTGTTGCATCCTATCCTTCCTGCTTACAACATCAAAAGAACGCGGTCAAATTTGGATTGAGGAAGATAGAAGTCTAATTAGGACTGAAACTTTAACCAATTCATTCATCTTCATGTCTACTTATGCATTCTTCTCTGGAATTTGAAGATTTGACCATCAGCATTAATTCCGGTTTGAACTGAGTCATTTCATCTCACGTCTGGAGAGAAAATACCATCGCGCAAATGTAGTGACGCGATCGACGATACAACTTTGCAAGTATGCAAGTGGCGTTACTCAAAAATATGATGACGGCATTGAGAACTTAGACCCGCAAAATAAAGGCTCTGGTAAGTTAATGTTTTAATATTTCTGTGGCACAAGCACATTTTTCAACGGAAGGAAAATTTTTAAAAAAAGTGTTTGTGTTACTGAAATATTCAGAAAACAAAATTATGAGTGCCAATTTTATTTCTAAGTTTTCAATGTCATTGTCACTACGGTGACTAACCTAATGTTGAAAAAAGTAAATATGAGGTTAGTCACCGGAGTGAAAAAATATATAACAAGGTTTGTTTAAAACGCATCGGGAAAAGTTTTGGATAGATCTCATCTACATCTACATAATACCCCGCAAGCCGCCGCAAGGGCGTGTGGCGGGAGGTGTTAGGTCACCAACCGTAAAAAGGAAAAATACCACTTGCAAAAAAAAACAACACGGAAAATTACACCCACAGCAGCGCACACACTCATGCAAAAATCCCTTCATCCAATACTCATGCAAACACATATACCGCAAAACAACTAAAAAACTGCACCCCATGATGCAGCACGAAAGCCATCCTACAACACGGAAGCCAGGACACAACAAGCAAGAAATTGAAACATCACTACCACATGAAAATGCACCACAAGTAGATAGGCTTAGTTCAGATATATCTACTTCAAAATTTTTCTAAATACAATCCTTGAGCGTCGACGCACTTCTGCCAGTGGCTTTTCCACGACTCGAAGGCTCCCTGATAGGCGGATTTCGGAAGGTCCTTAAGGGTACGCGTGCAAGCTTCTTTGACAGGACTTCGGGTTCCATGGTGGTATCCTTTGAGGGAGGATTTCATTTATGGGAAGAGGAAATAGTCTGCTGGTGCCAAGTCTGGGCCTAAGGGGTTGGGGAAACGTCTTGATGCCTTTGCAGAAGGCCTTTGAAAGGTCTTCGCAAGCAGACACTTGACTCTGCTTTTGGTCGTCCGTCAAGACCATCGGGAAAATTTTAGAGCAGATATTTCGCATCTAGAAAATTTCTGTAATAATGGAGTGCACTGTCATCTTGTCAATGCCAATACGATCTGCGATCATGCGCATAATTAACCGAAGGTCTGAATTAAGCACTTCACACACACGTTGTCTTCAGTTCTTGACGGGTCGACGGCCGTCCAGCGCGAGGCTCGTCCTCAATGAAGCACACGTCAGGAAATAATTGAAACCGATACTTTTTATGCAATTCTGATAAGTCCACTGAACATTTAAGCCAAAAATTGCATGTCTAAATTTGCAGTCTTGGTTCTGTAGTTCTTTGGCTGAAGCCGCCGGAGAAAATGCATTTCCATGTCACTGTTAGCCTGCAATAAACCTTTATATGGATTAATTTTAAAATATTTACATCTGCCTTTCACAGGAAATAACCCTTAATTTAATTTTTCTTCATAAATTTAAGATCAGGTGAGTTGGCATTTCCATTGTTCAAATTTAAATTTCAACCTTTCTCATTTTAATACCCATAATTTGGAAGTGAATCATTTTTTTATTTTGAAATAAATGTTACCTGACGAGTTTGAATCCTTCAAAATAATCGAAATATCAAAACGATTTGCAGTACCTACATCTGCATAATACCCCGCAAGCCGCCGCAAGGGCGTGTGGCGGGGGGTGTTAGGTCACCAGCCATGCATGTTTACCCGCCATTAATCATAATATGAGCAGCAAGTGCATTTGATACATCGCACATATTATGCTGGACTTCACTTCCGAAAAAATCTTTGAAATACGTGTATAATAGAAAGCGAAAGCGCCCTTGAAATGAATCATTAGGAGGGAACTATAGCAAAATTATGGAATTTGATCAAATCGGCAAAATGTCAGTTTAATCGTAATTGTGTTTTCAACATTTGAAATGGAGTTCATTTCCAAAGTTTATAAGTTGGAATAGTTCTTGGCAAGAGAGCTAGAAAACATAAAATAATAATGAGTGTGTCGTTTACCAAATTGACCACAGTTGTTTTGTTCGAAGTAGGTTATATAGAACTGGAGAGCGAGTTTGGTAGAGGTAATCCACCCGAAAAACGTTAACTTTTTTCCCTTCAACGGGCCATTTAACTCGATTGAATGGAACATTCGCTCCCAATACCGATTGCCCGGCACCATACGATACGTTAGCTACGACATTAGACTAAAAATATTCGCAGGTGATTACAACTTCCCATTCATTTTTTTAGACTTTCTATTGCATGTATGTCACCACTAACAACCGTAAGACCTACAAGTTAATATTTTCAGCGCTCACCAATCTTTGACATGAAATCATGAAATTCCAACCGATGAATTACTTCGTTATAATAGTACTTACTTTGCAGTTTTCCCTTACTTAGTAGTAACGAAATTTACATTGAATGAATCTAATAGTTAATAATAATAAGTGTATGGCCATGCTAATTTATAAAATAAACAGACGAGCAGGCCTCCAGGTACGAACGGAGGTAATCAAATGAACTTTTGTAATCACAAATAGTACATGGGTTTCTCAAGCACATGGTGTTTCACTTGGAAGAAAGGCATGCGTCGTACCGGCGTTGCTTGTTAAATGTACCTCTTGTCAGCCCAATGGCACGATGTGAATGTGGTGGATAATTCAAATATTGTGTAAGCAAATTAAAGCTGCGTGATTTCAGTTTTGTTCATGGTCTTCTGATGCTTATCTTAATATTTCTGGAAATCTTAGATTGCAACTACCACGGTTTAAGATGTCATAGTGGCAAACACTCGGAAAAGGAACCGTTTTTCCCTCAAAGGGGGGACTATGGAGTCTTTACAGCACGTATCAATTCTCACATTCGGATTGTGATCATATTCCTTACCCTGCCATTTAATGTTACTTACAGAATCGATTGTCCTTGTTAACGGAATCGGCCGACGGCCACCCACTATAGATTGCTCCCCACCCAAGGTCCCCTTTCAACCTCTCCCCTCCCCCACCAATCCTTGTAGAATCGAAGATCGTATCGAGGTTCTGTCGTTGCTTCTCCAAAACCAAAATTGCAGAACCCCAAACTTTTGTGCAATATTGCGTAAAAATGCGGTTTCAATCTACAGTTATTAAGGGGGCCGTTGTCAATTTCCACCATAATCCATACTATAAAGATTCCGGAGCAGATGAATAAAAGGAATACTAAATTTCTTTCTCGTGAAACTGAAGTGCGGTGTGATGCCTGAGCCATACATCAGGCATTGTTCCATAGGGGCTGAAATATGGGAGTAAGTTTTGAAATCAACCGTTCCTGGCGTGATGTGGTGGAACAGAATTACACAAATTATGGACACACTTTCATACTGTCAACATAATTATACAAAATATATGTTAATAAATGAAAAAGAAACACTTTGTTCCAATCCACCACTTTATTACAGGTACAACTAGTTTCGACGCTACGGCGTCATCCTCAGGTGACGCCGTAGCGTCGAAACTAGTCGTACCTGTAATAAAGTGGTGGATTGGAACAAAGTGTTTCTTTTTCATTTATTAAAATGAACTTCCACAAAGTTGAGGCTGAAACTATTGAACTAAAATATATGTTTACCACATATTTATAGATACTTTAAAAAGGTTGAGAGAGAATTGAAGTATTTAGCTATATTTTGCGTTGAAAATATTTAGGTGTTTTAATTGTTAGCAGACATTATTTTATTATTTATGAAGTGTTGAATGGGCATTGAGCAGTTGATGAAGTACAGGATGTTTACAAATTAGAGAGTTAGATATATTGGAACGATCGAGCTGGAGAAATTATTACCATATGGCTTAAGCAATATTAAGTTGTGTTAATATGTGTCATAACTGACATCTACGAGTGCGCGCTATTAATTTTAATGTAGAAAAGGAAAATTCATTAATTATGAGAGAGAACGGCGCTCTATTTTCAGATATTGCTCATGATTAGGTTGGGTCAAAATCAAAACTCCGAAGATAAAACAAAAAAGTATTGTCAGGATAGAATTTCGGGAGCGTAAAAATTCCCTAATTGTTCCTGCACTTTTTTAATACCGTGGTATTGCTCAGGGTTCCTCTTTTTTAACCCCTGGCTTATTCTATTACCACGAATTGCATATTATAATTTTTTTTAATCCGTGTATTTTTTTGTCCAGATGAGTTGTTTTAAAAAAGAGCCATTAATTTTTTAAAATTTGCATTAGTATTAATGAATAGACGACACTTATCTTCCTTCAGAAAAGGCTAATTATCTCTTCTTCAGGGTCCATTTTCTCCTGGTACCATGCTCAAAATTTTGAAAGTTGCATTTTATTAGCTCAATATTTCTGTTCACCCGGGGATTTTTTTCATTAATATTCAATTTAGTGCAAACCTTCTTCAGTGCTATCCTATTTCTGCCAATTGGGGCGACTTCTTTTCTCTTGCAGAATTCGTCATCTTGGGAAATTTTCTCATCTGATCCTTTGAGTTATTTTCCTCTCTTTAATGGCTCTCAGCTTAACTCAAAGCTCCATGATTTTTGGTGACACGATCTTCCTGAAATATCGAGAAGGCACTATATTGCCCACGTATCACAAATGTGCAAATTTTACACCCTCAGGCGGCTCAGCATGAGATGAACTCCAGCCTCATTTAACGTTAAAATCTTCGGGTTGATTCCTTGGGTTTCATCATCCCCTCATGTGCAAGAAGATTAATAGAACTTGATCATGGAGATTTCTCTCACACGCGATCATACACGCGTTTCAAGCCCAAGGCATTGAAACACAGGCCGAGGCCAAGGACACAATTGGCGCGCTTTGTGTAGGTCCCTTACTGCAGTGAGAGATTTGCAGTAGAGATTTCGAAAGAATGTCCGTAAAATCAACGGATTTGACCCATCATGTAGTCTCTCGCCGTTTTGCAGCAAATAAACATAATGGCACCTTGCCACCCCCGAACTACATGCGTGCAAAAGGCCAAACTAGGGGGAAAGAAAGGGAAGGGAAGGTTTCCCGTTCGCCGGCGCTCCCTTCCAGCATCACAACTCAGGCACGTCACTCGTGTTGATACGCCTCTGTCGCTTAGAGCAGAATGAAGGGGGCGGGGCTGCGTAATGGGAGGTGGAGGGATGAGAACAGAGAGTAAGCGGAGAAGGGATGGATGAGGGTTGTGGTGGAGGATGAATGGCAGAGATGGGAATCATCGTGGGAAGAAGACGAAAAGATGACGCGGAAACGAGATCAAAAGTAAGTTACGCGGCGGAGGGTCGTATTTAATAGTCCGGGTGGGGGAATTGGGGGAGGGGAAGGGGGTTGGATAAAATATGATCAGTTGCTGCACCAGGAGTAACTTTCATAAATTCATATTGTGCCATTAGTCCTTCTCAACTTCCCATCCAATTACGCGACAGGGAGCCACGAGGGGGAAGGTTGATAATAAATTACGATGATTTGGGTTCATTACCTGCTCCGAAGAAAATCGACATCATGTGACGCCTCAAAGGCCAACGACTTAGAAAGCTCCATGCTGAGATCCTTGCTCACTTTCCTGGAAACCACTTGGGACATTTTAAGGTTGAAGCCGATAGTCAATGCTTGTTAATTCAATTTATAGTTATACCAACGAAAAAGTGCAGGAATGACTTTTGTGTGGAACATATTTAAACATCATTGATTCTAGTTTTGCGTATACCCTGTTATTATTTCTTAAATGTATACTTTGTAGAATAAATAAAGATAGCATGATCACATATAACAATTTTAAAATCCTATGACGTGGTCTTTAGCGACAATCTGCATCTTTTTATCGGATTATTTTCCTGATTCAACTTCATCTACTTCAACTTCAACGACTACATCTCTTTTCTCTAGACTAAAACGTTGACTTGGTGGAAGCATTTGTGCGTTTTGATAACCCCCCGTAGGTGTACTGACGGAAGTAATAATAATTCCTTCTGGTAGGGTAGCCAATGCTAATTACGTCAATGGATGTGATCGAGGTAAAAGGCAGTCCATGCAGTATGTGTTCCTCAGTGAGATGGCTGCAAATATATCTGATACCAGTGGGGCGGCCATTTGAGTGATGTCATCCTGTTAAAAAAATTATCGAGGATATCTACGTTTATTTAATTATTTGCAATAAGTGATTGATCTTTGCTAAGAATATATGTAGATTTTTTCGTGCATCCTATTAACACATTTAGTTTTCACCAACTTCTCTCAAAATGATAAGTTTGAGGAATCCAGTTAGGCATCCACTGAATTATTAGCTTCATTTGCAGGACCGAACCAAGTAGAATACTTTCTGTTTCAATTCTACTCCCATATGCTAGTTTTGGCACTTGATATCTTGTAAACCCCAAGATGTGCATTCATTTATGATTTTATTACAATTTGTGCATTTACATATTTACCATGAAAGAAATTTTTACCACATTCTTTGCATATTCATCTTCCACTTACATTCTCAACCTGCTGCCCCTAATTGAGAACGCGAGGCTTTTTTGGCATCTTCTTTTCCCTGCACTTGTGACAGTTGGTCTTTGGAAATCGTAAACTTAAAAGGTTTTATGCATACAAGTTTTAAACGTCGCAAATATTACTTTTTGCCATTCATTGATTACGCTAGTGCTGAGATATTTTTTACGGTAATTATCTCTATCTACAAAATACATATCGCGCAAGGCGCCTCAAAGACGTCTCGCATGACGGGATATGTTAGGTCACCACACGTAAAACAAAATTTAATCACCTGCAAAACTAACAACGGCACGCCAATCTTCAGTCACAGAGGCAAATATATATTAATTGAAAACTCATTTTATCGTACACATAAAAATAAATATACTAGCTACTTACATACACATGCATCAACGATGGCATCTGATGTCCGCGGAGAGTTTAATTTTGATCTCACTTGGTGACTTTGAATTGAATTGAAAGAAATGTCTTTATTCTTTTTATAATCATATTGATTTCTCACGAATATAATTCCTCATTTTTTGAGGAAAGAATGAATAGTTGTATCTAACTGTACTGAAGTCTATCTCCCTTGTCTTATCTTTGTGGTATGGTCCACCTAAATAGTGTGGGACCATAATAATTCCTTTACTGTTATTGTTGAACTCGTTTGTTCAGAACCTTTCTAGAAGACTCAGTCGCGCCTGTTCTCTTCGCATCCCAAGTGGCTCCCAGCCTGATTCCCCTAAAAGGCCTTTTACACTCGTCTTTCTATCATAAATATTTTCCATGAATCAGGCGGATTTTTTCTGTATTTAATCGAATTTCTTTAGCTACACACACTCCTAAGTATCCCAAACACTTACGGTTTATTCCAAATGTGGCCTGACTAGAGCGAAATAACACCTCTCTTTTACTTTATCATTACATTTCCCCACCAACTATTTACTGGAACCGAGTTTCTTCAAAGCGTATCCGCATATTGTTCTGATATGTGCTCCCAACGAAAGGCGTGATGTTAGAACTACCCCCAAATATTTAGCTTGATCTGCCGTAGTTAGCACTGAACTCTATATTTCATAATTGATGTCCCGCTCATTCACATCCTTTGTTCCAAAATTATAGAAACAAGCATTTGCTTATGCTAAGTACTAATCCCTATTCCTTACGCCAATCCGAAACTGCGTCTTAATCTCAAGAGAGTAGCCCGCAATCTACTGGGATCTTTATTTTTCTGCATACCACTGTGTTCCTTCATTCTCTTAGTTGGCTCGCGATTCGATAAACATCATCACCAACCTCAAAGTCTGAGGCTCTTTATTTTCCGTTCTCTCTTTACTTTCCAAGAGGAAGAGACATCCACTTTGCGATATTTGTCCAATTTTTTTCAGCCGGGGTCAATTTTGCATTCCACTTAAACTTTCTTCTTAATTATCCTTTCCATTTCAGTAAAATTTTAGTTTAATTCAAATGGCACTAAAATGCGGAAAACCCCTGATTTAATTGGACCTCTCACCTTTATTGCAGGCATTGTATTTCAAATTTCACGTTTGGTGTTCTAATTTATGTATTCCCTACTTCTTTGTTTACCCACTCCTTTATCCTAACATTTTATCTTATCAAGCGTTCTCAGATATGGCTTAAAGTGCTTTCTCCAAAATAAGGATGAGAAAAACTTTTCTAGTGTTTTTTAATAATAAATATGATGGATTGCATGTCTTTACTAGAATTTCATTTCTTTGATATCTTATTAATATTTTAGCCTCCACGATATCCTACCCTCTCATTATTTTTTACCGACTAGTCACCTCTGTATTTTGTTTCATTCAAAATTCAACTCTCTCATCTGTCTGTAAAGGATTTAAAATGCTTTGACAGCGTAGAATCCCAGGTCTAATTAGCGTGATTACTCCGAGGGGCTTTCGGGAACTAAAGCTTCGGTATGTGAAGCTGGGAATATAGACGCCGGAAGTAGGGGAGGGCCAGCGATGAAGTTTTACATGTGGCTGTGAACGAGAGAAAGTCCTCAGATGAAATTCTAAAGGTAAAGTTGATTGGGCTGAGTTCGAAGGTCAGAAAAGGTACGAGGCCTTGAATAATAGAGGCAGTGATGCGTGGGAAGAGAGAGGGGGGTATTCGAAACATGAAAGGGGTGGAAGTTGCGAAGGTGCGAAGAACGAAATAATTTTGTCCAAATAACCATTTATTCTGGGGGAAAGAACTCAACTATGAGCAATACTTTTCGAGAGCCGTCCAAAACGTACATATTATTTGCAAACGGCAGACCATAAGTAATAATAATAATGAAATGAATAAGCTATTTCAGCTGAATATTCTAGTACTTAAATTATAACAATTATAAAGGTGGAGGACACCGGGTATTACTTGTTAAACCGAGGGAATAATTATGTCCCTGACTTATATAGGGAGTAGAATGGATTACCAGGATAAAATAGGAGAGATAGATCGCCAGCATTGACACGTTTAACGTATCGCTATCCCTTGCATGAAATACGATCATTACGAAATCAAACAAAACCTATCCTAAAATTTAAAAAGCTAAATTGTAAGCTTCTCTCAAGCACAGCTATTATTTCACGAAGTACATGCCAACTGGCATGCATGTGCGTGTTTTTAGGATTTATGCAACTGATTGTGAGCGAGTGTCTTAATATTGATGTACGAAAGCTGTTCAGTATAGAGTTATCATTAATTTTTTATTGGTATGACTTCATCTAACAAATTTAACTAATGTTGCTTTGTTTTTATGATACCTAGTACAATATTTCTGTATTTTTATTGTCCTTACAAGTTGATAGTTGGTCATTGGATCTATAATTACTTCTGATGATAAAATATAATTCTCTTATAGGTATTTCTTCAAATTGAGGGACAAGAAAAAGACAAACAGGAATAGGTTTAGAGTATAGAGAGAATGAGAAACAAGCTCTACGTGTCCAAGGGACAATCGCGATTGTGCGGTGAGTTTCACAGAACCTACACCACACAAACTTATTCCATACGCTATTATCTTGTTAAAAACGTGGGTGTGGCACCTGATGAAATTTTTAATTTTTCTGAGTGCAGTCTTATCCTAATTGGACGAATTTCACGTCCAATATGAGCATTGGTATTCAGGTTTACTTCCGTATGACAGTGAGATTGTAACTCGTAAAATATTAGAATACATTATTGTCGGTAGCATTATGAGATTTATCGATATGAGAAAGATACTAATCCATAATCAGCACTGATTTAGGAAGAGCAGATCTTGCGAAACTCAAATGGGTCTGTTCATTCACGATATATTTAGAATGGGATAAAACAACATATAAGTTGATACAGTATTTCTGGATTTCAGGAAAACCTTCGATATAGTCCCGCATGATAAATTGTTACACAAACCTAAATACTATGGCATCAATGAAAAAAATAATATAGTGGATTATAGATTTTTTGTCAAATCGCAAACCAATAGTATTTATCGATTAGTTGTTCTCATGGAAGGTCGATGTAACTTCAGGGGTACCCCAGGGAAGTGTAAAAGGACCGCTTCTATTCTTAATATATATTGATGACATAAGCTCACACGTTAGTTGTAACCTCAGATTATTTTTTAACGTGGAAATCAAACGTGAGAGTAAACAAGGAAAAGCGTAAAATATACTTATTCACTAAGCAAATGTTAACGCACTTAAAGAAGATTTAAAACCGAATTACCAGAATTCGGGATAAAAATCAAGACTGTCAGAATGAATAGCACAAGGAATGAAGAAAGAAGTATATTCCTTTTAAACTTAAATCTCATAGTAATGAACCTAGATGTGACAACAGCATTAAAAAGCAAAGAAGGCTGTAGTCAGATTTTACAAAGAGTTTAAATAGTATTGACGTAGTTTATATGAATAAATCCAAACAGAAACTAAAAGAATGTCATGGCAAAGCAAAAATCAAGCCTACACTATTTCTAAAAAAATGCTATGCGAGTGTCTTTAGAAACATCTAAAGTCATTCTGGTCTTACGTTAGAAAAACACAGTAATCGTCCAACTGTACTTTCTTTGAAGATAAAGCGGTGAACGTATTACATATAGCGTGAAAAAGGCAAATATTTTAGACAGGTTTTTCCAGATCGTCTTCAATGAAGACGCAAACGCACCAAACGAGCTTCCTTAACCAAGCAATTCTAGAAATTACCGTATTTTCCCATCGACAACGCACAACCAGAACTTTGTATTTATGATGAATTTGTATAGATACCGCGCGCCAAGTACTTCATAGGTATCTTGAACGTGTAGAGATGTCGCGCATCTGTATATACATATGTGTGTGTATGTATGTGAGCATATATATATATACGAGTGTGTGTATATATATATATACATACATACACACCACCGGAAATTCGAAAAATAGTGAGTCTCTTTTTTATGTGTTTCTGTGTGTTTTTGTTTGTGTCCACTAGTGCTATATATATATATATATATATATATATATATATATATATATATATATCGATCGATTCCGTATAATCGATATATATATATATCGATTATACGGAAACACACGAACAGTATAATATTGTGACGGCACAATAGAACACAAATAAAATAGTAACACTTAAAAGGACACTCACACGGTAAATTGTTTAAGCTTTCGGCCTTCTACGAGGCCTTCTTCAAGTAAGCTTAAGCAATTTACCGTGTGAGTGTCCTTTTAAGTGTTACTATTTTATTTGTGTTCTATTGTGCCGTCCGAATATATACATATAACGTGTGAGTGATCTTTTTATGTTTCTATATTGTTTGTTGCTGTGCAATTTATTATTCAACACTTCCGTGTTACGTCGACAAAATCATCTATATATATATATATATATATATATATATATATATATATATATATATATATATGCGCGTAAAAATTATGCATAGTGCGTGTAAAAACACGTCTATGTTTGGATTTTTTCAACTTTCATTGCATAACGCCCAACGTCATTTTTCGATTATCTCAACATTTTTGTATGGATAACGAGCGCGTTGTCGATGGGAAAATACGTTACTTGTACAAGAAACAGAAAAAAGTCGCAATTACTCTTCCAGAGTAACCTTCCAGCTATCCTTAATTATGTTCAATATATTTTGTCTTTCGGTACTGAGTTGTGCTAACCTGTTTCTCCTTGTCGTTCATTTTTTATTATGTGCTGAACTATGATATTTTCTCTTGCGGTTTCTTTTCTAACCACCGTCATCGCAGTTCTTAGTTTCTCTAAAAAAATCAGTGACAAAAACCGGGATTCGAAGACCAATTGTATATATTGTATGCCCAGATATATTCTATGTTACACATAGAATATATCTGGGCATAGAATATTCTTCAAGGCACAAAGGATTGAATTCGACCGTAATATTTATTTCATCCGTCAAGCATTCATCTCTTGAATGTTTTTTTTTGTTTCCTGCTCGAGGTTTTCTTCGGAGTTTATCATTCGCACCAACCAATGTTACGACCGCAGTTATTTCCTAGCGTGAGGGGAGAGTTGGCTGGCTCAAATGATCATCGAAACTTTCCAAGACACATGCTCGGCATCGAGGAATGTGGAGAACGTGGCCCGTTCCGACTCAATGTTTATTTTCCTTGGTGCAAGGCCAAGTTCGAGGGTCTTAAATCTCAACTTAAGCTTTTCCAATCCGTAGTCTTAAACGAGCATTGCACCCGAGCGAGCCATGTCCTTGGTAATGGCTTATTGCATTCTCTCCTGTCCCCGTTTCTAATGCATGGGGCATCCCAAATTCACGCGTGAAATGTATAAGAATAAATGCAATGCATCACAAATTTTACCTCCCAAGTCTCTTGAGACGATGTACATTTTATGCAAGACTATTAGTCGGTACTAAGTAACAGATTGGCAATCTTTTGCAAGGTTATCGGGAACATAATCCAGGAATTAAAAAAAACATCGCAGTCGTTTTCAATAGAAAAACACTAGCAAACTTCAATTTGATTTCTATTGATAAATAATATATGTTTTATATGTCCTGTGCACTTTAAATATTTTTATATTGAAACCCCTCTCTAACACCATTTATACGATATTTCTCTGTTCGCGATGCATAAGTTCATAACCGACGCGGATGAGAATTCCGCACGTTTTAAAAACACGAAATGATTCCTGGAATGCGATGGTCATGTAAAATTCGTAATATTAATTCGGCTTTATTCGGGCGACATTGAGACTATGGTAGTCCCTTCTTCTTTTAAGCCCTTCGTCAAATACATTCAATGAAAATATAATTACAGTTCAGTGCTAAATAATATAAAAAAGAACTAAACAATGACAATAGATTTACAATGAATAAGCATGAGTAGAAAGAGTGTGGAAAGATATGCATAAATGTGGGAAAAAACGTAAGGAATAAGGCTTTTATCCTTGACGAAAATACTCACTGCAGGAGAGCACCCACAATGGAAGGTGGGTGTGAAAAACCTGCGAAAGCCTACAAATAGGCAATACTAATGTTATAATGAACTAAAGTAAAAATAATAAAAATAAAATTAGAGGGTCCAGAAATTTAATTTTAAGTTTTTTTGTATGGAGCCGCCCCAAGATACAACAGCAAATGAATAGGAGAATACTTTATTTTGGAAAACTTAAGTTTTTAGCAACGGCATAGTAGGTAGTTAGCGTTGGGATAGTTTTATTTTGTTACAGTGCGTGAGTTCAATTCAGTCAGTTCATACCTCAAGGGCAACAAATATTTTTTAGCTTAATCTGTATCTGCTGCTGGGATGACGATAATGAATTTAAAAAAAAACATGGAAATGCCAGAAAGTTTGGGAGCCTGTCATACGAAAATTGTGCGTGACCGCAGTTGCTTCAAGTTTCCTTCTGAATCCAATATCATCCAGCTCTTTTCCCATTCAACACGACTGCCAATTGGACTTACAGCACACCGTAATGAGTTTTTTTTCATCCATTTAGATTCAGAATTTACAATAAAAAATAAAATTCATCCGACCTGAATATTACCGGCTCGCAACTTTGATGCAACTTACCTTAAGTGATAAAGAGCTCAGGATAGGGTGGGGCAGAAGAGTAAAAATACATGGCCTTCAAATTATTAGTCTGGACAGATTGGGTGCCCTGCTTGTGATATAAGTTTAAGAGTCGTGTCATGTGCAGCCATATGTTCTCTGTTTGACTTGCGAGGGAGCAGTATTTATTTAAATTTAATTTAAATCCACAACTTAAATTATACTCTTCCTCGATTGCCATGTTGTCTTATTGGCGCCATATTAATTTTTACTAATTCATTCAAATCGTCACAAACTTGTCATTTTTTAGAAAATTCCATGGTGCTGGATCTTCCTTTATTCATGAACCTCCTGTTATCCCTAAATTAATACTTATTATAACAAGTCATCAACATGAAGACTGGTTTTTAACATCAAACCAAGATATTTATGATATTTCAATTTGATAGTCTATTCATTCCCTCATACGTAGTTCCTTGACATCATTTCTACGTCTTTTCCTCATTATTTTATCCAAGACGATCTCTAAAAATCTTTTCCTCCACTTTTCCTTCAACTAAGATTTTCCGTAGAATAGCATGCTTCGTAATGTGTATCCCTCTCTTGTAAATCTCCCCTGATGGCTACCCTATTACACTTCGATTTTCCTTCTGGTCCGTCATTCTTTGGTTTCCCATTCAATTTTAATCATTTCTTACCCTCGCATTCTAAAATCCTCCCGTTACCCACACTGATTCTCTATATTTTTGCATCTTTTAAATCACGGATTAAAACATTTAATTGTAGTAATTAACGCAAGATGCTTCCCTTGCTTGTGCAGAGCCAGGGGGCACGACTTCTTGGATTCTTATTACATCGTATAATGTCAATTATTGCTATGAAAATTGTTTAAAAAAAAGGTCTGGTTTCAATTTCAACGCACATATCTATAATGTCAGTTGCAACTCAAAAGCTTCACTTATGTAGGAGGAAGATAATTAGACTGCATGCATATTCCATGCGCCCTCTATTTAGTGCTATTGGTATAGAATTTCTTTCTAAGAAAATTTCCTGAAAATCTTCTCCTTTCTCGAACTTTTATAAAAAAGAATTTAGCCAAATTCCAACACGCATTCCTTTCAATCTATCCTTGAATGAATTTCATTTAAAACAATTTGATACAATGAATATTCCCCCCACCTCTCACTTCAGGCAATTGCAATATCCTTAACTGTTTCTGACAATCGGTGCGAAACGAATTGGCCATGCTGGAATGGAAATGTAGCGCATATACGAGAAAAAAGGAGAGTATGGTATTCTTTATGACTAGTAGATAGGTATACTCCTCGTATATTTTTAATGACTCATTGCCCTTCATTCAAAATCCTTTACTTACCATGAGAATATGTAAACGAATCCTTAGCAAATTTTTGTCGTCAATTTGTAAATGACACTCTTTTTATTTTCCTTTAGCATTTAAATTCACAGTCGGTCTAATTAGATGATACACTATAACCCTATACTTCTGATATTCTCATCAAAGCTGATACTATAATTAACCTATTAACAGATTGGTTACGCCAAACCACGCCACTCAGAGAAAACTTGCAGTAGGCTAGAACGGAGCGTTCGTTATATTAAAACATTTCAGGATATTTTTAGGCAATGTAATTTCTGCCTGATCAGTAAAAACACTAACTCGTATTACGTTCCAAATACAACATTTGTATGAGAAGTATCGGTAACAATTTTTTCCAGACTTATGCGTCGAGTGCTGAATTCAGACCGTTGGTTAAGTGTTCGCATGGTCGCAGATCGTATTGGCATTGATAAGATGACACTGAACACCATTATCACTGAAAATTTGGCGATGCAAAACATCTGAGCTAAACTCATCCTCCCGAAGGTCTTTGGACAGACGACCAAGAACAGATTCGAGTATCTCTCTGTTTCGGAAGACCTTCCGCAACGCGTTGAATAAGACCTCGACTTTTCAACAGTCCCAAATTGGCACCAGCAGACTATTTTCTATTCCCAAAAAGTGAAATCCTCCCTCGAAGGACACCATCATGGAACCCTCCCGTCCGTACCATCAAAGAAAATTGCATGCGTAACCTTAAGGACCTTCCGGAATCCACCTACCAGGTCACCTTGAGTCGTGAAAAAGCCTCTAGCAAAAGTGTGTCGACGTTCAAAGGATGTCCTATGAAGACGTTTGAGGCATTGTTGCAATATCTAAAATAAATATATTTTTCCGAAAACTTTCCCGATACTTTTTATACAAATCATGTATAAAATTAAATTAGAAAATACATTTATTTTCAAGTTGTATGTTTCCATTACACTGCTGTCATATCAAGACCATTACATATTTTAAAGTACCTCAATAATTTGGTATTTATAGAAATTCTTCGGCTTCAAAATGGCTGATAACTTTTGATCCAAGAATGAAATATAACGTACTTTGTGAGGGTAAGATGAATCATTCCCCTCTGCAGCGCGATAACGGGAGCAGTTTGAAGGGTGCTCCATTGCCTCTCCATCTCCCTCGGACTTCGATATGTTTGGAAGACAAAAGATATGGGGTAAACGATGATCTACGTTTTAAATAAATTAATTTGGATAAGCAGTAATACACTTGCGCGACGTCTTACCATTGGGCATCCCATGAAAGCCAATTTTCAGTCTACCTAAGAAGGAATTTTTCTCCCATTAGGTTTTAAAGATAGGTGAAAACGTTTTACACCGCCATTAGTATCCCAAAACGCAATTCTTGCATTCTTTGGTATAATCGTGTTTGCATACCCAAAATTGAATCGCTGAGCTCGCCCCGTTTCTCAAGCAATTCCACCTCAGGAACGCTTTCGCGAAAAGATACGCCTGATTCGGTGCAATTAGAAACTACGGCACACTCGACCGGCATCAATCGATGGAGAACAGTTTCAAACTGCAATGACGTAAGCGTGATGAAAATGACGTATAAAGAATGGGATGCATGTATGGAAAGGCGCCTTTGATACAGGTTGTATTTGCAGTGTTCCTCAACCCTTGTGTTGCATGTACGGCTCTTGCGTTGCCATTCGCAATATTAACCCATGTTTTCATAAAGAATTCTTATTTTAATACCAAAAGGAAAATATGGAAAGAACGCCTGCATACCATTAACACAGTTATCTTTTAAGATGTCAATAAATGTTTGGTTTTAGGCTTCGAAAATAAACTGACTTGCTGAGACCAATATCTTCCATTCTACCCTATCCTTCTCCTCTATTCTCGACTAGATATCGTAGACTCAAGGACTCCTTCTTCTCACGGACAATACGGGATAGCAACGGCAGGGTTAGAGACAGCAAAAATCCCACTTTCCATCCACAGCGTCTATGAAGATGCATGCGCTTTCACTAATCTCGAGAGTTCTGCTGTCAATTCCCTTCCCGCGTGACTGCATGGGACTGCCATTTAATGAACGTAGTTCTCATTACAATATTGCCTACCCTTCTTTGTTGTCTTGAAGCTTCCCGTTGCATCTCTCGTCTCTCTCTCTCTGTTGAGGGGGGATGCGTCACACTGCCCGATGCCTGCAGTGGTGTGTCGCATTCTCTACCAGTATGACTTTAGGGGCGGATGCTATGAGTTGGATGTCCATGCAATAGTAAAATTTCTCCCTCTTACTTTTAAATACTTCATGACCTGTCCTCTCATGGTGGAGAATGTACTTTTATATTAATGGCTTTGGTCAATTTTTATTCCCTTTTTTCGCATAAAAAATAATTAATTTTTTAGGTGAATTAACCCTTGTTTTGAATTAATCAATTCCTCCAGCATGTATACAAATTTTCACGTTAATTGGTAGTTCTTTTTCTTAATATTTTCCCCTTCCTCTCCCATATCCTCCCTAATCACTTACCCTTTCAACCTGATGCTTGCACTCCCTACCATATACATTGTTTTGGTGGATCGCGGGGTATTTAAGCTGATGTCGATCCTTGCATACCTCTTCTTCGCGCCTCTTCATCTCTCTCTCTCTCTCTCTCTCTCTCTCTCTCTCTCTCCCTGTTAATCCCTCTCCCTTCCTCATTAAGGTTGGGTACATACTATACATTCGTTTCATCCATGACTATCTGTTCCTTGTGGCGTTTAATATTAATCTTGAGATTTCCTCAATCATACACACTCAATAGTTTCTCCACCTACCCCCTCTTGTACCATGCGCCTGTTTGATTATTTCATTATTATTTGTACTTTTGACCTTTTCACTAACATTAATTTCATACTTGGCCACTGTCGGTGTGTCCACGCTACATTATTTAATTACTAATTCATTCCTCGCTTTTCACTTCCTATTTTGACCTCAAGCACTCTTCCAGCAGTCCATGCCCAACTCAGTCGGTCTGCACTATGCTTATTTCTGGAATATATAAGCTACTTGTTCTATATATTAGTGTGGGGCGGAATGCACTTGCCGTTTTGCCACCTTAGACCAATAAGAGTTCCGGAGGAATCTTGGGCATTTGTGGAATTCTAGCGTGGTATTTATGTTGTATTTTTTAGCCGTTGTTTATGAAGATAGGATTTTCATTATTCTTGTTCAGCGGAGAAGACATTTTTTTACGTAGTACTCTGCATGCAACCGCTGAGGTAATTGGCAGGAGGTTATTAACACCAGACTGCCCTTGACCCAAAACCCCTTCTCCCCTTGCGCGGTCGGATGGTTTTCTGATCACTTATCGCTAGTGGGAAAAATAAAATCTTAAATCAATCCGTTCCGCACTTAAATTCTCGATTTTTTATGGAAATAATAACGCATTTCTCGCATCTGAACTGTTTTAGCGTTTATTTACTTGTTAAAAGAGTTTCCAAAATTTTGATTTAAATCACTAAATATATTCTAATGCCTCTAAACTAAAACTAAAAAAAGAAGTTAGTTTTCATGTTAATGTACTATTTTAGTTATTATTATTGTTTGTCTACCGTTTACATTTGTGTTCAAAGACATAATTTTATTTTTAAGCAATCTCAGTGGAAACCCTTTTCGGCAAACAGCCATGGGGCCCGTAGTGCCGTCAAATAAGATTCCACGTGTACCCTTAAGGACCTTCCGGAATCCGCCTATCAGGGAGCCTTCGAGTCGTTGAAGAGTCACTGGAAAAAGTGAGTCGGCGCCCAAGGGATGTACTTTGAAGAATTTTGAGGCATTACAGCAAGATATGAAATAACATATTTTCCCGATACTATTTATGCAAACCTTGTATCTTCTGCATGTAATCTTGGTACTAAGAAATTAATTAATGGTACAAGAGATCTTTCTGGATCCTTGGTGGGCACATCGCCCTGAAAATTTTGAGAAACGATGTGATTTTTACGAAAGATAAAAAAATTTTTTTTATGATCTTCATGTAAAATGAAATTGTATCCTTTGATTTTGTCAACTTAAATCTTATGTGAGAAATGGTTATAGGTTTTAAATTGTGGAAACATTTTTATACTCATTATAGTAAATAGAATAGCTTGATAAACTTTGACAACTCATTTATTTTATCGCCATGTTTTTTTACTATATGAACTTATCAAGGTTTCACTTTCTAATGACCATGAGTTGACCTCTTCGCAGTTCCCTCTCCTAAATATTCGCACTCCAAATTCACGACCGGTCACTCACCCAAAAAAAGTGTTGAAGCGTGATGGTCTCCATAGTAATCTTTGTTTACTCCATTATTAGGAGAATTAACGGCAACGGCAAGAGTGGAGTGTTTCGCCACACTGTAAAACATAAATGAGGCAAGAGATTTTAATGAGTGCAATAGAAGAAAAATGGGATCATATCAAATAGGTATATTGAGCGCCGCAAACGAAGCAATAGGAACAGTAAATAGGAAAAAGACAAGGAAACCATGGATTACAGAGATAATAATCATAAAAATATCACAGAAGAAAATGGAAGAATGTGAACACAAAGTTAAGGAGAAGGAATAATTAACTGTCAAATGATAAACTGAGTCTGGAAACAAATAGAGCGAAGGAAGTGTGGTGGAAGACACATTGCCAGGATATGCAAAGTTTACAAAGGAAGGGTGTAATTCATCTACATCTACATCTACTTAATACCCCGCGAGTTGCCTCAAAGGTGTGTGGCGGGGGGTGTTGGGACACCACCCGTAATTAAAATATCCACAAAAAATATCATGGCATACATTCATGCAATAGCATACACATGCACCTACAAATAAATATACCTTTTTTTCTTTGCAATGTTTAATTTTGTTCCAACTTGTAAATGCAATGTTTTCAATATTTCTAAAGTTACTTCAGTTTCTCACTGTTATGATTTCTGATTGTTCGGGAAAAGAATGAGTATTTGTATCTATCTGTACTGGAATCTATCTCGTAATTGGTACACTTAACGGGAATGCGAAGGCACTCTTAGGAAGTATGAAGAAAAAATCCGTGAAAACAATCAGGAAAATTATTAATGGAGCCAGGAGAGATTCCTGAGGGATGGAAGGAATATTGTATAAAGAAAAAATATGGGAAAGGCTTTAGGCTCACAAGCTTAAGCATATACAGTCAATATGACGTAAATGAGTACTCGACTAAGGTTCAGGCTTACTTGACGGCAAGATGGGAAGGGCATTAAGGGAATTGAAATCAAATGATCTCGTGAGAGTCAATAGCATTCCCGCAGAACTACTTAGTAGTGTGGAAAAACGTTGGAGGAAGAGTTTTATGGACTATTTCGTAGCTTTTATGAGGAAGGAATATGGCCGGAAGATATTTTCAAATCAGTGTTGGTTTCCATTCCGGAAAAAAGGGAAAGGAAAAAGGCATATGAGGACTAGAAAACAATGAATTCGATTTCGCACGAAGCAAAAGTGGTACTCATGTTCATCAGCTAGAGAATGGAGGGCAGGTCAAATGATCATTTATCGGTTGATCAGTTTGGGCCAAGGAAGGGGAGAGCCACGAGTGATGTTATAGCAATAATGAGGTATATAACATATTATACAATCAGGATGTATTCGCGCATCATGAAAATGCTCCTAAAATGGTTTTTCAACTGGCTCCAGCTGGAATACTTGTCTATTTAGCATAATACATTGTAAGTTCCAAAAGTAATGCAATTGAATTTTCCGCGCCGCTCCAATTGATTGGAGTGGGATCAAACTACTTGGAGTAGGTGGGGGATGCGCTAAGCTTTGCCACAGAACCGGTCTCAGTGCTCCCTAAGCTGTGGAAGCGGCAGAACTTCAGTTATTGCGCGCAAACCTTGTCAAGAAAGAAATTGAATCGACGATCTAGCAAAGTTATGAGATTGCTCAGTTTTTTGCTAACTGAAAATATTTCTTGATGTGACTAGCAAAATGATTCGCGGGAATAACGGGGACTCTGCTCTGTCCCATTCACAAGTTTCGAGGTGGTTAAAGGCCTTTAAGGAGGGCCGGGAAGAGGTCCACGACGAACAACAACGTTCTGTGCGGCCGTCAACCAGCAAAACCGACAACAATGTGACTCGTGTTCGACAATTGTTAGACTATGACCGTCGATTAAGTATCAAGATGGTTACCAAAGAACTGAACTTGTTGTCTACTGTTGTGTTTGGCATTGTTACTGAAGATTTAGCGATGAGCAGTCTGCGTCAAGTTCGTGCCCAAGGTGTTTGCCACAACGCGCTACGAGCCCGCGAGGTTCTCGCCAAGCACCAGGTGCCAACGCAGCCCCAACCCCCCCTATAGTACTGATATCGCCCCTTTTTGTTCCCTCGGATTGAGACAGCCCTGAAAGGAACCCGTTTTTCGTCCATAGAAGAGATCCAATCAGCCGTGACGAAGGCCTAGCGAGAGGTCCCCGAAGACGCCTTCCAGGGCGCGTACCGATCATGGCAGAGTCGCAGGGAAAATCGCGTAGAGGCCCGAGGACAGTACTTTAAAAAATTTTAAGTGTCTGTGCAAACCTGTTCAATTAATTACTTTAAGAAAAATACCTTTTGGAATGCACCCTGTATAAATCTGTGGTGGAAAGGTTCAAATGTGTACAATACACATATCAATTAATGAATACAAATTAATTCATCCGATAAACCATTTCGACGGTTAGTTGCGCACCTGCCATAAGAAGCCGGCGTCAGAAGAGTTCTCCGGCGTTGTGTTTCCCAGCGGGAGACATCTCCAGACGCAACCCACGCCGAGGTCGAAAGCCGCCGTTAAAACGTCACCCACTCTCGGTCCCAGATGGGGTTTCGACGAACCCTTCCTCACTCCTTCCCGCCCCCGCCCCTTCCGCCCACACCCTCTCTCCCGCCTCCTGACACTTTCCAGCCCCTCCGCCACCCCCATTCCCTGTGACGTCATCGCGGCGGGTCATCCCACTTCGCCAGTGACGTCACAACTCGCCCACGCGGAAAGGGCATCGTTCCGCATTTCAATGGGCGGGACGAACGAAATTGTGGGAGGGATTCAGGTCCCGTGGGTAGTTCGCAATGAACCCGTGCTCCGCCTTCTTCAATACCGCTGAGGAATTGAGTGAGGAGGAGCGGGAGATCTACGTGAACTGAAATGGCTCAGTGTATGTAACCGAATAGTCACTTCTGGGAATAATTAAGTGCGTGTTTTAAGGCGGGGCGAAGTTCGGAGAAAATTAGTTGCTCGATTCATAGATTAATCAACCATAGGATATGTGCAGTTCAATTCAAAGTTATCCACAACCCATCAAGAGCAAATTAAATTTTACATTTCCTCATTTCAGGAAGTCGTCAGAATTCCTTGAACAGATAATGAATACTCTGGATTTATTTAATATCAAATTTGAAGAGGGTCCTACAAATTCTTCAACTTCGGCTGGTATGCCAGTTCTGTGGTTACTTCAATTATGGAAAATATTGTAATTACTGGTCGTCATTTTTCTTTGAAAAGTTTCGCTCATGAAGGTCACATTAAGACACGAGAGAACCCATGTGCTTTCTACATTTAGGAAAAAAAGTTATTTTTTGTCTCATTCTTGATTTATATATAGGGAGGAGCTCCCGAGAAAAAAAGATGAGTTTTTAAAAACCGATCTCAGGCCGATGAAAGAGGTTTTTTTGATGAAAAGTTACTATTTTCTGGCTTCGCTAATTACACTCGAACGTTTCAGCTTCCTACGTTCAATGGTATTTTTAGGGCTAAGTTAGCGCATTTTCTAACTCAAATAAGTTTTTCATTTTATCAATATTGATGCAGCTCCTGAACCTAAATTCGTCGGTTTCGAGCATGATGTACTACAAAGCAAAAAATAAATAATCCTCGATCTTATTTGGTGGCACTTTACTGAAAGCATATCTAATTTTTTCCTCACTCAAAGAATATACTTTGTATTTCCATACAAAATATTTATTCAAACTTATGAATAATAAAGTTATGCGGAAATACACATCGTGTTCTTGGAATCATTGATGACGTGTTCACAAAGTAATGCTGTGAAGTGCATCATATAAATTTTGCCTGACTGAGGCACTGGATGTATTCAGCTCAATTTAATAACGCTTAATAACACTGCCTATATTGCCACTTGCATGCCCATTAATTGGAAGCTTTTGATTTCCTGGAAATAGTGGAAACTCTGAATTCAACACCAAACAAATTAAATCCGACAGAAATAGAATGAAACTTTTTGTTACTTTTAAACTGTACTGAGAAATTTAATGCATAATATTTGTTTTTATTGAAATAACATGCATTAGGATATGCATTACATGTGCCCACTAACCTGGGTACTAAAAAAATAATGCATTTCATTTAATTCAGTTTCATTACAATATGAATACAATCAATTATTTTCGCATCATTTGGCAATAATATATGCATGTTTTTCTTTGTTTATGTTGGCTTTTTTGCTTTAAGTATGCGAAGAACAATTTCCTCCATCAAAAGTCGTATTTAAATGTCTACATGCTGTACATCTTTTAAGTTCCATCACTCCTGTTAAAGATGAACACATCATTCAATATCAAGAAATGCAAAGGAAAGTAGTTGACTAAACAGAGATAAATATGTTTCGGTAGTAAAAATTTCGATCGATAGTTTTAGAGAATGATTCTCTCAATCCGGTGGGTGATTTCTCGAGCGAGTAGTTCAAAACGCTTTTCTATTCTTAGTGTTGGAGATAGTTCCAGAAAAATTAGGCATAACTGTATTCCCTCAAAAATTGGGCAATTATTTTAAATAAAAAAATTATAATTTTTTAAAACATAGTTCCCTGCAAGCCACTGCAAGGGTGTGTGGCAGGGGGTGATTATCGTACACACAAGGCTTAATGACCAGGTAAAATGACTTCCCATTCACAAACCCGCGCTTTATGAACAAAAGAAGTGTCGAAGTCGAAATAGCAAATAAACCGTGCGTAACAACAGAGCGGGAATGGAAATTAAAAACAACCAATGCGCCTTAAAAATAGAAGTAGCAAAGATGATAAAGCTATCTTTGGCAAATTAAACATAGTATTAACACAAAAGTTTAAGGAAAGATTATTAAAAGAGATCAATGTGTGATATGTGAGGATAGCTAGAGAGAAAAGGGCACTAAGATACGTTATGTTGCATAAAAGGCAAGAAATTTTACAGATGAAAAAAAGGGCAAATTCAAGCGATATAAATTTAGGAAAAAGATTGAAAAGTGAAAATTAATAAAATTGATGTAAGGACAATATGGAAGGAGTATATAGAGGTCCTGGAGTGTTGGAGACACGTATCAAGAGAGAAACCTGATCCATCGGGCAAAGAAGCGGAGGGGGAGATAGAAGACGATGAGAGAAGTTGTAATTTAATAAAGGTGGAAGTAATATTAGCAGTCAAAGTCATGAAAAAAAATCAACAAAATTAAACAAGGTTCCTTTTGAATTCTTGAAATGCCTCATAAAGGAGCGAATAAAGGAACTATCAACTATATGAAATAGAATGTATGTTACTGAAATATAGTATGGTCAGAGAACCTCGTGAGAACAGTAAATTAGGAATTGTTAGAAGAGTATTGAGGAACTATGATGAAAATATCAAATATAAATGTTATTTTTCGTTCATTATACCGCATTTAGAATATGCTGCTAGTGCATGGGACCATCATTAGGTTGTATTGAGTGCCAAATTGGATCCCGTGCAGCGTAGAGGAGCTAGATTTGTAGAACGTTTTTATGTCAAACATATAGCATGATTTTTTCTCTCCATTTTTGATTGATGCTTTTATAACACTCTGTCCTCGGCATCGTCATAACATTCCACGTCATAGTAGTCGCAATTCTCACCTGCCTTCCAATACTGCCAGATTGGTTGGTTGTGTAAGTGGGATTGATTGCCGAATTAGATAGATAAGCTAGATTTGTTAAGCGTTGCTATGACAAAGTGAGGAGCGCATCAGAAGCTCTAGAGGAGCTAGGTTGGGAACACCCAAGAGGCGAAGGTTAAATCACAGTTTAAATCTCTTTCATAAATTGGAGGGGTGACGCTTTTGTAATGATGTTAAAAATGTGTTACTAGCCCAATCGTGCTACGGTAGGAGAGATTATGTCGATAAATAAGAGAAATTAAGTGTAGAACAGATAGATTTAAGATGCCATTTATTCCACGAACGGTAAGGGATCAGAATAAAATAACGTTTGTTCGACCGCACTAGGAGGGAAAGGTGTTTTGGGTCAAGGGTAGTCTGGCGTGTAATAACCTCTTGCATACCACCCTAGCAGTGACTGGCAGGGTATCGTTTAAAAAAAACAGATATGACACATATTCTTCAAAAAGCAGCGGTCAAAACTTGTTTGAAGCACTGAAAAACCAGCCTAATTGAACATTCCACTGAAATACTGCTAAAAGCATTTAATTAGAGACTTTTAAGAATGAGTGAAGAGATTGAGGGGAAGAAGAGTTAGGATTCAGAAGGAAGTGATAGGCAGTGGTGGTGACATTGGACTAAGACGGATCATTCGAAAGTAATTTAGAGAAAAAGGAATGAATCTTGAATTAATCAGTTTTATGTGCATAGGAAAAGCGTTTGGCGAGTTATAATGGATTAGGCCGATGGAGATTCTCAAAACAAAGAAGGTAGACCGAAGAAAAATCAAAGGGTTATACATGATACAAAAAGGTGCCGTTCGAGTTACTGTTAAAAGTCTGACAGATTGAATATAACTGAACAGATGAACGAGTCAGGGGAACTGCCTGACACCAACTTATTCAATATTGATATTGAGGACATGAAAAGTAAAATTTTGAGAGAAGAAAATGAGATGTATATTGGAAGGACTACATTTGATTTCCTCATGATATGGGGGTACCGGCCGATGCCACTCTTTCACTTCAGAGAGTTGTGACAACAGTAGAGTAGAGAGTGAGTGAGTATGGGATTAGGATGAAGTTGGAAAGACGAAAGTGGTGAGAATTAACGACGGAGAGTATTTGGGTATCATGACAAAGGAAGAGAGAATGGAGCAGGCTTCAAGACACAGATACCAAGGGAGTATGTTGTCGGAGAATTGAATAAGTGAGTAGGTTGAGCTTAAAACAATTATAGCCGTTGCAAAGGTAACCCCAAATGAAACGGAAAACCTACTATGCATAAATTCTAAAATACAAAGTATGTCCAATAAATACGCGAACTGAGGCCATAAAAACTTTATGTAGCAAACTTTAGTCCACATCGATTTTGTCACATGTTCAAAGTACTCTCCATTCGTTGCTATGCACTTCTTCCACCATCTTGTCCACTTTTTAAAGCACCCTTGGAAGTCGTCGGTAGTTACGCTTTTTAGTTTTCTCGTCGTTTCTTGCTTTATTGTGTCCACATCTTCCCAGTGATGTCCCCCCCATCACATTTTTGTATTTTGGGAATAGGGAAAAGTTCCAGGGGGCAAGAAGAGTGACAAAGAAGGGTGGTCATGGATGGCTATTAAAGTTTTTGCCAGAAAATGGCGAACAATCAATACAGACAGCTTGGGCACCATCTGTGCACAAATATTTTTAACCCTAATGTTCGGTTAAATAGTGTGCGCTGTTGATTTTCCTAAATTCAGTTCATCGGCTGTCATTTGGATAGTTTTTCGACGATCGGTAAGGACACGGGACCACACACGATCAATGTTGTCGTCAACAAAGGTGGTTGAAGGTCGTCGTGGCCCAGCATCATTCGTGGCGTCTTGTCAACCATCTTTAAAACGCTTAATCCACTTGAAAACGGATGTTTTCTTCTGAGTATTATCACCTTAAACAGCTGTCAACATTTCAGTGATTTCTTGATAAATTCTACCGCACTTCACCAAAAAACTTGATGTTGATTCGTTGTTCCGTGATTTCGTCAATTTCCATTTTCGACAAACAGTAAAAAACAAGGACAACAGAAACCAACATAACTGGCACCATACGCACAGCACGACGATCCGCCAAGCACGGACAACTCATTGAGTCTCAGACAACTAGCGCCGCTAGTGGGCGGGGCTACTAATAGTCCGCGTCATGGCCACCAGTTTGCACCAGTTCGCCTATTTAATTGACAGACCTCGTAGAGCTGCGTTGAGTGTTCTAATAAACGGATATGAAGTAAATGCCTTGAAGAAAGAAGGGGAGAGAGGGAGAGAAAGGATCACAGCTTGCGAAACGTGGTTGTAGAGAATGAGAGAAAGAATAAGACCAGTGGAGAAAACAGTGAATAAGAAATTGTTAAAACGAGTTATCGACGGAAGAAAACTTGGAATAACTATTCTGAAGAGAAAAGAAGACTTGATTGGACGCGTGAGAAAAGGTCAAAAAGTACTGGCGTGGGCTATTAAAGGAATGGTCGCAGTTTTAGGGGAGGCGACCGACAGTTGAGGTCATATGCGCCATTAGGTATGGGCAGGAAACCCGGCGTCGGCATTAGCCTACACTTAACGAAAGGCGCCAAGGGGTCGGCAGCTTAACGTCCCATCCGACGGACGGCCTACTCACTCTAAGGGCCCTCCACAAAGCACTTCAACTAGGCATCGGGATACCACTAAAAATATTTGCCACAATTTGTACTACTGAAAAATATCTCTGGGATTCGAGCCCGGGCCCTCTGGGTGGGAAGCCAGCATGTTAGCCACCATTTCGATCCCCCTTGAAGAAATAATAGATGAGAAAATAGAAGAGAAAGAAAGAGACTAAAATATATAGCTTATTTAATAAGAAAGGGAAAGGATGAAATGAGACCAGGGAACAGGTGAGTGAGGACGGAGACAAAGGTGTTGCACGAGACCTGAAAACAGGGCGAACACCATGTGATGTGGAGCCTTTAGTTGGTTTAGCGTGAACAATTGAGGGATGAATTTTGCATGAGAAACTAATGTGCGTAAATTAATAATAAAAAGAAATTTTCTAAAAGGATAAATAGTGCTGCAAATTATTACAAATTCAGTAAGAAGAATTATTTCAACAAATTAGCTAAGGATTTGACACCTCCTCCTCTTGGGCGTCGCTATGCGTGCAAGGTGTCGATTACATAACTTTTCGATCGTAAATGATTCATTGAAGTTAATTCAGTTGCTGTCGTATCACTGCCGTAAACAATTACCTGTTCTTCAGACATGAGGCCGTGAGAGGTGAAATTTGTCAATAATTGGCGAATTTCCACTCAAATCAAGTACAATGAAATTCTATGCGTAGATAAAACGTGTAGACACATACTAAAAGATATTGTACTTTTCCACAGACTTTATTTCAAGGTACAACGCGTTTTACCGACTCGTGGTATCATCAGGTAAATATTTCATTTACCAGCACTGGAATATAATATACGCTTAGGTCAAAGGGGAGGGGGTGACTATGGTTGAATGTTGAAGGTGTGGGTCGGAGTTATTTGGGTAAGGGAAGAGGCGGTTGTGCCGTGGCTATGCCGTGGCATGGGGGTGGGGTGGGGTGGAGGGGCGATCAGGTACATTGAAGGGTTGGTTTTTGTTTTTTCCACTTAAGGTTAGTTTCTCGGAATGGAGTGGGGAGGGTTGCGGGTACAAATGTTCATTACAAAGGGTCGTTCTGGGGTCGGCGAAGTGTCTTCCTATCCCAATTTGCTCGACAGCGTCCATTTTTAATCCTTTAAGGGGTAATATGCAGCATTTCGGGAAATTAATTGCTATTGTGATTGCATTCTATGAAATTATTGTCAAAGAGAGAGTTGAAATTCTGATTTTTGTGACTCTTGGTGTCTTCTTTGGTTCGTGCCTTGAAATTTCTCCCTCCCTGACCGACATAAGAGATGTTGTAACTATCGCATTTCAGTTTATTTATGCTTCATTTGTGAAGTTTTTCCTTTTTTATTTACCATTGGCTATGATTTTGGGATAGAGTAAGGGTAAGAGTAATAGACTGCTTTGATTTAGGTAGGCACGCGTAGCTGATTCCATTTCCATGATTGGAGATCTCAGAGAATAGACATCAATGGAATGGGATCGAGCACCAATTGAAGTCTTCCGATTCTGCGGACTGCGGAGGAAATCCTTTATAATAGGATTGCTTTTTTCTTTTTTCGAAGTATATTTCCTACTAGATTAGGACAGTATCCATTTTTTGCGGCTATGCGTCTATTAATAATTGCCTTAAGGTCCACACTGATTTCGTTGGGGGAAAGAGGGGCGTGCAAGAGGCGGTGGATCATCGAGTGGAGGGCTGCATGTCTGTGAGGAAAATGGTGGGCGGAATCATTGGGAATTATGTTATCTGTATTTGTGGATTTAGGTATTAACTGAAAAATCGAGGAAATTAATTTTGCCGTTGGCGTATTTTCCTGTGGAGAATAAATATTTAGATGGAGTGTGTTGAGGTAAATGAGAATTTTATAAACATCACGAAACAAATACACCACATTTCTCACGTGTTGATTGCCAGCATTGAAAAGATTAAAGATTTACCAAGTGGATAGGGTTAGAGCCACCCTCTTGGGTTCTAAACGTCCCTTCCCTACGCTCAGTACGAATCCTACGGCAGTAATTCTAATTTGCTCACTGCGAACTGTTAAAACGTGCGCTGCAATAGAAGATCGAGAGTTGTTAAGTGCGATCTGTGATTAGGAATTCACTGGCAAAAAAACACAAGTCAATGGAAATTCATAGGCAACTTTGTGAAGCGTACGGACCCGGAATAATGAGTGAAGGCAGTGCTGCCTCAGCTTAAAACGTCCGCACCAATGTTCTCGACATTGACTGCAGTGGTCGGCATAGCCTTCTGACAGATGAACTGAAATGGAAAATCAGCGAAAAAATTCGTTAAAATCGCCGATTAATGATGCCAGATCTCTCGCTAGACGTGGCTTGCAACACAGTTCTTTGTTAGTGACGTAGAATTGCATGCTGGTATAAACAAGTGGTTAAAATGTAACGCGGCAGATTTCTTCAGGGACGGAATTGAAATCCTCGTATATCGTTATAAAAATGCCTCAACTTAAATGGCAACTGTGTAGAAAATTAGCGAAAAAAGATCCTTTTAAAGGTTTATAATAAAACATTGTCTTGTCAATAGGTTCATAGGTTATTTCAGAACGTATGCTACTCTCTGAACAGCCTTCGTGGAACCAACTTGGAAAGTAATTGAAGTTTTTCGGTGTCCATGGGGATCCTTCCTGAAGTGTTAACTCCAGTGACTCTACGTTTCCACTGGCCGCCATTGTCACCAGTTCTACAACTCCTCCCTCGGCGTCAAGCGTTCACGCTTCGGTCTTACCGTCTGTTCAGGTAACCCAGTTATTTGTCGATCAGCGTTTTGCTCACTCTTCCCGATGAGCGTCGGGAGGAATCTCTGTCCTCCAGTGACTTCCCTCCTCCTCTCCCTCCGTCCTCATCCATCACCCACCCACACACGCTCGCCTCCGTCCCGTCCACCCACCTCCGACGTCGACACAGAAGATTGGCGAAAATCTCATCGTCCCCGCGGAGTTGCAAGGAAGAGAGCGGAGTGGGGGTAGAAAGGGGGAGAGGGGAGGGGTAGGAAAAGGGGGGGGGCAAAGGAGGCAAGGTGGTGGACACTTGGTTGGGTCCCATAATTCCCCGCTCCCTCTCTCTCTCTCGTTCTCCGCTTGAGATCACGGGAGAGCGGAAAGTCGGCCGGCAGCGCAGTGCGGGGACGGAGGAGGGAATGTTCGGGGAGTGTGGAAGGGGGTTGGGGGAGGTTAGAAGTGATTTGGAGTAGTTCCCCCGCCTCCGAGGTACATCCTTGCGGCGAGGGAGCCGCTCGCTTTCCACTCCGGTCCGAAGGATGGGGAAGGGATGATGTTGTCTGCCTTCCCCTCCCGCGCACCCCCGTCCCCCGTCGAGCGGAGCGCTAAGAACGCCCCACTGTGGCTTGCTTCCCTCGCCGGCCCGTCACAGGCGCCGTTCGTTTCCGCCATCCGAAAAAAGCGAAGGAAGTGCGGCTCGAAGCCTCCACTGCGGTCCTGGATTCGGGCTGAGTCATCACCTCGACACGCAATACTCCTCGATTCGCTCAAATTAATATTACTCTTTACGTTGCAGCATAATTTCAATGATAAGTGGCTTAGGGTTTTTCTTCATAGTTGATCTAAATCTTGTTTAAGTCTTACTCTTACTATCAGCTTGTCGTGCATGCGCATACAAGTAATATTTTATTTTTAATTAGTGTCTGACACTTAATCAATATTAAATTTGGAGATTACATGCCTGTTATGGGATCACCCCTAGCAACACACCGTAGACGTAGTTTACAGAGAGATGTATACGGCTGTTACTGGCGATTTTACAAGCGACGAAGTGAATCTACCAGGGTAGTTTGAAAGGTTCCCGGAATCACCAACAGATGTCAGCGCTAGCGCAACAAGTTTCCCGCGTAGTAATTGGTAATCCTTTATGAGTAAACGCGTAACGCATTAGTGCTCTGGGAAGAGATCTGTGGTGCCTCTCTGCTGTTGTTCCCGTGTAATGATTCGTGAAGATGGAAAAAAATTAAGATTCGAGCTGTGATTAATTACTTCTTTAAGAAAGGTATGAAATCATAAGAAATCCATACGGACTTTTAGAACGCTTTAAGGGATTCTGCTCCTTCATATTCAACTTTTGCTAGTTGGACAAAAGAGTTTAAGTTTAATCGGGAGAGCTTAGATGATGATCCGCGTGGTGGTCGGCCAAAATGTGCCACTGCCCCAGAAATTATTACACGAGTGCATAATATAGTGGTGGATGATCGCCGCCTGAAAGTGCGCACAATTACTGAAGCTGTAGGGATGTCGCCTGAAGGGGCAGATCGCAATGGAATTGGTTATCACCTAAGTATCTGGCACCGGAGTAAAATTAAGCTGACAAGCGAAATCACAGACCTGGAAATAAAAGAGCACTTCGGTGAAACAAACATCTAGACATACTTCCACACACACACACACACACACACACACACACTTTGTAATTCCACACACAAAGTGTGTGGAATTACAAAGCCAATTATTTCATTACATTTCAATATGTTATGGAAATTCCACAAAGTTACGCCTGAGACAACAAATTTTATACTTTTCCATGGTTGTGAATAATGGCAGCTGGGGAAAGGTGAATGTTGAAAGCATTGAACATGTGATAAAACAGTGGATTGATTCAAGACTAAGCGGAGGGACTGACTGAGAGATTCTTTAAGGAGATAGGTAGAAGGAGAAGTTCATTGAAAGCTCTGAAAATAAGAATGGATTAATGTATTTGACACATTTCTTGAATTGATGGACTTATGAAAGCAGTCGTCGAGAGAGAAGTGGGCCGGGGTAAATTCAGAGGAAGGCCCCGGATATGAGATGCATGGAATAAATAATGGCAGACGTCAAAGAGAAGGAACATGTAGAAGAAACATTGAATGGAGATGGCGACATGTCAATCTTGTGATTGATGAGCCGTGAAAATGATGACGAGAAAACGCAGAGTAGGTGAATGCTAAAGAGACATCCTTCCAATATATACAAGAAATGTAATCTCTCCAATAAAAACGTTGTTTATCATAACAACATTTTACTAATCTGGGGCCCCGGGCGCAATGATGAATGGCTTTGAAGGTTCAGTGACGCAATCAGATTCCCGAGGAAGATTGGCGTGGCATCCGATTCGGGTGGTTGAAGGTCTCCTCCATTGCTAGTCCTCTTCAGCAACCCCTCATCTCATCTCCGCCGCATGCGAGTGGCCGGTACAGTCGCCCGCGGGCCAGTCGAAAGCGCGCCCCCGTGCGGCTGCATGCGACACTGCCGCCCGCCACGCCAAATGCCCTCGCCATCGCTGCGGAGGAAATTGGTTCCTCCGCCCGCCTCCTCCTCACGCCCGGGGCTCGCCCGACCTCTTCAGACGAAGATTCAAGCGCGATGGGAAACGCCCGTGGGCGGCGGAGGCGGCACCTGATACTCTCCTGTTTTCCTCTCGAATTCCATCCGAAGACTTCCATCTACCTTCCCATTAAGTGGAAAATTTGATGAGGCGCTCTAAATGCCTTTGTGGATGTTCCATTTCGGAAAATAGCGTCTCTGTCTTCGACTATTTTCTTCCACTCTTCGTTACGTCAAATTGCTTACTGCAGTTTTAATCTTTCTCTTTCGCACTTCTGAAGCACTTATTTTTTTCGTTTCCCAAGAGATTACTAGAGCCGTCTACTTATCAGGTTATGGAGGACGAAATTTCTGCACGAGGTTATGCGAGATTACCTCGTAGTTTACTTCTTTTTACGCGTTTTTTTCACTCTGGGAATCTCTGCGTCCTAAACCAGGATCATGAATCTCCATGAAGCTCGCGCGTTATGATTAGCTATTTAGACGATCAAAACATGTACAAGGTTTGTATAAACAGCATGGGTAACAATTTTTTCCTGACGTATGCGTGAACTGCTGAATTCAGACCTTTGATTAATTGTGCGTATGCTCGCAGATCGTATATTGGCATTGATAAGTTGACAGTACACGCCACTATCACTGAAATTTTGGCGATGCCAATGATCTGCGCTAAACTCACACCGAAGGTCTTGGCGGACGATCAAAACTAGAGTCGAGTGCTTACTTGCGAAGACCTTCTGAAACGTCATCGCGACGATTCCCCAACCCCCTTACAGTCCCGACTTGGCACCAGCAGGCTACTATTCTCAAAAGTGAGATCCTACCTCAAAGGACACCACTATGGGACCCTAAGTGCCGTCAAGGTAGCTTGCGCGCGTACCGTTAATGACCGCCCGGAATCTGCTTACCATGGAGCCTTCCAGTCATGGAAACGCCGCTATGGCAAAAGTGTGTCTACGCTCAAGGGATGTACTTTGAAGAATTTTGAGGCACTGTAGCTGTATCAGAAATAATCTTTTTCCCCGAAATATTTCCCGATACCATTTATACAAAACCATGTATTTTACAATGTTCTTGCAACTTTGTACTCTCAGGTCAACGTCAAGATATTCCTGTTACTGCGAAAAACCGATGGAGCTGAGCCGAAAGATCCGTATTGTACTGCAGATAAAATCTCGTAATGAACAGCGAAGGAGTAAAGACACGAAAAAAGCGTGCGTGATCGTGGCTCTTGCATGAATCATTTTGAGATACCTGAGATACTTCGAATAAACAGAAACTGCGGGATCGCCAGCACTGAATTGAGCAGGTAGCATATATTCAAATTGAAATATTTGATTAAATATGATGGATCATATTGAACGAAAATTCATAGCAGTTCTGGAATTGGAGATGCATTTTTAAATTTTCAGTGATTGTTATCATCACCATTCTCAGATACAAGCGTGGCAACTTAAGAACTCTTGAAGTTCAATGCGGAGTGGAAAAGTGACGGGATGAATCCAAATTCCTCGTCCACTAAGGCTGTGCGGAATGTGATTTTACGAAAGAGCAGAGTTACTCTTTTGACAGGATTGCCATCCTTCGCTCAGTCCGTCGCCATTTCAGACGTTTGTCCCTCCCCTTGCCCCTCCCCATCTCCCTCTCTTTTTCCAATCCCTGGTCCCCTAACTTGCATTTGTGTTAATCCTAGCTGTTCACAAAACCTATAACTTGTGCACCGCTCGATGATACCATAGCTGCCAAAATTATTGATGAAATAATTCGTGGAATGCCACAAAAGTATGTTCTATTAGTCAGTGAAACGCGGAGAATTCTCCGGAAAGAGAATGACACGGAAGACGATAATTTCAATTCCGTTGGTTCAATCAGACAAAATTGCATTGAGAAATGAAAGAAATACCGGAACGCTCACTTTCCAAAAATGATTTTCAGTAAGTTTCTTCTCCCGGAAGTGTTCACACTTACAGAGTATTGAATCGATATCCATTACATGTCTGCCCTTCTCTCAGCCGATTTCACGCGAACCAAATTTGCGAAAACTTGAGCGAAGAAGATGAGCAAGCTATAGGAAGTTGAAAAATGTGTTTTTTTTTAATTTTTTCAAAGAGCGTATTTATAAATGTGTGATTTAATCGATTTACCAAATTTTTCTTAGGTTGAATTTCTCAGAGTCGTATAAAAATCCATGTCTCTTATTGATAATTTGTGCGATTTCACATGACGCTTTATTCTTTATTTACAATAAAAATATGCAGACAAAAATAATTGTGAACGGTTGTATTAGCCATAAAATAGCAGCTTTTGGCATTTCAGTCATGTGTTAGTAGTTTGTTTACGTGCGCCGTGAGATAAATGAAGTTGAAAACCCAGGGCGTGGGGCAAACAAGGAAATCATTCACCAAAATAACAAATGAGCAAGATGGCGTTTCCGGCCAAAATACCCTAAATTACACTTCGCAGAACAATCTGATGGACCTTCTGCTACCTACCCTGTAAAAATAAAATGGATGGAAAGGAAAACAAACTCAAAAGTACTCGACGTGGTAGGGAGAAAGGAGGGTAATTGGGATAGTTTCGAAGGAGGCATAATTCATATGTATATATTTATTCATTTATACAAAAAATAAAATTGTAAATAATATTTGTCTTAACATTGATTGGTGATGGCATTTTTGAAGGTTGCGATAGAGGAAAGAAGGTCAGGCAAGTGAGGAAGGGGAATCGCAAGAATACGAATACTGAACTGAGTGAAGGGAGGCAGAAATTATAGGGAAACGATGAAGGGTTTATTGTGGTGCAGAGCGTCGCGTTCATTAAAGCTTAAGTTAAATGTAGCGGTAGGTATTCTATGTCCATCCAAAAGCTACCTTAACACTATTATTGGTAAAAAAAATATTGACTATTATTTACAATATTGTACTTCCCTCGAGAACTAGTTTTTCAAAACTTACAATTCTACGCTCCATATCAAAGACTTGATCAATGTTTTCTGTCCATCTTTACCCCACAAAATCCATGCACTCAACTCTTATTTGTTAAGTATAACAGTTTCAGGTTTTACTTTGTGGAATTCCTTCATAATGAGGGTAAAAAAGAAACTTACTCCCCAATTATTTCTTCGAAGCAACTTCCTGAGCGCTATTCCAATCCACCAAGCTCTTCATCACAAGTTCATCATCCACCTAGCTCATTGAGATTGCATACGTATGGTTCTCGTAATTCATTTCTTGTCATCTATCCATTTCGAATTTGTCACCTTCGGTAAAACCATATAACAAGCGTATTCATTATTATATAAAGCAATCGATATTTTCTTAAATATCCGACTTTTATTAATTTCTTGACAAGTTTTGAAAGAACGCCGTAATCAATAATCTTTTCCATTCACAGAATATCATCATCCTCTCTAATATATCTCTCTCTATCACCCCACAAATGCCTTCCTTCAGATGACTGGGTGAACATTGCGCATCATACTTTGGAGCTTCCCTTTCCCATTTTACCGTTCGACCATTGTCCTTGATCCATCCTCTAAGGATTAACTATCAAAAGTTTATTTGGGTAAACATTGGGTAGCAAGGATGTTAAGTTCGAAAAAGTAATTGAGAGTGAATATTGAAAGTCTACACAAAAAAACGTAAAAATCCATGTGAATCCATTCTAGAGGATACGATGAGCTTAAATCCAGCAGAATGGGAAAAATCATTTGAAAAAGGAAAGGTAAGTAAGATCTGGAAGAGCTTGAAATAATTATTTTAAAGTGGGAAGAGATCATGTCATTGCAGTCTGGCGAATTATTAACAAGTTGCAAATCAAGGCATTCGGAAAATGGTGTTTACCATCGAGGTATAAATTATCTTATCACCGATATCTTAGGATAGGTTCCCTCTCAGCATGCACGTAACATCATTTTTCGTTCTAAGTGGTATTTTGGAAATAACAGTTTTAAAATGGCAGTTGTCAAGTGGGCATAAAAATGTCCACAAAAGTATTCGTGTTAGACCAATGCCAATCAATCTTAACCTCACAAATGGATCATGCCCGACTGAAAACTTCCAATTAAGTGTAAAATAAGAATAAAGAAAAATGTATGTGTCAAGAATGAACAGAGATCCGAAAGAACGTACTAGTAATTTACTGCGTATTCCGAGAATGAGACAACTTACTCATTCGACTCATGGTAGTCTCGTCACATTCAGTGACACTGAAACAAGTATGTACCGGAAGTTGATAGTGACTGGGAGTACTTTGTCGATATTCTGTCTCAATATTTGGCCGGGTTTATGTGCTTGACGTTTTTTTCCTTTAAATACCTTCGTTATGGATTTATTCTAAATGTATTCATATTTTCTTTCATTTGACTTTCCTCCAATTCGAAAAGCAATACGAGACTGCGGAATACGATAAAAAACCATAATGATGCTTTAAAAATTTACAATCAGCATCTCTGGTTCATGATCCTAGGTTAGGCTTGTAGCATCTCTCACGTGCCTTTCCATAACTTCGCAGTCCCTTGAGTTGCCGCAACTTCTGCTATTGCTTGCTTCACGTAATTCTCGTGAATCCTTCCTCTTGTTATTCCTCCCCTCTACGTTTCATAATAGGGCTTGCTCTCTTCGAGCCATTCCTTCATTTGCTGCGTTATCGTATCCATTTAATTGTCATCATCCCACGGCTCATTACATTTTCACTGCTTTCAATCGTCATTTTTCTGCTATTGTGTTTTGTGGTTGACTGAGTGCTGTGGTAAACCACTTTTTACTTTTTAATATCCACTTTATTATATTTAGTTCTCAATAATATTCTAATTAAAGCATTGAAAGCGCTCCTTATACATTAAAAATCATCAGCTGCAACATTGAATTTTCTGCAGCTATCATGTTAAAGAACCCAAAATAATCATGAAAAATTCGAATTTAAAGTCGGCGTCAGCCATTTTTAAATATTGTTTCCGAACGGAAACTGATATGAACATCATAGTTAAAGTGAAATGACTTCAAGGGACGTAAATCTCATTATTTTATGACCAAAAGAATTGATCTCTCCTTCAAAATCTGCTATTTTCCCATTATTACTTTCACTTTAATGTTTTTCTCGAAATGAATTATTATATTATTATTAATTATATTTTATTAATACTTATTCAACTAATATTAATTAGGATATTAATAAGTATTTAATTTACTAAAATTGGACTGTGTATACATGGCTTCCCTAAACTGTGATTAGGGCTGTGGTGACTGTGATGTCAGGCAACGCGGACAGCCCGTTGAAGGGTCTCCGACATTAGCAGCCTTGCAGCGGCAAGGTAATCAGTGGCACTTGGTCTTCCCATGAATGAAGGGTCTTCACCCTGGGGATGGGACCTTGAAATTTCGAAAATTTCTTGGTTGCCGTCCACGCCAACCCGGTATAGCTCCCCTGGGGTTGGAGCCGTGAAATTTAATGAGGGATTAATGTGATGAGGGCCGCCTTCCACAAAAGGGTGGCTTCGCCAATGAAAGGGTGGTTATCCCTCTGCTCACCCCAATCCTCCGCTCTCCTCGGCTATTCATCTTCAATTACCAGCGTGGAAATTGCGCGATAGACCTTTGGCGCTTTGCGTTTCCCAACTATTCCTATTCCGAGCGACACTCGATTTCATTCGGAATAGCCCTCGTGTTGTGAGTGGACTCTTACTTTGATTAATTTCCAACATGAATGTTTTGTTCCATTTACACAATGTATCGTTTGACATATTTTGCATGGAATTCGCAGGGAAAAATATTACAGCATTGTAGATATGATATTAATTCACTGTACAATATAAATTCACCATGGAAAACATAAGGATAATACGTATTATCAATACATGCCTACCGACTCAATCAAACTAGGGATTCCCTAAGCATAATTTGTTGCTAGCTTTAATATTTGTAAAATAGCGGGAGAGTGTAGTGGGATTTCTTTTGGAATATATCGTGAAGTAGTTATTTTTCTACAGATTTTATGCAATGCTAGCGAGTTTTGAGCGACAAATCCCTTATGCCATTCAACATTGCCACTCAAAGTCATTCCCATCGCTTCTGTTTGAAGTCTGCTCACGCGTAGCACGAACTCCCATAATTTGATAAAACAGTTTCTGGCGTGACTTGGCGGAAAATCTTCCAATTGAAATTGAAAATAAACAACTTTCCACGTAGAATTCTGCGTGGAAAAGCCAAGTTGTTTATTTTCAATTCCCATAATTTATTTCACTACCCATAATAATTTGAACTATATTAACCATTAGTATTAATTTTATCCTTCAAGAATGTTTCAAATTGGTCTTATCGCCTGAGAGTAGCTTCTTTAATGGACTATGAAACTATATCCTTTCGGTGTACTCCTGGCGTAGGCTCCCGTAACTCGTCACAAATTAACTTTCTTCCATCTTGAATTTCCATCCGACGGGATTTGTTCTGAGAATGCTTCTTGTAATACGTGATCTATATTCTTTTGGCATTGCACAAAATTCCTTAAAGTTCATTCTAAATATTTCAAAAATTTATCTGGATACCATGAAAGCTTTTTATCTCCATTAATACCATTCAAAACTCCTCCTCATGTCCTCCCTCTATCTTGCTTTCCTCGCATTCTCCCGTGTATGACCGTCTCTATTATCCCATTGACTCGTTCTTTCAAGGTCATACGTAAAGTACGTACGTAGAACGTCATACGTTTCAATCTTGCTCTTCATTTTTACTTGAGGTGACTTCAATCAACTCCCACCTCTTCGTACTCTTGCTTACCTAACGCAATTATTTTTACCCCCCGACTACTCAGCCTATCATCCTCCAAAACATATCCCAAGTAGCTGACCTATTCTGTCGTTCATATAAGTCATATTTATGTAATAGGTGTAATATTTTGCCAAGATTTTCACTAAGGAACACATCACATGTGATTATTACCTAAAGTGTCTTTTCTTTTTCATGCCACTCTGATCATGATATTGCATGACTACCTACGATTATAAACGAATTCAATATCCATCCCTTTTAACTACGAGGGTCATCCGGAAAGTAGTACCCGTTCGTGAAATAAAGACACAAAAGTAAATATTAACAAACATAAAAAATTTTATTTGAAAGAGGATACTTTAAACTACTTCTCAACATAATCTCCAAGCAAATTAAGGCATTTGTCATAACGTGTGACAAGTTTCTGTATTCCTGCTGCATAGTCCTTCGCCGCCAGCTCATTGAGATACGCGAGGGACCCATCTTGCACAAATTTTTGCATAATGCAGATGGTGTTTAACAATTTCATGAACAATTGTTCGAGAAACATTGGGAAAATGCTCACAGATGTCATCAATTGTGACGCGCCGATCGTTCCTCACGAATTCGTCAACTGAGCTCACCAGTTGGTCTGTAATGACAGACGGTCTCTCCGAACGCTCATCGTCGTGTGTGTTCCCCCTCCCCATGTTGAAGTTGCGACACCACCGCCGAACAGACGACTCGTCCATTACATTGTCTCCATACGCCTCCTTTAATTGGCGATGAATATCACATGGGCGAACGTTTCTTGCATTGAGGAATTTAATCACTGCCCTCACTTCACAACTGGCGGCGTTCTCAATTTTTTTAAACATTGTAAACAATCACAGAAACAACACAGGCAATGCTAGCGTCACGCAACTTGGCTCAGAGAAGGCAGACAAGCCACTGAAGCTATCTGACCTCGTCCAGCGGCTACTCGCGTCGTCAGCACTTCATGCGGCACGAACGGGTACTACTTTCCGGATGACCCTCGTAGTTGTGCAGATTGGCGATTTTTTCCACACATTGTTAAATTTTCCAAGCCTCGCAGCAATTCCAGCAAAAGTGGTCACTATTCTGAATTTTTGGCATATCTGACCTCCAAGATCTAAAATTGGCTGACTTCTCCTTAAGAAACGAGCAGTTGTACCTGTTTGCGAAAAATACATTCAGGTGTTCAGTTTTCGAGTGATATTAACGACAAGTGAATAGTTATTTTGATAATTAATAAATTGCAATGGCCTGTATGCAAAAAGCGTTACCTGAAGTAATTTGCTACTTTAGATAGGTTCCAGTCGTTATTACCCATTTATTTGAGCGCATTTTCATAGTTTTAGGGAAATTCATCCGGTGTGTGTGCATATTTATAATGCTCGATATTATTTCTTATTAAATAAGCATGAACCAAGCATAGTTGTAAATCAGCTTGTTGTGGCAAACCGTAATGGCAAAAATATTAATTCCACCATTGTAAGAAACAATTCAGTTTCTCGAAATCGATGAGTAAATTGTTGGTGTCAGCCGAGCGCCCTCCGTCCGTCGCCGCGGTAAAAACACGCGCTCTCGGTTCAAAGCGCATTGCTTCCGGTCGGTTCGTCACGCGTGCATGGGGTTGAGACGTCCTCGCCGAGTAAAACTGAGAACAGAGTACTTTCCACACCCGTGACGTCACAGGTGTGATAGATTTCGAAAACGCATAGAAAGCTTATTATTATTATTTAAAATTCCATCGTGTCTCTGACGTTTCAATTTAAAATAAGACCTGCAAAAACAAACATGGCATGGCATGTGTGAGAATTACTCGTATTAATGAAACGCTGGTACCAAAATAACAATTATTTAATTGAGTTTCTTCAAGATGGAGGAAAGAATTTTAGAAATTTCCCGATTATCAACCTCCAGTATTCCCTTCAAAAAAAAAACTTTTCGGCGGATCATAAATGAAAAATATTTCCTTTTATGCTTAGATGAACAATTTTAAAAAATCGATGAAATATTTCGCAAAAAAATACACATTTTTAATTGCGTCCAAAAATTTCTTTGAGTGATTTTAACCATTCTTTAAACGTACGGATAAGTACTCCTAAAGGAAAATGGATGATTAATAAATGCGTTAAGATTAGATAGACCGTTATAAGGATGTCATAGTGTTCGATTCAATGATTAGTCTTTTCTTTTTATTAAAAAACATAAGGTGATTTTTAATACGTGAATAAAAGCGAGGAGAATAAAAAAATTATGAAAGCAAATTTCTCACGCGGCAACGTCTAAAATAGTAAATACCGCTCATGTGCCGGAGAGATCGAAGCGTGCTCAATCCGCTGCCCTTCTAAAGGTGTTACACCGAGGACACACACACTGTCACGTCCCGACCTGCCGCAACAATCCCCATCGACCACGGGCTATCCCCCCATCCCCTCCACTCCCACCTGTCCGCTCCGCCGGTGCTTTCCGGCCGAATAAGATCCCGAGCCAAAAAATCGAAATAAAAAAACATCGCTTGAGATGAGATTCAGAATCGAGGTGGCGAATGGCGAAGGTGACCTCACGGTCGATGGATCGCTCCGCCGCGCGAGACTCCGATCGCTCCCCGCCAAAGGGGCACTTCTTTTCTGGGCGCAGGAGGGCGGCATATATAAGTCTTCCGTGAACTCTCCGACTTCGTATCACCCAATAAACATTGTGAATTCTTGATGAGTCCATAATACTTTTGTGGGGAAGGAGAAAACGTTGAAAACATGGCCTAAATGGAGGATATTGAATGAGGAGAATATATAGTATATATATATATATATATTTATTTATTTATACACTCATATATACAGAAACAGATACAAGGAAAAGGGATAGGAAGACATATAAAGGACGAACACAATAGAAGTGGGGAAGGCGGAATCGAACGGATCACAAGAGTAAAAATATTTCCTTGGCTAGGACTCGAACACAGGATCTTTCCATTTGCCGGGCGGATGCTCTTAACCACTTGAGCTATGATATAAATTATTTTATTCGGTTCAGAATATTACAGAGTTTGTTAGCATTATGCATAATATCAGGTCACAGATTATGGGTACATCATGTTTTTCTTTAGTATAAGTGTATACATGGATACATACATGATACATATACCACATACATATCCACTTGAACATACATACGCACACATGCACATCCACACGCACATACATAAGCATATCCATACAGACGCATACTCGTGAATTTGAAACATTTAGAAAGAAAAAAGAAAGGAAGACAAGGTCCACAGATATTAGGAGGGAGATTTTAGCTAGCAATGGAAAATTATGTATTGAAAGAAATTATCAATGGCAGGGTTGAAATTATCGATTCAATCAGTCATTCAGCAAAAAAAAAACTCTTCAACGATGGACGAAGTGTGTCCGGCACCGGGTGGCTACCGGACATCACTTCCCAGAGTTCTGTTCGTGGCTAGCGTCGCTCCGGTCGCGACTCGACCCCGGGCGACGAGTGCTTCGCCGTTTCCCGGGACGCCTCGTCCAATGGGTCGACGGGCGAGGACGCGGCATTTCGCCGCATCCCTCCCCCCCGGCCTCGTCCGAAGAGGAAGAGCCAGCCGTGGTCTCGACGAAGAGCGGGTAATTCGGCAGCGTTCCACAGGGGGCCTTCTTCGAAGGGGCACCACTGGGGGCCGCCAAGGGGCAGGAGGTAGCCTCGGGGAGGGTCGCAGTGGCTGACTGGGGCTCCTCCGCCGAAGGGGTGTAGTCGGGAAAAATCAGGGAAGATAGTTGCTAGTGGTCTGTATCTAGAGAATCGCTGGGAAGATCGTCGACACCTTGGCTGTCCTCAATAGAGAAGGGCGATGGGGTATCTGGGCTTTTTGCCTTTGGGAAACTTGTGTGTGTGTCGACTTCCGGGGTCGGTGACGCTTCCTTTATAGTCAATGATAAAGGGATCGAGGGATGAGTTGTTGGGGACGGGAAAACATCGCAATCAGATGCATCCTCCTCACCTGTCACCAGAGGTTCTCGAGGTGTTTGAAACCAGTGATGCAAGGATTGTGTAGTGAGGGCGTCCATGGCCGGAGCGGGGGGAGGGGGGCGAAAGACCATCCCTCCTCATTTGACGAGTTCACGGAGACGGGGGCTGGAGGTCGTGTGATATTAGGCGAGGTGGTAGGTTCGTGAGCCATTTGTAGATCGGTATTCGAGACCAGGAGCTTGGGTTTGTCTGTCCTCTTCTTTTTCGGTTCCCTTTCCTCTGTTGACGATTTTCGCTCCCGCTGACATTTCCCTCCAATTGAAGGGAGATGCGGGGGACCGACGGGAGCAGCCGGGGCCGCACCCTCGATGAGTACAAGCGACCGCGCTCTCTCTTCCACAGCCACTTCGGGCTCGTCCATCTCCACGGCGGCGTTAGGGTTGGAGGGCATCGTCATTGCCTCCACATAGCTCTTACCTCCCTGGTTCCGAGGGCAGGTCTTGCGCTCGTGGCCTTCTTGGTTACAGCGGGCGCAAGTGCGGCGCTGACCCTCATAGATGATGATGGCACGGCTGCCGCCGATGTGGAGGTACGAGGGGATATTTCTCTCCACCGTCATCCGCACAACCCTGGTGCCAGTAAGCACCCGCGCCATTTTGTCTCCCTCCCACCTGTTCTCCCACGAGCTTTGGATTTTACCAAAGCGTTGGAGCTCGCCTGCTATGTCTTCCAATGGGGTCTCCACGGGGAGACAAAGAACCCTGACATTACACGGGCTGCCGGAAGTCTCTTCAATTGTTATTGTCGTCCTCTGGTCACTTAAAGACGGAAACGGTAGTTTCCGCGGAGTATTGTCTAAAATCTTAGTCATTGTAGCTTCGGTTGCCAACTTCAGGAATATCAAATGGCGATTGTATCCAAATTGGATCGCCACTATCTCTTCGGGTGTGAGGCCCAGCGACTCTAACGTGAAGAGGTGGACCTCCAACGGGGTAGGGGGCTTCGTCTTCTCGTCAACTTGCAAGGCGAGCGTGTTTAAGCGGCGCACAGCCATTTAAAGAAATCAAATTCAGCACACTAGCATGAAGGAGGAAAGCGCAACAAAAAAAACGAGCACTTTAAAGGGAAATAAAACACTCACGAACGCTCCCTCCCCGCCACACGCACCCGGCGGTAGCAAATAAAAAGGAGCCTAAGCTCTACACCAGGAGTCAAGGTCAGTCTTGATCCACTAAACAAAACAAAAGTACGGCCTTCCCGGCGGAAGAAGTCGAGAGTCAAACTGCACGCTTCTTGATGAACTAGGCGGTCAACCGCCGCTCGAAACAAAACACGATCGGAACCTCGATTTCCGAGAGAGTCCGGCAGTGCCGCTCTCCAAACCACGGCGACCGAAGCCTCGGACGCCGGCGAATTTATACACTCGGTGAACACAGGCACGTCCTGCTATCTAGGCAGCTATCGAGGAAACGTAATTTACCCTAAGATCCGTGGGTTTAATATGTCGCCAAGCGCCCCGATTCTTTAGCCAAGAGATGGCGTCAGGGGACTGTTTCACCCACCAAAGGAGAAATAGACAATCGTGTTTGAATGTGTATATATATATATTTATATATATATATATATGTTTCTTTTCTATGTATAATATGGTGCCTGCCAAGTATTATACTGCTCACGTGAGTGCTTCTACACCATCGATATATATATACATACAAATCACACTTTGTGAAAATGTTCACGGACGTAAATTATAACGTATATGAAGTTAGCACAAGTGGACAAAGACAAAATCACAGAAACACAAAATCAGGAAAGAAACTCAATCGGTTTCAAATTTACGGTGGTCCTACCCACCTTCCTCAACGAAGAGGACAGAATTATTCTTGAGAAAGGTGGCTCTTCATCAATTCCTTCCTCCCTTCATTCCGTCCAACATCCCTATCCTGTTCCTTCCCTTTCTTTGTTTGCCTAACATTCTCCCCTCTATTACAGTCTTCAACATCCCACTGCCGGCCAATACCCACTTCATCCACTTTTCCTGCTTCCATTGGATATCTCCCAACAATCCCCTCTCTTCGTCCACCATACCAAGTACTTCCGCATTTGTCTTCTTCTCTGTCCATTTCACCTTCTCCATTCTTCTCCACAAGCCACATTTCAAAACCCTCCAGTCTACGTCCATCCTCCTACTTCAATAACCACGTTTCCGCGTCGTGCATAGCTACGCTCCTTAACAAAGTTTTTACGAGTCTTTTCTTAACATCCTTACTCAACGTCCCCGTCATCAACTCCCTCCTCATTGTGAAAGCCTCTTTGCCTGGCGCAATTCTTCTCCTTACGCCCCTACCACATTGACCGCGTTCGCCCAAAACACTTCCGAGATACGTAAACTGTTCTACATGCTCTAGTTTTTGCCCTCTAATTTTAATGTTTAGCTTAGCCTTTTTCTGTCTAGAAAATCGCATAACCTTTGTTTTATTAATATTGATTTTCATCCCATACCTGTGGCACTGAATTTCCAATTCACTCAGCAATGCTTACAAACCCCTTGGCTGACTGACAAACTAAAGCTTGGCCATCAGCAAACCTAACAGATTTTACAAATTCCCCGCCCACCTTCATTCCTACCTCCAGTTCTTCCCATGCCTCTTTAATCATTTCCTCTGCATACAGGTTGAACAGCAACGGTGATAATGGGCAACCCTGCCTTACACCTCTTCCTAACACTGCCCAACCGGACTCCCCGTTCCCCACTCGCACCTGAGCAGTCTGAGACATGTACAGGTTGCGGATTAGCCTTCTTTCCCTCCAATCTATTCCTATTTTCTTCAATATACTCATTAGTTTTTCCCAATTCACTCTATCAAACGCTTTTTCGAATTCTACGAAACAGGCAAATACCTCCTGGTTGTGTTCTATATTCCTCTCGATTAATAATCTCATTACTGCAATGGCATCACGCGTACCTCTCCCTTTCCTAAACCCAAACTGGTCATCCCCTAAGTAATCATTTGCCTTACTCTCTATTCTTTTTTATATGATCGTGAGAACAACTTTAGCTGCGTGGGATATCAAACTTAATGTCCTGTAGTTCTCATATGATGTAGCCTTTACCTTTTTCGGAATAGGAACTAGCACTGATCTCACAATCTCAAGAGCTTAGACTAACAAAGTGGGACATATAAAATGAACCTGACGTAGAGGAAGATAGCTTGGGTCCGGGCATACTAGACAATGAGATAGAAGGGCATTAAGGGAGATGAAACTAAATAAGGCCGTGGGTGTGGATAACATTCCCGCGGAACTATTGAAATGTTTAGGAAAATGTGGGAGGAAGAGGCTATATGGGGTGATTCGTAGTATTATTGAGGAAGGAATCTGACCGCAAGATTGTGAGATCAGTGCTAGTTCCTATTCCGAAAAAGGTAAAGGCCACGTCATGTGAGGACTATAGGACAATTAGTGTGATATCCCACGCAGCTAAAGTTGTTCTCACGATCATATAAAAAAGAATAGAGAGTAAGGCAAATGATTACTTAGGGGATGACCAGTTTGGGTTTAGGAAAGGGAGAGGTACGCGTGATGCCATTGCAGTAATGAGATTATTAATCGAGAGGAATATAGAACACAACCAGGAGGTATTTGCCTGTTTCGTAGAATTCGAAAAAGCGTTTGATAGAGTGAATTGGGAAAAACTAATGAGTATATTGAAGAAAATAGGAATAGATTGGAGGGAAAGGAGGCTAATCCGCAACCTGTACATGTCTCAGACTGCTCAGGTGCGAGTGGGGAACGGGGAGTCCGGTTGGGCAGTGTTAGGAAGAGGTGTAAGGCAGGGTTGCCCATTATCACCGTTGCTGTTCAACCTGTATGCAGAGGAAATGATTAAAGAGGCATGGGAAGAACTGGAGGTAGGAATGAAGGTGGGCGGGGAATTTGTAAAATCTGTTAGGTTTGCTGATGGCCAAGCTTTAGTTTGTCAGTCAGCCAAGGGGTTTGTAAGCATTGCTGAGTGAATTGGAAATTCAGTGCCACAGGTATGGGATGAAAATCAATATTAATAAAACAAAGGTTATGCGATTTTCTAGAAAGAAAAAGGCTAAGCTAAGCATTAAAATAGGAGGGCAAAAACTAGAGCAGGTAGAACAGTTTACGTATCTCGGTAGTGTTTTGGACCAACACGGTCAAAGTAGTAGGGACGTTAGGAGAAGAATTTTTTTATTTATTTACACAAATACGTTACAATTAGCGGCGATTTTCCTGGCGGCAACGGTCAAGTTTGGTCACAGTTATCTCTTACAACGAAAATTACATACGGACACGCATAAAAACAGATAAGAGACAAAATATTTTTACATACAATGGCACTTCCACATCACATACAAACAAACTTCCACGTCACATGCAAACAATATTTTCATATCTACAATGAAGTGCATTACCCAGTGGTTGCTTTACATTTCAACTTAAAACTTCTAAAATTGGATGGAAAGGGCTCAAACAAACCTCCAGGCAGCTGTTTCCAATCAATTATAATTCTATTTAAAGTAGAGTATTTTTTCTTATTTGTTTCATGAGTCCTTATTTTTAGTTAGAAATTATGGTCGTTTTTTTCCCTTAAAGTTTGGTTTTTCTATCCCTTGCCATAAATCTTCCCTCGCGTCGTCCTTTTTAACAATTCTATACATCGCGCCTAACCTACTCCTTTTTCTTTTACTTTTCAAACTCTCCAATTTCAGTGTATTTAACATTTCTGTGACACTATCTGTTCTTTTGTACCTTCCGAGTACATATCTTGCTGCCTTTCTTTGAACTTTTTCTATCTTTTTAATATGTCCCACCTCATATGGATCCCATACTATGGAGGAGTATTCTAGGATAGGGATAACCAGTACCTTATATGCTTTTTCTTTTGTGCCTACGCTACTTCTTTTTAAATGTCTCATTAACCAATGCAATACTTTAAATGCCTTCCGTGTTAAATTATCTACTTGGACTCCCCACCCAAGATCCCTAGTTAAATAAATGCCTAAATATTTGCATTGACTGGTACATGAGATTATTTCCCCAAAGAGGGTGTAAATTTCCTTTTCTGCATTCTTTTTATTTGAAAAATTAATATACTTACTTTTACTTATATTATTTCCCATATCATTATTCGTAACCCAGTCACCAAGGCGATCGATGTTATTTTGTAGTATTACGTGGTAATTTACATGCTCTATCCGTCTGTATGTAATGCAGTCATCAGCAAAGAGTCTTATTTGGGAATGTAAATTCTTTGGTAGATCGTTTACGTAAATTAGGAAGAGTAATGGCCCAAGAACACTGTCTTGTGGAACTCCTACTAAATCGCTCGCCTCATTTGAAAATGTATCCTTCAATTTTACTTTTTGAGTTCTGCCTCTAAGAAAATTTTTTATCCATTGTTTTACCCTCAAGCCCAATGGTAACGAATCCAACTTTTACAATAGTTTATCGTGAGGCACTCGGTCAAAAGCTGCCGAAAAATCAACAATTACTGCATCCCCATCCTTTCCTTCGTCTATGGCGTCGCCGATACAGGGTCGCACCCAAAAAGGGTAGGACTGATTTTCTCTGGCGCGAACGTAGCGGTGGAGGGAGGTATGCCTGGCAGGGTAAGGTGGAGGGGGCTCTTAGCAACAGACCAACACCTACCTCAGTTACCTGCTGGCTGTCGCTGAGTGAGGACACTGTTCTTAGTGAAGCAAGTTTTTTGTCCGCGTCGAAAAACAAAACGAATCTGAATTTAGAGCAACGTTATTCCGTGAAGTTTTGTGCGAAACTCGGGAAGACGGCAACTGAGACCCTCGATATGACCAAGCAGGCTTATGGGGACACTGCCTTAAGCCGTTCCACAGTATTTGAGTGGTACAAGTTGTTTAAAGAGGGTAGGGAGCTCGTTGAAGACGACCATCGCTCCGGACGGCCGTCGACGGCAAGAACCGACACGAATGTGGACAGAGTGAGGACAGTGCTGAACACAGACCAACGCTTAACCAGTGAAGAAATTTCAGACCAGTTGGGTCTGTCTGCATCCAACGTCCAACGCATTATTTCACAGGATTTGGCCATGCGAAAGGTGTGCTCCAAGATGGTGCCGAAAATTCTGAGTGTCGACCAACAGGCAACGCGTGTGCGCATTTCGGAAGAAGTGTTAGCCAATTTGCACCGAGATGAAAATTGTTTAGAAAATGTGATTACTGGTGATGAAACATGGGTTTTTCAATATGACCCCGAAACGAAAAGACAATCCGCGGAATGGTACACTTCCGCGTCCCCACGTCCAAAAAAGGCTCGCAAAAATCAAAACGATGTTGATTGTGTTTTTCGACCGCCTTGGAGTGGTTCACAAGGAGTTTGTCCCACCAGGGGAGACTGTGAATGCGAACTTTTACGTGCAGGTGCTCACCCACCTCCGAGAACGCGTGAAAAGAGTCCGACCGGCCATCGCAAACTGCTCGGTGCTTCATCATGACAACGCGCCGTACCATGGGGCGCTCGTCGTCAGACAGCTCCTGGCCAAATACGGCGTTGCCACGTTGCCGCACCCGCCCTATTCTCCCGATCTGGCACCACCGGACTTCTTCCTCTTCCCCCTGATGAAAAGACAGCTCAAGGGACGACGTTTTGACTCGATAAAGGCCGTTCAAGAGGCTTCGACGAGGGTCATCAACGGCATCTCCAAAGAAAATTTCCAGCGGGCGTACGGGGAATGGGAGCAACGTTATTCTAAGTGTGTAGCAGCTCAAGGAGCATAGTTTGAAGATTATTAAGTCGATATAAGTATATCGTCAATAAAATTCTTATAAAAAAATCAGTCCTACCACTTTTGGGTGCGAACCTGTATATTGGCTTAATCCCAAAACCTGTGTTTCACTCGACTATCCCGTTCTAAACCCATGTTGGTGTTTGAATAGCCATCTATCTCTTGTCCACCATTGCCGAATGTAGTCAGCGATTCTTTTTTCCAGTATTTTGCAAACAACTGAGGTTATGCTTACCGGTCTATAATTGCTGGCAATTGCGTTAGGCAAAGAGGCTTTCACAAGGAGGAGAGATTTGATGACAGGGACGTTGAGAAACGTGGTCATTGAAGCAGGAGGATAGACGTAGATTGGAGGCTTTTGAAATGTGGGTGTGGAGAAGAATGGAGAAGGTTAAATGGACAGAGAAGAAAACAAATGAGGAAGTACTTGGTATGGTGGGCGAAGAGAGGGGTTTGTTGGGTGAAATCCTATGGAGGCAGGAAAAGTGGATGAAGGGGATATTGACCGGCAGTGGGATGTTGAAGACTGTGATTGAGGGAAGAATGTTAGGCAAACGAGGAAAGGGAAGGAACAGGATAGGGATGTTGGAAGGGATGAAGGGAGGAAGAAAGTACTCAGAGATGAAGAGGGACCTGATGAAGAGTAGGACGTTTTGTTTTGCTGGGGGTCACAAATTGTTGAATTAGTAATTTTGTCCATCCAAAAACCTACCTTAACCGGTAGATTGCCTAATAATAAATAATAATAATAACATATATAAAAATATATATTTACATATACATATATATATATATATATATGTGTGTGTACATATATATATGTGTATAATTCAGTTATATTTCTTTAACCTGTGGCGCAAGTTTTTATTTTATATCCATCCAGAAAAAAATTACACCCTCAGCTCCACCCAAGCTGTATGATTTTTAGGGTACCAGATCTTCCTGGGAAACCATAGTGAATGGAACTGGCTAGTTATAGTATACAAAATTGATATAGTATGTGTCTGGAAGATATTGCGGTAGAATTTCAGTATCAATATCAATATTAATATCAGCAGTCTACGACGCGCTTGTATGGATACGAAATTAGAATAATTCCCGTCATTACATCCGTTATGTCTGTTTAATTTCCGAAAGTTTCAGATTTACGAACTTTTCATGTTTGAAGGAAATGATAAAATCTTTTACCCTTTTAATCTTTGCCTTTATTATCAAATTAGATCATCATATCAAAGTCGTTGTCATTAAAAGTGACATCAGAGTCCACAGTTCAAAAACAATTAGAATCAATAAAACAGATTATCAAAGAAAGGAAGTCATGATTTTTTTTTCATTCTGAGTCAACCAATAGAAGTTGCTACATTCATGTAATTAACCCATTTTTTAAACTTAATAATAAGGAAAAATAGTCTTTTTTACCAGATAGAAGAAAGTTAACGATAATGGATCTCATCGTTACCTTCCGGTTTTTCAGTTTGAGGACAGCTAGTTGGCAACCAAGTCAACGTGGTTCAAATCATATCTCGGTTTCAAAGGCATCCTCAGAATTAGTATTACTGCAAATACAACAAATATCATACAAAAATACCAACAAATGTTACACAAAATCAACGTCTATATGTTCTTTGTACTATGTGTGAAATAATGAGATAGTGTGGGAGAGTAAGTCATGATTAGCCCCCATTATTATTTAATGAAAGGTAAAAGTGAAGTATTGCTCAAAATAATGGCGGTTAATAAAATTAGCAATGATTTTGCATTACAAATGCCAGGATTTTCAACCTCAGTCTCGTCACGAGAGAGAGTGATGTAATGCCACAGGAAGAGTTCACATCTATCAGCGCTGGCACTTTTATTTCGTCATTCGTGTGACCTGCAGCATCATTTTGGTCTCGGCTCCTAATACATAGTGCTCTCAAACTCTTCTCCGTTCTCTAATTAATAGCTTCTCGCAATATGAATGTTTTAGTCGTATATTTACCAGTAATGCTTTTTGGCTTTTGTTAAATGCAAGTACGAGGAAACAATAAAAAAAAGTTGAAATCTTGATCGGTCTCACTTTCTCCTCCTACAATGGTTTAAAAGAAGAGGGTAATTTAAATTCACACTTTGGCGCAGATAACGTCGCTTTTCGCTTTTTTTAAATGATAACTCAGGAACATTTAGCTTAAGCTTGCATATTAAATTGCAATCAGGAGAATAGACGAACTTCCAATGCAGTGGTCACCAATACCTCCGTCCCTCCCCCGCTTCATTCTCCAACATTTCACTTCAAGAGCTACCAAAAAACTGCACTTGCTCAAGACGCCTGACGCAACTATACCACCACCCCCCAAACTGCTTCATTTCCACCAAGATTATTCCTTTGTCAACGCCCGACACCAAGACCTTGACACCATATACAGCGCTTGTTAAAATTAAAACCAGAAATGCGATCACACATAGTTTGTATTTACATATTTTTGCATTCTTTGCACACTTGGTATGCATAAAAGGATATGAAAAGTTTCGAAAAAATAGATTAAATTCAGATATTGCAACAATGCCTCAAACTTCTTCAATGTACATCCCTTGAGCGTCGATACAGCGTTGTCCAGCGGCTTTTCTACGACTCGCAGGCTCCCTAGTAGGCGGATTTCGCAAGGTCCTTAATGGTATGCGTGGAAGCTTCTTTGACGGAACTTGGTGTTGTCCTTTGAGGAAGGATTTCACTTTTATTTGGAATACGAAATAGTCTGCTGGTGCTAAGTTGGAGAGTTGGGGAATCGTCGCGATGCCTTTGCAGAAGGTCTTTGCAAGCAGGCACTCAACTCTGCTTTTGATTTTCCGTCAAGTAAATCCTCGGGACGAGTTTAGAGAAGAATTTCCGTGTCTCCAAATTTTCAGTGATAATGGTGTGCACTGTCATCTTATCAATGCCAATACGATCTGCGATCATGCGCACACTTAACTGACGGTCTGAATTCAATACTTCACGCACTCGTCAGGAAAACATTGTTACCGGTACTTGTTACACAAAACTCGTATAAGCGGATGGTTGCGTTGAAGTTGCTGTCGCAGCATCTTCCGCAGTTCTTTGAGTAAATTTTTTTCTTTAAACCAAAAACAGTACAATGCCAATTGCGGGCATAACTTACAGGAAAAATAGCAAAACATAATATTAAATAGCATATCAAAATATTTGCTCCTTACCTGTAACGCGATTTTTGCAATGTAACGTAAAGTTTTTGATCGCAAACTGCGGTTCAGTTCGGGGATTATTCGGTGTGGCGCCAGAAATCGCGTGGCTTTGGGTTACGTAGCACGAAGTTAGAATTACGGTTTTCGTATATCAAAGGTAACGTAGCAAGTGACTTGAAGGTCAATAGTCACATCCCTTAGCATGTTTTATATATTAAAAGTGAACCAGGCCATATAGAAGCATTTTTTTGCAATGGATTCCAACCACCTTTAATGTGAATCCATCCCTTCAATCCAAATATTGATGGAATACAATCCATAAAAACATCCCTAATCTCATTCGTATTATTAACCCAGTATTTGCAACTTCAGGTTTTCCTCGTTCCAGAAACAAAACGCTAATTATGATTCTCATTCCGATCACAAGAGCATAGTCTTCTTCCAATGTCGTCCTGCCATCTTTCTCTTAGTCGCTCTAACTTTTCGCATATTGGTGGCTACGCTCTCCAAGATTTTGGGGACATCCTCTCCCTGTATGATAGCTTTTTGATTTTTAACAAAAACTATTTAATTTATTTAGGGTATGAATGCTCTTCCATATCTAATTTCGTCTAATTCAAGCATTCCTACCTTTAAATTAGCTACTCTCGTGGGACCTACCTTTTTGTTTGTTGTTCCTAGTAGCGGTTATAATGTTTTTCGAGGTTTTTGTGATGTTTTCTCCTTCATAAGGAGCAAATATACCTTCTCCGAACCCCTTGAAGATATTTCCAGTTGTATCCACGTCCTTTCCAACCTGCCCTTCTATCTGTTGTACCGCTCAAGTCAAACTGCCCTGCGAAGTGTATCCTGTTATCATCTGCATCCACCGTCTGGGATCCTCAATTCGTATTGCAGAATCCGAAAGGTGTTCAGGGAGACTTCGAACACCATTATAAACAGGATAATCTTTGGTCCATTTTAGAAAAAATTTTAAGCAGACGGTTTAAGCATTAAAAATATTGTGAAAACAGACAACACCGATTGAGGCAGTCGACACAGCGAGAGCAGGAAGCTCATACCCCCGACGTGACGCCTTGAGGAAGCGATGTCGTTTTGGGGCCGCTCATTAAAGACGTTGAAAATTATAACCCACTCTTTTTTCTCAAGGTTTTAATTGAAAAATGTTTTGTTTCTGTTATGCATCGATGGTAATGTTTTTCATTTAACAGTTTCATACTAACCGGAATGTCTTTCATTGAAGCATTGAAGCTTACTCCGGGCCATGATTAAAAGATTAGGTTATGTGACAACTCTTTTGCCAACTTTTCATTCAACCCTGTGATCCAAAGAGCATTTCATCCGATTGATTACACCTCTATTCGCATATTGGTATAGCGTCACCGTAAGGGACAATATCATTCAAAAGTGTGCACACGTCATATGGGTATTACAAAAATCAAAGTGCCATTATTTAAGGATGAACACTCTTATCTAAGTGATCCTTAAATCTTCATACAGGATGCAAATGGATCACAAAAACAGATAATATCTACATGAAACTCATTTTTAAGCACGTTTCAGAATTTAATTTTCATCACGGGCGTTATCACGGGCAAATTAAGAGTGCTTTTGTCAATAGGAAATCTTCTTTTATTTTAATTGAAACAAATAACGAGGCTAATTTTTCTGTTGCTAGCAAGATGTAAGACTTCTTTTGGCAAAGAATTTTCTTTCTCAGGGTACGGCCGCCAAGCCGTTGTATAAACGAAGTTGTTCTCCAAGTTAACTTGCTATTTTGATATTACTGCATGATGCAGGGTAATGAAAAATATTAGATTTTCATTAGAGAATAAAATCTTGTAAAGTGAAAGACTTTCCGAGAAAAATGTTGAAGACATGCATGTTGATACTTTCTATGAAATTCTATGAAGTTGTCGGGTACTATAGTGAGGTTTTTTTAGGGACTCATCGAAATAAGTATACAGTTTTGCGGTTTTTTTTAGATATAGCTCTACTGAATGCTGCTTAGTATTACTATCGAAACTCTAACCCTTTTCATTTCCACACACTTTCTTCCACATGCCTCCTGTCTCCCCTCGTGCACTCCAGAGCATCTAGCCTTCTTCTCTCTGCATTGCTTTCGAAATATTCTTTCTTCCTTCGCCGTTTTTCATCTCCAATATCTCATTATTTCTTGAATTCTCTTATCCTGCATTCTTCAAACTTTCGTCTCATCTAACACGTCTATCCGTTTTTCTTTTTTCCTCCTTTCCGTTCATTATGTTTTCTTTGTCATTTTACAGACTTCTGAAATTCCTCCAATCTGCGTTGCTTGTCAAACTAAAAGAAGTTATTTGGTGTTAACTATTTCTATGAATGAGTTAACGCAAAAGATTAGCATTCAGAGATTGTAATAAATTTAGAGTTTGTAAAAGGTACTTGAGCAGATGTTTTTGTGTATGCACATAATTTCATAACAATCTTTTGCTTTAGTTGGGGAGGTTGTAGTTAATTGGGCAGAATGCTGGACTACGTACTGACCGGAAAGCTCGGGTGCGATTCCGGTCGACGTTTCTGGGCACCCTCAGTTGTACTCAACCTTTGTGATTTTTCACGTGCCGAATCTTCCTTGGAAACTGTAGGTGGTACAGGGAAAGGAAATAGCTCCCCTGCCTTGATGCGTGAATTTCAGTCGTCGTTGAGATAAGTACTACGAGAGTGACCCCAGAAGTACTCGACCCAGCAAAGAAAGCCTCATCATCGGACAAAAGGAACTTCAGGCTTCGTAAGCCTGGGAAATCAGTTGCGGCTGAACATAGCATCACGTTCAGTCATGCCATTCCCTTGGATGAGACCAACATTCTGAACCGTGAGGATATTTTCTGGGAGAGGTTTAAAAAGGAATCCATTGAAAGCGAAAGCTAGGAGAAAACCATAAATCAAGAAACTCTTAGCAACTCATGAATACCCATGCTGAGCACGATCCAAAGCAAGAGAAAAAGGTGTGAAACGGCAGACCAATCACAAGTCACCTGGACAGAGCCCAATAGCATGCAAACCAGACGAATTCCATTTCCATGACATGCAGCCCTGAAGATGATGAATGACTTGGCCATTGAAACGTTGGTAGATACGAGGGTAATCCCAGAAGTACATAACCGAAAAAATAAAACACAAAAATGTGGAAAAAATGCATTTATTTTTCAATATAATATCCTTTCAGCTCTATACACTTTTCCCAGCAATGTTCAATAAGTTAGATACCCTTTTTATTATAAGAACTGTCTTGCTCCTCAAAATAGCCCTTAACTGCCGACATCACTTCTTCACGGCTGGAAAATCTTTGAACACCGAGCAATTTTTCCAAGTTTGCGAACAGAAAATAATTTGAGGGGGCTAAATCTGGCGAATAGGGTGCATGAGGTAGCAATTTAAACTTGAATTCATAAAAATTTGGCCATTACAATAACGTATTTTTGAGGTGGTGCATTATCTTGATGAAACAGCACTTTCTCTTTAGCCAAATGCGGCTGCTTTTGCTTGATTTCTTCGCTCAAATGTTGCAATAAGTTGCTTAATACTCGCCGCTGATAGCTTTCCCTTTTTCAAGATAGTCGATGAAAATTATCCCACGTACATCCTAAAAAACCGACGCCATGACCTTGCCTGCAGATGAAACGGTCTTCGCCTTCTTTGGATGCGGTTCTCCCTTTTTAATCCATTGTTTTGATTGTTCTTTTGTCTCGGGTTTGAAACCATGCACCTATGTTTCATCCATGGTTATGAAACGGAGCGAAAATTCTGCTTTGTTGCTGTGAAACTTTGCTAAACACTCAATTGAAACATCTTCACGACACTGATTTTGCTCGAGTGTGAACAAACACAGCACCCATCTTGCACACAGATTTCTCATGTCCAAATTTTCAGTTAATATGCGATGTACCGCACTTTTTGAAATGCCTACTCCGTCTGCTAGCTCACGCCATTTCAGTCGATGATCATCCTAGTGTCACTTTGTGGATTTTCTTCGCCCTTTCTGGAGTCGTCGCCTCATTCGTTCGATCAATGTGATGCTCTTCTTGGCAGCTCGTATGGCCTCGTCTGAACTCTGTTACCAATTATTTTACTGTTGTAAACGAAAGAGGAGACTCGCCCAGAGTAGAATCCAGTTCAGCTTTTATATTGAGTGGGCTGAAGCCTTTCAAATAAAGGTATTGTATCACATAACGATGACCAATTTTCTCCATTTTCACCAATTCACTGAAAACGTTCACTATTGATGGCTACCAAGCAGATACTACGCAACAAGGCGTCTTTAAAATTGAAAAATATGCTTTATAGATTGTATTCTTTCTGATGCATTGATATCCGCCATCTACAGGTTAGGCCGGGTTCTTATGGAACCAAGCACATAATACAGCGATTTCCTCACCTATAAAACTAACCTATGAGTCGAAAGCTGTGGTGGTGGATTGCTCGAGTTGAAACTTCGCCCTTAACGTCCCGTTGACTGAAAGGCAGTGCGTTATTTCCTTAAACACTCGCAGTTCTATGGGACGCTCCGATGATGGAGGGATAGTGGTCAAATATTTAGCATCTATAGCAATTCACTTTCAATTTCACCCTCTCATCCTCCGTACTCCTGAATCGGCTTCTAAACTGTCCGTCATGTATTGCAGCTGACCAATTCACCATCAGTTCTAAGACAGTTAGGACGCACCTCTCCACTCTACCTTCGGTTTAACTCTTCATATTTCTTCTCCTTGTAAGCATACTTCTTCTCTTATCGTCCACATATCCCATTCGAGTCCTTTAATTTAATTTTTCTCGACAGCATTGTATCTCAAAATGTATCCGATGACTTCACCACTTCTTCTTTCTCAAATGTTGCGCTCGGCTGTTCGCGTCTGTGCTTACAGTTACCCTATGCGACCACCACGAGAATGGATCATCGACCTCTAGAAAGGTTAATATTACCTGCGAGTAAAATTCAGGATCCAGCAATCGTGGGAAATAATAGAAGTTAATTAAAAGGATCATGGGTCAAATATTGTGCAATATAGATCTTCGAAATAATACAGAATAATGTTAAGATATACTGACTTTACGACCAGGAGCTACCAAATAATACACCTCCAAATACCCGATGGAGAGGTTGGCCATCTCTTTGTCGTAGGAACGAAAGATGAGACTTCAGAAGAAGATACAGCAGTAACCCTGTATGAAACAATTGGCGTGGTAACAGTTACGTTTACGGCATTTGTACTACGAGGCGTGTCCGAAAGCTATCCGACCTGCGTTCATATCTCCGCATTGCTGTTAATCTTCATGGTCATCCGGGCCGTGGCATCCTTCTAAATAGTCACCATTTGATTGAACCACACGCTCCCAGCGGTGCTTCCACATCTTAAAGCAGTCCTCGAACACAGATTTTGGAATAGCCTTCAGCTCGCGCGTCGCATTACTCTGAATAGTCTCGATGTCGTCGAACCGCTTTCCTGTGAGCGCCATTTTCAATTTTGGAAGCATCCAAAAGTCGCAGAGAGCAATGTTTCGGGACTGTACGGAGGCTGGAAAAGCTGCACAATCTCGTGTGTTTCGCCGAAAATTGCTGCACAACGTTCGATGAATACGCTGGCGCGTTATCGTGATGAAGAAGCCAGTCACCGCTTGACCAGAGACGCGGTCCTTTTTCTTCTTCAAGGTATCACGTAATCTTTTCAGAACTTCAATGTAATATTCTTTGTTGATCTTCTGACCTCTTGGAGCAAATTTGTAGGGCACAACACGATCACAATCAAAAAGCAGGTCGGATACTGTTCGAACACACCTCATATTTTAAGAAAGGCAGAGGAAAACCACGAAATCATTACATGGACGAATAACTGATCTAATTACTTTGCATTACTTTTACCTTCAATCAATGCACTGCCTGGTTCATTAATACCTTTCCTGTGCACCCTTCAATGTGTACCTCTTCGTAATTTCTTGTTTTATTGTGACTTTTGATTAATTGGTAATTTTAATCTTAAGCAAGAGCTAGATTTTATTTCGGTCGTAACTTCCATATAAATTATTTCTAACACAAGCTTTAAGAAGTGTGCCAATGTAGTGAAGTAAGGAGATCAGAAAAAAATTAAGGAAATAAACGTCGTGTCAGTACGGGACTCGAACCCGGCTTTCCTTTTTGCAGGAGTGTCCTCCCTCACGCGTCAGTTGACGATCTGCCGTTCAGGAAAGAGCAGGTGTGAGATAACAAAGGAAGGGGAGTGCTCGGAAATGTATTTTTTTTCACTTACACATTTCCCGCTCCGACAGGTTTTCACTCGGCGGCGTCGGAAGAGTGGATCAAATTGATAAATTGCCTTTTTTTTCGTCCCTCTCAAAACACGAGGACAAAAAGTGTGCACTCTTCACGGTGACTGACTCCTTGAATTCCTTCGGCCGTCTACGCTTATTTAGTTGTTATTTGCGAGGCTAACAAGTTGTTTGGCGTTTACAGTTTGCCTGATGTGAGCATCGAATTTGATTTAGAGACGGAAAATAATATCGATCCACGGTTCGTGTGATCACTGGATAATTTTCAAAAATAAAACGGCATAAATGAGCTTTATTCTAAGGTGTCGTCCGTGACGTTTCATTCAGTATCATCATCGTTTTCAAACTTAAATATATGTGTCCTCTAAATCCATAGGTATTCCGTCAATTCTGTTTAACTAATTATGATAAGAATTTCATTAGCTAAGGATACACGTAGAAAGATGTGGAGGTTGATGGCAGGTGCCTTAAGAAAATAAGTTAAGGCAATGCAAGTGCACTAGTGTTGTGAAACTTGGTCGCTCGGGAGAGGGCATACATGCGCCTGTGTATGCTTGGATTGGAAATGCTGGCGATATAGATATGGGGAAAATATGAAGAAAATGCAATGGAGACGAAGGAAGATAGGAAAACGAAGAATTGCAAGGCATGTTAGTCGAATGGGAAAGGTTGTCGGGAGAAATTCAGCTAAAGCAGAGGTAGAGAGTTTGAGTAGATATTAATAGGCAGTGGGGTGTAGAAGATGCAGAGAAGATAATGTTTGGTAGGCGGTGCAGAGAGGTGATGCGTGGTAGGCATTTAAGACTCCTTTATAATGCTACTGGGGCGCTTTTTTTTTGAAAAAATTAATCACCGCCTCACGAAAACTCCTCCGTAATTTTAAACAATCCAAAAGAACGGACATGCTCACAGTTTAAATTGTGAGAAAAGAAATAGTTTTGATCCATTGAACAGAGTTAAAATGACTTGAAAAATAATAATGAAATTGGAATACCCAAGCAGTATAGCCTAATAAAACTGTTTCAATGGATATAAAAGTCATGTTAAACCACAGTTATCAACCCGAAGACTGGTTTAAAACGTGAGACTAGAGCTTCCCTCGTACCAAGGTCAACTGCGTGCGAGATGCACACATCAGGATAGGAGTTCCAGTTCCTTTCCCTGTGCCACCCACGGATTTCCAGAATATCTTATCTCGAAAAATTTCAATACTTGGGTGAAGATGAAAGTGAACAGAGTCGCCACACGGTGCCGAACCCGGACCTTGTGGTCATAAGTTTTGCAGTCTACCCACTAAATCACCACGAACTTAAATATCCACTCTTTATTGCATATTTATAACTGATTGAGGTGTTCATGGATTGTAATAAATCCCTATTCCTATAATCTACCAAATAATTATGCATAATTATCATGCCACCCCGAAAGACAATCCTTTCAAATAATACTTCCGTAAATACTGTAGCATTCATGATGCTGTCTTTCCTATTTCACACATATCTCGTATGTATCGCGAAGATCTTTCGTCAATTAGGACTTCCCTCTTTTACTAATTATGGTCTGTCCATTACTGTGTACATGGAATGTTCAAACGCCAATGTACGCTTCCCACCTATTAGCTACCTACATACGCATATACAGCTTACTTCATTCAAATTTCATTTATTTTTATTTTTCATGCTCATTTAATTTGTTTGTGATTTTTTTCTTCCTCGAAGAACTTAGTCCCTTCAAACATATTTTTCCATTCGAGATTTAATTTGCATTTTTGATCCTCTTATGCCAAAATGTGTGACATCCTCAATTACTAGTTTAACTAGTTGTTTCATGACAATTCGAGAAAAAACAATTTTTTATGCATTTTAATGAAAATGAGTACTTATTTGAATACTTTGCATCAATAAATAATGAATATTTTCAAAATGCCGGTTCCGATTCATATTTTTCCAATTATGTGCATAAACTACACTGATAAGGTGTATTTTAGAGCAAAATGCGTTCCATCTAGTGAAAAGGTCTAACATCACAGAGAATGAAATATAAGGATGGATAAGGACGATAAGTAGTTGATGGACGACGAATGCTAAAGCAATTGCGAGGGAACTTGGAGAGCTGATATCACCCATTTTCCGGTTGATAACATATTATTACTTAGTAGTCTTCCTCTTAATATAGGTTTTGCATGAACACAGTTTGCACGAGCCGGCATTCCTTAGCCTCGCCTAACAAGACACAACCTGACGCCTCAAACTACAATCAACTCTTCTTCAATTACACAGACACTCTTACTCCCTTAAAACCGTTCAAAATGCCTCTGCTTCTCCTTCCCCTAGCTCTCTCCTCTAACGTTCTCCCCCTTATTCAAGTACCCAACATTCCATCACCAATCAATACGCTTTGCATCTTGCCTTCATGTCTCCTTGAAAATTTCCAATAACCCTCGTTTCTCCTATACCACGTCTTGTACTTTCGTGTTTGTTTTCCTTTCCGCCAATTCTATTTTTTATCCTCGTATTCTTTTCTTCACTCACACCTCAAGAGCCTCAAATCTTCGACTATCATCTAGCTTCAGCGACCTTGTTTCCGCACCGAACAAAACCAACCTCCATATCAAAGTTTTCACCAGCTCCAGGGCTTACCATACAATTTTAACGTTTAACTCATGCTTTTTCCTCTTCGAAAACTCAAACTCTTTGTTTTGGTTACATTTATACTCATCACGCATACATGACACTGCATTTTTAATGAGAGCAGCAATGATTGTAACCACTTGGCCGACTGGATCACTTAAGCATGCTAGTCCGCGAATTTAGCTGATTTAATCAATTCTCTTCTGACTTTAATCCATATCTCCAGTCTTCCTATGCCATTTTTATGATTTATTCATGTATAAGATGATAATTTCAGGTGATATGGACACCCCGCTTCCAATCGCTGCCCGATCCCGACGCTTAATGCACCATTTGCACCTGAGCACCCTGATTCATGCACACGTCACGGATATGTTGCCTATCCTTTCAATCTACGCCTACAAGTATATTCTGTAATACATAATTATCTACCCAATTCACTTTGCCCTTTTACTTCATCTACGAAGCAAATAAATGCATCCTGATTGGACCACATACTGTATGTCCCTTTCTATTTGTGACATAATGGGTGCAATGGCAGTACGCGTACCTCTCCTCTTTCTGAACAAGATGTGACATCCCCATTTTATATCCTTAATTGCCTTCTTTTCCATCCCATATTTTTATCGATATCCTAAGTACCATTTCAACTGCATGCAAAATCAAACTTATTGTTCTTGCCTATGGTAAAGATGAATAATATTCATCCATTGCCAAATAATTCGCACAAAGTTGGAGGATTACGTGCAGGCTACAGGATTACGCTCCTTATTCTTTAAAGCAGTAATATTCTGTATTTCCTTGTTTATAATTTGGGAACATTTATCTAAATTATATATATATATATATATATATATATATATATATATATATATATATATATATATATATATAATTTAGATAAATGTTCCCAAATTATTACATTCGATTCTCGTATAGTTTTTTTTACATTTTTGGCGCATTACCGCCATCATGTCAAGTAATTTGGCAGTCGTTAAAATATATTACGTATGCCATCTGTTCCGGAAATTCATAATCTTAAATATACGAGGGTCATCCGGAAAGTAGTACCCGTTCGTGAAATAAAGACACAAAAGTAAATATTAACAAACATAAAAAATTTTATTTGAAAGAGGATACTTTAAACTACTTCTCAACATAATCTCCAAGCAAATTAAGGCATTTGTCATAACGTGTGACAAGTTTCTGTATTCCTGCTGCATAGTCCTTCGCCGCCAGCTCATTGAGATACGCGAGGGACCCGTCTTGCACAAATTTTTGCATAATGCAGATGGTGTTTAACAATTTCATGAACAATTGTTCGAGAAACATTGGGAAAATGCTCACAGATGTCATCAATTGTGACGCGCCGATCGTTCCTCACGAATTCGTCAACTGAGCTCACCAGTTGGTCTGTAATGACAGACGGTCTCCCCGAGCGCTCATCGTCGTGTGTGTTCCCCCTCCCCATGTTGAAGTTGCGACACCACCGCCGAACAGACGACTCGTCCATTACATTGTCTCCATACACCTCCTTTAATTGGCGATGAATATCACATGGGCGAACGTTTCTTGCATTGAGGAATTTAATCACTGCCCTCACTTCACAACTGGCGGCGTTCTCAATTTTTTTAAACATTGTAAACAATCACAGAAACAACACAGGCAATGCTAGCGTCACGCAACTTGGCTCAGAGAAGGCAGACAAGCCACTGAAGCTATCTGACCTCGTCCAGCGGCTACTCGCGTCGTCAGCACTTCATGCGGCACGAACGGGTACTACTTTCCGGATGACCCTCGTACAATACAGCATCTAAATATCTGGATAATTATTTTTTTATGTGGCAAAATAATCAAAATTAATTTTAGTTTCATGGATGACACATCTGCCGGGGTATTCCGTAGAGGTTTCAAATTACTAGTCGGTGAAACCCGTCCTCCACGTCTATCGTTGGGTTTTTTTTTAATTTTTGAGAAATAATTTCAATTGAAAGTATTTCAGCAGTAGCACGACTTAAGATGATGAATGATATATTCGGTGGTGTTTTGGACCCTGCTGATTCAGAGATCGCGGGTTCGATTTCTCTCTGATTTGGTCTTCTAGCTAGAAAAATAAGGTTTAAAATCCCATTAAAAGATCACATTTCTTCGGAATATTTCGATTAGCTGTCAAATAAATAGATAAACTATTTGGGTAAAACCGGCATGGTTCAATCAACAAAAATCAGATTCAATGACTGCAGGCAATTGTTGGAAGACAAGTTTTCATCATTAACCATAATTTTCACAAAAATGCCATTTTTCAAGGATATCAGACCGGGTAGCTACCTAGCCTAATGACATGACTACCATGACTAGTAGTCATGTCATTAGGTTATTCCATGGTGTATACTGGGTTGAACGCGAATTATCATTTCTAGACTAATAATTTTATGAGGAATATGATTGACTTAGTATAATAGGACAATTACATATTTTGGTTTTCAGGTAATCTTCTGTAAAAATAGTTGTTGATATGAATTGAATTGAAAACATTTTGCTGTCAACAACGTTGATCAGTGTTGATGCCATCATATAACAACTTCATGAAAATATTTATCAGTGACCATTAGACGTAAGTACCATGGTCATTAGTTATTCTTTCATTTTGTCCTTATACATAATATAATTATCTTCTAAAGCGAAGTTTTATTTTTATAGTAAATTCATTTGTCGATAGTTATCGTAAATATGAAATACCGAGAGAAACTATATTTTCAATACAAAATACTTTGATCTCATTGCTATTTGGAAGGATTAAAAGGAAGAAGGTATCTTGTCGTCTCAATTTACTACAAAGAAAATCTTTTTTACCTCTTTTGTTTCTTTCAGGTGCTCTCCGGCCTCTCTCGTCCTTGTAACCAACCGCTACCACAATTTCTGCGGTTCCCTTATTTTCTCCCGAAAGAAAGCGCGGGAATTCAGGCAAGGGCCTCTCTCAAATGCATGCATTCCTTCACACTAGTGCAGTAGCCTCGCGGGATGCACCAGGGAAGGGATCGCTGGACCCCTACCACATACAACCCTCGGACGACTTTTTTTCCCACCGCCCCACTTCCTTCACCGCGATCACTAACCCGCGACTCATCTCTTTCGTAAGAAGCGAATGCAGAATCGTCACTCGGTATGAAATGCTTTCTTTGCGGATTCTCATCGTTCGCTCGGGCGTGAAGGGAAACCGCGAAGGGGGTGACTTCCTATCGGGCACGTGAAAGGCGGCAAGCGGTCTCTGCTGCCGGAAGGAGGAGGGCGATATCGAAGGAAGGGAGAGGCAGGGGGGGCGATTGGGCAGGCAGATGGACGACGGGATCATAATATCCCTTCGCGGAATTGCGTCAGAAAATAAAGGCGCGGAGCCTTTCATCTGTTTTGTGTCCGCCGGTACCCGGTGCGAAAATCTTCGGCGGCAGTCGGTGTCCGTCCGGAGTCTGCACTCTTGAGTGAGAGGGAAAGGAAGGAAGGAAAGACAGCTATTTGGTGGGGTTGGGGTGTGAAAGGCGTTTGGAATGAGGGGTGAGGAAACAACAGGCGAATGTCTGGCTGCGCAGGCACCTGTGCGGTGAACGCGCGCGTCATCGGACGTTGCGAACTCAAGAGAGGCCGCCCCCGGGGAAGTAGGAGTTGGGCCCTGAGGGTAGCGAGTGCGACCATCGGAGCGGATTCCCCCTCCTCCCCCTGAACCCTTCCCCCTCTCCTGGAGACTATTTATAAAAGTGTCCCGACGACCGAGTCAGAGCGATTGTTGACCGCGGAGTCCACCCGCGTCCCCACGGTAGCAAACGTCCAAGGATACCGCACTCGCAATGGGTCGCCGGGACCCTTCTCCTGGCGGCTTCCTCGCCGAGGCTTCGCTCATGGTGACGACCGCACCGCTGCTACTGCTGCTGACCCTGGGATCTGTCGCGTCACCTCTCGACAAGAAGGACTTCGCCGTTTCCGAAACGACCACCGCTGGACTGTCAGACAAGGGAAACGCGACCACAATTGGGACTACGACGGAATCCCTGCCGACCCCTGAACCAATCGAGGCGTATACAGTTAATGTGTCGATCGATGGGATCGCGGATTCAAGCGGGGTCCTGGTCGAGCCCACGGTGTCGACTATGGTCGCGACGTCCGAGCAAAGAGCGGTCCCCGACGACGCCGTTGCGTCGCCGTACGAGGTGAACATACTGCACATCGTGACTGAAGCGCCACCGTCGCACCAGGTGACGACCGTGGAGACTCGTAGGCACTACGGAGGCCACTCCATGCCCCACAACGCTGGATATGGTCCAACTTCTCCCGAAGATTACGGTGATTCGACGGCACCAGGGTACTACGTCCAGGAGTCCTCATACGATGGGAATGAAGAGGGACGCGGGGGGCCAGGAGGCTACAGGACGCCGGGGGTCAAGAGCCCAAGGTACGCGACCCCAGAGAGAAGCTACGAAGGTTTCGAATACACGGGGGAGGGCACAAGTGGATCTAGAGTGGAGGACAGAAGGCAAGATGGCGAGGAAGATGAGGAATACCCCGTCCTCGGCCAGGGGAGACACGCCGTCGCGGAAACTGGGTACGACGAAAAGCCTTCCGGGGAGGCGGAGCAGTCCGAGTCCGTGGGGAGTAGCGTGAGTCCCGAAGGCTACAGGAACCAGAGGCACGACAGGCCGTACTCGAGTGATAGCAGCTTCGAGGAGGGGCCGGCAGGAGACGGGGCACCTCCCAAGGTTACGAAACTAGAGAAGTACGGTAAACAACGCGAACACAGCAAGTCGTTGTCCTTCGGGGAAGAGCAAGATTACATCCCCGCCAACCACAAACCGAGTCCAAGCGAAGAAACGGTTCCCAAAATCCTCAGTCCGAAACATTACAAGAGACCGTATTCAGGCAAGAAGGGGAAAAAATCGCCGAATTCGTTGAAAACTCCTCACAAGGGAAAAACGCAGGACAAGGAACAGACGGGCTACAAGACGAGAGAAGAAGAGGAGCCGACCGTCCTGAAGCCGAAGCGTTACAAGAAACCGAAGAAACTTCAGAAATTTGTTTACCAGGATGGAGAAGATTTGCTCAGTTCAGATCTGAAGCCAACACAGTACCTCCAGCCTTCTGATTCGGGTGAGTACACCGATTATTCGGCGAGTGGAGGGGCATCGTCGACTCCGCAACCCCCTATAAGGAGCGATGACACATCTGCTAGTGATCTTTACGAGAAGTTCAAAGAAAGGAATAGTCCCCTGTGGTCCCGTCAGAGAGAGAGCCTCGTGACGTCGCCTCCAGTCAGTGATCTCAACGCCGGAGACGAGGTGACGAAACCGAGTCGCTTCCCGGAACGAGTCCGCGGAGCCGATTACCCCAGGCACCAGCAGGCGAGAAAAGGACCGCCGCCTGCACAGGATGCAGAGGGCGAGAAGAGCGATTACGCAAGTCGCCAGTCGAGCGAGGGCACAGTCTCCAGACCCGAGAGCCGGAACGCTTCCACGGAAGGTGCCGACGGGGAAGGCAGCGAAGGGAGACACCGAGAAGGCGCACAGAGGCGGAGGCAATTCCGCGGCGGGGCACAACAGGGGGCGGGGGAAGGCGATGGGTCGGAACCGCAGGCCCCCAGGGGGCGCTTGCCGTACTGGGACCGTCGCCGGAAGGATCTCCGGGCGGGGAAGGAGGAGGAATCAGCCGTGGAAGTGGTGAGGACCCCGGCGAGGGGAAGCAGGAAGCACTGGACGGAGCAGAGGCGACGATCGGAGCCGGCGAGGGACGTGTCGGTGACCACCACGCGGACCACCGTGCTGCAGGAACAGGGTGAGACCCTGGAGCTAAAGGAGAACACCATAACACCAACGAAGACGACGTACATGACAATGGAGCGACGTCCGGGCCGGAGTTCCTGGGTTCGAGTAACGACACCCTCCCAGGCTGTCGCCCCCGTCAGCACGACGCCCGGGACGACGGCGCCGGATGATTCGGGACGGGGGTGGGCACTGAGGAGGCGGCGAGGACACCAGCGCCGGGGTCCGGCAGCGGCGGAGCAGGTGGTGGACACTGACCGAGGGTCCACTCGCTCCCCAGGAGCGGAGAGAGACGCTCCCGTGGGGAGGAGGCAGGAGTACGGCAGCAGGAGAGCAGAGGCAACGAGTGGCCGGGTGGTTCCCTCCCAGAGGGGCCCGCAACACCCGAGCGAAGGGGACGCGCCCTCGGGCGTCGAAAAGGAGGCGGAGGAGAGTGTGGATCGAGGCTCGGAGCAACCTCACGCCAGGCCGGTCGAAAGCAGGAGACAGGTACGAGCACACATCTCAGTGTCCCACCGCCATTCCCTGCCTTCAATGAAGTGTACGAAAAAACAGCCAACTTCCGGTTTTGCATGGTATTTATCGGCATAACATATATCTAAAAGGTTAAACAACGCCCAATGCTGGTTAATTTTGATTTACGACCCTCGCATTCTCTTATATTCTTCTTTTATGCAATAGGAGCCCTTTTATCGAATGTCCTGATCATTTGAGCTGAAGTCTTTGTCAATAAAATTGTGTAATAACTGTAGTATATGTGCTTTCGCGGTGCATGGAAATTAAGTGATGCAAGCTTTGTGAAGTATTTTTCTCGAGGCATTAATGGCCTAATAGCATTGAGAAAATATGTCTCATGGTCTCTCATTTGGCTAAATTAAATCGCTACTCTTAAGCTTTATTGTTGCCTACTTTCGCTCTTGGCATCGCGGACATTGCAATTTTTCAAACTCCCTATTAATTGATAAACCTCTCACTTTAACGAATGTTCGGTGTTTGAATTCTTTAAAAGTTCAGTATGATTTGTTTACAACTTGCTAAAGTTAACCTGGAAGTAGCTGATGCGATAAAATACCTAGGTGTAACTACAACGGACGAATTATCATGTGGCCTCCACGTGCGTAAAATCTGCACTTTAGGTATATAAAAAATTGGGATTCATTAAACACATTGTCGGCAGGAGTGAATATAAGGTCAAGGGAAGGTAATGGCACGCTCTCGTGACGCCTAATATGCATTTTGTGTATGGAATACAATTGAAAAAGGCCTCATTCGGGAAATTTTGAAGGGTTCAACTCAGATCATCCCGTTTCGTTAAAAACTGTTAAGACAAAACGAAAAGCGTCAAAGAAATGCTTCTGTAGTTGGGTTTGAGATCATTAGAACACAGACAATTTAATCCTAGGTTGAATTTATTGAATAAATTCCGAGCCACTTGTTTCTCCGCCGAGGTCTCGTTTATTATTCGCAATTCAATATGCATTGATTGCTTGGATCATCAATATAAAATTCGGGACTCCAGAACTAGCAGACATGGACTCCTTCTTCCCACGGACAATAAGGGATAGTAAGTGTAGGTTTGGAGATAACAACAATGCCTATTGCCGCCCAGGGAATGATTAGTGTTACTTATATGCATGCATTTTACGCAATTTTCGCGTGTTTTGTTGGCAAACCCCTTTCCGCATGACCACATTGGACTGACATACGTATCTCAGGAGATAAGAATGAGTAAAATATTGGTGTGTTACGATAACTAACAATATGTCTCAGGGAAAACGATCGAGGCACTTTCGGAGTAGTGATTAAAAATTTAAGATTCATAAAAATGATGCTTGGGAAATATAATGAGCGGGTCAAAGAGGTTTGTTATTGTACGTTAGCTAGGCTCCACCTTCCCGCGAGGTAGGGCTAGTTTTGAAACTAGTTCGAGTGCAACGTAGAGCAGCTAAGTATGTGAAAAGTAATTATGAACAAGGTAGTAATGTCACGATACCATTGGAATAATTAGTATGGAATCCACTAGTTGACTGTAGTTTGAAATGTAGGTTAAATTCGGCAAATTTAAATTTACTAGGGCAGGTCACTTACCTGAGGATATTTAAAACCCATTACACTAACTCCAGATTACTATGGTAGATCAAATCATGCGCGTAGAATGGGAGAGAGATAATAGAACGAATAGATTTCAAATGTCGTTTTTTTCTCGAATGGTTAGATATTACCGCAAGTGTGAAGGAGATAGTATTAGTAGTAAACACATTTTGTAGTAGTAAATGCATTAAGTTTGATTAGACCCATCTTTTTAACACTCCTCCCGCATGATTTTAACATATATTTTTATTGAATCATGAAGGAGGACGAAGGTACCTTCTTTCATGTGATTGACTTTGCTCGAGTGCATGATCAAACTGATATTTGGGTAGAGGTGTCATGATGAGGGAAACAAAATTTGCACTTTTCCACCGATTTAAATCTGTGGAAAAGTACAAATTTTGCTTTTCTCATAATGGCGAACTTCCACTACATCTCGCCTGAATACGTTGAGTATAAGAGGTGTCATGATTATTATGACTACACGGCTAGTGACCTTAAACACCCCGCCACACGCCCTTGCGGCAGCTTGCATAGTATTATGTAGATGTAATATAGTTCATGTTGCAATACTCTCTACCTAGTTTTGTTGCGTTTGCACTCTCCCCCCTTCTATCCCTCGTCCCTCTCTGTGGGGGTTTTTCCTCAAGCTGTCCGCCGCCAACAGAGGCGTGTCACATTTGGTATCTGTGACATTGGGGGTGGGGACCATTAATTACATGTCAATGGACTAATAGAACTTTCTCATTCTTACTTAAGCCTAGACTTTATTCGTTATGGTATTGAATCTGGCAAGTGAGCAAGCTGTATGCTAAAGGAAAGTGCCCGGGAGAGCAGCACCGAGGCTTCTCATGCCAACCTATTTCTTCTCATTTTTGCTCCATTGCCCAATGGAAAGGACGGTTGGTCCATTAGAAAGCTTTGTGATGAAAGTTTTCGTCCACGGGTTCATTTGAAAGCACAATTACGAATGTTCCCTTCAGTCTTTCGAGGCTGTTACAATTTACAATATTAATGAAAATGTCGTTAAACATTCATTTCTTCCCAATCACGCACTTAGCTAATGCTGTTATTTTCTATGCGTGCGGTGGATTCTCGCGGATGACCTCAGATGAAGAAACCAAAAAAGCGAGATATTCAGTGTATTCTGTAGCCATTATGATTGCCTGGCGGTCAAGTGAAACTCCTGACTCTTCTCACTTGCTAATAAAGTACGACAGCTTCTAATCTTTTATGTAATTATCTGTTAAGAATCAATATAGCCTGAAATTTTTCCATTCTTCTGTACAACTGACGAAGATTTTGACTTATATTCAAGTTTTTTTTCCAGATCATCTACCATAAAGATACAAACAAACAAAATTAGCTTCCACAAGGACCTGGAGAACACATGAGCGAAATTACACTGACCACGGAAGGAAAAGAACTCCAACTGCGTACTTCCACCAGTTCTGGAAGAACTACCTGCTAGAATATTGAAGGAATTATCTGAAGATATTATTCCTAGAAAGTATTTTTCTCAGGCCGGTGGAAGAAAGCTCAGTATCTCGCGACTGGAAGCTAGCCCACGTAACTCTCATCTGAAAAGGCCATCCATAGAGAGAACCCTACCAATCACCGACCCATATCTCTAGCATTGATTTATGTAAAATATCGGAACAGATTATTTCCAGTGAAGTTATGAGATTCCTCAATAGAAGGAAGGTTCTATGCCACAAGCAGCACGGATTTAGGAAGGGCGGATCTTGCGAAACACAATTGGTTCTTTTTATTCACGACACATTTAGATAGGGAGAAAACAACACACAAGTTGATGCAGTATTTCTGGATTTCAAGAAAGCCTTCGATAAAGTTCCACACGGTAAACTGTAACGCAAAGTTAAACACTATACAAGTAATACCATTATGAAATTGATGAATTGGTTTAAAGACCTCTTGTCATATCGCCAACAAATCGTAGTCATCGATGCGCTCAAAGAATGCGCTCATGCGAAATAGACGTAACTTTGGGCGTCCCTCAGGGACGTGTAATAAGCCCGGTACTATTTTTAATATATATATATATATATAAATAATATATGTATATATAAATACAGTAATCAACCCGAAGGTCGGTTTGGTAGGTGATGGTAGAGATCACCCAGTACTAAGCCTTATACGGCGTGTGAAATTCACACATCAGGGTAGGGGGGCCAGTTCCTTTCCCTGTGCCGGTTATGGTTTCCCAGGAAGACCTGGTACCCGAAAAATCACTTAAGCTTGGGTGGAGCTGCAGGCGTCCAGAGTGCCTTGCCCGGGAATCGAACCCGGGACCCCCCGGTCAGCAGTCCAACGCTCTACCCACTGGACTACCGCGACCCATATGTATATATATATTTACGACTTAAGCTCATACATTAGAACAGCCTCATATTATTAGCTGACGAAACGGTGACATACGGGGAAGTAAGGACCCCGGCAGATTGCGGGCTACACCCTTTTAGACTTAGACACAATATCGGATTGGAGTAAGGAATGGGGATTGGGACTTAACATAAGCAAATTCACAGTTTTGAAATTTTGGAGCTAAATAAGTGCTGAGCAGTACATAAATTATGAAAAATAGGGTTCAATGCTAACTACGACAGATCGAGTTAAATAATTTGAAGTAGTCCTAACACCACGCCATTAATGGGGAGCCATATCGAGAGAATATACGTATCCGCCGTAAATAAACGGCTTCATTAAATGGATGGTGGGGAAATGTAATGCGATAATCAAAGAGAAGTGTAATTTCTCTTTTGAAAAGTCACCTTTGGAATACACCGCAAGTGTTTGGTATCCTTGGGACAAAGTGTTGCTAAAAGAATTAGATATAATTCTTAGAAAATCCGCCAAATTATTCAAAGATTCCACAAGAAGACGTGTGTGATAGGTCTTTCAGATGGATTAATTTGGGAGCCGCTTAACATGCAAGAAGAACAAGCGAGATTTAGACTTTTGGAAGGGTTCAGAACAAACGAGCCAAAAAAGGGATTGTTATGACCCCACACTATTTAAGTGGGTGAGATCACAAAGATAGGGAAAAGTGACTCCAATGCAGAGAGAAACAAATAATATTCTATAATTATCACTCCAGTAATCCCCGCTATCCTTCCATCTCACCTCGCATAGTCCTAAAATATATATTTTCCATTTACCACTCTCGCATAATATTCTCCAATTTCCCTGTTCTCATCATCGTCCTAACATTCCACGTTCCTATTCTAACTAATTTGGTCTTCTTCTCCTGCGTCTTCTGTCCTGCTGCTGCTGGTTTTCCCTTGCAAGGGTTTCGTGGGATGACGACCGCGGAAGCCTTGCCTCCCCCGCTGCCGGGCACGACACACGGCCCGTATATATATATATATATATATATATATATATATATATATATATATGTACAGGGTTCGTCCGGAAAATAAGTGTACTGATTTTTTCCCGCCGCTCCAGGCGCGCCCAGCACCGCTCTGACGGGCTGCGATTGGAGGGGGTATGTTGGCAAGCGACGCTGAAAAAGGCAGTCGGCTCTGAGCTGTGGTGTAGTGAGGAGCTCTGTTAACGCGAACCTCCACGCTCGACCCACGTCACGGAACGCGATGCCGAAGCAGCGTTATTCCATCAAATTTGCGGTAAAGCTTGGGAAATCGTCTACCGAAACTGTCGGTATGATTAACCAGGCTTACGGGGAGTCAGCCATGTCCAGAAACATGATCTTTCGGTGGCACAAGATGTTCGTGGAGGGCAGAGAAGAGGTCGACGACGAACCACGGCCTGGACGCCCATCAACGACACTCACCGACGAAAATGTGCGAAAAGTTCGCGATGTACTGAACTCTGATCGTCGTCTTAGTGTTCGGATGATAGCAGAGCAGTGTAATGTGCCAAAAACAATAGTGCACGAGATTATTAGGGAGCAATTACAGATGCGAAAAATTTGTGCAAAGTTGGTGCCGAAAGTGCTCAGTGATGATCAAAGACTCAATCGTTTGGAAATCGCGACACAACTTGCGGATCACTGCAAAAATGATCCACATTTTTTAGAGAACGTTGTTTCGGGTGACGAGACGTGGATCTTTGAGTACGACCCGGAGTCGAAGAGACAAAGTGCGGAGTGGCACACCCCATCATCACCCCGTCAAAAGAAAGCTCGCATGAGCAAATCTCGGATCAAGGCTATGCTCATTGTCTTTTTTGACAAAAGGGGAGTCGTCCACTACGAATTTGTACCTGAACGACAAACTGTAAATGCTGCATTTTACGTCCAAGTGCTCGACAGGCTTCGAAAACGAGTCGCCCGCGTCCGGCCAGCGATCAAAAACATCTGGCGGCTGCATCACGACAATGTATATATATATATATATATATATATATATATATATATATATATATATATATATAGTATATATATAATTTATATATATATAGAGTATATATATATATATGTATATTCAAACACATTTGCTTAGCAAAGTATTCAAAATACTTAATTTGCTCTGGCTCAAGTCATAATTACATCTATGTGCCAGAGAAACGCATAAGTATTTTGAATTTTCGGTAGCTGAACCACCGTTCTCAGGGTCGAGAAGGAACTCGCTAGTGTATATATGTATATAAATAAATATTTATATGTATACATATGATATGTATATATATATATTTATATTCATATATCGTATGTATACATACATCGATGATGTAGAAGCACTCACGAGAGCAATATAACATTTGGACGTCACAATAGAACACAAAATAGAATAGGTAACACGTAAAAGAACACTAATATTTAAGATTTTTTGAGCTTTCGGCCTTCTTCAGGTCAGACTGGTGACTGACCTGAAGAAGGCCTCAGAGAAGTCCGAAAACTGAAACATAACCTTGTCATTATTGTAACTTTATGACATGTTAGGACCATATAATAGAAAATCATAGCACTTTATAGCCATATCATATTTGTATAAGTGGGTTGCGTTAGTCCAGGGGGTAGAGCGTTGGACTACTGACCGGAGGGTCTCGTATATCATATCTTATATGTCAAACAAATCATAAAATGTTCAGTAAAAGTTTAAACAAGTCTTAAAATGAGAAAGAGGCCGACATTGAGAAACATCTTACTACTGACGCACGCGCCTCAACTCTTGAATCACACTTTAAGTACAAAATGAGAGATCGTATGAAAAACAGATGTGTATTTCCTTGTGCACTCGTTAGCAAACAAATGTTTTAAGTGTTGCCTCCAGTCCTTAAAATCACCCGTTCTCTCGATCGTCTTCAAGGAGGAAGAAGCGGAGGAGGATGAGGAGGAGGCTGAGGAGAGCGGCAGCGACTACGTGGAAGCTGATGAGGACGAGGACGAGGAGGCCTCGCCCTCGGAGGGCCATTCGACGGTCGGGAGGGATCAATCCTCGTCGGCCAGCGGTCACGGCGGTGGGGGAGGAGGGGGACACGGAGGAGGAGGGGGTCACGGCGGTGGAGGAGGCGGGGGTGATAAGAAGTTCGAGAAGGGTGGGGGTGAAGAGCACGAAGAGGATCACCACTCGAAGCACGGCGAGAAAGGAGAGAAGGCCTACAAGGGACACCATGACTACGAAAAGGGAGCCAAAGGAAAGCACGGCAAGGAGGAGCACAAGGGTGAGTGGTTTACACCAATTATTCTGGTGGAAAGTAAAAATGTGTACTCATTGCTAATCGCAACCAATATTTTTCGGTTACTTCTCTTCTACACACATTCAGCAGTATCTCTTTTTTACCTAGTATCCAATAATACCTATTAATTCAACATGCGTATTCAACAACATGGTAACAGCGACGAGTTAAGTGCTGAAATTGGGAAACCAGGTGGGCAGGAAGCTAATTAAGTAATTTCCGTTTGCAGATGATCAAGCTTCAATTAGCCAGAGTGTGAACAGATTGCAGTTGTTAAATGCATTAAAGGAGCAGTATGTGAGCTATGGTATTGAGTTAATCACGTGAAATGCCAAGTAAAGAAAAGAAGTAGAAAGGTCAGTCCATGAAAGAAAGACAGAATGAATAAATTAGAGTGGGTTGAACAGCTTGCATACTTGAGCAGTGTTTTGGAGATCAATCATGAAACCACTCTGCTTCAACAAATGCAGTCATTTTCTATCAAATATCTTTCATAAAAAATTTTGGATTTATTTTTTTCTTCCACTCTTACAAAATTTTTGTCACGGTTAGCATTGTGACCCCTCCCCCCAAGTGAATCCCTGATGTATGTTTCTATATTCATTTGCTTCACTGGTTTGTGGTGTTTTCTGGTTTTATTTATACAATCAAAATGACTATACTTATCCAATCTCACTTTTAGCCTGGCATCCTGCCAGGATAGAGCATAATAGGCAGCAGAGTAAGAACTTTTTTGGGTACACCATTTATGAGGTTGCAAGCCTTCATGCTCCTTTCCTCCTCCATCTTTTCACTCTCCACTTATGTCAAACAAAGCTTAAGTTTCACTCTCTCTGAAAATTGAATTGGTACATAATGTTGTGTGGATTCTTCCTTAAATAGAGTAAACTTTTGATTCATTACTTTACTCAATATCTGCCAAAATGATTTCCAAAACTTCCAGAGAGTATGTTTGCATTGGTTGATGTTGGATACAAAGCAAAGGTCATCATTATAAAAAATGGTTTGGTCAGGCAGTATGTATAGTTTGTTAGATTTACTGCAACACAAGAACATAGTAATCCTCTGCTTATTAGTGATACTGAAGCTTTTGCCAAAATGCACAACCTTTTTAGACACACAATTCTCCCTTCTACACTTTCAATTCACTCATAGAAGACAAAAAGTATAGCTAAGGCTATATATCAGTACATATATTTGTGTGCTATTCAGACCTGGGGAGTTAACTATAGGAGTCAACTCTAGTTGACTCCTATAGTTAACTTTCAAGTTGAATTTAATGTCTTACAAATGAATTTAAAAGTTATTCTCCAATAAAAAGTTAATTTAATCTTCAATCAGAATTACCTTTTAAGTTAATTCTCCAATTAATTTTGTAAAAATATTTCCCTCCCATAAAAGGGCATGTCAAAATGTGATTTTATAGTCGTATAAAATATGAATCATTGTAGAAGAAGGTAAACAGTTACAGTTCTCTAAATGAGGTCAAAACATATTTTAAAAGTTGAAATATTTTTGTTCCCATTCTGTTTGCCTCTTATTTGTAACAATCGTTATTCTTAAGCATCCCCTTTCTCCAGATGAACTATTACAAAAAGTTTCAAGTGAAGTTTTTTCTAATAAAATCAGGGCCTTGGTGCATTAAAAGTGAATAGAAAAATAAATCAATGATTTTAGAGTTACTTGAAGAATTAACTTTTTAAGTCAATATGCAGACACTGTTACCACCCTAATTTGATACTTGGATAGTTTTTCAATCAAGTTGATTGACTAGGGGATATTATAACTACATAGCCAGAAAAATTCACTTTATTTTTATAAGAATACCTTCCTTACCATGATGTAAGATATATTGTTTATTGCCTTTAGATCTCTAAAGTTCTCACGGGATCCCTGCATTTCAGTTGTTTTTATTTCTATTCAGCCATAACCAGGCATCTTGCCTTTTTATACTGTCAGTCTTATATTTTTGCATTCATGAGGTGTTGATTACTTTTGTTTCTATCAGAGCGTGGTTCTAAAAAAACTCTTATATTACAGTCTGCTGTGACTAGTCCATTTTGAGATTATTGACCAGCTTCATGTGGCACAATCTTATTTGCTCCCACTCCACTGCAAAACAATAGTTGAAGTCGTTTAGAAAATGATCAGATAGTTGCATCCAGTGACTGAAGTCAACCATTGGAGATTTTATTTTGATCAACCGCTGCAAGAGCAACGCTTACTCAATAGTGGTGGTCTTTCATCGTACATGTTATTTTTCACAACTTTTAAATCAATTACACATTGCACAGATGTCTATCCAGTAACATATTCTTCTAATCAGCATTTCAGTTTTATGCCTAACATTTCTCACCTGTTTTATTCATTCATTAAATCTTCTCAGCCACACGAAGGGTTGTTTATGTTACCAAGTACCTATGTATCAACTAGAATTATCTTTAAAACTATAGCCTATATTGCATATTTAGATATCTATGCAAGGGCTTTGTATTGGGTAGACATCTAATGGAAATTAGGTTGGTTTTTCTTCCCTCTCCTCTTCACGTTGGGGAAATAGTTTTTCCCCGAGGTGAAGTGGAGACTGATGCATGCAGTATGCAACTTCATACTATATTTCCACAATCATCAGCTTAAAAATTTGTTTCCACTTGCTTCGGGGATGCAACCTGAAGTTCAAGTGTTTCGATGGTAGATAGTCATATAGGAGTTATGGTGGGGTATGAAAATTACATTAAAATTTCAATAACAATAATAATGGCCACTCTGCCCTTTCAATACTCGACTGAGAGCTATGTGACAAGGAGTCAGTTATACCAAGTCGAGAATGCAGTTGAGACAAAATTCAGTGGAAGACAAAGAAGGCAAAATAATATATGAACTACAGAAAATGGAGTTTCTAGAGGCAGAAAAAAATCATTGAAAAAGTAATCAGGATGCTCAGAAAAAAGTGAGTGGGTAAGTTACTTCCTCTTTGGAATTAAAAATGAGGACTGTTGCAGGTGGAAGGCTGACAGAGGTCTTAAGGGGGTGTAATTGATTTCAATACGGAAAAAATTTAAACAAGGGAGCAAGTGAGAATTACCAAACCAAATTACGCTGGTTTCCAAAATACCAACACAATTAACAGCCCAATTATTTTAATAAAATTGCGGGCAGGTGTTAAAAAATTAATTCCAGCTCAAAGAAAAGACAGCCTAACTGTGGCTAACAATGCTGATATAAAAAAGTGACACATTTCAATTATTAACAATATGTAGCATTTATGACCCTGCAGATGGTATTGGAAAGTTTTGGAGTCAGACATGATATTCAGTTTCTGAGGAAGCATGGAATGAATAACAGCATGAAAGTATTATCTATCAACTTTAAAAAAAAAGGTTCACATCTCTGCAAATTAAATTTTATAAAGATTTTCCTAAAATAAAGGTGTTAGATGAAATGCGATCTCTCACTTAAAATTTATATATGTATACTGAATGCAACAAAGTAAGTGAATTGAAAATGGCTATCAAAGGAATGAATTTGAATGAAAAAATAATAATGTCCATTTAGCTTATAATCAAAGTTTAGGATATTTCTTTAAGAAATAATACCACTGGAATCAAAGTCATTTTACAATCCCTCAAATGTTTAGCATTATAGGTACAAGGAGATCCCGGGCATGACCTGTTTTGCTAACTGTTGTATTATTGAGGGCCCTGGAAGCAATTAAATTGAATCAACTAAAGAGGGAGAAGTTTACAGTTGAGTATCCCTTTTATACTGATAACTAATGAACAAACTGAAGGTTTAAATACAAAACAGCATTTAAAATGCATAAAATATTATTATTAAAATAGAGAACAATGTCAATAAGTAATGATTATAGTTTAAGTATTCACCATAAATCATTCTGAAGATTTTCAGCATAGACAAATTTGGGGAAAAACTTAAGGGTGACACAGGAACAAATAGAAAGGTGTGAGGTAGTAGGAAAACCAAAAGATTTACAGATTTGCTGCAGGTTTCTCAAACCACCCAATTTTCTCTAGAAGTAGGTATTGAGGACTTGAAGGCCCCTGCCTACTTTTTTATGATCTACTTTGCCAATAGATCATGTCTCTGAGAAATAGAATTTTGCTACATCTGAAAAGAATATTGTCATACACTGATTTCTTGTTTGTTATGATATCTCATTTGGGAGCAGTAGTTGTCCCTAGATCCACAACCATCCAATTTTGACCTTGCCTGAATCTCCTTTTTTTTTAACTTACTTCATCAGATGTTATGATACCTTTAAGGTAAGTGAACTCCCCTTATTTGAATTTCTCTCTTCATAGCCCATCATCTACATTCAGCTTCTTTAGTATTTTTAGTATATGAACTAATATTTTAGCTTTCTCCTTCTCAATTATGTCTGAGGAGCACAGAAAGCATTGTTTTCAAGAGTGCATGCTGGATTAATCACTACTCTCCTCTGAATTTCATTTCATCTACAAAACTCACCTCCTATTAAAACCATTCTCACAGAATTCTCCATTAATCAATAACTGAAGTTTTAAAAGTTATTTATACATAAACCTCAAAGACCCCAGTGGACATATTCTTGAAGAAATCCAATAATTTCTAGAAGAGGTAGAGAGAGGGAAAAACATTAGAAATTTTCATATTTTTCCAATTGACATTCTGTCTGACTCTACTCTAATTTATATTGATTGAATCCTATGAGTGGGTCTCAAGTTGAGGTGAAAGACACTCTGTAATAACATATGTGACAACAGTTTTTACACCCTGGTCTTGTGAGAATTGGTCATTAAATGTGATGCTAATTAACATATTCCATTTGTTTTTTTTTTTTTGAGGTCTACATACTTATGCAAGCTGTGCTGGTACTTTAATTATTGAGTAAAATTTACAAAATACCTTTTTCAATGAAGCAAAAATCATTTTGATCAGTTGGTAACTGTCCAATCAATGGCTTGGATTTATCTAGCATCTTGAGGGTTGAAATCATTAGAGCAAATCATTAAAGTAGGTAATCATTTGGGGATAAAACTAAATTGAGATCCTAATCCTTCTTCAGAATGAGATTCATAGGTGGCTAACCCAATCAAACATTGTATGAAAACCCTCAGGTGAGTATGCAGAGGATGGAGGCAAGAAGTCTGGCTTCCACGAGAATGGTGACTTCTTTGGAGACCACCACGAAGGGCACAAGGGCAAGAAGGAAGCGGGCTTTGAGGAAGAGGGGGCCTTCAAGAAGGGACACAGCACCAAGGGAACCCACGAGGTGCACCGCAAGGATGAGTACTCAAAGAAGCATGAGTTCTTCGATGAGGATGGAGAGGAAGGGCACCATGAGAAGGAAGGTGGGCATAAGGAGGAGTACGGAGGGAAGAAGGGAGGCCACCACAAAGGCGAGCATCACAAGTCAGGGTTGCACCATGACCACTATGGGAAGAAGGGTCACCATGCCAAGGGGAACTACTACAATGAGGAGGAGGGTCATGACCACCACGATGGCCACGAGAAACACCATGGGCACAAAGAGGAGTATGGGAAGAAGGGTGGCAAGGCAGGTCACAAGAAGCATGGATACAGTGAGGGAGGAGGTGGGGGCGGTGGAGGAGGTCACGGGGGCGGTGGAGGAGGTCACGGGGGCGGTGGAGGAGGTCACGGGGGCGGTGGAGGAGGTCACGGGGGCGGTGGAGGAGGTCACGGGGGTGGTGGAGGAGGTCACGTGGGCGGTGGAGGAGGTCACGGGGGCGGTGGTGGTCATGGGCATGGTAGAAGGAGATAAAGGGAATGCCTGATAAGAGAAAATTGAATTTTTTCATGGGGCTCTACAAATGCGTCTCTATTTCTGCCACGAGTTGTGTCGCATACTGTCCAAGCTGAATCTTATCATTCCAAGAATGAGCACCATTTGTCATTTTTGGGAGCATTTCCAAATAAACTGCTGTGAAGAGAAAGACTGTATAATGAATTATGAATAATAATGGCATGGATATAAGGTAGTAAAAGGCTGTATAGTTATTCAAGCTCTGTGGTCAGCTATGGCTTTGTATGATATCTATTTTAGCCATGTAATATAGGTAATAAGTCACTTGCACCCCAGCCCAACGTGACTCGATCCAAATACATTACCACATTATTGACATGAAGTTCATGTATCCCTTTCTTTAATTTGTGGCTGAGGTCCATTGTTCATGGTGTATGCCATAGGTGGATAATCTCATTCTTATTTCCTGTCGTGTTGCATGGTATCATTGCTCTACATCAATAATATGTCCCTATACTTTATTTTTTTGATTAATTTTACATGTAATTCAATATTTAGCAATAGTTGACCTCGCAAGAGTTTTCCCACTTCTCTTGAATTGCTTGGCCATGGTATTAGTCAGGAGAGATATTTTAATGCTGAACTAGAGAAATAAATGTAGAATTTATTTAAAATTTTGATTCTCAAACAAACATATTTAAAACAGTGATACCCAAAAACTACCATTCTTCTAATTCTATTTCTGCCATGTTTCCCAAGAGCCCATTATAATGCTTTGTGAAAGCTCTAAGTAACCTTCTAAAGATGACTTCATTTTTTATCCTGGAAAATTGACTGTAAAAAATTAAAAATATTAACTGGCATATTTAGACAAACCCTAGTGTAGCAGTTTAGGAAAGAATTGAAAATTGGGTGGGAAATAAATAACATAAATATTATATTGTCAAATGACAATATGCTTGTATGAGTTTATTTACATTTAGGTTATGCATTCTCTTAATCAAGGTACGGCAAAACAAACTGTTTTGGGGTGCTCTGTAATAAGAAACATTCTCTGTTCTATTAATATCTATTTCTTTCATCCCTATCAATATTTCTTTGAAATATAATGGGATTATGGGGTTAAAAATAATGGGAATGTAGATTTGATGCAATATTCACCAATGATGAATGGAATATTTTTTATTTAGAATTGTTACTAATATTAAATGTGAGTCTATTTCCTTTATCCTTTTATTTTGCTCGCTATGAATGTTTTATGGCACATTATATTTTTATAATTTCCATAATAATATATGCTGTTTTAAAAATGTATGGTGATCCCTTCCTCCATGTTGCATTGTTGTCCTACATTGTTCATGGAAAATTCCATTGCAGCTCTTGATTCTTTTGTCATATGATATAAAGATTTTTTTTGACCATATGATAAAAAGTATTGTTCAGGTAGTACCTCATTATTTCATTGTTGATTTTTTTGCTAAGGTATTACGACATGATTTAACTATGAAAATGTCTGTAAATAAGATAATATTAGCAGAAAGTTGAAAAAGCATTCTGTATTTTTTAAAGTTAATAAACATTTTGATTACATTCTTGCTATAACAATTGATAAAAAAACTTTGGGCCGCGCCTTCAGTTTTCATAATGATGAAGCCAGCCACATTATAATTAATGAACAAAAAATAATCTCTGTAATTATCCCTTTGCTTGACTTCATAAGTTAAGGCAGAGCTCAATATTTAAATGTTACACATAAAGGCAGGAGGACCAGTTGCTGTCCCTATGCTGCCCGTTGTTTCCTAGAAAGATATGCTATCAAGAAATAATACAACTTGCATAGAACTAAAGATGCCCAGAGAGGTTGCCCAGAATCAAATTCAGGCCCTTGCCAGAAGCCAAGCATTCTATCCCCTTGGTTACATGATCCAATTTGTTGACAGCAAAGAAAATAACTTTTCTCTCCATCTACAATATTAAATTTCAAAAAAATGGTACGCAAACTAGGGTTGCTTTCAACATCCTACATCTCTTCCAGATGAAAGGATATAATGCAGTGTAATAAATTACAATATATTAGGAAGCAAGAGTTGCAGAAAATCTGACATCATACAAAGAATGTGCAAAATTTGCAAGTTAGGCTTGACAGCAATCAAAAATTAGTTTACTTCAACCCTTCAGTGCATAGAAGGACAAAAGTCAACTTTATATTTGATAACATTCATTCAAATTTGGAAAATTCCTGCGACTATGTGGAGAAACAAATGGGTACTTTTGGTCATTATCATATATCCTCTCAGTTGAAGAAGAGGAAAAGGAGAGAACACCTCTGCGACCAGAGTAGGAACCAATTATAGCACAATATGTAGGGACTAATCTACGATAATTCAGTCTTTTGGACATGTCTGTTCACATTGAGATTCTGTGAGCCCCCTTAACAAGTAAATATACTGCTTTATACAAAGACTTGATTGGGTGACATTGAGACCTTACAGTCCCTTCTTCTACCTAACCCTAACACCCAAGACCTGGGTGGTGGAAAAGCCACTTCGGACCCACGGCCTCTGAGTTGGGAGGTGAGGACATTACCCTGCCACCAATGGAGCCCTACTTTAGAGAATGGAGAGAGACTGAGGCGGTGAGGCTTCTTGGTGTTCTACTCAACCTCATGGCTACATTTAGGTAGTGGGTCACGGTAGTCCAGGGGTAGGGGGTTTGACTACTGACCAGAGGACACAGGTTCGATTCCCCACCGAGATTTTTTGAGCACCCTCAGCTCAACCCAAGCTGTGTGATTTTTCAGATACCAGCTCTTCTGGGGAAACCATAACCAGCATAGGGAAAGGAACTGACCCCCCTACCCTGATGTGCAAATTTTCGCATGCCGTTGGGCTTAGAAATGCATGAACTCCAAAGCAAACCAAACTGACCTTCGGGTTGACTACTGTGTTTATGGTTTATATTCAGGTGCTGTGTATGTGTAAACAGCCAATCAGTCTTAACTTGAAGGAAAGAATGAAGATCAAATATTAAACTGGCAAAGAAATCATGCAAATTTGAATAGGACACAGGGAGTTTAGATCGTACTTCAAGAGAATAGGGGAAAAAAAGGAAGGGACTTGTGGGTGCATGATGGAGGAGGACACAGCAATTCACAGAGTCCTTTATTGCCTAATTTATGCCAAAGAAAGATGCAAACTGGAAGCTATCCTTGGATATCTGCATAACGTCCAACAAATTGGGAATTATCTACACGAGTAACCGATTAGGAATTGGATATTGGATAGATTTATCAACAAAAGATGAAGTGGAAACAGGGAGACTGACAGAAAGGAATGGTATGTAACTCATATTTTAACTCATATTTAACTCATAATGAAATTGTATTGGTTTAAATATAAGGTACCCCAAAAATATTGATTAAAAAATTGCCCAATTCTTATCGAACTGGCCAAATTATTGCTGGGTGTATCAGCTGGGCTGGCAGCTTAAAAGTTTTTTCACTCCACCCTTAGAATTTTATTTTTATCCCATTTGGAGTACACCAAAGAACTGTTGGAGGGACAATAGATCAAGGCAAATGTCGCTTACCTTTTGTAATTAATGCAAATTTTATTCCAGTACACTGACCCCTGCAGTTGTCTTAAATAACTCCCAATCTATACTAATGAACTTTTATTGTTTCCTGATCTGAACCTTACAAAAGTTTATGAGCACCATGTGGATTTTGGTGAGTGTATGGATTATTTTAAGGATTTAGTTTTGTTATCTCTCTGATGCCTAAGACAAGCCTGCTTCTGGTTCTGCCTGCTTGATCTTTTTGGCAGAATTAAAAGAATCAGCTCCAAAATGTGGGCTTCTAAGTTGATACATCTGATAATGAATTTATTTAATACAATGCTTTTCTGGGATCAAAATAGAGGTTGTGACAATTTCCATATTCAGAGAATATTTTGGAGGAAAATTGGATGTTGGTAGATTAGGAGAAGCATATGCATTAGTGGAACAAAGATGAGCATGGGACAGAGAGTTTTGATGACAGGAATTTAATATCAAGATGCAATAAAAGGATTAATTCTTAGCAATCAGCCTGAAGGTTGGCTTGATAGATGATGGCACAGCTCACCTAACATTTAGCTCTACGACATGTGAAATTCACCCTTCATGGTATAGGGCCATTCCTTTGCTTTGCTCTTGGTGGTTTCCTTGAAGATCAAGTACCTGAAACATCACACAACTCTGGTGAAGCTGAGGGTGCCGAGAGGTATCCCCCAGAATCAAACTCAGGTCAGCAGTTGAACATCCCATCCATGGGGCTCCTATATCCCTAAGAGAAAAAATCATACATATGCCTTCCCCATAGAATATGGTTCTGCATGGATCTGAAATTTGGTGTTTAGGGCAAGATTATGGGCATAGATTAGAGACTTTTGAGATGTAAGTATATAGAGGGATGAGGAAAATAAATTGGCTAAAGAAGGAGGCTAATAACAAAGTTTCAACTGTGGCAAGAGAGGAGAGGGAGTTGTTACATGGAATATCCAAGGAGAAAATGCTGTTTGACATGTTATTAAGAGGGAATCAAGATGATCAGTGCCTATGATAACCAGAGGAAGAACATTGAGTGAGTTAGGAAGAATAAGGGAGAGATCACAGGCTTCTCAAATGGCAATAATGGAATAGTAAATATGAGAAACTCTAATGAAGTAAATAATATGCAATAAGCAAGAGTTAAGGCCAATAGAAATCTACCTGATGTTATATAGTTTTTAGGGATGTCCAACACCTCCTGAGTGGGACGTATTTTGATGATGAATGGATACTTCTCTTTCATTGCATTTCAATAAATCATTGGCCCAGCTTTGATCACCACTCTTTCAATGGTTCCAAAACACTCGGTTGATTATTCAATATCTTAATCCCTTTTATTGATAAATTATTACTAATATAAAGTCAGGTGTGGGTATCATAGTTCAGTGGGTCAAGTAATGGGTTTCTGACCAGAGGTTCCAGATTCAATTCTAGGTGATACCTCTGGGTACCCTCAACTTCACTTGAGCTGTTGATTTTGCTGACACCACATCTTTATGGGAAATTTGCGACACAGAGGAATGAACTGTCTCCTTGCACTGATGCGCAAAATTCACATGCCATATGGAGCTCAGTATGTGGTGAGCTCTGCCTTCTCCTATCAAACCTACCTTAACATTGATTATTGTGATTGAAATAATAAGGGATCATTGCCATCCATATTTATTGATCCTTGGGCTTACAAGCATATCATCAGTTTATCATCGATTAGTCTTGGCTTTTGATGGTGGAATGCAAATAATAGTCTGTTCAACTTTTCTATGGGAGATCATGCCTTAATTATTCTAGTTAAAACTGAGCCTTTCTCATTTTTCTGCTGCTTCCATCATGTGAACTGGCAAGGCAGTGCAGAGTAGGGAGAGCATATGGATACCAACCATAGAATCCCTGGTTCTAATCCATGTGTTATATCCCTGGGCATGAACATCTTCACCCAAATCGTATGTTTTCTGGATACCATACCATCCTTGGAAACTGAAAGCAACAAAGAAAAATTGTCCAATACCTTAAAGCATGAATTTAAAATGTGGTTGAAGTTAATGAGAGGGTTAAGTTACAGAGCCAGCAAAGAATTCTATTTGGGTTCTCTGTTGGGTCAAGTTCTCCATTGCTGCTGATGGTCAAGTCATCCATCATCTTCAGGGCTGCAAATCATGACAATGGTATTTGGTTAGTTTATATGCAGCCGGGATGGGTCCAGTCGTTATTCATGGACTTCGATTTTGATGGTTTCCTTTGTTAATCTCTCCCAGAACCTATCCTCAGGACTTAGAATTGCAGTCTCATCCCTGAAAATGGTGTGGATCATGGAACATTGGAGACACTACAGGCTTTGTAAGCCTGAGAAATCAGTTGTGGCTGAACATAGTATCACATTCAGTCATGCCATTCCCTTGCATGAGACCAACATTCTGAGCCATGAGGATATTTTCTGGGAGAGATTTAAAAAGGAATCCATTGAAATCGATATCTAGGAGAAAACCATAAATCAAGACACTCTTAGCAACTCATGAATACCCATGCTGAGCACGATCCAAAGCAAGATAAAAAGGTGTGAAACAGCAGACCAATCACAAGTCACCTGGACAGAGCCCAATAGCATGCAAACCAGGCGAATTCCATTGTCATGACATGCAGCCCTGAAGATGATGGATGACTTGGCCATTGAAACGTTGGTAGATATAGAGAGCTTGACCCAGCTGAGAATAGAATTCATGAATAGCATACCAGGGAACACATTAGATATTTCTTCTGTAAAGCCTCCCAATGGATGGACAACTGAAGCCATCATATGCATCTAAAATTATCACAACTATAGAAACTTAACTTCAATCATATACCCTCCTGACTAGTTTTATGATAATGAGATTAATTTAATATTATTTGATGCTTGTATTTAATAGCCTCTTCTGGTAGAAAACCTTCTGCAACTTAGATGGGAACATTTGGTCCCTAAAAGAAGCATCTGGGGTCTATTAATGTTATTTAAATCTTAAATCAGTTATTTGTATTTTTTAATTGATTAGTAACTTTTATAAAAAGATATCAGTTACTTTTCATAAAATTTCAAAAGCAAACATGAGTGAAATGAGTACGTATTGTTATGCTCTTTGTTTACATGATGTTACTATTTTAGCTGCAGTTAATTCATTTTAATACCGATTACCATAAATCAAGCTAAATGACAAATGAATCCGCATGTACGTATTCAAAAATGTCATTAAAATTCACTAGAATATTACATGTTATGATAACTCAACGTTTTCTTGTAAGTAGGTTTTTAAACTTCTGCCTTTGATATTAATAGTGCTCGCCCGCCAGAAGTAGTGAATAATTGCGACAAAACTGTGAATAAATTAACCATGCGATATTGAAATAAAAAATTATCCGGCGCTTGGAAGTATAGTTCGCTGTCCTTACGCGACAGTTGAGTCGCCGGCGTCATACATTCTTACAAAAGGAACGACGTAAAAATGAAGAAAAACTATTTCGTGGCAAGATGTCTGAGGCGTCTAAAACGAAGTCGTGCGTGTTAATACCTGTAGCAATTCGTTTCAAAACCTCTCTCCCTAAAATCTCCAGCAACTGTTGGGTCGCAAAAAAGAAACCAGGCCAATAAAGAGCGCGTGCAATTTGTGCCTTCGTTCTCTCTGTAACAGACCGTGCGGTAAAGTTCGGAGTTCCTCCCACGCTCTCCTCCGATGCAATTAATCCAAAAGCTTCCTTGCTGCTTTCTCTGCGCGCGATTTCTTCTTCGCAGTCGACTAAGTGCACGTGACCGACTTATACATGGCTTGTATAACAAGTATCGGGAAAAGTTTCGGAAAAATAGATTTTTTACAGATAATGCTACAATGCCTCAAATTCTTCCAAGTACATCCCTTGAGTTGTAAGTGGACTACACACTTTTACCAGTTGCTTTCCGCCGCTCGAAGGCTCCCTAGTAGGCGGATTCCGGAAGGTCCTTAAGGATACACGTGCAAGCTTCTTTGTTGGCACTAAGGGTCCCATGGTGGTGTCCTTTGAGGAAGGATTTCACTGTTGGGAATAGGAAATAGTCTGCTGGTGCCAAGTCGGAACTGTAAGGGGAGTGGGGAATCGTCACAATGTCGTTGCAGAAGGTCTTCGCAAGCAGACACTCGACTCTGCTTCTGCCAGTCCGGAAGATATTCGGGACGAGTTTAGTGAAGATCTTTCGCATCGCCAAATTTTCAGTGATAATGGTGTGCACTGTCATCATATCAATGCCAATACGCTCTGCAATCATGCGTACACTTAACTGACGGTCTGAATTCAATACTTCACGCTTACGTCAGGAAAAAAGTGTTGCGGGCACTATTTATGCAAATCTTGTAGTTGCTAGGAGAATCACTTCGGTACGCACCAACGCTTTCCGTCCCTGAGAATTAGTGGCATTTAGAGTGAGAACTTTTGTCTGTCGTTCATACTCTCTCCCTCACAAGCAATCTTCAGAAATTTCATCGACTACTGAAATCTTAAAGTCATTTAAATGGAAAGGTTTTAGACAACCGAGTTTTTTTTAATTTTTTGGATAAAAGAATAAGAGTGTGGACTTAAGCTTTTAAAATATGAGGATGGTACGTAAGAAGGTTTTCTCTTTCGACTTCGTGTTTGTGGGTCTGGAGAAGAATGGATTTAATAAATAATATATACGATACAATTGATGAGAGGGAAAACAAACAAAGAAGCATGGGGAATGATAGGGGAAGTGAGATGGTTATTGAGAGATATTCTAAGGAGGCAGGAAATGAGGATGCAGAGGATTTTGGGAGACAATGATTCGTTGAATACTGATAGAGAATGTTGAAACTGGCATTGTAGTACAAGCGAGGTAGTAAGAGATGAAGACCATGTATTTCATGCGGCGTGCAGGGAGATACAAAGTATGTGGCGCTGAAGAGTGGTTCATTTTAATGCATTTGGTGACGGCGTTCATTGTAATTTGAAGAAGTCCTCATAAATGATTAGATCCTAAGAGAACCGTGGCCTGACGTGACAGTTCTTCTGAGTCCATCACAAACTTACCGATCATCAGTGGTAATACGAGTGTATTAATATGTAATTTCCTCACCATTTAATACAAGCTTTTGTTGCTTGCATATCACAGCTAGATAACTCTGTTGAAACATTAGCTAAAATTATTTGTGTAGTTATTTAGTCCAAATTAAAGTCGTCATTCAGACTTCCCCATTAATAATGGTTTAAAAACACTTTCGAGTAGGTTGTCCAGTGAAGCCGAATGACGGCTATCAGCCTCTTATTCTACAATCGCAGGAAAGGAATATGTTTGGAAGCCCTTATTTGGGGAATTTGGAGGCAGGAAAGTCGCGTGGAGGATCATTTGGGACTCGTGATACGTTATATGCCGAGTAGTTCGGAGAGAGTGTGGGATATCCAATCCTCTCTCACCGAGAGAGGATTGTTTGTCATTATTGATTGGAAAGTTGTCATTATTTCCAAGTTTAATAATATTCTAAGCTATCATAGCAATGGACTGACCCCTCGTTGCGTACTCCTATGAATGTTATCAGAATTATATCTTCTATTCGTCTTACATTGTCAAACAAATATCCTTTTGAGGTGTGGATGTAAATCTACATCTCAAGGTCCTCCAAACTACCAATCTACGACTTCCCTTTCGACTCATTGACTAAATTTCCGCGCCGTACGAAACCGCACTTCATGCGTTTATTATACATAGATTAAACGAGTATTTTCTAAGAAATCCTTATTCGATGCCCCCTGTAGCGTTCGTTTCTGGTGATCAAAGTTAGGCCAGAGAAAGAGGCGCGCCACTCACCGAAGGATTTCAATAAGGGCCGAAAATATCTTCTCCATCATGACGTACGTATATTTGAAGTCATCTTTCAAATTTTCCATATGAGTAGTAAACTTTATGCTACTACATAATAACTTTTCTTATAATATGTCCGGTGGAGATTTTCTAATTTTTCAGTGAATCGATAATTTTCTGCATTATTTTTGACATGTGACAGCTTTCCCCCGACTGTCCTGTCTCCTAAAACTTCGATCATTTCGAGTTAATGACGTTCAGCACGTGGTATGAGAAATGGATACGCTGAAGCCAAGGACTTGGGTAAAAAAAAGAATAACAGCAAGAACTGTCACGCGTGTCTTCTTACACTTCCTTGCAGATACTTGGTTGACGCGATTTCTAGGAACCTGGTTTCTTCCCACATATTTTTTCTTTGTATTTATCAGCTCTTTGTCTTCGTAGATCTATTTTCGTATCCACCAAGTATGAACAATCGCACTAGTTCATAGAAAATGTATTGGACTAATCTAACATCTCCATCTGGAGAAACGCGTGGTGTGACTAAATTTTCTTTGGAAGAGTTAATTGTTATTTTTAATGGGTATTCATAATTTCTACGAAGCGCTATATTTTCTTTTTTTTGCAAATTCTACCTTCAACCTTGTCTGAATTAATCAATTTGGCTAAGTCATTTCTAATGTTTATGGCCTGAGTTTGTAGAATAAAGGTTTGGCTATGAAAGATTAAATTAACCTAGGGTGCGGTTTCATCTCATCAACGCCTACATTGAGGCATGTAAGTAAAATCTATTCGAGGCAAACCCATAATTACCTAGATTGACAGGAGGTGGCAAAGGAAAACGGAAGTACTACAGAGGGATGAAAATAAGATTAACAGGAAGGGAATCGCGCGATGGAAGAATAACGGTGAGGGGATTTAGGGATGACGATGTTTGAAAGCCCAAGCAAGACTCGAGTAAAAGTTTTAGCCAGATGTGTAAAACAATAGAGTTCCAAAAAAGTGGCAAATTTAACTCGTATTTTCAAAGTTCTTTTTTTTAACTGCAATCAACATGATTTTAACCTTTAATGTTTTACATATTGCTGAAAAATGTAGGGGGTGAACTTTTATAGCATTTATAAAAGGGAACGTCCTATTCGTGTCTCTAATAAATGATTACTTTTAAATGTTACCCTTCGGTCTTTAATTATGTTTCTACTCACCATCACCATTTCGCCATTGTACTTATTTGACATGCCACAGATACCCTCTTGACACCCTCCAAACCTTTATCCTTGTTTGACCCTTCATCCCTTGTTGCCCCGACTCAAATCCTTCCTCCCATCAGGAAACCCTAAACCATTTACACCTCATCTTCACCTACCTAATTCTCAGAATTTCCCTGTTTTCCTTAACCTCCCTCCTTTTACTTAAAGTATGGGAGATTACCTCGTACATATTCTGCACTTGTTATGCAATGATACTTAAATGCCCGAGTGGAAGGTTAATGAAACTGTGTGACAAGTGCAATGGATATGATTCTTGAGCAGCAATTATTTTATTAGCCACTGTAGTTTTACCAAACATTATTTTATAAAGACAGCAAAGCTGATGCACACAACACTTACACCTTACTATGACTTTTATAACTAATCTTCCCAGTGAATGTGATTTATAAATTATTTTTTGGTTTTGTATTGCTTTTGATACTCTTTTTGAAGCACTTTTAAATAGAACTGAATCTTTGACAAATAGGCCGCAGTAATAAAAGCCGCCTGCAAATCAACTAGTAGTAGTAGATTACTCTTTAAGGATTAAGAAGGTTTAATTCATCTGGCGTGTCTCATTTAGCTTTTTCCTTCCTGGGTGATCTAACATTTCTCTCCGTGATTAACGATAAATTTCGCTTGGACATAAAGTTAATGCCAATGGCAAGGGAAGACACAACAGTATGAAATTAGATACGTCATTGATTCCACTTGAAGTTATTACATGCCTCTTCATACCGAGGTAATGTTGCTCATTTATCCGGTGAAGTATGGCTGTCAATAAAAAACGATTTTCTTCCGAGTCTTAGAATAGGCATTGGTTTCCTTTCTTTCTACAGCACTGCCTGGCTATCGATTAAGACCCGCGGGTTCCACGCCTGCTGCAAGCCTCAAAGGCTTTATGCAAGTTGGAAAGAGGTCGTGGCGACCTTCCCGCGGGACTGTTTACACGTTGCTAAGGCAGGTCAAATGGCCGTACCGGCACCGACTTGCACGGCCGTCTTCATTGGGCTCCACCGTTTCTGAGTGCTGGCCGTTCTTTCCGGCGAAGTGTCGAGATGACGGTTGATTCACAAAATTTAACCTAAAGGCAGTATAGTGACCGTTTGAAATTCATCTTAGGCATTCGAAGTGAAGAACTTCTCCGGAAGAGTTATGTGCAGCATTGAAGGAATAAATCATACTTAATCTTTAACTCAAGATTTTGGTGCGCAAATAGAGGTAAGTAATGGTCTTTTTTAAATGTAGGATCATAAGTGTTAATAAGATTTAAAATTCCAGAAAATTTTACTGCTTATTGACGATTGGAAGAAGGCTCAGCCGCAAACTGCTTTTACTGCGTGGGATCTGGTAAGCCATAGCGATAGCCCTGCTAGATAGAAAGATTAATAATAGTTGGCACAGGTGAATTTTGTGAAGTTGAATTGGACTTTGGAGTTTATTTACTCCTTGACAAATAATAATTTTTTTCTACCTCAATTGATCTGATTTCCTTCCATTTATGCGACAAATAAGCCTAAAATTAATAACTTTCTTGCAATGATCATCCACTGTAACCATCCCCGAACTAAGCCATGGAGCGTTTTAAATATACGAACCCAGGAATTATTGGAGAGGTTCATTTTCCTACGCCACATTTGTTTTTCCACGATTTTTTATTAAGCATACGTAAATTCACACCGTTCTGGCTAAAGATGGTGTTATCCAAAGGTACCTCCCAGGAATGGAACCCAAAACGTAATCTATCTTCCCACTAGGCTATCACTACGGTCCACGTAACGATAGTGTATCGAAATATTCACCACCAGCCAATTAAATACAGGCGGAAAAGTTTGATGAGCCTTTTAATATTTTGGAGACAGATTTTCTCAAAATACCTGTATAGTTGGAAAATCAGTAAGAATTGGGATCCCAATTAGGTGGGATATTTCGTAAAATATTTGAGAACTTAATAACTATTTTATTCCGCTATGAAAGATTGATCAAAAAAGGAAATACATTCTGAATTTGGGAGAAAAGTAGTTTTTATCGAACAGGTAACCTATGCGCAGATTATTTGAAACCACCTTCAAAGACTTACGAAAATTAATAGATATCGACAATGTGCGTTTATTCCTGGCGTGTGAGTTATATAAGAGGATCCATTCGCATTTAATTTTTCAGCAAGAATTTAGGATAAGTGTAAACGTAATAAAAGATTGGAAATACTCCAAAGCATTGATTAAAGTGTGAATGAACTGTAACCGTTTGAGTCCCTTCCGAAGCGTGAAAATGGTATACCTCCGTTCATAACATTGACAGATGTCCGGATCCATGCAAATGAGTGGGAGGGGTAAAGAACCCTAAAATGGCCTCATGTAATGGCTCTTCGTGGGTTTGAATTATTCTCTGTGTCTTGAGGAACCATAGGAAGATCTGGAGGCTGAACAATCGCACGGTTCATTTGAACCTAGGGGTGCCCTGAGGCGTCATATCGAGCACTGGAAACCCGGTCAGTAGCCCAGCGCTCAAACGGATATCCGCGCAGTCACGACCCTCCCTAATGTATTAAGGGGCCGTTAATTATTAAAATATGTTCAAAGTTTGAAAATAAGGGATGTTATTTACTAAACGTCCAGCGCCATTCTTTGTTCCTTCACAGGTCCCGCCCGACAAGGGAGTCGCAGGGCCGTCCCTGATGGCACCCCACGCGTCATTCTCGCGCCACCCTCAGAGCCAGCGGCCCACATCGCCCCACGAGAACACGGCGATGGGCTCGGTGCCCGAGGGAGCCAGCGGCGTCGCAGATCGCAGTCACCAAATGCTCAACCCATCGCCCCTCCTGCCCACCTCCGACTGGCTGCCCATGGAGCTCACGATGCCCGAGTACCTCGTGAGTGAAGGGTGATGGTGTCCCGTGCGGTAGCGAATCGTGCCACATGATTACTTGGCACGCTCTGATACCGTGGTGCCACAGTGTTCAAAATGGTCGGAATGAAAATGTTCTATTCTTCTTGATTGTATTCAACAATTAGCAATTATATGATTCCATATAGTAATGTGCAGCCTTACCTACGAACATGAATATTTGGCAACGATATTTTTGCTTTAAAATCGAGAAATAAATATCGAAAATAAATAAAATTATTTCTGTCCCTCGAGAACACAGTTTCAATATTTCCGAACGATTTCGCTTCACTCTAGCATCGTCAATTCAATGCCTTCACTACATGATACACTGTAGTTTCTCACGTCAGTCCAAAGATTCTACACTATAGCGTTACATGTTGAATGTAAAACTGCTTATTCAGTGGAAATGAAATTAATTTTATTTATTGTTAATCATGAATTTCCAGAGAAGCTTCGGCTTTCAAATCAACTATACTCGGATAAGGTCTGGCTCAAAAGTGGTACGCCTGAGTCGATAACAAAAAATGTTCTGCGTAATTGAAACATTCACTCACGTCTCGTACGCCTTCTGAGAGGCGGCGTTCGGAATGCTGCTGAGTTCCCTCGTCGCGGCCTGTTTTAACGCTTCCACCAAGCCGTGGTGACGTCCTTCCAGCACGGATTTGAGACGGGGGAAGAGGAAGAAATCTCGTGGGGCATCGTCTAAAAAATTTGAATCCTCACTCACATGGTCGAGTAGCTCTTGGCAGATCCCCCTGCGAGTTTGCTTTTGTTCGTCCGAGAGCATTCGCATTAACAACTTCACACACACCTTAGTCATCCCCTTCTTTTCGGTCACAAGTCGATGAACATCGCTTCTAGGGATGCCAAGTTCATCAGAAGCCATGCGAACACTTAATCTGCAAACCAACAAAGCCATCAGTCTTGCAATATTTTCGTCACTTGTTTGAGGTCAAAGGGCGTCCTGAACGTTCGGTTTCTTCAACAACTTCTCTAACACCCCTGGAACGACTTGTGCTACTCAAAAACACCAAATCTACCCATGGCGTTATCATCATAAGCTGCCTTGAGCATGCCATGAAGGTCTTTCCCGGGTTTTTCACGTGCCACGCAAAATTTGTTGGCATAGCGTTGTTCTAATAACCGGTTGATGACGGAGCGTTACGAGGTAACGTTATAGAGGTTTCGCAGACGAACGATCTGCACTTCCCAAAGGCTGGGAGTCAGCTGCCACCGGTCTCCAGCCTTTCCTGAAACTCCTCTCCCTCAAACTCAGCCAGAGAAACCACTACCTGTCCATCCGTCTATCCGGGAAAAAATAAGTCATACTACTTTGGGGGCAGACCTTGTATGTGAAATTTAAAGTATTGCTTTCGGTGACAGTCCAAAGGGTCGCGAGTTGCATGCGCTTCCACTTACGTTTTTCTCAATCTTTACCTTAGAGGAGCGTGACTGGCGTGGAGGACCTCCGGCTACTAAAGCACTTGAAGATCCGCGTGATCGCCCGGGAAGCCAGCATCCAAAGAATCGGCATCTACGCACCGAACCTCCTGCGGCTCGACCTCCAAGGGAGCTTCCTCGGATCCCTAAGGTAGGCTCGATCGTGATTCCCCAAGCGTGCGGAGAAATTTCTCGCCGGATCAATATCTATCTAACTATTAATATCGCATTCCTCTAGGCCAAAACTGTATCCAGGCTGCAGCTATTTCATTTTTATTTTAACCTAATGTCCTACGCAGGAGATAAGTGATGTAAATGGGCAGATAAGGTATATAATACACTAAAACATAGTTCGCCATCGCGGAGACTTTAAAAGTATACATAACCATCTACTGTGGTACATGAAACCCTGCAAAGCCTCCGCTAAGGTGGGAGTAATGGGGTGATGTCTGAATCAATATAAATAAATAAATATCAGTTCTTCAATTGTGTATATTTCCTCCCTCTCTTCATCCCGTCCAACTTCCCTATCTTACTTTCACCCCTTCCTCGCATGCTTAACATTCTCCCCTCCATCACAGACTTAAGCATCCCATTGCCAATCAAAATGCTCTGCGTCCAACTTGCATGCACCCTCTGATTTTCTCGCAGCAACCGCCTCCCCTCCCCCGCATTGCCTATCACTTCCTCTTTGGTTTCCCTTTCTTTCATTTCATCTTTCCCATCCTTCTCTTCCAGACTCTCCGAACTATGCTTATCACCTTACTTCAATGGCCAATGTTTCCGCGCCGTACAATATCACGTCAAAGTTTCGGCGGGCCTTTTCTTAACATTCTTAGTCAGCATCTCTTTCATCAATTCCCTCCCCCTTGTGGAAGCTTCCATGCCCAAAGAAATTCTTCTTATGTCTCTACTACTTTGATCATTGAATTGCTTGCGTCAGCCCTCCAAACTATCCTTTTCCCTACCTATCTCATATTTCCCTCCTTCGCACCAACATTCGCCATAACCTCCTTCTTTTAGTGAGTCCTTGGCATTCCAGTCTTAACTATTTCCTTCAGTTATGGTCTTCAGTAACCTGTCATGCATTGGGTTGTATCCGACTAGTTTCCCCCTTTTTTGGGTTCATCCTTCGCATTATTTCTATCGTTCCTCTCCTTTCGCGCCATACTTGAAACTTCGTCGTTATCCTTACCCTCTGTCCATATTATTGCCTCAATCCTTCGCCATGTGAACATCTTGAAGGCCTCCATTTACGATTATCTTACTGCCTCAAAGATTAGGTTTCGAATTCGATTCCGACCTCCAAACCCCATTTTCTTCCTCGACGTATGCCACGACTCCTCCGCCCTCTCCCCTTCATTTTTTTCCTTCCCACTCACCTCCTTCCTGTCCACCTCGCTGTCCGTCGACGATACGAGGAATGTCCAGGGAGTAACCTCCACTATGCTATAAAAAGTACACTGGAATAGATACAGAAAATTCATTATTGTCATCTCAAAACTACGAGGGTCATCCGGAAAGTAGTACCCGTTCGTGCCGCATGAAGTGCTGACGACGCGAGTAGCCGCTGGACGAGGTCAGATAGCTTCAGTGGCTTGTCTGCCTTCTCTGAGCCAAGTTGCGTGACGCTAGCATTGCCTGTGTTGTTTCTGTGATTGTTTACAATGTTTAAAAAAATTGAGAACGCCGCCAGTTGTGAAGTGAGGGCAGTGATTAAATTCCTCAATGCAAGAAACGTTCGCCCATGTGATATTCATCGCCAATTAAAGGAGGTGTATGGAGACAATGTAATGGACGAGTCGTCTGTTCGGCGGTGGTGTCGCAACTTCAACATGGGGAGGGGGAACACACACGACGATGAGCGCTCGGGGAGACCGTCTGTCATTACAGACCAACTGGTGAGCTCAGTTGACGAATTCGTGAGGAACGATCGGCGCGTCACAATTGATGACATCTGTGAGCATTTTCCCAATGTTTCTCGAACAATTGTTCATGAAATTGTTAAACACCATCTGCATTATGCAAAAATTTGTGCAAGATGGGTCCCTCGCGTATCTCAATGAGCTGGCGGCGAAGGACTATGCAGCAGGAATACAGAAACTTGTCACACGTTATGACAAATGCCTTAATTTGCTTGGAGATTATGTTGAGAAGTAGTTTAAAGTATCCTCTTTCAAATAAAATTTTTTATGTTTGTTAATATTTACTTTTGTGTCTTTATTTCACGAACGGGTACTACTTTCCGGATGACCCTCGTACATATCTCAACTGCTTTATACATATTCCCAAAACATATTTAAACATTTGTCATATCTCTGAACTAGTTTTCAAATTCATTCAGCATAAAATTCTGCCGCCTGAGATCGCAGCCAAACGATGACGGCATCTTGAATTTCCTCGTCAAGATGAGTACAAAACATGTAGTAGCCTAACTTTTCAGTCGTGTTTCCATACAACAGAGTCGTAGACATCTGTGGAAAATTTTCTTAAGATTACAAATATAGAAAAACGTCGGGTATCACGAACTTTTCGTCGATGTTCAAGTGCAGTCCAATTCACCACAGACGAGCGACTACTTCTGTCATCATCACGGACATTCGTGTTCACTCTTAAACGAACGACAACACTGGAACACAACTCTTGTCACTCATCCCCATACTGAGGACAAATTTCCCGATGAATGTCAGCAGCTTTGAAGTTTTTTTATGAATAAAACCCTTATCACTGAAAGAAATTCACATTTGACGTGAATTTCAATTGGATCGTTCATTTTGACTCGCTGTTGTAAACAAACGACACGCGGCACGATCTTCCAACCACTGCATCTCGAGGCACACTGACCAGCAACCATTTGGCCCCCCCCTCCACTAATTCTCACGCCCTGCGAAAACGTAGACTACTTTCTGGACAGCCCTCGTCATTACTATGGACATGCATTCGTACCCCGTAAGAGGCTGCGACCACGAGGTGGAAGAAAAGGGCGAAGTTGATGAAAGCGGGGCGTTAAGAGGAAAGGGAAACGGTCCAACGAGCGTCTCCCGTCCGCCGCGATACCCCGTTACCTCCATTCGTCGAGATGAGTGGGCAAAACTGGGCGATATTCATTTCCCAGTGGCGACCTCCAATTCGAATAAAACACCGAGGTGGAGACGAGATATCGATGCATATAATCGACGGGTATTTCAGGTTAACTTAAATTAACCTCCATTCGTTTTTGTTTCCTTACAATCATGTCGTCGGCATCATCCGTGTATCGAGGAGGATGTGATGCCAACGTCACAGGGATGTAATTACCATTGTCATGGTGAACGTTGTCCCAACAATCTTCTCAACTTTGGCATTCCGAACATTGCGTTAATTGTCTTCATTTGTCTATTGTTCATGACGTCCATATCTTCGTGGCGGTATTATGTACCACGTCATCGTATAGATGACAATTTTATACTCTCGACACACATGTTCCATTAACCTAGAGACATCGATCAGTCAATATAATCTCGTTTCGATGCATCGATTCGCATCGTTCGGCCCCAGATGGGTGATGCGTAGAAGGGTCTTCCCGTTTCGGGTTCTCGCCCGTTACGCGACCACTACAGGGGAGGTAGGGTTTGGGGGGCAAGGAGGATGAGCTTCCGCCTTTCTCCACGCATGACCGCGTAGTTCCTTTCCACGCTCCGCCGCGCGATCGCGTCTCCCGATATTGCCCTCTCCTTCTTGCAGTCGAGACTTTGGAAAGTCGTGGGCGACTTTCGGCGATGCGTTTTTCAAGATTTTACTTGGTCCGGGGCAGGCGGGAGATATTTCCCTCCATGCAAGCAAACGTCATTACAGAGGTACAGAGACAAATGATGCAAATTTCCCGGAATAATTTTTGATTTTTATGTAAACTAATGACTCCTGTTGCATTCACTTGATATACGACGCATCTCAATACTTGAATCGTAATTGCAAGCCATAAATTCAGAAATACTTTTGAAAAGTTCATCTACAGCTACATCAATACCCTGCGAGCCACCAAAAAGGTGTGTGGCAGGGGGTACAGCACCAGGAGGAAAGGGTAAGGGATGAGGGGGTTAGAGTTTTTCAAATGGATGGGGAAAGGAGGGGGAACCAGCAAAAAATTATACATAAATACACTCGTATAACCACGCGCAGTCCCAACCTTGTAGGTTATTGTGTCGTACTTACTCCCGGGGGATTTCGACTACAAGCATTCTGGTCTTTTATTGTTCGTGGAAGAAATTGTATTTTAAACCTGTCATTCTTGCAGTCTATCTCTCTAATCTTATATTCAAATATCTAAAGTTATGTTTATCTCCCCTCCTCGGACTACAATCTTGACGTGGTGGAAGGGCTTGTGCGTTCCGATGACCCCTAGAGCTGTGCTGGCGGGAGTAATAATTATTGCTCCTGGTAGGGTCACCCATGCCAGATACGTCGAAGGTTAGGAGCCAGACGAAAGGTAGTCCACGCAGCGTCTGTTCCTCAGTGAGGCGGCTGCAATGGCGTCTGACCCCAGTGGGGCAGCCAGTAAGTGATGGTGTCACGTTAAAAACCCTATTGAGGAAGGCAACGGGAAACCACCTCAATGATCATTCCCAAGATTAACATGATGGACTATACAGAGATTTTGATTCCTGGCAACTACGGAACTCAGCCCAATCGGCCGTGTGTCGTGCCCGGCAGCAGGGGAGGCAAGGCTTCCGCGATCGTCATCCCACGAAACCCTTGCAAGGGAAAACCAGCAGCAGCAGGACAGAAGACGCAGGAGAAGAAGACCAAATTAGTTAGAATAGGAACGTGGAATGTTAGGACAATGATGAGGACAGGGAAATTGGAGAACGTTAAGCGAGAGATGGAAAGGGGAAATATAAATATTTTAGGTCGATGCGAGGTGAGATGGAAAGATAGTGGGGATTACTGGAGTGATAAGTAGAGAATAATATACAGCGGTGGGGACGAGAGCCAACGAGGGGTTGCCATAGTATTAAATGAAGAGGTAGGAAGAAGCGTAGTAAACATAGAGCAGGTAACGGATAGATTATTACTAATAGAGATAAAAGCGAACCGACGAACTTGGTTATTATTCAGGCATACATACACCGAGCAACCATAAGGAAGAAGAGGTCGATAGGATATACCATCAGTAAGAGGACATAAGGATCCTTGACCTGAGGACGCCAGCAGGATAGCTGGCGAAACTGTTGTGCATTTAAACGACATACGCGGACGCAGCCCGAAAAATGTGGAAATCACCTACTCATCGCCGCGGAAACCTGCGAACGAACATGTATAATTAACATCATCACACTACGGTAGGAGAGAACATATCAATATCATTAGAGAGATTAAGTGTAGAACAGATAGTTTTAAGATATATTTTTTCCACGAATGATGAGGGATCAGAATAACCTTGTCCGATCGCGATAGGGTCATATTCAGGTCAAATTATTCGTCGGGTGTGTATTCATCCCCTGCCACACACCTAAGTGGTGGCTTGAATTATCAATACCGATTCCAATTTGTCTCGAAGTGTGCCCTTATCCGCTTCTTCTCCTTCCTATCGCTTTTGATAATGTTTATCCCAGCTGCAGTTCCGTGAACTAACTTTCCATTTCTTACTTTACTTTGCAACTTGACCCTCAGTATCAGCCGTCAGTGCTAGGGTTCGAAGGCGTCTTTTCTTCTCTGTTCTGATTTCCCGAAGTGTCACGCTTCAGATCAATCGAGTGCAATACTCCGACTGAACGCTTTCTAGTGGATTTTTTAAAGTCTATCTTCATTGTGCATTGTAGTTCTATCTTCGCGGCAAACGTTTTTCTTAGTTCGAACTAAATCTTCTTTCATCTCATGCTACTCTACTTCCAAAATAGGGGAACGATTCCACCTGTTCTAATTGCTTTCGTCCCAGGCGCAACAGTTGCCAGCAATTCCGCTCTTTCCTTCCTTCAGTTGGATTCTTCACTTTTCCAGCTATGTCATCTGAGAAAACGGAGCTAGCTTATTTCTTCCCCGTTCACCTTAATCCCAATCCTTCAACTACTTTTATTGCCTCTTCCAGGTGCACATTGAAAAATGCTGGTTAGAGTTTAGAGAGGGAGCATTAATTAATTCTATCGAAAAATAGAACATTTTTAATTTAGATAGCTAAAGCCTGAAACTTTAGAGTACATAGACTAAGAGATAATTTTTTTAATTAAATCTTGATATATGGGAAAAACATTGTTCCTTTAAAACCTAATCATATCATTATTTTGATGCTTACGTGTCTTTGCACATACAAAATAGTAACGCCAAACAGACGTACACTTGTATACGACATATCTGCGCACAAATATTTATTTTTCTTGTTGGAACCCCTAAAGTTATATTTTATGGTTGATACTGCATTTCTTATCATTGTAGAGAAGACACTATTTTCGAATTTCATGCATATTTCTATTAACAAAGCAGACATGTATGCATCCAAATTTGAAACGAAGGTATTATGAAGAAATAATGCAGTTGAATTTTTCGATTGTGGCGCCAAAGAAAAACAGGAGAAATATAAGCTATAGCATATATTTTGAGAGGCTTATACGTGCGTAGAAAACCCATATAGTGAGGAGATACGCAATATATGTCTGCGACAAAAGATTTTGCGATATTTTCTAACAATTCCAATAATTATTCTCTCGAGCTAATACCCAATGTCTTACAATGTTACCAAATCTGTTTCTATTCCTTATTCTTTTCATAATATCTGGAAATACATTAAGTGCTTTCATTCCTTCAAAATGATCTTTTATGTGACAAAAAAATTGGTTTGGAAGCATAGTATTGCACCCCTTACGTTAATTACAGGTTAATTTTCAACAATTGCGAGAGCATTTTTGCTTCGCACGTAAAAAATGTTTTAAAAAATGTGCATGTGTTTCAATACTTTACAATAAAACACAACTTAAAGGATATACATATTTCGAGGAAAAACACGTTAAGAATAATCGTAAAAACTTGAATATTGAAATCGTAATTAATTTCATTTAGAAGTAATTTAATGTTGTGCTTGCTAAAACGTACAATTTTTTTTTGAAAGAAGAGAAATCGCTTATTTTGCATAAACTAGGTTTTATACGCAAGATCCTGAGAACATGGTTAGATATTATTAATTCAAGTTATTGTCTAAAATAACTCCTAAATACAGGTATGTTCTCCCACTAATCTGCTCTGTCGTTCGACAGCCACGTTTCTGTTTCCCACCATCCCCAGAATAATGTAACAGATTGACATAGAGTAGATGTAGAATGGCAGATAACACAGGAGTGCTCCATCCTCCAGGGACCTGGGCTGCGACCTCGTTTGCCTCGAGGTGCTGAGCGTCAGCCGCTGCGGCCTCGTCTCCCTCGACGGCACGCTCGGATTCCCCGCCCTCAAGGACCTCACCGCGTCCTACAACAGGATAAGGGACGTCGGGCCATGCGCAGCCATCGAGCATCTGAGGTTCTTGGATTTGAAGGGGTAAGTGAAGACTTCTCCCTCCCCCGCCCCCCTTCCCTCCCCACCATCCGAAATGTTTGCCCATTGTTCACGTCATGCTTCGCGACGTTGGAGAGGCGGAACACATTCATGCATGCGGTTGCCATATATTTAGAAACACATTCAGATGTCTTCAAAACAACAGTACTTTTACACCTTTCATGGTATATGAGTCGAGTGACTCGGTGCAAGCGCAAAATGCAGCAAACGATTGAACAGCGGTACGCCATCAAATTTTGTCTTGGACTGGTGAAATCGGGTACGGACACGTTGGGCATGATTTGACAAGTATTGAAAAACGGAATCATGTCTCAATCTGAAGTTTTTAAGTGGCACAACCTCTTCAAAGATGGCCGAGAGAGTGTGGAGGACGAGCCCCGCGCTGGACGACCGTCGACGTCAAGAACCGACGATAATATGCAACGTGAACGTGAGGTGATGAATTCAGACCGCCGGTCCAGTGTGCGCTTGATCGCAGGTCGGATTGACATTGATAGGATGACAGTGCACATCATTATCACTGAAATTTCGGAGATTCGAAAGGTCCTTGCCACAAACCCGTCCCGCAGGTCTAGACGGACGACCAAGAGCAGAGTCGATTGTCTGCTTGCGAAGACTTTCTGCAACGTCATCGTGGCAATTTCACAACCCCCTTACAACCCCGACTTGGCACCAGCGGACTATTTTCTGTTCCTAAAAGCGAAATCTTCCCTCAAAGGACACCACCATGCGACCCTAAGTGCCGTCAAAGAAGCTCTGGCCGGAATGATTTTATTTCTTTATACTTGATGCGCCTTTTTTTGGGTGGTCGTTTCATTTTGGACGAAAATTCTCGCCAGAATTAGCTTGCGTTTTAAAAAACTTCTGTTTTTTTCGGAAATTTATTACCCACAATAAATGTCACATTTCAGCAGGACAGAAAATATGCACTCATTCTCGCACGTCAGACATCTTATGCTGTTGGACAGGGAGCAATAGACAATTGGGAAAATTATTTCAATACCTAAACACAGTGCTTAAATCTTTAAAGTTCACCATGGAGCCAGGAGTCGATGGGAGAATAAATTTCCTTGACCTGACCATCGATTTTCGAGAGAGTAAACACGTGTTTGGAATCTACAGGAAACCCTCTCATACTGACTTGGTGATTCCCGCAGATTCATGCCACCCCATTTCCCATAAACTAGCCAGCTTCCACTCCATGATAAATAGGTTGATCAAAAGCCCCATGCCTAAAGCACATTATGACCACGAACTAAATATAATTAAACGGATCGCCGTCAACAATGGCTACAAGGAGGTTTTGATGAACTCCTTACTCCGGAGGAAAAGGACCAAGCTTGTCACTAACATAACAACCTCCCTATAAATAGAATGGACCACGGAAACTCGAAAGTGGTGCAAAATCCCCTTAATCAACAACTCATCATACCATTTAGCGAATGCACTCCCGAAGGACAAATTTAGTCTCTTTTTACACCCCCTTCAACATATCGAAACTGCTCTGCAAATACAAGGATACATCGACAATACAAGGAAGAGTGGTGTGTATGCCATACAGTGCGGGTGTGGTGCCATATATGTGGGCCAAACGGGTCGGAATTTCTCCAGCCGAATCAAAGAACACTAGAAGCGCACGATCTTAGGCAACACCACATCAATGATCGCCAAACACTTACACGAGACTAACCACACCTGTGATTTTAAATTAAAAGTGCTTCATGTGTCAAATAAATGCAGAAAGTTAGACGCGTTGGAACAATTAGAAATTGTCCAACGAGTTCAGAAGAAAGCCCCTCCTCTCAATGACTTGCAGTTCACTTCCTCCTCCCCCCTCCTGTCCATCAACTTTCGTCAGTAAACTTTGACCACGCGTGACACACAACCACCTCCTTCCTTGAGTGCTTTCTCCTCCCCCCCCCAGTGAGTGAGTTAAGGGGGGTATTCCACCACCACTCTTCCAGAAGGGCCTAATCCTTGGCCTCCAAACCCAGCCCGTCTACTGGTTTCGTCCCGGCCACCAATGGTTTATTGGCGACTGCCGCCATCCACCCAATAGGACCACTTCGAACCCTAAAGACTATATACTGTGTGTTTTTTAACAAGGTCAATACGCTGTTTCCGCTATTTCTTGTAAATGTCTCCCTTGTCTTTCCCTTCCCCCTCCATTCCCCCCCTCCCCCTCTCCAACCCCCCTCGTTTCCTACCACGTCCTCTCCACCCCTTCCGGAATGTATATAAGCTTGAACACAACTTCAGTTGGTTACCTGATGATGATGTAATACATCGAAACCCGGTCGTAAAATAAAAAATTTTATCAAGTGGAAAAGTGCTTCAATCAGTTATTCATTATGTTCGAATTCCACCACATCACGCCTGAAGCTACCCCGTTTTCTTATATTTAAATATTGGAAGCTAATAGTAATGCTTTACGTATACTGCACCATCTGCTGGCCTTTCCGAAGTCACTGAAGCAATCGTTTGCCTGAATGTGAATGTAAATGATAATGTCCTGTCCGCGGAAATCGTTACTCCCGCAAGTTGCGAAGTGCGTGCTGTGATCCGTATTTAGTTTGCAGTGGGATCATCTGCGGCCCAAATGTATCGGAAGTTGTGCCTTGTTTATGGACCTACAGTGAAGATTGAAGGAATGGTTAGGCATTTCAAATATGGCGTGCACAAATGTTCATGATGAAGAGCAGGATGGCAGGCCCAGAATCCAGACCGATGAAATCATTCAACTAGTGGACCAAGAACTGTGACCTGAGAGAAAATTGATGATTATGGTTCTGGCAGATAAATTTCCTTTCGTTATATACACCACTATTATTACGGAAAAGCTCGAATATCACACATTTTATGCAAGGTGCAATTCAAGCAATGACAACGCTCTTTCTCCTGAATACTCCAAATACTCAGCGCACGAACCTTGGGCTTTCTAATCGTCAATTTGATTACCGTTCGCCCTTAGCTGACAGAACAAGGCCTTCCAACTGACCAATGGCAGGGTCCTCGAAAACCTTCCCCTTTTAATCCTCGACCATGTGTTTCCATGCAAAAGTATCTTATTGGTTACGAAATGTTAAATTAGATGAACAGAATAGATTATGCTGAAATGAAGCAGTACTCCATTCTCTTAAGTAATACCTCTCTGACACAGGAATCTAATAGGCGACGTGGAGCGCATTGGATTCCTCAGCATCTGCCCAAAATTGGAAGAACTGATCTTGGCGGAATGTCCGGTGGCCGGTGTGCGCAACTACCGCCGCGCGATCCTCAAGATGCTGCCGACGCTGCGCCTCTTGGACGGCATTCTGAGCGAGCACGCCACTTCCTCGAATGAAGGTCAGTTGAGCCCCCACATAGAAACCATGACCAAGATGTGCAGTCCCGGTCACATCACGCGCTACTCTCCGTTGCTCAATGAATATTGTAAAACGGAAATGTTGAAAATGCATTCGAATGCGTCTGCCGCAAAAAACGGGAAGGCACTTTCGGGTTTATTTCTAAAATATTGTAAGATTTCAAAACGTAAAATTTGAAAATAAATTCCTAAATCGACCAGATGTCTAATTCGCTTATGATTGGTCAAGTTTAATTCCTACCTTATGGCGCAAGGTCTGTCCCAAAAGTAGTATGACTTATTTTTTCCCGGATGGACGGGTAGTGGTTTCTCTGGCTGAGTTTGAGAGAGAGAGGAGTTTCAGGAAAGGCTGGAGACCGGTGGCAGCTGACTCCCAGCCTTTGGGAAGTGCAGATCTTTCGTTTGCAAAACCTCGTTTTGCAAACGAAAGATCTGCACGTTCCTCGTTACGCTCCGTCATAAACCATTTACTATAGTAGCGCTACGCCAAAAATTTTTGTGTGATACTTGAAAAACCCGAGAAATGCACTCGTGACATGCTCAAGGTAGCTTATGATGATAGCGCTATGATCGGGTGTTTTTGCGTGGCAAAAGTTGTCCCGGAATTTTGAAGACGGCGAACGCTCAGGACGCCCTTCGACCTCAAAAGTTGACAACAATCTTGCAAGAGTGAAGGATTATTTGGACAGGGATCGTTGATTAAGGGTTCTCATGGTTTCTGATGAACTTGGCATCCCTAAAAGTGATTTACATCGACTTGTTGCCAAAAACGTGAGAATGAGAAAGGTGTGGGCGAAGTTGGTATTACGAATGCTCTCGGACGAACAAAAGGAAACTCGCAGGCGGATCTGCCAAGAGCTACTCGACCATGTGAGTGACGATTGAAATTTTTTAGACGATGCCCCACTAGATTTCTTTCTCTCCGCCGTCTCAAATTCGTGCTGAAAGGACGTTACCATGGCTTGGTGGAAGCGTTACAACAGGCCGCGACGAGGGAACTCAGCAGCATTCCGGACGCCGCCTCTCAGAAGGCGTACGAGACGTGGATGTGACAATTCTCCCTATATTTTTTTTAAATTGACTCAGTCCTACTACTTTTGAGACAAACCTTATATCTGCACGTACCCAATTGTTAGAACGAATCAAGCGCTAAGCACAATAAATAATTTCTTTCGAAACGCTGTTTTCGTATATAAGGTTTATGTAACCGTATCCTTGGGTGAGTTCTGGTTTCCATCGATCTATAGCATTTTACTGACTATGATCCCAGCTAAAACCAAAGGTCCTGCGTCTGTAAATAAGGAGTATCTCTATGAAGGACCACGTTTGCCATCTAAATGGTTAATGGCATTCGATTGACCGTGTCTCTTATTTTCATTTTTCATCAATTAAGGATGACTTCTGTTTTTTTAGAAGGACCAAATTTTAACAGAATAAGATATCCTACCGACATTTCAATGATTACTAATAAAAGAACAGAAGTAGAGAAGGCAATATATAATATTTATAGTATTTATAGTATTTGAGAGGCCTATAGCATGAAATGTGATACAGAGTAAAAGTATGGCCACGGTGATTCGATGGGGAATTAATTTAAAATGTGAAATTAGAATGAAATGTACGATAATTAAATAAGACATGTATTTAGACATTTAGGATTTCTCACCTTTGAAGACGAAAGGAGTAAAAGAGTTCATTTTTAATGATATTTCATGCAACCCCGCTCTTAGCGCCTTAGTTTGTGCTATTTGCCGACATCTACACCAATCGAAATCAAAAAACTTTCCGACGCGTCTTGAAGTCAGGCATGCTTGTGTGTCATAATAATTATTCCTCGGAGTACTCCTTTATAAGATTAAAAATACACCAGAGCAATATTTCTGAAAGAGAAATTAAAAATTCCATCCGAATGAATCGAAGGATATCGACTTGATTACGCATTCCGTTTTGCAGGACAGGGAGTTTTTTTAAAAACTATTTCGATGAATTATGTCATGGTTAAAAAGCACCTCATGAGGCAACCGTTCAGCTAAATGTGGGAAAAAGGAATTTCGACCATTAGCCTCTGTAATGAGCGCCTCTCTCTCCGCTTCCGCAGCTCTGATGGTCTCCGAAGAGGACGGCGAGGATTCGGGGTTGTCCAGCTGGGAGGAAAGCGAGTTGTCGGGAGGGGGTGCCAGCGGGGAAGTGCCCGGAGCCGGGAGGCCGAGGAGGGCGGCGAGCGCGGTCGCCCGGCTGCAGGGTGGCGCGGCGGCCGTCTCAACGGGGGCGAGGACCAAGCGGCCCCAGACGGCGAGGCTCTGGAAGCCTCCTGCGGCAGGTGAGAGCGGACATCTGAGCGGGCGGGGAAACGGTACTCCCCGGGAAAACTGAGGACTCCCGTTTGAACCCGTGACATCCGAATACGTAAGAGTGGCACGTGATTGAGGTGAATGTCGTCACCACCCGCCTTGCTTTATGCACTGATCGTTGTAAATGTCAGTTTTTTTAAACCAGGTCTACGTGCACAGCTGGAGCACCGCCGCCGCGGCGCGCAGCATAATGTGGTGAGACATTGTAAATATTTTGAAGGGTTTCAGACCGACAGTCACAAATATATAGAAGAAGAAGCCCGTACAACTAATTATTTGGTAGTGTTTTTATATGGACACAGACTGGACTGCCCTACATTTCTTAGCCTCGCCTAACCAGACACAACCTTGTCAAATATCCTGTCATGAAGATTGGGTATCATATCGAATGACTTAATTATAATTCAAACGTAGTGCGAGACCTGGGAGCCGGAATTAAATTTGAAGCAGTGTGTTTCAATCGATTTTTTGAAGGAAAAGTATTTCACCCGAAAACACACACCATACAGGGAACCAATATAACAAATGCAGAATCGATGAAAAGCCTGGGTGTAAAGATATGCACCGGGGAAAGCACATTCGTGAAAAATACGGAATAGCAAGTAAAAAGTTCGGTTTCATGAAAAGGATACTTGGGAAATGTAATGGAACAATTGTTAAACTTTGCTATTTCACGTTTGTTAGGCCCCACCTAGAGTATGCTGCGGGTGCTTGGGATCCTCACGAGGTAGGCTTTGTTTTCGAACTAGAACGAGTGCAAGGTAGAGTAGCTAGGATTTTGAACGTTGTTATGGACAAGGTAGCAGTGTCACGACACTGTCGGAAGATTGAGAATGGGGGTCACTAGTTGACTGAAGGTTGACCGGTTAAATGTACTGAATAAATATGAGGCTGGATCCATATCTGAGGATGTGAAAAACATACCACACTTACTAAGGTAATAGATCAGATCACGTACGTAAAATTAGAGAGATGGACAGTAGAACGGATAGATTTAAAATGTCATTTTTTACTCGTGACGTTAGGGATATAAATATAGTATGACCGCAGGAGGAGATAATTAATATTGGTAGTGTATGTATGTATTTTTTCGATATCCTGCATGTTTTTTAATGGACCCATCTTACCCCAGCGCAATTTTCAACATTGGAGTGTTAAATATCACACCTTAATTTCTGTCTATATGTGGTAGAGGAGACTACATACTAGTAGTCTCAATCTCGCCCCAAAATAAAGACAGCTATGCATTTCTCCGCCCTGCTCTCCATATGAACCTTGTCTCATGGTCGTTGGCAGGAGGAGAGGACCTCAGCGACCCCGGGTCCTTCGCGCTGCCCGACGAGGCGCCTAGCTCCTTGACCTCCGGCATCACGCTCTGCGGGAACATTGCGGCGGCCCTCCTATCCGGTCGGATGATTGCCCGGAAGAGCCAGGAGAAACGGCGGGCCGCCCAGGTAGCGTCCTCCGCCGCCGACGCTGCCTGGCGCGGAGGGTTGTCACAAGGGGCGGTGACGGCTGCGTGCCGCACCCATGCTCCCGGCGCCCCTCCCCGAAGCGACATCCTGGAAGCGTCGAGGAAGTGGCGGGAGGCCTACGCCAGCTTCCGAGAGAGGAACAGGTGAAATCCCGTCCCTCAGATAGATGAGGCACCTCTCGACTATTTCGCTCAAAGAGAAGATTATGCTTGCGTATTTCTTCTATTCAACTTTTGTCATTAATTATTTTCAGGCGTCGTTTCGTGAGCCTGGCCGGTCACGTGACGCGAGATGTCAAATAAGGGCAGGAGAAGGTTAAACTTAAGTTGTCGTCTGATGTTCTTTTACATGCGTTCTCCAGAAGTAGAGAGGATAAGTTTACCATTCAAATTATGACTGATACTATTATAATTGTTTCCATTTTGAATTATGCTGTAATAATTGGTGATACTCACGCAAGTGACGAGACGGTACTATAATTAATGCTCGATCACCGTTATTTCCTGATCTCACTATTTTTTTAGTTTCACCACTGTCAATAGAAGCTGGTCCATTTTTATGTTGTCGGTCAATGGCCAACAAAATGCCTACATAACTGCTTATCGATTCATTTCAATTATGACAGTCTTGCAAAATGACCTAAGCGGCCGACGTACCGTAGATATAACTACTGCAATAACTACAATCACTAGTTAATTCTTTATAATTCATTTAATATAAAAATTACCTTTTGACCAAGTAATTCCAAATCAACCAAGGGTGGCTGGTGGAACGCCGCCTGCGTTGCAATCTAATTCATCGGCGGGCGATGCTTGCGGTGCGTCTCAGCTCGAAGCCTTCATTTGTCAGGTGGTGCACTGCCCCCCCCCCGTGTGTCCTCTTGCCCCATTTCCAGGGAGAAGTGGGCGCGTGAGGACGAGGAGGACGACGAGGAGGAGGACAAAGAGAAGAATCAGCCGGCGGAGAGGGGACCAAGAGGCGGGGCGGACCCCACACCACGGAGCCTGGTTCCCCCCCATGGCCTCCGGGCAGTTGACGGAGACCACAACTTGGACCTGGAGTGGAAGCAATTGTAAGGTTGATCGGGAAAACACCGAGTGAACGTCCTCTTTGATTGATTCCATTTGGCATCAACGTGGATTGAGTCGCTCGCATGTTCATCGGTGCATTTGACTGAGTCCCTAAAGTTCGATTCAAGTGATGCTACCCTAGAGTGCCAGCTATTGAGAAATGGATTGCTGATATTTAAACTACCATCACCATGGACTTTTTGCGGCATTTTTATTTGAGTGTTCGCGTCTAAATAGTGTGATGTACCTATAATAATGTTGACTTATGTTTTTTGTCCGGGGAAATTTATTTATACTGGAGGAGTAATGGCAATGTGTGTTTTAATAGCATCTAATGCGTAAAATCGTGCTAGGGATAAATTAGGAATGGGGATGCTTTAGAATATTTCACTCTTGGGACCTTCACAGAGTACCCCGGAGTTCGGCGTGGTCGTATGACGATTGGTTTTTAAAACGCGGGTCCGGTGCCGCAGGGCGGTTGGGAGGAGACAGGTGAGGGACGAGTTATGGAGGACCAATATAGGGGGGTGATACTGGCATGAATTTTAACTTTCCTTCTTGTTAGGAGAAAGGACACGGCGTAGTCAAGCATCGCTTGGGATGGGAGATGATTTTTGGAATTGATGGTGAAGTTCCAAAGGGAAGAGGAGGGAGGATTTTTGAATGAGGTGAAGAATCTTTTCTCCTGAAGAGCAAGGAGTCCATTAATCACGTAAACGCCCACTTGTCGAGAAGTTGGTTGTTTTTGTGACAACGGTGCGCTGAGATGGTTTGCCGAATAATTTCATTTTTGCCTCCGTGGTTGTTTTATACGAGTCATAAATAACGAAGGTGCTCAGATCCCGCGAATTTCTGTGGGACGAATGATTGGCACATATATATTAATTTTATTTTTGGTGTATACTAATGGTACTTTCACGGCTCAATATAGAGTAAGAAAAATTGCTGCATAGAAGTAGATATTGAAGCCAGTTTACTTTTGATTTGAAGGTTGTTTGAATATTTATTTTGGAGTCTAAAATAATACTCTGGAATAATGCGTGCTCTCTAGTGGGAGTGAGAGAGTTATTAAAATGAAGCGGGGGATGAGTCTTGGTTTTCCATTGAGATGACTGAAGGGAATTTCTGTGCCTTTGTCTTGCTTGGTGGAAGTATTTCCATATTTTTATGCTGACGTTGGGTTTGCGTGCTCTGTTTCGCGAATGTGTAATTGAAGTTCAGAAGAGAGTAGTTCGGGAGAGCTGTTTGGGCTGAATTCGGACATAGAGTGGGCGTTGGTTATGCACGAGTTGATTTGCGAGATGACTTGACCGAAAGAGGCGCATAGCGGATTGATTATCATAATCGTGGAATGTTGGTGCTTCGGGTTGCTTTCAGCAACGGTTGTCTATTTTCCCCTTTTCTTGCGTTTGAGGTTGAATGACGGGGTGAAAATTTGGTTTCGGTCTAAAAAAGAGAAAACATGTATTATTAAAGGAACCCTTATCTGACTCTACCAGCGAAATCGGGTTGCACAGAGGATGCAAGGGAACTGTCGGGAAGCTCTTGAGTAATCTAGTGAACGTGAGTGGATGGTTTGCTTGAGGTGAGTTGATGGAGGCAAAATGGGGTAACTACGTATGTATTGGCAAAGTACGCCTTCAATCCTACATACAGGTATGTCGTGTGTTTGGCGTTCGCCGAGTGTAAGGACAGTGGTATTGTGTAGAAAAAGTACGTAAACGAGACGGATGGACACGATATTAATGGCAGTGTCTTTGAAGAGCATTTTTACGCCGAAGTTTCTGTATCAGTTAATGGAAGACGTGGAAGTATAGGTCGGGTGATATGGGGTTTTTAATGAGAATAGCCGCTCCACCACTCCGAATTTTGGAAGATGGATTCAGTAAAGCCTGTGTGCACAGTATCCTTGGTTTCGACTGAGCATAAAAGAGTGATCGGCAAGAATGAGGGAAATGATCATTCTGCATTGCTATGTAATATCGACTGAGGTATGTCGTCCACTGAAAGAGATACGTCAACTGTGCGGAACCAAATGGATTCTGTAGCGTGCTAAAAGTAGTCTATCTCTAAGAGTCATTTTGGCGGGCGTGATGGATGGAGCACTCAATTTGCGATCATCTTCAGCGCTGGTTAGTCTAAGATTCGCGCAAAAGACTCTCATTTCCGGGTCAACATTAGTCGCTCGTATGTTGACTGGTTGAGAGACTTCAACTACACTGCTTGGATGCTACTAACTGAGGAGTGCATAGTGCATTCATTCAATGCATGTATTTTTTAAATAATTGGTGGTCCATCCTCCTACGTGGTCTCCCCTTGTTAGTAAAGTGCGGTTGAACAAAAGACGGCATAGCTTTCGGTGAATACAAATCATTTAAAAGAATATGTTGTGAGAGATGAGTGTCGTTGGAAACGTGCGATCGTTAAGTTTTCCGTCACGAAAATTTTGTCATTCCTGTGAGTTAAACGTCTGGACATTGTACACTACCCCAAAGCGAGCGCATCAGATATATTTTCGTTTTGTTTATTCTTAAAGTAAACTACCCTATTTTGTTCCAGGAAGTATTATATTTGAGTTGTATTTAATTGAACAGTTGGGACTTCCCTGTTCGTATATTATTGGTCACCCAAAACGCATGGAACAAAATGGCGTGATTCAACTGTTATGTTCGAACAGTTTTAACATGTTGAATTTTGGTCGACTTCTTGAGAAACAAACGATTTGCATTGTGCGTAAGAGAAAATCCTAGCTCTGTCACGTCGGCACCAAATTGTTTGTAACGTCGCGACACCAATTCATCAACACATACTTTCAGAGACTCAGACAATCCATTAGTAACTTGTTGCGACTGAGGAGATTCTAAATGTGCGCATGTTATCTTCACCTTTGATAACGGGATGGACAACGAAGACTTTATCGACATTATTTACATTTCGACTTAAGGAACCCAGAACAGCTCAATTCCAAGTGTTACCGTGAATCATCGGAGCTGGGTTGCCAGAGCCATGATCGCGCGCAACACAGGTTTTGTTTGAGGCCGCTTCAATGACTGCTGCTGACTTGAGTTCATAATGCCAGCCTCAATTCAATTCTTCGTTTTCTGAATTCTGCAGATGGGAGTTTCTCGCCTAAAAAGTCCGCGAGAGGTATCGGGCGAAGGGTAATGCCCTGGAGCCATACCCTAAATGTAGATGCAGTGAATCTATATGAAGCTGTAGTGAAGTAATATCTGGAATCGGACTGGATTTTGTTGCCTGGAGGAATGACCTAGAAGCTTCCTGTAAGCGGGCGAAAAATGGAGGTTCACCTGACAGCCCCTCGTAGCATGTGTAGTTTATGCCAGACCACGTCGGCGAGGCGTATATCATTCTCGGACAGATGAAGGCTCGTAACAGGGGAGTGTGTTCGGATATAGGCACCTTCACTAACGAGGCCACCCGCTGGCGAAGCGCCGACATAATCAATGCAAGTCACTGCATGGCACGATTTAATCATTGGTTGGTTTTCGATATGCAGTCGGATGAGAAGGAAAACGAAATAAAATGAAGCAATAGATAGTACGAGGAAAATTAAGGGTTCATTTCTTGTAGGCTGAAAGTATTAAAAAAAGGTCTGTTCCATGCGTCTTTTTCAGGACGACAAGGAATTTTTCACAAATTCTGATTATCTAAAAGACCCTATGACAAATCACTTTTGGTGGTTCACGACTTGAATGGGAGAAAATTTAAGATTGGGCTTATAAAGATTATAATTTAATTAACACATAAGAATTATTGCATTGATCAAAAACTTTGTTTTTACGAAAATACATTTAAAAAATTGTGGTACTAAGTATTATTCGAAAATTTTCATTTTTCTGGCCGTGGATGATGGGGCTGTAATCGCATGTTGCCTACCTTCCCCTCGCCGCCATCGGTGGTCTATTCAGTGCGCAGCGAAGGTCCATTCAGTCCAGGAAATTGGTATTCTGCAGGGCGCGTCACTGACAGTGACATTGTCTAGTAGCGCGGGATGCAGCGTGACTCTCCGCTCCCACGGCGATTCTAATTAATAGTATCCGCCACTCGTGTGAGCACCACCATTTGAGTGCATCGCCTGCTACAAGTGATGTCACTCGAAAGCGCCAACGGGTGGCACCACTCGTGTGAGGATTCCATCGACTTTCCTCGAGTGGGCCGAGGGGGAGGGCATGCGACAGAACCCTGATACAGGTTTCAGGCGAGAATTCCTTGCCAAAAACAAGGCTTCTTTTCCACTTCCCGCATGTTAGTGAAGGACAGTTCCCCTGCCGACACGGTTGTACTACTCTCTACCCCAGCCCCTTCTTATAGGATATAACGACCCTCGGGGTTCAGTTGACCATCAGGTCGGTGGAAGTGGCTATGATAATTGAAGGGTGAGAGATTAGATCACTTTTTCCGCATGCGAAATGAAATAATTGATCAAATAGCAAGAGGCTCGTGGTAAGTGGTACAACGCTCGTGATTACAGGGCTGGGCTACTGACTTCAAGGCCCAGTTTCGATTCTGGGCTCTATAGACTCCTCAGGTTTACCCAAACGGTGTCATTTTGCGGGTACCAGATCTTCTTGGTCCCAACGTGTTGTGTTATTATGTGAGATTTTTTCTCGTTTATCGAACCAACCTTTTACTTGATGACTGTGGTTGGAATTATCAAGTATGATATTCGATCAATGAAATCTAAATTATTTGTTTACCTCCCACTTGGGGAAACCGAGTTTTTTTTCTATATCGCGGGCTTGGTCTTTTCTAAGTTACAAAAAGAACGAATTACTCGCAGACGAGCCCACTGAAATCGTGCTGTAAGTAATGTATTGGAGTAATTACGCTTTTATTTCGGCAAGGCAATGCTCTGTTTTTTTGCAAAGTTCCTCGACCGAATGGAACACCCCCTGCCACACACCTTTTTGGTGGCTCGCAAGGTATTAATGTAGATGTAGAAATAGAAAAGAAATGCCAGACGTTTCCTCCCGGGGATGAAATTAAAGTTATTTTTGTACATCATACGCACCGCTTCAGATATCTGCTCAAATTAAGCATATTATTAATGTCCAGTAATGCATGTTGATGCCTTCATTAGGTAGTTAAGTTGTCTCTTAAAACTGAGTCACTTTCTATTGAGGTGTGCTTATCCACTTAAATGAAACCACGAAATTAAACTCACAATTCATATCGGACTGTGAATCATAATCCGAACAAAGTAATTTAATGTAAATAATATTTTTTAGTATTCTATAATGCATTGTTGTTTAGATATGTTAAATGAAGTATCGCTCAATCACCAACAGTATCGGCTTGATGTTTTGAGACTTATATGCAGTTGTCATGTTTCTTGTGAACAATTAAACAAAATTCGCAACACAATAGACCCTTTTTTTACTCTACCCTTTGAAGTTTAACCTACTCTCTGCTCGTGTGTTGGCATTGATTTTACAGTGCCCTTACAGTGTATCTTTTATCGGTGTGTTGCAGGATGAGATTCATTGACCTTTAAGCTGGGGCCGGATTCCATTAACGCAGAATTAAAAAATATACTGTTTATCATAGGTTCCACACTAAATGTAGGTTTGAGCGGTAGGTAGGGGAGATATTATTCCAACTACTCATTTCGAGGCTCGGGTGACACACTGACCCGATGTGCTCCCAAGCCCACGTGCTTCCCCAGTTTGACTTATTTCCAGTATGTATTAGAAGACTGATCGCACTCTATATAAGTTCAACCAGCGCCATTGCGATAAACGAAACTAATGTTTCATGCTCATTACTAATTTGAAAATGGATTAAATGCAGCAATAACGATCATTTTTCAATTGCAATTTACAGATATGCATACATACAAGGATTGCATAAAAAGTATCGGTAACTTTTTCCTGACGTGACTGCACGTCGCAGCCGGCTCGCACCACGCAGGTTCGGAGGGCGGGGAGGTCTTACTAGATCGTGTTTTTAGTGGACCCTTGTCGAGTGACTCCGTGCAAGCGCAAAATGCAGCAAACGATTGAACAGCGGTACGCCATCAAATTTTGTCTTGGACTGGTGAAATCGGGTACGGACACGTTGGGCATGATTTGACAAGTATTGAAAAACGGAATCATGTCTCAATCTGAAGTTTTTAAGTGGCACAACCTCTTCAAAGATGGCCGAGAGAGTGTGGAGGACGAGCCCCGCGCTGGACGACCGTCGACGTCAAGAACCGACGATAAAATGCAACGTGAACGTGAAGTGCTGAATTCAGACCGTCGGTCAAGTGTGCGCTTGATCGCAGGTCGGATTGACATTGATAGGATGACAGTGCACATCATTATCACTGAAATTTCGGAGATTCGAAAGGTCCTTGCCACAAACCCGTCCCGCAGGTCTAGACGGACGACCAAGAGCAGAGTCGATTGTCTGCTTACGAAGACCTTCTGTAACGTCATCGCGGCAATTCCACAACCCCCTAACAGCCCCGACTCGGCACCAGCGGACTATTTTCTGTTCCTAAAGGTGAAATCCTCCATTAAAGGACACCACCATGGAGGGACGTAGCTAAGTGCCATCAAAGAAGCTTGCGTACCCTTAAGGACCTTCCGGAATCCGCCTACCAGGGAGCTTTCGAGTCGTGGAAAAGCCGCTGGCAAAAGTGTGTCGACGTTCAAGGGATGTACTTTGAAAAATTTTGGGGCATCGTAGCAATATCTGAAATAAATATATTTTTCCGAAACCTTTCCCGATACTTTTTATGCAAACCTTGCACGTAGAGTGTAAAATGATCTCTGTGTATTACGGGAGGAAATGGGTCGTGCGGAGGAAATATGAAAAAATCCAAGATGTCGACATTTAATTCTAAAATAGCTCATGAATAAGGATAGAGTTACATCATGATGCTGCAATAATCAGTGACAAAAACAATTATCAGTGTATTTCGCGGTTTTTTTACGATTCTTTATATTTATCCTTTACCTAGTTTATGCCTACCCTTGCGTTTTGATAGATTATTTTAGTGTGTAATTCTGCTCACGGGTAACAAAATATGTGTATTTTAACCAATAAATTTTAAAAAGAAGAAATGCCTTTTTAATACGTTTTATTTTCTTGACTTACTGGGTATCGACAGATAAGGCATTCAAGATTATCAGCCTTTGTAACTCCAAACATAATCGGTGACAGCCCAATCACTAATCAGATCTTTGAAAGGAGAGTAAACTGTGTGTGAGGGGAAGTGCTGATCGAGAATTTATGGGTGAAATATCGGTCAAATACCCTGAAGAGTAGATGTATTGTATTCGTATATGTTGACTGCCGAAGGAAACTTCCAGGGAATCACTCTGATGTACACCCGTGCGAGAGCTACGCATAATAGAGAGTTGAAATTTTAAGCATGCTGTCGCTGTGTGTGTGGGTCGCGTTAGTCCAGAGGTAGACCATTTGACTATCGACTCGAAGGCCCGGGTTCCCGGGAAAGTCTCTCTGACCACCCTCAGCTCCACCCAAGCTGCGATTGTGATTCTTCGAGGACCAAATCTTCCTGGGAAACAAACCATAGCCAGCACAGAGAAAGGAATTGAGTGAATTTCATACGCTGTCGGACTTAGCACTGGGTGAATTCTACCATCACATATCAAACCGACCTTCGAATCGATTAGCCTGTTATGTCATCTCATTTTATTTTATCTGTATACAAAATGGGAACACTTGAAGAAGAAATAGAGGGAATGATTTCTCTAAGAACACGTTTCATTTGCTAATTTTTTGCGAGGTCTGTCCATTAAGTAACTTACGTTTCGGTCTAGCGTGACAGTGGGTGGGGGTAGAGTCACTATCTTGATATCTAAACGTCCCTAAACTTAGTACGCATCCTCATGTGGTAGTCTGCAGACTGTGGTTCTTCCAATTTGCTCAATTCGAACTGTTAAAATAGAAAATCCCACGAGTTGTGAAGTGCTATCTGTTTAGGTTTTTACTGGCAAAAAAACGCAAGCCAATTGAAATTCATGGGCAATTTCGAGAAGTGTACGCAGACGGAATAATAAGTGAAGGCAGAGTGAGAGAATGTTGCATTCAGTTTTAAAATGGCTGCAGCACCAATATCAACGACGTGGACCGCAGTGCTAGATGAACTGACGCGAAAAAAGTCGCGAAAATCGCTGGATTAAGATTACGAATCTCTCGCTAGACCTGTCTTACAACACAGCCCTTTGAAAATGACGCAGCATTGAATGTCGATGTAAACAAGTAGTTAAAATGTAAGGCGGCAGGTTTCTTCAGAGACCGAATTGAAAAGCTTGTGTATCGTGATGATAAATACCTAAATTTGAATAGAGACTGTGTAGAAAAATAGTTTGAGAATGTACCTTTAAAATCTATACAATAAAAATTTGTCTTGTCACTAGGTACATATTTTACTTCAAAACGTAAGTTACTTTCTGGACCGCCGTCGCTCACAACTCGGTGGATTTTCTATTGCAGCGCACATTTTAACAGTTCGTAATATGAGCAATATAGAAGAGCCACTGTCTGCACACTACTACAGCAGGATGGCCATTGAGTGTAGGAACGTTTAGACACCAACGTAAGATATTTTCTTGACAGCCATCGTATAATTATAGGTAAACGTGAGGCGAGTTTTTTTCCTAAACCTGAGAACAGCTTCATAACCCAAGAGTTAAGTTTAATTTTTACCATACAGTGCCATGAACAATCTTGAATTTCTACAACCGCGGGCACTCTCCCGAACCTGTCCTAGTGTTTGTGTTATAATCTGAAAGTAAACTGAGAAGTTTCATGTTCGTGGTCTTTCAAAATTTTTATGAGACTTTCCCCGATTTTTCGACATTGATTACGGAACTCATCACACCTCGCAATAGGGTAGTCGATTACAGATTTTTGGAAATTAGTCTTGAATGTCAGATCCTTAATTACTTCTCAAAAATGATTTTTCAATGCGTTGATTCGCGTAAATGCCAACATTGCATGAAGGTTCCCGGAAGTTTTTTCCCCCGCACGGCTCTTATCGGCCTTGCTCGATGTCGTTCCATTCGGTGGCGGCCGCTATCTCGTCTCAACGGTCAACAACCGCGGGGCAAGCACCGCTCCCCGACGGCGGCCGACCTTTGGCAACGCATAGGCACTTAATTATCGTTGCGAAAAAATCAGGGAGTGTAGCATCGAGTTCTTCTGGAAAACGAAAGCGTTGTTAAAATTAACTGTTGGCTGTGTTGGAGGGAATGATGGGAAGGGAAGAGAGAACGAGGGAGAAAGAGGTATATCATATCGGACATGGTTAAGATTGGGGGAAAGTATGAAGAAAGCAAAAGAGTTGACTCAGGACGGAAAAAATGGAGGTCAACCATGAGAGGACCTGCCACACAGCAGAACAACCGATAATTATGAGATATCTGAGCCACTAGAACTCATTCTTCGATGGGTTAACTTATTGGTACATAATAGACTCCTCATTCTCGGGATGTCACCGCGTAGGTTGTTTTTCTGGCAACAGACTTCGACCTGAAGACGGGCGGAACTGTTTTCAGAAAAACAACCTACGCGGTGACATCCAGAGAATGGAGTCTTTCATCTGAACGCCGCGAAAATCTACGATTCCATATAGGTACATAATTATTATTATTATTATAGGTATTCTACCGGTTAAGGTAGGTTTCGGATGAACACAGTCTTCACAAAGGTACAACGTCGCATTTACTTGCCTCTCCCAAAAGAACACAATCTGACATCTGACACGACAATCAGCCCCTCTTCAATTCCGCCTGCTTCCTTGTTCCCTTCATCCCATCCAGCATGCCTGCTCTATTCTTCTTACACTTCCATCGTTTTCCCAATGTTCTCGCCTCTATCACTATCTTCAATATGCCATCGCCAATTAAAATATGTGCCTACATTGGAATCACAATAAAGTTTGGGGCACTCTTCCGCTCAGATTACTTAAATCCCAATTTTCATAGTAATACCACATATTCGATTTCATTAACTATTCGAAACAAACTAGAATCGCTCTTAAAAGAAGTAGCTTGATTTCCCTTAGAACACCTTAGGCCTCTGGGATATACATGCATGCAGACGTCGACCAGGACATCGGTTGATAGATAAATACTGACATGCTGTACTTAATTGATTTTTAGACACTAATTTATTTGTACATATGCCGCCCAAAACGCTTTTCAATATCGATTTTGTTATCTTGTAATCAAATACTCCTAGTAAATTCGACACGAGAGATTGATATTTATTGTGGTCGTTAACAAATGATGCTTCCATTTTCCCGCATACTGCGTCTACTTTGCACTTATTCAAGCACACTTCAGATGCATTTTATAATGAATTTACGAACCACGTCCTTTAGAAAGTCTCAAACCAAGTTCAATTCCTTTAAAGGCACATCCTTAAATTTGTTTCTTTTCATGGCAACTTAACAAACGAAAATTACTATTATGGACTCGAAGACCATTTATTTTTTGCTAAATAAGTAAAATAATGCTGTAAATATTATCATTTGAAAAAGCGTAATACGCAATTAGCAAAATATAATAGACGGTTTCACGCATAAATTTGACTATCAGAGCGTATTCAGGTATTCTGATTGTTTGAAACATTTTCTATAAATGATTCTCACATTAAAAGGAATAAAATCAAGAACGAGCATTCAAAGAATTTTAACATTATATTTACAACCACACTTGTCCGTGTCGGAGCATGTTGCCCGCTGGAAGAAGAATGGACGTCATTTATGTAAACTCACGCACTTGTCGAACACCCCTTGAATGCAGGGCCTGAGCGCCTATATGTGACGTCACCGCCATTAGGCCGATGGATGCCTGGAACGAGTACGGAACGGATACGTCCGGTTTCGGAGGACTACATTTCTAAAACAATAGAAGTGATTTTGTTCCAGTTATTATTACCACGGTAGTTATTCGCTGTTTTTTCTTCAAATGCGGTCGTTCTTTTCCAAAATCTGCCTTCAGCTTGTCAAGTAATGATGCGTGATACTCGCCCGTTATTTTTTACCTATTTGAATATAATCGAAGAACATAGAGGGGAAGTGATTTTCACGAGTCTTAATCTATGACGATTCAAAGGCCCCAAGCATGAGAAACTAATTGAGATATCGGCAAGTCTGCACCATGGTACTAATTACTATTAGGCACAAAAACCTTGTCCTATTTCTGAGTGAGCCTGGCCTTTCCCCAAGTGGTTGATGACCTAGCTCCTTCGTGGATGTCCTTGAACTTGAACTTCGCCTCGAAAGAACACAGCGCTGCGACTTATTTTCGAACTAGCTACGGCAACCTGTTGAATACGTTGAGTCTCACGTGAATCGGCTTAGAGCGCTGCCAGCAGCTGGTCGGTTGGACGTGGAGTGGGTTGGGTAAATGATGGAAAGCCGGTGAGCAAAAGAGCATTCAGATTGGGTGAAGGACCGGCGAAAGGTGGTGTTCAACTTGTATTATTTCAGAAGAGAAGACTCATTTCACATGACAGTGCCTACCTAATGTATGTTGTGTGAACTTTGAAATGCCTTTCCCTATTAGTCTTCCGCATTAATGTTGCACGTACGTATTATTCGGCACCTCAGTTCTTTGTTTTGACTACTTTGTAGGTACTTGGAGCTGCATATTATTGCATTATAGGTTTGGGAATAGATTAGGTCAAACTAGGAAGAATCTACTTCCAACTAAGATGAAGGCTATTTTGCTGAAGGCATTCACGTTGTCATTGGCATGTTTTTATGGATTTTGGGTAGTGGTGTATATCATCTTCTCTTGGCTACGAAACCCAAAGCAGAACATTTTAAAAGTGAAGGAACGGCCTACGCCCCCGGAATGTTTGACGGATTCAAGTCTTGGAGAGCATCATTACATTCAATTAAAGGTAAATACGCAGGTTATTTTGCTTAATTTAATATGCAGTTAATTTTACTTAATTGCTCACGCGAAGTTCCTACTCACAACTTATTCATTATATTTCAGAATGTGAAACTACATTACGTTGAAAAAGGCGATAAAAAGAAGCCACTTATGCTGTTTGCCCATGGATTTCCAGAATTCTGGTACTCTTGGCGTCATCAAATCAAAGAATTTTCGAAAGACTATTGGTGAGTTTTGCAAAAAAATTGGTCAATTTTTTTCAGCCAAGAAATATTTTTTTTAATTGTTTGCCATTTGGATTTGTCTATTTGTATGATGTTTTTTCTTTTTGTGCAAAATTTTTTAAAGGACTGTTGCTGTTGATTTGAGAGGCTATGGGGATTCCGAGAAACCGAAGAGGATAGGAGACTATACCAAAGCATGCATTATAGAAGATCTTAAGGAGCTTGTGGTGGCTCTTGGTAAGCGGCTGCTCTAACAATCCACAGTTTACCGAAATATTAGTCTTCATTGCTGCCACCTGACAATGTACACTTCAAATATTTCATTGCGCATGTGTAAGTGGGGAAGTTTTTGTACAACAGGCATTGATGTGCGTCTCATGATCAAACAACAAAAGTGAATAGAAATTTCACTAATCTCCCAAGTATGTATATTTCCATCGCAACATGCGGACAAAATACGGATAGCATTTGTGTAATGTTCTGAGGAGGTTCCACACATTAATTTGCTTAACTTGAAAGATTTGATGGAATTGAAAAGAATTGATTGATTCAGATGTTATTTCGGTGATTCATTAACTTTCATGGAATCAAGAACCATCCAGGTAGATACAGGTTGAGTGCCTTTATAATGCTTTTTTTTATCATTTTCCATAAGTTGTTTCCTTTTCATCGTCTTAGATAAACCGCCCAATTTAAAGAATTTTGAATTTGATTGGTTCAGTCTAATTATTCACGTTTGAGGTGGGTGTTTCGTCGGGTTCCTTAAATTCAATTTCAAGCAAGAATAATATAAAATCTTTGGTATTCTCCATTCCCCTCTGTCATTGCCTCTTTGTGTTGTTTTTAGCTTCCCATATTGGTGTATCTTAGTGTGTGATTGACGTACACAATGATTTCCAAGGTAAGGTTAATGAATTTTCAATCTTGAAAGTTGGAAAAAATGTGCGCTAAACAAAAGCTGTATATCGATTTCGTGCATGTTGCATCTGCTCGAGTATGAGGTGGAAATTAGTCACAAGAAAATGAAAGTATGGGTATTATCAAGAAAGCTTTCCTTTGAAGTATGAAGAGTCAAAATAAGTGTGTATCAAAGAAGTTAATGTTTTGACAGCACGATGGAAGGAAATGGACACGGTAACTGGGGCATAGAAGCATTGATGGGTTAAATTTCTTCTCTACATTTGATAAGATGGCATTGATGAACCACACTCACGGTGAAGATGCAAATAAGACTTAAGTAGAAAATAATACACAGTATTGTTCAGAAACCTGATTTATGAGGCCAGAAATAAGATTAGCTGTGTTATTTTGAGGCTTATGGTTGTGGGTGCACATAAAATCGGGTGCATAGGGAGTTAAAAGAGAATTTGAATTAACAAATTTAAGTTTAACTTTATAAGCACTCGACCGGATATTGAGGGATCTGGGTTCATATCCCAGTCAAGGCGAATGATGTTTACTCTCTGAAATTGTTGCATTGAAATTTAAGTGAGTTCAATCAAAGTCCTTTGTCAGCAGGGCAATACCCTCACCTCATAACCGAGGGAACATTTTGTCCAGTTCATGCTTAGGTTGGTTTTCCTCCACCAAGGGATTGGGTGTTTCTGATTGTCATAGTTATTATATATTTTTGATCCAATTTGAAAGGCAAAACCTTTGCTGTTTTTGGATTTTTATATATAAGGAAATATTATTGATAAAAAGAAAGTGATTATTATGGAGCGGGTATGATTGAGAATTAATTATACTCAAGAAGTTCTCTCGGGTTTCCCACTGGGTCAGGTTGCAGTACACCGACGTTTCGAAGGCTGACTCTGCCATCGTCTTCAGGGTGAAGTGACTTCACCCTGAAGACGATGGCAGCGTCAGCCTTCGAAACGTCGGTGTACTGCAACCTGACCCGGTGGGAAACCCGAGAGAACTTCTTGAATACCATACGCCGGGAAAACCTGAGATCCTTAATTAATTATACTGTTATCTCTAATCTACCGGTTGAGGTACATTTTGGGTTGACAGGCTATTGAATGGTACAGCAACAATTCCTTTATCTCTTTTTAACAAATCACAACCTGACATCCAATATTTCAATAAACATTTCTTCAATTCTGCATATTTCTCCCTTCCTTCCCTTCAAAATCGCAATCCTATTCCCCCCAAATTACTTGCCAAACATTATCCCCTCTATCACAGAATTCAATATACATCTTTCCTGCCTGATTTATTTTCCTTTCATTCCACTTTGCCTTTTCCATCCTTCTCTGCACCCACATTTCAAATACCTCCAATCCATACCTATCATCCTGTTTCAGTGACCGTGTTTCCTTACCATACCAAACCATGCTCCACATTAAATTATTGAAAAGCTTTTTCCTAAGCCTAATCCATACTAAATCATTTATGATCAATTTACTGTACACCATAAGAAATGAAAATTTTGGTGACTCTAAGAAAAATATTTGATGTTTCAATAATTTTACCCTATCCTATTCTTACAGTTTCTTCACCTAAGCAAGGAAGGGTATAAATAGGATTGGAATATTTGATGTAATGAAGGGAGAAAGAAAGTATACGGAGATAAAGAGGGGCTGGTTGCAGAGTAGGATATCAAGTTTTGTTTTATTAAGAGAGATAAGAGAATCATCGTTTTGCCAGGTAATGTGGCCACCCAAAACCTACCTGAACTGGTAGATTACCAATAATAATATTATCCTGTTATAAATTTTGAATATATAGAATTTTGGTTTGATAAAGAAGAGTAAGGAAGAAGATATACTTGGTTAGCCACTTGGAGACTAATATAAAATGTTGCTAGAAATAATCGAGGGCAGGCAGGAGTTAAATATGGAGGAAGTCAACATGGTGTTGTATGCAATGAATATTTGGGACTATCCATACCCTTAATATGTCGACTTCCTGTGTTAATAAATCTGAAAGTAAAACAAGTAAGATGCTTGTAATTAATAAATTATTTAAAAATCTATGGTTTTTCCATCCACTTATATGGTATAAAATCGATATTTTTATATTATTAATTAAGCTACCGGTTAACATAGGTTTTGTGGATTTTCTTCACAGTTACACAAGTTGTCACCTCATTTGGTCGACCAATGTGATGCTCATATTTACAACTCGTATGGCCTTGTTAAACTCTTCTGCCCAATATTTTACGGTTGTAGACGGAGCAGACTCTCCCAGAGTAGAATCCAGTTCTGCTTTTATATTGCTTGGGCTGAGGCTTTTCAAATAAAAGTATTCTGTCTCGTAATAATCACCAATTTTCTCCATTTTCACAAATTCACTGAAAAGGTTCACTGTTGATGGCTGCCAAACAATTACTTAACAATTTAGTGCTTACAAACTGGAAACATATGCTTTATAGATTGAATACTTTCTAATAAAGTGATATTTTTCAAACAACTACCACCATCTCTAGGTCAGTCTGGGTACTTCCGGGACCACCTTTGTATGCCTGGACCTGAACTATCTTCCTCTACTTCATGTTCCTTTTCCATGTCCAACCTTGTTGGCCAAAGTTCTTCATCATAGAGTGCCTCTATATATTCCTTTCATCTCTTGGATCTTTTCTGCTTAAACTATTGACTTACCTGACTTACCTCTAACTGTCAGCACAGATCTTCCCTTCTTACTTTCTGATGGTGATTTAACCTTGCTGTATAGCGCACCTATTTCACTTCCTTCCTCTGCAAACTTTCCATGTCCTCGCACTGTCTTCCATCATGCTGCTTTCGCTTTATTTGTTGCCCATCTCAATTTATTATTTATCTCTTTGTATTACCTTTTCCCTACCTCTTGTGTTTACATTTTTCCATTTTCTTCTCTATCTGTCTTTTTATCCGCCGAATTCATTAAAAATTGTTATATTAAGAACACAAGTGTAACAGGTCTCTCAGGGGATTTAAGCTGGGAGGCACTTGAAATATGAAGAGAACAAGTGAGGCTTAGACTTTTAGAAAGATTCTGAACAAACAGGTTTAACAAGGACACTAAAGGAATTATAATGACACCACAATACTTGGGTAGATCAGACCACAAAGGTAATAGTAGGGAGATAGATTCCGGTACAGATAGATACAAATACTCATTCTTTCCCATAACAATCAGAAATCATAATAGTGAAAAACCAAAGTCACTTTAGACTTATTAAAAACATTTGATTTAATAGTTGGAACAAAATTAAACATTGCAAAGATATCAGGTAAAATCATAGGTGCATGTGTATGTTAGTTGGAAGTTGGTGTGTTTGCATGTGTGGGGTGTAAGGGTTTTTGCATGGTTGTATTCCATGTTTCATTTGTGGACTGTATAAATTTGTGGCTTTTGCAAGCGGTTTGTTTTTCTTTGTCACGGATGGTGCCCTAACACCCCCCGCCACACAACCCTGCGGCGGCTGGCGGGGTATCAAGTAGATGTAGATGAATTACACCCTTCCTTTGTAGACTTTGCAAATCCTGGCAATGCGTCTTCCACCACACTTCTTTCGCTCTATTTGTTTCCAGACCCAGTTTATCATTTGACAGTTTATAATTCCTTCTCCTTAACTTTGTGTTCTCATTCTTCGATTTCCTTCTGTTATATTTTTATGATTATTATCTCTGTAATCCATGGTTTCCTTGTCTTTTTCCTATTTACTGTCTAACACCCACTGCCACACGCCCTTGTGGCAGCTTATGGGGTTTTATGTAGATGTAATCATCTCATCCTTGAGCCATGGTTTCCTTGTCCTTTTCCCATTAACGGTTCCTTTAGGTCCTCATGGGCTTTCGATATCCCTTTCTTGATACATTCCCATTTTTTTCAATAGTACTCGGCTCTTTACTGTCCTCCATGATTTTCTCGACAGCCTGCTTGTATCTCCCAAAATTATTGGCAATGATGCAAAAATGTCTGTTTTTAAGTTCATTGATTTTTATTTCTTCAGGAAAAGAAAAGTGCATATTGGTGGCTCATGACTGGGGTGGAGTGATTGCTTGGAGTATGGTGATGAAATATCCTGAAATGATTGAGAGGTACATCATAATGAATGGACCTCTTGCCATTGCTTACAAAGATGCTGTGATGAAGAACAAAAAGCAACTGTTTTTGTCTTGGTGAGAACCTCTCTCTTTGCTGGTGCCATTTCACTGTGTTGCAAATATACATGTCATGGTCTTTCCCATACAGTGTCGATATTAAATCTATTTCAACATTAGTCTTTCATTTGATTTTTCACATCTGATCCATACCACACAACAGTGAGGAAATGTGTGGCAGATGGAATCCATTCTCTGTGTTGACATTCTTCTAGGCGTCTAGTAATGTTTATTGATTCATGAATCAGCCATGGGAAATAGAATTCTTTCTTAGCTGGAAATATTCCTATAGTTTAATTCCATTTTGTGTTCAAGTTACGGCATAATGTGTTGAGTAGGGATGTGAAGAAAAGGCTCGTGAAAACTTTGATATGGAGCATAGTTATGTCCAGCATGGAAACTTGGTAATTGAAGCAGGATGGTAGGGATAGATTGGGTGCTTTTAAAATGCAGTTGTGTGGAAGGATGGAGAACGTGAAGTGGACAGAGAGGAAAAGAGATGAGGAGGTGCTGGGTAAAGTGGAGGAGAAGAGGGGATTGTTGGGAGAAATCATAAGGAGACAGAAAAAATGGATGCCAAGATGTTGATAGTCCGTGGGATGCTGAAGACTGTGATGGAGGGGAAATGTTAAGCAAACGAGGGAGAGGCAGAAATAGGACAAGGTTATTGGATGGAATGAAGGGAGGAAGGAATTGTATGGAGATGAAGAGGGACTTTGTTGTAGATAAGGATGTTGGGTTGTAATTTGTTAGGAGAGACAAGAGAATTATTTAGTAGTTATGTCCATCCTAAACCTACTTTTACTGGTAGTTTACCTATAATAATAATAATAGGAAGTTTCTTAATTCTGTGGTGAAGCCATATGTTTTGAATGGATTTAGCTTCTTAAAGTCTTGAGTTGATATGATTTAAATTGTGAATATTTTCATTTGCCGAAGTTTTTTTGTCTATGTTAAATGAGTTTGTAATTTTCCATTGACTTTATTTTATGGTACAAGGTGTTTCACTGGCTCTCAGCGGTATCATCAGGTACAAGTTACATGTACAGCTGTGGAATACATACAGGATATATGTAATGTGTATATATCCTTCGGAGAGAGAGTAGAGGGGGGATAAGGTGAAGGTGGGGGATCAGGTTTTTTGGGACCTCAAAGTTGGTGTTCGTGGTTTTTTGGTTAAGGAAAGAAGAGGTGGTGAAAACTTGCCTATGACTAAGCATTGGGTCTGGTCTGGGAATATTGGAGGGTGGGGGTTATATAGAATGGATACATAGAACCGTTAGATTTGTTTGCCCTCAAGGCAAAGGGTGGCAATGTAGGAGGGAGAGTCGGAAGTTGAGGGTGGGTTGGGAAATTTTCAGGAAGTGAGTGTCGGTGGTCAAGGTCAATTTGGGTAAAGGCAAAATAAAACAATATGGAAAAATGGTAGTGCTCTGATAGTGGCATTGGGTCTGGCCGTGGATGGGGCAACTGGGTATGTTGAACCGTTGGATTGGGTTATTTACCCTCAAGTGGAGCTTGAAAGTGTGAAGTATATGTTACTTATATTTTCATCAAGCAATAATTATGCCCTTTACATGCGAAGCAACTTAAATATGCTATTATTATTATGAGGTAATCTACTGTTTAAGGTAGATTTTGGATGGACACAACTACCAAATTAATATTTTTTGTCTCCTAACAAAACGTAATCCAGCAACCTACTCTACGTCAAGTGTAGGTTGCTGTATCCCTTCATCTCTGTGTTCTTCATTCCTCCCTTCATCCCATCCAATATCCCAATTCTGTTCCTTCCCTTTCCTCGTTTGCCTAACATTCCCCCCTCTATTACAGTCTTCAACATCCCACTGGTGATCAATATGCCCTTCATCCATCTTTCCTGCCTCCATAAGATTTCTCCCAACAAATTCCTCTCTTCGCCCACCATACCAAGTACTTCCTCTTTTGTTTTCTTCTCGGTCCATTTCACCTTCTCCATTCTTCTCCACACCCACATTTCAAAAGCCTCCAGTCTACGTCTATCCTCCTGCTTCAGTGACCTGGGCTGCGCATAACTATGCTCCATATCAAAGTTTTAGCGAGCCTTTTCTTAACAACCTTACCCAATGTCCCTGTCAACAATTCAATCCTCCTTGTGGAAGCCTCTTTCCCAAGTGCAATTCTTCTTAAGTCCCTGCTACTTTGTCCAATGTGGTGTAAAATACTTCTAACATACATATACTGTTCCACCTGCTCTAGTTTTTGCTCTCCTATTTCAATGTTTAGCTGAGCCTTTTTCTTTTGCAAATTGGCATGACCTTTGTTTTTTTAATTTTGATTCTTATCCCTTATCTTTCAGTCAGCAATGCTTACAACCCCTTGGCTGACTGACAAACTAGGGCAATCCTAACTGATTTTTTGAATTTCCCGCCTCCTTTCATACCATCTCTGGTTTTTCCATGCCTCTTCAACCATTTCCTCCACATATACATTGAAATCTACAAACAGACAAATACGTCCCGATTGTATTCTACATTCCTCTTGATTAGTGATTTCGTAACTCCAATGGCATCATGCGTGCCTCTCCCCTTCCTAAACCTAAACTTATCGTCCCCTAAGTAATCATCTGCCCTACTCTCTTTCCTTTTGTTGATGATCCTGAGAACAATTCCCCTGCCGACCCCAGTGGCGGTGGGGTAACGTCCTCGTCTGCCATTCCAAGGGTCGCGGGTTCGATTCCCGCCTGGGTGATTTTCCCTCCATCTAGTGCTTGGGTGTTTGTAAATGTGACCATTGTTATCGTTTTTAATAGTTCGTTGTAAAGGCCAAAATGTGCTGTTTTTGGACTAATACTGGATAAATAAATTAAGCTGCTTGGGAATTCAAACTTGTTGTTCTGTATTCCTCATATGTTGTACCCTTCACCTTTTTCGGAATAGGAACTAACACTGATCTCACTGTCTTCTGGCCAGATTTCTTCCTCATAGTTGCTGCGAATCAGTTCATATAGACTCCTCCTACCACATTTTCCTTAATCTTCCATTAGTTAAATATGCCCTAATACTAAAGAAAAATTCTATGCCTATTGTTAAAGTCAAAATAGTGTCTCCTGTTGGCCACTTTTTGTGTCTTAATAGTTAATTTATTTTTAAAAGATAAAGTCAAACTGATGTTTATATTCATGTGCAACCTCTAGGACTTATCTGAATATAGCAGACAAGTGTAATATTTCATATCAAAACACCTCCTTTGTATGGGAATCTTAAATCTTCATAATATTAAACATTACTTATCAGTAATAAAAACCTATAGCATGTTATGTAAAAATAGTCATATTTCAGATAATACAAATGGAGTTTGTGCTCATTAATTCACTAGAAAATGCCTTTACCTTTCAGGTATATGTTTTTCTATCAGCTTCCATTTTTACCAGAGATATGGGCGAGATTCCAAGACATGAAAATATTTGAAGTGCTCACAATGGGTAGTGAGTCCAATGCCATAACAGCGGAGGACATTGAAGCATACAAGTACACATTTGGAAAGCCAGGTCAGTAGTGACTGCGTGGTTTTATGCTTGGAATGTTTTTGATGTCATATTAAACCAAAGTTAGTTTTGATGTTACAGGCATGCATAGTGATGAATAACTAGTAGAATTAGACTCAATTGTATGATATTTTATTCTGAAAGAAGGTTGCTCAAGTGCTTGGCATGAGGCATGTTTTCAATTTTGTTTCATTTTCCGCATAGTCCCTTTTCTGGATCACATTGAGTGGTGGAAGGAACTATCTTGGAATACATTCCACTTGTAACACAGGTTTTAAAATTTCACAATTGATGTTAATGTATTCCATTTAGTTTGGTTCAATAAGAAATGTTATCTCTAATCTTTCAATGATGATTGAAATTGTCTCAGTTCTCTGTTCTGGTGCTCTATTAGAGAAAAGTAATGCACAGATATGGGAAACTAATAGCTTGATAGAATTCAAAGTGCAAGGATATGGACAGTTTGCATATGAAGGGAGGTGGACTCCACAGAAAAGTGAAAGCACCATCAGGAAGGAAAAAGGGATAAACATGCACGCTATTAGAGAAATGTCAAAAAATATTGTACCAAGAAAAAAATTAGGCTAAGTAAAAAAGTAGTTGAAGGAACAAACTATACGGTAAAGATATAAGGTCACAAAGCTTAGGCATGGAAAGATAATATAAGATAGATGAGGATAACTCATTAGGTCCAGGCATACTAGATAGCAAGGTAGAAAAGGTATGAAAGGAACTGAAATCAAATGAGGCTGTTGGGGTTGAAAATATTCCCAAGGAACTGTTTAACGATTTAGGAAACCATGGAAGAAAGAGTTGCCAAGAGGTAATCCATAGCATTTGTTAGGGAGGACTTGGATGGAAGATTCATCAGCTCAGTTCTTATCCCAGAGAGAAGCAGGCAATATATATGCAAGGGCCGTAGAGCGATGTTTGAGTTTGCTTGCAGACAAGACACATGCAGACTGAGGATTAGAGATCCTTAGTCTGCATGTGTGTTATCAATCGTCATTTCTAAGAGGAGTAAATCAAATGATTAATAAGGGATGATAATGTTTTTTTCAGGATAGGAAGAGTCATACATGATGCCATAGCAGTAATGAGGTCTCTAATAGAAAGGAACGGAGTAAAATTGCAGATTGATAGTTTGTTTAGTAGATTTCCGAAAGGCATTTGATACAGTAAATTAAGTAAAATTAATGAATGTATTACAGGTAAGGAGCATGGCTTTACTTTGTGAGGAAACATGTTTATAAAAGCAAGAAGATATGGTTAGGTTGAAAGCTTTTGATATATGTGTGTGTGTGTGTATGGGATGGAAAAGGTGTCATGGTTGACAACGACAACAAGTGAAGAAGTACAAGGCATTTTGTGAGAGATAGGGTTTTTGGGAGAAATCCAAAGGAGGCACAAAACATTCTAATTTTAACTAATTACAAACAGCATTTTAATTGAGTGCCCAACATTTAAAATAGGCGAGGTAGGTTGACCTGATGTATGGAATGGATGAAGGTGGAAAATATGTAGAATAGGAGAACACGTAAATGTAGTTTGGGTTGTCCATGTGTTTCTTCTTAGGTGAAACTAAGAAATATAGTGAGTGCAGTTTTATCCATCCATAACCTATAATAAAGAGTAGAATACGTTTAATAATCATGACATGATCCTGTTTTTCACTAATTTGACAATTTTATGTTGACTTGGCAACTGAAACCTGGCTGGACACTGGTATCCATTTTTAACATTAATTGTAGAAGAAACTACTCTAGATAGACTTTCCCTTCCATAGAAAAACATTCCTTTGCATTGAGGTAGAAATGATATTCATGTCGGCAATGATCACAGCATTGTTTTTTTTGGGCATTCCTTCTCTTTTCAGCTGTAGTTAAGGTCGAAATTAGAAATGTTCAAAGCAGGATTTATTTCCTTTATACAAACCATGAATCTAATATTTAACGATTCTCAACTAGTAAATCATTAATTAATCATGGAAAGAAAAATTGCAACTTTGTTGATTCCGCTAAAGTTCCACAAGGGCAAGCCTGAAATTACCATTTTTACTAATTAGCAAATCAGTTCCACTTTTTCCCAAATAAACTTATTAGTCTGAAGGTTAAAATGCATAAATATCACAGGGTAAAAGTCTCTGCTTGGCTGGGACTCAAACCTGGTTCCTTAGATTTCTGGCTTAGTGCTTTATCCAAGTAAACCACCAATGCATCTTCTAACAGTGGGAATTTCTAGGGATCCGGGTTCTAGTCCCAGTCAAGGTGAATGATATTTACACTGTCTAATTTGTACATTTTGATGGTCATTAGAGGACTCAGTTAAAGTATCCTTTGTGACAGCTCGCACAGATCTGTGAACCTGAAGGTAGTTTTGATTGGCAAGGGCAAAACTCGCTCCACAATAAGCTACAATCTGTATGTGAAGTTCACACATCAGTGAAGGTAGGAAAAGTGTCCTGCCTACATATTTTGTGTAAAAAGTATGGGGAAGTTTTTCCGAAAAATAGAAATATTTCGTATATTACTACAATACCTCAAAATAATTCCAAGTGCATCCCTTGAGCATGGACATACTTTTGCCAGTGGCTCTTCCATGATTCCAAGCCTCCCTGGTATGTGGGTTCTAGAAGGTCCTCAAGGATACATGTGCAAGCTTCTTTGATGACACTAAGGGTCCAATGGTGGTGTCTTTTAAGGTAGGGAGGATCTCACTTTTGGGAATAGGAAATAGTCTGCTGGTGCCAAGTCAGGACTGTATGGGAGTTGGGGAATCGTCGCGATGCCTTTGTAGAAGGTCGTTGCAAGCCGACAGTCAACTCGGCACTTGGTCATCCATCCAGACCTTTGGGACGAGTTTGTAGCACAGATCTTTCGTGTCACCAAAATTTCAGGGATAATGTCGTGCACTGTCATCTCATCAATGTCAATACAATTTGCGATGAAGCGCTCACTCAACGGGCGGTCTTAATTCAGCACTTTATGCACACGTCAGGAAAATAATGTTACTGATACTTTTCATACAAACCTTGTATAGCTATGAGTGAGTGTACATTTGTATGAAATTGCAAGTGTGAAGTAAATTTCAATGAAGCAACTGTGAAGTAAATTTCATTGAGACTGATGTGTACGTGTGAGGAGAGAGCTGTTTACAATGAAAACATCAAAGTTTCATTTATTCATGATTATTGTTAACAATTAGTATGTGGTCAAGGTTGATGATGTGATTGCCACTAATTGCAAATCCCAATAATCTTATTCCATTATTTGTTTGAAAAAATGATGAATAAAATTGTTCTCAATCTTCAGGAGCATTTTCGGGGCCTGTGAATTACTACCGAGCCAACTTCTTTGGATCACTGAAAAAGGATAGTCCTCGACAATTGAAAAAAATTACTGTGCCTGGCATGTTGTTGTGGGGTGAAAAGGACTTCTTTCTGGATATACGTATTGTGGAATATACGAAGAAATACGCTGACAACCTGCACACTGAAATTATTAAAGGAGCAAATCACTTTGTCCAACAAGATGAACCAGTCAAGACAAATGATGCAATGAGAAAATATCTTGCAACCTAATGATGTTGACTTTTGGTAATGTTACTTATTGAATTTTAATATATTTATATTTTGAATTTATTGATTTTAATGTTACTAATGTTAATTTTTTAGTCAAACAAAAAGCATGGGAAGAAGAGAAAGTATAAGTGCCTGTGAGTATAATGGTGTATGGGTTGCGGTGGATATTTTTTCTAACGACAAAAAACTAGCAGTGCATATCTGCTGGTTTTAAAATAAATTTTTTTGGGTCTTCCACATCCTCTTGCATCCTTTTCTTTTTGTTTTTGTGTGATATCAAATTGAAATTAGCCTGTACGAAACAGGCTTCACTGTAACCCAATGTTCATGGTTGAATTGGTCATAATTTACCCATGTTTGATGAAAAATGTATTTGATTGTGTTGAATAAAAATTAATATTTCATTAAACCTTAAATCATTCTCAGAATGTTATTTTCAATGATAAAAATCAGGATTTAATCACGACTGGAAAACCATGCACACATACCGTGTGGCAGGTTTGTGTGATATGGTAAAGAAAACCATCCGGCTTCGCTTCTGCTGTATGTTTGTGTAAGTGTGTCATATTGTTGGAAGTTTGAATATTTTAATCCCATAATAGGGGCTTATAGTGAATGAAAATAATGCTCACAGTGTTGGATATTATCATATGGTTGCACCATTTGCATCCTTGTGGCCTTTGCATTATTTCAGTACTGCTTCTGATGAACCAACTTTTCCTCTATTCAGGCTTAAGCCATCTTAAACAAATTTCATTACATATATTAATATGACTATGAACTAAAGTCCCTGTGTATTTTTTATTCGCAACGTAACTATTCAATTGTATCTGGCTCAACTAGTCATATAAAATGTAATCTTAAGTGCATGCAAATGGTGTAACTTCAACACTTTATTGCATGAAATTTATCATGATAGTTGAGGCCTGCTAGCTGAGAAATGTATTGCACATTTCATAAATGTCCCATCTCCCCATCAGTGTTTGTACTAAAACTTTATTTACCATTGCTGTGTACTTGTGGCATGTAAGACGGGGATGCATGTGGGATAATTTTCTTATTATCAGTGGGATTATCTTGAAATGGGAGAACTATCTAGAGCAAATATTATGGAAACTTATTGCAATGCTTGAGCGAATAAATCAAGCAAATGTGGCCGCATTTGGCTAAGAAGAAAGTGTTCTTTCATCAAGACCAACTCACAAATCCATTATTGCAATGGCCAAAATTCATGAATTAAAGTTTGAAATGCTACCTCATGCACCCTATTTGCCAGATTTAGCCCCTCGAATAATTTTATGTGTGCAAACTTGAAAAAATGCCTCGTTGTTCAAAGATTTTCCTACCATGAAGAAGTGATGTTGGCAGTTAATGGCTATTTTGAGGATCAAGACAGTTCTTATGATAAAAAGGTATCAAACTTATTGAATATCCTGGGGAAAAGTGTATAGAAATAAATAAATTTTTTCCCAAGTTTTTGTGATTTCTTTGTCGGGTCGGGTACTTATGGGACCACCCTCGTACATTGACTACATTTACCATTAAATTGGAAATTTTTCTAAGAAATGCTTTCAATGAAATGAGTAATCTCTGTTGCTTAGCACAGTCTCAAAACAGTGATATTATAGTATTGAAATTTGTAATCAAGGTAACCGTTTTCAGTGCCTGTTGTGAGATGAAATACTTAAAAGCTTAGCTCATTTGAAAGCTGCGCAGCCCATGTGCCGCAAGGAGGTTTGGGCCTAGAAGGCATTCTTTCCAAGGAGGGGAAATTGTAGGAGGGGGGTGTAGGTGAAAGTTTCATTTTCTCTCGAGGGCTCACTGTGACCACGTGCATTCGTTGCCAACCTCAACCTTTTTTTAAAATACCAAGTATGTATCGATGAACAAATTACAGTTTATTTTTTAACATTAAAAAAATTGAAGTCTTTTTCAGTTGATTCATGCCATTTTTGGATTTACTTTCCATGTACCAAAATTTATTTTTTTTTTACTAAAATCTATATGTGCAGATAGACAGTGTCAGGTGGCACACAAGTCCCAAGTAATCACAAAAGATAATAGGTAAAATCAGTCATTAAACAAAAGTATATTTGAAGGGAACTTCAAAACATAAATCTTCACAAAGCAAGATAATCATTCATTTCAGCCCACACATCAATCAAATTATTAAGTATATTCCTTGCGTCTTTTTGTAAAAGTATGCACTCTGTTAGGAAAGGGTTCTAATAGCTTTGCAGGTAAGTGTTCCAATTAACAATTGTTTTATTTAGAAAAGGAAATTTTTTTTTATTTTTTCTCTGTGCCCGTCATTTTACATTACATTTGTGGTCATTTCTCCCTATAAAATTTGGGTTCCCCGCCTCTTTCCTAAGATCTGCCCAAGCTTTCTCCCCCTTCAGAATTCGGAACATTCCACAAAGTCTGCTTACTTTCCTTCTAGTTTCTCGAGGTTCCCAACCCAGCGTTTTAAACATGTCAGACACACTCTCAATCCTCTTGTGCTTCCCTAGTACATATCGGGCAGCCTTTCTTTGTATCTTTTCCAGTTTTTTGATATGTCCTTCTTCATGAGGGTCCCATAAAAGAGATGCATACTCTAAAACTGGTCTTACCAGGGTCTAATACGCCGTTTCCTTAGTTGCTCACCCTTTGAGGTTTCTCATCACCCAATGAAGAGTTTTGAAAGCTTTCTTAAGTTCCCACCACCAAAGGTTAGGCTCAATGACTACAAAACGCTTGCATATTAAACCTAAATGGTAGTAGCATAATTGTTTATAGTGGGAAAATGTTGCCAAGTCAAGAGTCTAGCATTTAAATTTATCAATCTTTGTGAAGAATGCAGAAATTAGTATCACGTACAGAGTCACTGCCTGATTCAGTAGGACTTCTAACTTGACCGGTAGAGTTTGTGGGTGGCATGCATGAACTTTTTGTAAGGAGTTATCTGGCTATGCCAGTTCTTTCACATTCAAGTGCAAATACATTTGTTTTTACCATCCACAAATTTCATTCTAGGTCACTTTCTTTTTTTAATGCTTCTAATCTTTCCTAATTAGATTTACATGCAATCTTAATGCCTTATCAGGTGTCCTTCCAGCCTGGCGCTCCTACTTCTGTCAACTGGTACTTTTTCTTCACTCTGTTTAGGAATTCTTTACTGCTTGTTGATGCAGAGTATCATAAACATAGTCACAGGAACATTTAAGCAATCAAATTACCACTCCTTTTGTAAGATAGATTACCTCATAACCCGGTACAATTCTACAATTTGCATAAAATATTTCAAATTGTGTCAAATCAAGTGCCCTTACTGGCCAATTTATTCTTTTTTTGGTTGCTTCTGTCAATGGATACTTAGGTTTCACTCAGTCCAGAACTTCTTCAATGCTTGTTTGTGCAGGTTATTGTCAATATAGGCACCAGCACATTGAAAAATTTGAATTTTCTCTTTGTCTCAAAGATAACTTTGCTTTCTACCCTGTGCAATGTCACAATCTATGAATAGGTTCACATAAACTGTTTTATACCTGTCTCCATACCTTCACATGTTGAGAGTCTACTTTTGATATGAAGTGCTTATTTTAGATATGGCCCTGGTGCTTTACTGTACTTTTACTCCTAGGGCTTGGTCGAGTTCTGCTTAATTTGAACTCATGCTCATGATTTGTGTAATTTCTTCACCTGGAACCTGTGAGATCTCGGAGCAATACGTCTAATTTGATCTCCATATATTTCTTCCTGATGCAATTCTTTCCATTTTAATGCAAATTACTCTTCACCAATTATTACTACTTCTATTTTCCTCCAGGTAAGGGAGTGAGCTTTTTCAGTGTTTCTCATAGACAATGTCCTCAGTTCACTTTCCTTTTCATTTCTTATTTTTGCTATTTACTGGTCAGTATATTATTACAATCATCTGTTTCCTTTAAAATTTTACTATTTTTTGCATTATTCCAAGGTTACCTTGAATCCCTCTTAAGATCTGTGTGTGACCTTTTTGCTGTATTAGGCCTTAAATATCTGTTTTTGGATCTCTGTTTGTGTTCTTATTTCCGTCTACTGTTTCATTAATTTAACCTTTCTTGATTTCTCGTTAGCAAGTTTTTTGTGACCTTGGACCTGGACTGTGGGTAGAATGCTTGATCTCTTTGTTAGGAGTTATCTGGCTATGCCAGTTCTTTCACATTCTAGTGCAAATATTTTTGTTTTTGCCATTTATAAATGGTTATAATGGTTACCTTTACGTGGATGTCAACGAAATCAAGAGAGAAATGTTCTCTCAGGGAGTGACTGATTGTTGTTGACTCAATCTCAAGTTTTTTCCCTCCTATTTAACGTTAAGCTCAGCCTTTCTTTTTCTGGAAAATTGTTTAACCTTTGTTTATTAATATTGATTGTCCTCCCAGATCTTCGATACTAAATTTCCAATATGCTCAGCGATACCTGCATTCCCTTGGTTGGCTGAAGAACAAGAGCTTGGTCATCAGCGAACCTGATTTTACAAGTTCTTTTTCAGCTTTTTCAGCTTTTCAGCAACAAGTTTTTTACAAGCTTTAGTTTCTCAATCAGCCTAGGGATCACAAGCTAGGGTTCAGTATATAGAGAAGACAAAGTGAAATATTAAAATAGGAGAGGTCAAATACTTTCAAGATATGTGTCAACTGTTCCACCTAGAGTGGAACCTAGAGTTCCACTCAGAGTAGAAGTTGATGAAGAAGTGCGCAAGGAGAGAGGCAGTAGATGAGGAAGTTGATGAGGAAGTTGGAATAGTTGTAGAATGTTTGGAGTATGCCAAATCAGTTGAAGATGTCGCTCCTTAGGTTTCCATTGGAGAGGGATATGTGAGGAAATTTCATGATGATGAAAAGTCATTGGCTCTCTGCACCAGCCGGAAACTGAATGGTCCTGGCACAAAATATGCAAACAATCTGATAAGAACATATTATTGGATGTTCTGCTGAGGGAAGGCATAAAGGACCACAGGTAAAAAATCACATCCCTTTAAAATCCTCAATTGGAGAGGAGGCCTTGGGACTGGCTGGAATCACTTTGCTGAAATTCGACGGATCAAGGCCTGAATCTTTGTCTAGGTGATTTACTTTTTTGGCTGTAAACATTTCCTGTATTTTACCGTGCACTCAATCAGTTGATTCAGGTGAATTTACTCATCAAACATTTCTCAATGCTTTTTATGAACTCAAAAAGAAATTAATTCTCTAAGCCACTATGTTTTTCTTTTTAACATTACCTTATTCTCCTTTTCTATCGTTGAACTCTGAATAAGATGAATCATTCTGAGAACTAAACAGGCTTGGTGAGTGGTATCAAATGTGATATCAGATATATTACTTATTATTCTGCTGTTACTTGTTTTCAAAGATTACCCTTGGAAATGTGTTTCTTTGCCATTTACTATATTTTTAATCAATTTCTCCTAACAAATTAGTATTCATTTCAATGTTTTTAGTGCATTAGGTCACTTCATCATCAGTGCGAATTCGTTTCATAATGTGATATTTATTCATGTGTTCTATTCTCACAAACACATGCATTGATGCACAATTTGGATAAAAGTATTACCTTCGTGTTGGTATGATGCATGCCAACACACACTGCTTTCTGTAAGCTTTTGTGCCAAGGTTTGCCACTCGTTCTGTGAATATCATGAGATTGGGGATTGCAGGGCAAGACTTCATCAGCCCAAATCCCTAAGTGCATCCTTATTATCAGTAATCTATCAGTTAAGGTAGGTTTTGGATGAATACAAGCTACCAAACAGCACAGAAACAATCCTGCTTGTAAAACTATGAATCAAGTGACATACAATAAGGCCAAAGTTGCCAATGAAATTCAAACCGAAGAAAAGATAATTGTTCTCCCTACAGTTTTAATTGACTAAATATGCATGTAAATTCAGTTTCAAATTAGAAAAATGACTGTGTAGTGAAATTTTTAGAACCCATACAAACCAACTACATAACAAGGCAAACATTTTTCAAAGTGGTCTTGGCCTGTATGATTCCATTAAAAGTTTCTGTTGTGGCATTTCCTGCAGTTTTTTAATTAACCCTAATAACATATTCCATAACCAAACTTTCACCATTCGTTCTATAACCGGGTCTACTACTGTCAGGAATGACAGCAAAAGATGGCACTCAGTGGGCAGAGGCAGCAACAAGGGAACATCAAGTTGCAAGGCATAATGCTATGCAACCGAGATATGGACATAATAAGAACAACTTCATGTTGTCATTTCGCGACACAATCACATTATTTTTCACTCTGCAAGTGGGCGATATCATTATTCATACGTTATGCAAATAAAAAATCTAGCTCAAAATATGCAGCATATAATGAAAAAAAATCCATGGAAAAAAACACTTGTATGGAAAGGTTTTGAGCTTTAGGAATTTTTGCATTCCTGGCTATTCTGATGAACTCTGACACCAATAACTCAAATACTAACAATGCAAGGGAAATGTTGAAGTTGTGCTCACATCCATTGTATTGTGCAGCAATTGGGACCAATGCCTCTGAACACTACGGATCTTCTGGAAAACTTTTTTTTATCCGATTTTATGATGCCAATACTCGTACTGAGTGCACGGAGAGTGATAAGGCTTCTCCAATGCGAGACCTTCGGACATTGTAAGTCAACAGAGCACCTTTTAGCATACCAGGGTCGAACTAAATTCACTCAATATTTTCCATCAAAGCCAGCCAAGTATGGTGGATATGTGATACTGAAAATTCGTGTACACTCGCTGTACAGCTTTACACTGGAAAATCAAGTGCCATTGGTGGCCACAGAATGTACATTCATGATTTGGTTCATGGGTGAATGCAATATGTATGATTCATTGCTGCATTCCAATTGAATTTATTTTACACAAAAATGTCAATTCAAAATAAATCAGAGCTCCTGATGTATGGTTATGGTGGATTTGATTCTAGGGTGTAAAAAGAAATAATCGAGCATTGTTTAAATTTTCTATCTAAGTGGCTTTTTTTTAAGGAGCAAATGGTTCATTTTCATTAAGGTTATGCAGATCGTTATAGAGGGAAGCGTGTACATTTGTTGTTTATACTGTTTATTCTGCGTGGAAAGAGAAAACGGGAATGGAAATTTAACATTTTCAATGGCAATTAGTGTGTGAGAATATGATAGGCTTATTTAATATAACTACACAGATATGCTTGTTAATCATAATCCATCAAGTACTATTTGTATTCTTATTTTGATGATCAATGCAGTCAAAATTGCCTGTTAGTGTGAAAAATGAATGGAAATATTGACTGTAATAGCATTGACATTCCATATAAATTTTGTGATTTTGCCTTAAAATTTACCAGAATACAATTTCTAAATTATTATGTTGATTAATTGTATGAAATAATGCCTCTGAACACTACGGAAATATCCGTAGTGTTCTTAATTTAAGACCAGTGGAAATATACGTAGTGTTCTTAATTTAATGCCCATATTATTCATTCCCATTTAACCTAGCCGCAAAGGCGGTCGATGTCATTTTGAATTATTACGCCAGGTCATTTACATGCCCTACCCATTATTCCATATATGGGTAGAGCATTTATTACTTATTGTCTTACTAACTTACAATCTGTTTGTATTACAAAACAATGTATTTCCATTTTGAATGTATTGCATTTCAATGCATTACAAAATTATGTATTTCCCCTACAAAACTCATTTGTATCGGAGGAAGCTTCAATTAAAAAATACATTTTTTGTTTTATAAAATATAAAACGGGTAAACAAGATCACATTCATTTTTTGTAATTTCTGAACTTTATTTTAGGCATTCTTTTGTTGACAGATATTACCTAAAATTCATCCAAAGTTTAATTTTTATGTCATGGAAAAGAAAATTTCAAGACTAATTTATTTCCAATTTTACTTAATTTTTCTTACGGGAGTGGCATTTAGCCTGGCATTCGCCCGGGGTGAAGGTAACCCCGTAAAAACCATCACGGGCCGCCTTACAATCCAAATCGAATGACATTCATTGCATTAATAATGGGTTTTTGTTTTATATGGTGACAATGAACATTAATTAACGTTGAATGTGAAAACCTCTTTTCCTCCAAAAAAAGTATTGACTATAAAACAAAGGAATGACTTTTTAATTTATTAAAAGTTAATAATTTATGGAAATATCAAGACATTTAGATTCGAAAAAAAGGAAGGAAGTTTAGGGAAAGGTGGTTAACGTGTTGGATTAAACATGCAAAGGTGCTTGTTTCGCTTTCGGTGCTATATATTAATTTTATTTAATAAAATTTAAAATATAAATAAGTATTTGTAGGAGCGGTAATTTAAGGTGGTTATGGTGTTGGATTAAAATTCCGATGGTGTTTGGTTCGCTCTTATTTACCGAGCACTTTATCTTTAGATGGAGTAGTTGCATTTTAGCTGTAAGCAACTTCATTTACAATCAGTTCGCTTCTATATAACAAACACTTTAATTTTCAATTTTTTCCTTACATATTTTGAGGATCTTTTCATATTGAAAACTTTACCCAAGAAAAAATATTGGTTTCCTAAAAAAATGATGTTACTCAAATGTACATCGATGTTAACTTGGATGTATGGTTTTAAAAAATTTAAATTTGCTACAATATTTTTAACAAAATATTTATTGCCTTAAATTTGGACTACAGGGTACAACAACGCTTTATCGTGAAATACAATTAGATGAAGCCTAGGCCAAGCCAGTTTTTTTATCCAAAGAGCCAATAAGTTAATTCCTCCTAAAAAATTCAACTAAACTTTTTTCAAAAGAATATAAATATCAGTACATATGGATGAGTCACTAAAGAATTTGGGACAGGAACACCTCATTAGAAGAAAAATAAGTACAATAAAGCTGTTATTATAAATAATTTATTGCAATCCAAAAAAATTATATCAAAACAAAATATCACAAGTTGTTTGAAAAAGGTTTCCTTGAAAATTTTGGATGAAATAAAACATCAATCACTTTTATTAGCAATTTATTAGTAACAAATAATTTCAAAAATTGAATTCTAAAAGCAAAAGTCGTTTTTTCTCATCAAATTCTAGAATCATTGGAAACCTATATTTGCACATTCCATGCCGAGCCCAGGAGGCCGTGCAATCGGCTCGTTATCCTTTATTTTACGTGGCGATTCCCCTTGGGTCCCCTTCAGGCTCCCTTCAGGCCTATACTCCACGAAATTGCATGACCTGTGGAAAGACGGGTTAAAAACAATAAAATAACACTACCCCATACATAAATATATCGCGTAAAATCCCACGGCGGGATGCTATCTCGGAAAACTTTGCACCCTGGGTGCCTATCTAAAAAACGACCTAAGCGTCGCCACATTTCCTTTTTCCAGGGTAGGAAGTCTTCTCTTTTTCTTTCTTCTCTCTTCTTTCTTCTGTCTTCTTTCTTCTCTCTTCTTTCTTCAGGGTACCTGGAGAGAAAACGGATTAGTACACAAATAAAAAAACACTTCCCCAAAATATAAATCGCGTAAAATCCCACGGCGGGAGCCTGAAGGGCCCTAACTACGCAACGTTTTGCACCACTAGGTGCCTATCTAAAAAACGCGCCCTAAGCTTTCCTCCAACTTCTTTCTTCATCGGAGGAAGTCTTCTCTTTTCTTTCTTCACTCTTGACATCCATGATCTTTTCTTGAAGTTACCTGTGGAGAGAGGGGATTAGCACATATACATGCAACACTCCCCACCAAAACCGCGAAAACACCCACGGCGGGTTGCCTTAAGGGCCCTTTCTACGCACAGTACTGCACCTCTAAGTGCCTAACTAAAACACGCACCCTAAGCTTTCTTCCTTCTTCTTTCTTCATTGGAGGAAGTCTTCTCTTTTCTTTCTTCATTCTTGACAACCATGATCTTCTGTTCTTGAAGTCACCTGTGGAGAGAGGGGATTAGCACACATATACATGCAACACTCCCCACCAAAACCGCGAAAACACCCACGGCGGGTTGCCTTAAGGGCCCTTTCTACGCACAGTATTGCACCTCTAAGTGCCTAACTAAAACACGCACCCTAAGCTTTCTTCCTTCTTCTTTCTTCATTGGAGGAAGTCTTCTCTTTTCTTTCTTCATTCTTGACAACCATGATCTTCTGTTCTTGAAGTCACCTGTGGAGAGAGGGGATTAGCACATATACAAGCAACACTCCCCACCAAAACCGCGAAAAAACCCACGGCGGGTTGCCTTAAGGGCCCTAACTACGCAACTTTTTGCACCGCTAAGTGCCTAACTAAAACACGAGCCCTAAGCTTTCTTCCAACTTCTTTCTTCATTGGAGGAAGTCTTCTCTTTTCTTTCTTCATTCTTGACATCCATGATCTTCTGTTTCTGAAGTCACCTGTTGAGAGAGGGGATTAGCACACATATACATGCAACACTCCCCACCAAAACCACGATATAACCCACGGCGGGTTGCCTTAAGGGCCCTAACTACGCGAAGTATTGCACAACTAAGTGCCTAACTAAAACACGCGCCCTAAGCTTTCTTCCAACTTCTTTCTTCATTGGAGGAAGTCTTCTCTTTTCTTTCTTCATTCTTGACATCCATGATCTTGAAACCGTTTCATCAAGGAGTGAGTGAAAGTGATGGAAATTTCCATCCTTCAGGTTTTTTCCGGTAAGTTCCACATAATATCTTAAGTATCCGCAAATTATCTGTAAAGAAAGTAATTCAGCAGTATAACATAGGTCACAGCAGATAATGATTTTTGCATTTCTCTATTTTTTCTGATGAATAAACACAAACCACAAACATGGACAACGGTAAATGTCCGTAAAAGTGAATCTTACAAAAGCCTTGCTCCAACTCCTTTCTCCAACGGAGGTAGTGTTCCTTGTTCATTCTTCCCGCTCATAATAGTCATATTTTCATCCAGGAAGGAGTTGAAGTGATGATAAAATCCATCTTTTAGGTTTTTTCCTGGTACCGTTATTGTCCTATTAGGATCCATTAATTATCTGTGAAGAGAATGGATTTTACAATTACTTACCTATTTTTACTATAAATTTATGCAATTATTCGCTATACTATTACACTGTTCACAGCAATTCATGCTTTTTGCGTTTCCACTACTTTTTACCATCATTAAACACATGATTAACAGATTATGTCTTGAATACTGGTTATGGAAAGATCAGCCCAAAAATTGATTTAAAAAAACAAAACTTGTATTGCATATGTGCCTTCATGAGGCAAGGCTACTGTTATCACCATATTACGTAGCATTTGACAATATCAGAAAGTCATTTAAGGGGAGAGAAAAAACCTTTAAGCTACATATAAATAGAATTTGAGTACCAAGGTGACTGCCAGAAATTTATCCACTCAAACTATTATCCCACACGGTTACTAACTAAAATATGCGCCTTATTCATTACTTTGATTTCGTACTCCATTGGTGAAGTCTTTCTCTTTCTTTTTGACATATGTGATCTTGACATTTCTTCTAGGAGGGAGTGAGAGTGATGTTAAATTGCATCCTTATGGCTTTCTCCGGCAAGTACTGTGTTATGCCTTCAGTCTCTAGAACACACTGCAATGAAAGTGGATTTTACAATTAATTCATTTATTTATTATATTTATAATTATTCTGATTATGTAGATTTTTATTGGTGAAAGGAGATTACACTTTTTTCATTTTTCTATTTTGTCTCATAATTAAGACAAATTACCAGCTTGAACAACGGAAAACGTCCTAAAAAGTGAATCATCCAAATTGGTAAATAAGAAAATGCTAAATAGCTAAATATGTAAAACATAAAAAATAACTTGGCTGTTACTGTTGTTAAAAAGGTATCTTTTCTGATTTACTGTATTGGAATTGGTTTGTCGGATTTACACATTTGCAATAGAGGCAACAAATGTGTTGTAGCCAAACGATCTACTGAGACAGGACAATGTGGAGAAAAATGTTAGAAATGCAAACAGAAATCTCTTAATTTGAAAATCAGAGTATTGGAAAAGAATTATTTGAAGAAATTAAGGATTAAAATGAGACCTTTATTTTATTTTCGAAAGTCAGAGCTACCTTCTATCGAAGGGAGTGTTTTCTTCTCTCTTGTTTCCTTATTCTTGACATCCATGATCTTCTTTTCTTAAAGTTACCTGTGGAGAGAATGGATTAGCACACACACATGCCACACTCCCCACCAAAATCGCGTAAAATCCCATGGCGGGTTGCCTGAAGGGCCCTTTCTACGCAATGTTTTTCACTGCGAAGTGCCTAACTAAAACACGCGCCCTAAGCTTTCTTCCTTCTTCTTTCTTCATTGGAGGAAGTCTTCTCTTTTCTTTCTTCATTCTTGACAACCATGATCTTCTGTTCTTGAAGTCACCTGTGGAGAGAGGGGATTAGCACACATATACATGCAACACTCCCCACCAAAACCGCGAAAACACCCACGGCGGGTTGCCTTAAGGGCCCTTTCTACGCACAGTATTGCACAACTAAGTGCCTAATTAAACACGCACCCTAAGCTTTCTTCCTTCTTCTTTCTTCATTGGAGGATTTCTTCTATCTTCTTTCTTCACTCTTGACATCCATGATCTTCTGTTCTTGAAGTCACCTGTGGAGAGAGGGGATTAGCACATATACATGCAACACTCCCCACCAAAACCGCGAAAACACCCACGGCGGGTTGCCTTAAGGGCCCTTTCTACGCACAGTATTGCACCTCTAAGTGCCTAACTAAAACACGCACCCTAAGCTTTCTTCCTTCTTCTTTCTTCATTGGAGGAAGTCTTCTCTTTTCTTTCTTCATTCTTGACAACCATGATCTTCTGTTCTTGAAGTCACCTGTGGAGAGAGGGGATTAGCACACATATACATGCAACACTCCCCACCAAAACCGCGAAAAAACCCACGGCGGGTTGCCTGAAGGGCCCTAACTACGCGAAGTATTGCACAACTAAGTGCCTAATTAAACACGCACCCTAAGCTTTCTTCCTACTTCTTTCTTCATTGGAGGATTTCTTCTATCTTCTTTCTTCACTCTTGACATCCATGATCTTCTGTTCTTGAAGTCACCTGTGGAGAGAGGGGATTAGCACACATATACATGCAACACTCCCCACCAAAACCGCGAAAACACCCACGGCGGGTTGCCTTAAGGGCCCTTTCTACGCACAGTATTGCACCTCTAAGTGCCTAACTAAAACACGCACCCTAAGCTTTCTTCCTTCTTCTTTCTTCATTGGTGGAAGTCTTCTCTTTTCTTTCTTCATTCTTGACAACCATGATCTTCTGTTCTTGAAGTCACCTGTGGAGAGAGGGGATTAGCACACATATACATGCAACACTCCCCACCAAAACCGCGAAAAAACCCACGGCGGGTTGCCTGAAGGGCCCTAACTACGCAAAGTATTGCACAACTAAGTGCCTAATTAAACACGCACCCTAAGCTTTCTTCCTACTTCTTTCTTCATTGGAGGATTTCTTCTATCTTCTTTCTTCACTCTTGACATCCATGATCTTCTTTTCTTGAAGTTACCTGTGGAGAGAGGGGATTAGCACACATATACATGCAACACTCCCCACCAAAACCGCGAAAACACCCACGGCGGGTTGCCTTAAGGGCCCTTTCTACGCACAGTATTGCACCTCTAAGTGCCAAACTAAAACACGCACACTAAGCTTTCTTCCTTCTTCTTTCTTCATTGGAGGAAGTCTTCTCTTTTCTTTCTTCATTCTTGACAACCTTGATCTTCTGTTCTTGAAGTCACCTGTGGAGAGAGGGGATTAGCACATATACATGCAACACTCCCCACCAAAACCGCGAAAAAACCCACGGCGGGTTGCCTTAAGGGCCCTAACTACGCAACGTTTTGCACCGCTAAGTGCCTAACTAAAACACGAGCCCTAAGCTTTCTTCCAACTTCTTTCTTCATTGGAGGAAGTCTTCTCTTTTCTTTCTTCATTCTTGACATCCATGATCTTCTGTTTCTGAAGTCACCTGTTGAGAGAGGGGATTAGCACACATATACATGCAACACTCCCCACCAAAACCACGATATAACCCACGGCGGGTTGCCTTAAGGGCCCTAACTACGCGAAGTATTGCACAACTAAGTGCCTAACTAAAACGCGCCCTAAGCTTTCTTCCAACTTCTTTCTTCATTGGAGGAAGTCTTCTCTTTTCTTTCTTCATTCTTGACATCCATGATCTTGAAACCGTTTCATCAAGGAGTGAGTGAAAGTGATGGAAATTTCCATCCTTCAGGTTTTTTCCGGTAAGTTCCACATAATATTTTAAGTATCCGCAAATTATCTGTAAAGAAAGTAATTCAGCAGTATAACATAGGTCACAGCAGATAATGATTTTTGCCTTTCTCTATTTTTTCTGATGAATAAACACAAACCACAAACATGGACAACGGTAAATGTCCGTAAAAGTGAATCTTACATAAGCCTTGCTCCAACTCCTTTCTCCAACGGAGGTAGTGTTCCTTGTTCATTCTTCCCGCTCATAATAGTCATATTTTCATCCAGGAAGGAGTTGAAGTGATGATAAAATCCATCTTTTAGGTTTTTTCCTGGTACCGTTATTGTCCTATTAGGATCCATTAATTATCTGTGAAGAGAATGGATTTTACAATTACTTACCTATTTTTACTATAAATTTATGCAATTATTCGCTATACTATTACACTGTTCACAGCAATTCATGCTTTTTGCGTTTCCACTACTTTTTACCATCATTAAACACATGATTAACAGATTATGTCTTGAATACTGGTTATGGAAAGATCAGCCCAAAAATTGATTTAAAAAAACAAAACTTGTATTGCATATGTGCCTTCATGAGGCAAGGCTACTGTTATCACCATATTACGTAGCATTTGACAATATCAGAAAGTCATTTAAGGGGAGAGAAAAAACCTTTAAGCTACATATAAATAGAATTTGAGTACCAAGGTGACTGCCAGAAATTTATCCACTCAAACTATTATCCCACACGGTTACTAACTAAAATATGCGCCTTATTCATTACTTTGATTTCGTACTCCATTGGTGAAGTCTTTCTCTTTCTTTTTGACATATGTGATCTTGACATTTCTTCTAGGAGGGAGTGAGAGTGATGTTAAATTGCATCCTTATGGCTTTCTCCGGCAAGTACTGTGTTATGCCTTCAGTCTCTAGAACACACTGCAATGAAAGTGGATTTTACAATTAATTCATTTATTTATTATATTTATAATTATTCTGATTATGTAGATTTTTATTGGTGAAAGGAGATTACACTTTTTTCATTTTTCTATTTTGTCTCATAATTAAGACAAATTACCAGCTTGAACAACGGAAAACATCCTAAAAAGTGAATCATCCAAATTGGTAAATAAGAAAATGCTAAATAGCTAAATATGTAAAACATAAAAAATAACATGGCTGTTACTGTTGTTAAAAAGGTATCTTTTCTGATTTACTGTATTGGAATTGGTTTGTCGGATTTACACATTTGCAATAGAGGCAACAAATGTGTTGTAGCCAAACGATCTACTGAGACAGGACAATGTGGAGAAAAATGTTAGAAATGCAAACAGAAATCTCTTAATTTGAAAATCAGAGTATTGGAAAAGAATTATTTGAAGAAATTAAGGATTAAAATGAGACCTTTATTTTATTTTCGAAAGTCAGAGCTACCTTCTATCGAAGGGAGTGTTTTCTTCTCTCTTGTTTCCTTATTCTTGACATCCATGATCTTCTTTTCTTAAAGTTACCTGTGGAGAGAAGGGATTAGCACACACACATGCCACACTCCCCACCAAAATCGCGTAAAAACCCATGGCGGGTTGCCTGAAGGGCCCTTTCTACGCAATGTTTTTCACTGCGAAGTTCCTAACTAAAACACGAGCCCTAAGCTTTCTTCCAACTTCTTTCTTCATTGCAGGAAGTCTTCTCTTTTCTTTCTTCATTCTTGACATCCATGATCTTCTGTTTCTGAAGTCACCTGTGGAGAGAGAGGATTAGCACACATATACATGCAACACTCCCCACCAAAACCACGATATAACCCACGGCGGGTTGCCTTAAGGGCCCTGCCTACGCAATGTTTTGCACCGCTATGTGCCTAACTAAAACACGCGCCCTAAGCTTTCTTCCTTCTTCTTTCTTCATTGGAGGAAGTCTTCTCTTTTCTTTCTTCATTCTTGACAACCATCATCTTCTGTTCTTGAAGTCACCTGTGGAGAGAGGGGATTAGCACACATATACATGCAACACTCCCCACCAAAACCGCGAAAAAACCCACGGCGGGTTGCCTTAAGGGCCCTTTCTACGCACAGTATTGCACCTCTAAGTGCCAAACTAAAACACGCACCCTAAGCTTTCTTCCTTCTTCTTTCTTCATTGGAGGAAGTCTTCTCTTTTCTTTCTTCATTCTTGACAACCATGATCTTCTGTTCTTGAAGTCACCTGTGGAGAGAGGGGATTAGCACACATATACATGCAACACTCCCCACCAAAACCGCGAAAAAACCCACGGCGGGTTGCCTGAAGGGCCCTAACTACGCAACGTTTTGCACCGCTAAGTGCCTAACTAAAACACGAGCCCTAAGCTTTCTTCCAACTTCTTTCTTCATTGCAGGAAGTCTTCTCTTTTCTTTCTTCATTCTTGACATCCATGATCTTCTGTTTCTGAAGTCACCTGTGGAGAGAGGGGATTAGCACACATATACATGCAACACTCCCCACCAAAACCACGATATAACCCACGGCGGGTTGCCTTAAGGGCCCTAACTACGCGAAGTATTGCACAACTAAGTGCCTAACTAAAACACGCGCCCTAAGCTTTCTTCCAACTTCTTTCTTCATTTGAGGAAGTCTTCTCTTTTCTTTCTTCATTCTTGACATCCATGATCTTGAAACCGTTTTATCAAGGAGTGAGTGAAAGTGATGGAAATTTCCATCCTTCAGGTTTTTTCCGGTAAGTTCCACATAATTTCTTAAGTATCCGCAAATTATCTGTAAAGAAAGTGGAATTCATCTTTTTATTACATTTATGACTATTATTCTAATTCAGCAGTATAACATAGGTCACAGCAGATAATGATTTTTGCATTTCTCTATTTTTTCTGATGAATAAACACAAACCACAAACATGAACAACGGTAAATGTCCGTAAAAGTGAATCTTACAAAAGCCTTGCTCCAACTCCTTTCTCCATCGGAGGTAGTGTTCCTAGTTCATTCTTCCCGCTTATAATAGTCATATTTTCATCCAGGAAGGAGTTGAAGTGATGATAAAATCCATCTTTTAGGTTTTTTCCTGGTTCCGTTTTTATCCTATTAGGATTCATTAATTATCTGTGAAGAGAATGGATTTTACAATTACTTACCTATTTTTACTATAAATTTATGCAATTATTCTCTATGAAACTATATCACGTAGGATTCGTGTATATCAGAAAGTCATTTTAAGGGGAGAGAAAAAACTTTAAAGCTACAAATAAATAGAATTGGAGTTTCAAGGCGACTACCAGAAATTCTGTTAGTCACTGGGTGACTTGCTAAAATATGAGCCCTAAGGATTTGGCTGTTACTGTTGGTAAAAACTGTCTTTTCTGATTTACTGTATGACCATTTGCAAGAGAGGCAACAAATGTGTTGTAGCCAAACGATATACTGAGACAGGACATTTAAGCAGCGCGGAGAAAAAGGTTATAAATGCAAACAAATATCTTAACTTGAAAATCAGAGTTTTGGGCAAGAATTATTTGAAGGAAGAAAACTAAAGATTAAAAGGAAAGCTTAATTTTATTTTTGAAAGTTAGAACTACCTTCTATCGAAGGGAGTGTTTTCTTCTCTCTTCTTTCTTCATTCTTTACATCCATGATCTAATTTTCTTGAAATTACCTGTAGGGAGAGGGGTTTATCACACAAACACTTTGCCACCAAAACCCAAGGCAGGTTACCTGAAGGGCTCTAACTACCCAAAGTATTGCACCACTGAGTGCCTAACTAAATCACGCGACCTAAGCATTACTCCTACTTTCTCCATGGGAGGAAGTCTTTCTCTTCTTTCTTCATTCTTGACATCCATAATCGTTTCATCTAGGAGGGTATGAAGGTGATGATAATTTCCATCCATCAGGTTTTCTCCCTTAAGCTCGGTATTATTATTTCAATATCCATAAATTATCTGTAAGTAAAAATGATTTTACAATTATTTAATTTATTTATTACGTTTATAATTATTATCCTAATTATCTACTATAAAATTTGCGTTTTGGATTTTCCTTTTTTCTCATGAATTAACACAAACCACCCACATGAACAACAGAAAATTTCTAAAAATGTGAATCATCCACATTTATTAAATAAATTAATGCTAAATAGCTAAAGACGTAATAAATAAAATATTGGCCGTAACTGTTGTTAAAAGTTATCTTAATGAAGACTGATTACCGACCGAAGAAACCGATTGAGACCGAAGACCATTTACAAGAAGGGCAAGAAATATGTTCTGCAGCCAAATGATTTACAGAGACAGGACATTTAAGTAACTTGAATAAAAAGGTTATAAATGCAAACAGAAATCTCTCAACTTGAAAACCAAATTATTGGAAAAGAATGAGGTAAAGGAGAAGAACTAAGGATTAAAAGGTAAAGCCTTATTTGATTGTTGAAAGTTGTAACTACCATCTATCGAAGGAAGTGTTGTCTTCGATCTTTTTTCTTTCTTTCCTCCAGTACCTTTATTCTTGAGGTAACATGACGTTCATGATCTTGTCATTTCTCATCTAGGAATGAGTGAAAAAAAATCCCATCCCTCAGGTTTTTTCCCGTTAGCTGCGTATTATTACTTCATTATCAATAAATTATCTGCACCGTAAGTTGATTTTACAATTAATTTTTTAAACTTTAAATATATACATTTATGTATATTCTCTACTATTACAATTTTCAAAGGAGATCATGCATTTTGCATTTTCACTACTTTTTACCATCAATTTACAACAACAGAAAACGTCCGGAATAATGGTCTTGAAATGAAAAGTTTTTTGAAAAATAAAACGTATTTTAGATATGTGCATTGATTGATCATGATAATTCATGACGTAATATTATGTTACATTAAGAATGCCTTTTTATAAGGAGATAAGAAAATATCTTTAAAGCTAAACGTAATCTAAAATCGAGTTACAAGATGACTACCGGAAATTTATGAAGTAAGCACTCTCAGTAAGTAATCACTCAGAGCCCTTTGGGAAAAAATAAATTGCTTTCAATCAATATCAAAGAGCTACTTTGTCTTATGATTCTTACTTCGCAGGGAATTTTACTGAAGAAATGATACTTACTAAATAAAACTGATTCACTTTCTCAAAATTTAACAGAAATTCAATTTACAAGCTTATTGACATTCTCCGAAAAATTTTACGCTTAATGTCAGCAAATTATTTAACAAGTGATTTGTAAGAAATTCAGTAAATCTCTTAAGTGCTTTCGTCTTGCAACTGGAGATGAATCCTATCAACCCCGACAACGACGCAGTCACAATTGCGCATTGCTTAATTCAGATAAATGTTGACGTAATAATACCTAGAGTAGGTAATATTCTACGGAATATGAGGATAGAATAAAGTACCTGTGTAACTAAATTCGAGCTATGGGCTCGTAGCATCTGGCAGAATAATGTATGGAGTAATATAAAATTTTCGTTAGAATTAATTAATGGGATAAAAAATATTATAAAATATCATTGTATATAAATATCACGAAGTAATACAACAAAGTAACCTTGAAACACTTCGAAGAGTCTACGCAGAGTGTGGGGGAGGGGGAGAGTGTGCAGCGAGGCCATTTGACAATCGCAGTAGACCCATTACTCCACAGAAATATTACATAAATGTGACCTACTTATGAAATGAATAACCTTTTCACACTTTCACTTTGCTCTTGTCCTTTTATACAGTCGCGATCGTTGAATGCGTCAACGGGTCGGGGTAGACTTGGCGTCAAGTGGCCTAGTCGAGTGTTTTCTACACTATGTACCAAGGAGCCATTTTGGCCTTTGACTAAGGGAATGAGATATAACATTGGCCTGTTTACATACTGGAAGATATTACACAAATACTACTAATGAATAGTAAATGCTGCAGGATTTCCACTTGATTCAATTTTGAAATTTACAAAAGTCGGGATGCGATGTCACTACTGTCTCAAAGTATGAATTTTCATCCCAACCAATACCACTTCACGCTGACGAAATTTTGTTCCAGAATAGGCGTTTACCGAAATTTAAACGTGTAATGTCCGTAAATAAATTAGAAGGTAATAAGGAAGAAATTCACTAAATGTCTAACAGACTAGTTATAAGGGTTATAGATGTTTTTACAAATATTTAATTAACAAGAACAACTTGAAACCGACGAATGTCACTTACGTGACCTTCAATCGAAATTCAAATGACTGGCTAATAGAGTTTAACGAAACAATATAACGAGTAATGTCAGTAAATAGGTAAGTGGTAATTAAAGAAAATCACCAAATGTGCAAGTGCTTCAGCCTTGTAACCCAGGATGAAATACATCCCAGTCAAGGCGAATGATTTTAAAACTCTGAAATTGTTGCCTTGAAATGCACATTGGCGGATGACTCAGTTAAAAGTTAATGTTGCGGCATCTCCCGAAGTTTCTTTGGAACATACCATTCCTATTCACCTGCGACAGAAATGCCCCCATACAAAAAATAGCTGTGGAATAATGCACTCATGGGAAGTATATGCCAATAGTAATATATTAGTAAAAACCAAATCGTATGTTGGAAATGCTAGTTAATTTAGATTATTGTTGTCATAAGTAATTGTCGACTAAGAATACGTTATAATATGAGACAGCAATTTTTGAGGGAGTTCGAATGGATGTTCACCGACTAATTTGACGAATAATGTCAGAAATTAGTTACAACATTCGGGTGTCTGAAAAGTTTCCGATCAAACAAAGATGCAACACATTTTTTCTGAAATGTTTGAGGTTGGAAACTTTTCCAACTTGTCGACTCTTAATTAGGAAAAACCCTTAACTCCAATGCCTAAAGGCTTCTACCTTGTAACCCGAGATGAATTTCTTATTTAGCCACGACAAAGACGTTCTTATGCAAAGAATGTTTATGACTTCAAATGCATTCATTAAAACTAAATCGAAATAAATGGCACAATAAATGACAATAAAAGACACAATATGCGCATTGCTTAACAAAGATCATTGATGACGTAAAATCTTCTGGATTACCTAAAATTATGAGGAAGCGATTTTAGCCTGGAGAGAACAAAGTGCCTCTTATACTAAATTTAATCTAAATTCGAGGAACAGGCTAACAGCGAATGAAAGAATAATTAATAAAGTATTCTTAGGATGTACGACAGTAATTATTAAAAAGGATTTCAATCGATATCAAAGGTTAATTTTGCCTTACGATTCTTACTCAAGGTGAATTCAAGGTATCATTCTTATTTTAAAAATATTGCTGTTATCTCACTAATATCTCCTGAGTAAATTTGATTGAAATTCGAATGACCGGCTTAGACGTTCACCTAATACTTCAACAAATTATGCCAGTAAATGTTTTTAAGAAGATGGTGTAAAAAGAATGTCATTAATATTTTAATGTACGAATTAAAAGTAAGTTATTAGGAAGAAATTAACTAAATATCCAATTGCTTCCATCTTGCTCACAAAGATGTCTTGAGCGTTAAATATAAAGTTATGTCAGCATGTCAGTAAGTTATTAGGACGAAATAAACAGATTATATCACCATCCTATTAACCGCGAAAAGGTCACTCCATCAATCAGTAGTTTTTATAAATTGATGAACTCTTGGAAAGTAAATTGAAATAAACAATACATATTTTAGAAAAACGCATTGTTAACGATATTGTTGTTACATGGATTACGCTAAATTATGAGACTTTTTATGGGGAGAGAATAATCTCGTATCTCTTTGGTAAATGTAATGTGAATTGGAGTAATTGACTTATAGCGACTTGCAGAATAATTAAAAAGTAATCATAAGTTGTACCTTAGTAATTATTAAAAAGGATTGAACGTGAATTAATATCATTCTTATTTATCAAATACCAGTTAAACTTACACGTGTCCACTATGTGAAATTTAATCAAAATTCTAATGACAGGCTAATAGACGTTCATCAAGAAATAACACAAGTGATGTCAGCCGAAATGCTATAGTTATTTGGAAGATATTCACAAAATCTCTATGTAATTCTATCTTGTAGACCATCCCTAGATCATCCATCGTATTTATCCATGACAACCGTATTCCAATGCGAATGTCGTGGAGAGTCGATTGGAATAATGCACTCGCGAAAAGTCAAAAAATATATTTTTAATGCGAATTGACCGCATGCTCCAGATTGTAAACATGCTGACGTATTATCCTTAAGTACGTAAATTTATAACAGTGATTTTATCATAGAGAAGAAATAATATTATTTACTTATTACTAGTAGAATAGCATAGAAGTAATCTGAGGGAGTACGTAACTAAGAGATTACGTGCCAAAAAAATTAACCACGACGACGCCGCTCCAATGGTTATGGAAATGGGCCACTCATGGAATGTACTTCTGTGCCTTTTGAACTCAGAACATTGATAAAATCCTTAGTTATCTACATATCACCCTCAACATGGAACGTTTCCTACTTACCACGATTTCCACCAGCTCTCGATTTCCAACTCCTTGGCTGGGTGGTCTTCCTACTATTACGACTTCTTCCCATGGAGCTAGAAGATTGAGTTCTTTTCGATCCAACCCGTTTGGAATTTCTCACCAGTTCCTCATTCAACCCTTGAATTCCCTGGAACAAATTTATAAAGGATCATCATAAGAGAAAACGAAAATCAATTTTCGAGTGGATTAGGGAAATAAACACCAGAACAGCTAAAACTAAGAAAAGGATTTTTATGGCCCCGGTTCACGACTTCTTAGTTCGGCATAGAAAGCACGACGCATCCTAAAACACGAGGGATAGTTTTAAATAAAATAATGATATTACAAATCACAGAATCCGGGAAAATGATTACGCACTAATTAGAGCACTCAACAGTAAGCCAGGTTAGCTATAACAGGTAGGAATATCGATCCCTCACGCGCGTGGTAAGAGTAAAATATTTCTATCACTCCCTATGCAGATGCACATAATCGAAGTTGCTGTTTTGAATGAACTGCGTGCCATTAACGGGGAATTCGAGCCAAAATTGTTAATTTAATCAAAAAACTTTCGTTGAGAACTACAGTATGCTTATTACTTGATTACACTAATGAGCAATGTTCTAAGTTTGGGCTTCATGCAAAGATGGAGCTTCTTACCAGGCTTCTTACCTTACTGTTTTAGCATGGGGTTCTGGCTTTCGTTTGCTGCAAAGACTGGGCGGGGGGTTATGCAGCGAGGCCATTAGACAAGCATAGTAGACCAATTACTCCAGAGAAATATTAAATAAATGTGACCTACTTATGAAATGAATAACCTTTTACACTTTCACTTGGCTCTTGTCCTTTTGTACAGTCGCGATCGTTCAATGCGTCTACGGGTCCGGGTAGACTTTGCGTCAAATGGCCTTGTCGAGTGTTTTCTACACTATGTACCAAGGAGCCATTTTGGCCTTCGACTTAGGGAATAAGATATAACATTGGCCTGTTTACATACTGGAAGATATTACACAAATACTACTAATGAATAGTAAATGCTGCAGTATTGCCTCTTGATTCAATTTTGAAATTTACAAAAGTCAAGATGCGATGTCACCATTGTCTCAAAGTTTGTAATTTCATCCCGTTCAGTTACCCTAATAAGACTCGTATAATAATAATTTAACTTTAGGACTCATGCCTTTTTTGGTTCTCTGATTATAAGTCACAAGCAGAAATATTGAATAAGAAATTTCCTGCCTGTAACTTTTGTATTACTTCACCTTTTCAAGGATAGTCCATTAATTGTGAATTTGATCCGCCCATGTTTTGAAAATAAAGCTACATACCGATTATGCTGGCATAAATGACCTCAAAAGCATGGACTCTGTACGAATGGATATATTTAAGGAGGATTGATGGCCTGGTGAAATAGGGCAAAAGATGCAGAATCTTGTTAAAATGTGGTATTTAGATCCGCCTTAACACTTGAATTATAAAAATACAACAGTTGCTGTTTTAGACAGCGACATGATTTAATCAGTCCGCATGCAACTTTCACCGAATAAGTTAAAGAGTACGTTCGTGAGTTATCAGGGAGAATTTCACATTAAGGTGTTCATTCACGCGCGACACAAACATGTGTGTCTTGTAATCCGAGATCAGTAGCACAACATTCCTACTGAGATGTGACATCGCTCTAATGCGAATAATTGTTATGAAATGGTGCACTAAAGAAAATTAAATGGAAAAAATAATTCGTATATTATAAATGCGTATCAATTATTCATATAATTGTTGATCTAATATTACGTAGGGATTGGAGCCTGCAGCTCCTCCCAAGCTTTGTGACTTTCGGTACCACATTTCCTGAAAAACCACAACCAGAACAGCATCCCTATACTGATGAGTGAATTTCAAACGTCGACGGGCTTAGTTCTGGGTGAACTATACCATCCTAACCGACCTTCGGGTTGATTTGTGGATTTTACAGTTGAATACGTAATGTGTGTGTGTATATGTATATATATATATATATATATATATATATATATATATATATATATATATATATATATATATATATGTATATATATATGTATATATATATATATATATATATGTATATATATATATATGTATATATATATATATATATATCAGAAAGCCATTTGATAGTGAAAGAAGAAAGTACCTCAATGGCTAAATGTAATCAAATTTGAGGAGCAGGGTGATAAGGACTCGCAAAATTGTTTCAAAAGTAATGAGGGAGTAGGTCAGTAACTATTAAAAAGGACTTCCATCCTTATCAGAGAGCTACTTTGCTTGACGGTTCTTACTCCAAGGTGTGTTAATTAACAGTTTTTCAACAAATACCACTGGAAATTGACTAATATCTACTTGTTAAATTTAACTGAAATTCGAAAAAAGCTGAAAGATGTTCACTGAATACATTAACAAGTAAAGTCAGTATATAAGTTAGTAAGTTATTAAGAAGAAAATCACTACATGTTTACACGATTCGTCTTGTAAGCCGAGATCGACTGCAATTTCAACGTATTTAACCGGGACGACGACGTTCAGAGAATGGTTTTTGAATGATTTACTCATTGGATTTAAATTTAAAAACTTCTACGTTAAAAGAGCTACTTTCCCTCAAGGTGTATTAAGTATCATTTTTATTTTTAAAATACCTCTTGACGTTCACAAAGCTTGCGTACGTAACATTTAATTGAAATCTGAATGACAGACATTCACCAAAAAATTCAATGAGTAACGTCAGTTAATGAGTTAGAAGTTAATAAGGTAGAAATTTCCAAATGTTGAACCGCTTCAGTCTTGTAACCCAGGATGGATTACATATCATTCATAGTTAGTGCGACAACGACGCTCCTACGCCAATAATTGTTATGAAATGGTGCATTCAAGGAAAGGAAATCGAATAAATGTGGTTCCACATGCGGATAAATTAAAATAATTGTTGAGTGCACAAAAATATAGGATGGCGATGTTATGGGGAGAGAAGAAAGTACTCATAATACTGAATATCATCTAAATTCGGGTAGCGAGCTAGTAAGGACTCTGAGATTAATTTAAAAATAATCAGGTGGGCCTTGATAATTATTTAAATCAATCAATATCAAATAGCTTCTTTATGATTACTACTTCAAGGAGAATTAAATATCAATTTTATTGTTACAATTACCACTGAAAACTATGGGGGCAGAGATAAGGAAGTACGTCTAATACTAAATTGTATTCTAAATTCGAGTAACGGGCTATTTAGCGACTTGCAGAATAATTACAAAATAATCATAGGGTGCGGTAGTAACTATTTAAAGAGATTTAAATCAATATTAAAGAGCTACACTGCCATACGATTCTCAATTCAAGGTGAATCACCGTCATTCTAATTTAAAAAATACCACCAAACATTTACAAATGTCCACTGCATCAAATTTAATCGGAATTCAAATGACATGCTAGTTCATCGATAAATTAAACGAGTGACGTCAGAAAAAAAGTAAGTAAAAACGGAGAAAAAATTCAAACGATGTCCAGGCACTCCCGTGTTTTCACCCATGATGAATTCCATATCATTCCTATTAATCCGCGACAAGGCCCGTATGCGAAATCATCATGTAATGATGCACTCATGGAAAGTAAGTCGAAAAAATATACACTTTTTAATAATACGGATTGACAAAAGAGATATGTTGACGTAATATTGCCTGGGTTATGTAAAATTGTGAGACAGCCTTTGTGGACAAATTATCTCAAACACTAAATGTTATCTAAATTCGATAACTGGCTAATAAAAGGTTTCGAATTAATATCAAAGAGCTAAATCACCTTCCGATTCTTACCTAAAATGAATCATTCTTATTTTACGTATACCGCTGGAAATTCGCTCCTATTCACGCATAAAAACGATGCTCTTATGCGGATTATGGTTATGAAATGGTGCACTCAAGAAAAGAAAATCGAAATAACCTATAAGTTTGTTTGAAAGGCGTATTAATTAATTTAGATAATTTAAAAACATCAAATAGTAGTAAAAATTATGAGACGGCAATTTTTGGTGGAGAGAGTTTTCCTCTCTAATGTTAAATGTTATCTAAAATTAAGAAACAGGCTAATAGGGACTCGAAGAATAAATTAAAAAGTAATCTGATAGGGTAGGTCAATAGTAATTAAACCAAGGATTTCAATCAATATCAATCAATTCAGTCAGTCAATCAATTTCAATCAACTACTTCGCCTTAGGATTGTTACTCCAAGGAGAATTAAGTATCATTTTTATTTGACTAATACCTCTGGCCATTAACTAATATCACCTTAAATTAATCTAAATACAAATGACAGCCTAATAGAAGTTCATCGACTAATTTATAAGTAATTTCATTACTTAGTTTCAAAGTTATTAGGAAAAAATTCACAAATATTTAAGAGCATTCGTCTAGTCATCCGAGTTCAATCCATCGTATCAACCGGCATAATAATAATCATACTTTATTCATTTTGAAAAATGGTTCAACCATATTAAATGCCATCAATATAAATATTATTTAACATATACATATTTAACATATATATAAACGAGTTCTTAAATGCGATGAAGATTGTCACAAAAGAATTCATCCAATGAGTAAAGTTGCTTAGCAAGTAATATTAATTGTTCAAAAATGTCTAGGATATTACCTAAAAACAAGTTTTCTCTACAGAGTCTGTGTAAATACCATTCCAATTCATTCAAGATAGAAGCAGTTGGAAACTCTCTCAACCTTCTATTATTATGGGCCTCGTGATTATGGTTTTTACCTCTATTTGAGAATATCTTTTGAGTTATTTTGTCTTTTAAAAGTGAAGCTTATACCTTGATGGTCAGATGGGAGGCCATCAATAACACTTATAATAAAACTTAATAACTACTGGAAACGCGTCTACTTGACCACTGCTGACGCGTTTCGGATGTACAAGGAACTGCTAACTTAGCATTTAGAATATATCAACCTCTTCTCTTTACCATAATGCATGAATGGGAATTGCCGTTTCGCTTCTTAATTTTTTGTCGTGTGCTCTATGGACGCGAGTTTTTAAAAAATATATTGAAATTTCTTTATAATTCATGCCGTCTATTTTCTAGTGACGTGTTTCTGCTCTTAGCTGGTATGAAACGTAAGGATCGCTTTTTTGGGAAATCTTGCTAGTTTTTAGCATTGCCTATTATACGGCGTTGTCAAAAATCTTGACAACTTCTCAGTTTATTACAGGTCTGACTGATGCGAGTCTCCCAGTTAAGTTTTGTATCAATGTAAATTCCTAATATTTTAACAGTTCCAATATCAGTCACTGCATACACACATGAACCCGACAAAGTTATTCCTATGCGAGGAATGGCTTTGGAATGATTTACTCAGGGAATTAAAATTGATAAAAATAAAAAGGTTGTTAGAAATGAGCATTAATTAATTTGGATAATTTTTGACTGTATATTAAGAAGAGTAAGTAATACATATGAGCCAGCGTTTGGATAGAGAGAGACGGAAGTACTTTTAATGTTAACTGTAATCCGAATTCGGGAAACTGGCTGATAAAGACTGGTGAATTAATTTAAAAATTAATCTGAGAGAGTAGGTTTGCAATTATTAAAAAGGATTTCAATGAATATCAAAGAGCTACTTCCCCATATGATTCTTGCTTATGAATTAAATGTCATTCTCATTGAACAACTATTGCTGGTAACTAACTAAAATCTACTTGCTAAATTTAATGGCAAATCTAATGAATGAGTAGTACAAGTTCAACGAATAATTTAACGAGTTATGTAAGTAATTATGTTAATTAGTCATTAGGAACGAAGTAGAACTAAATCTCTAGGTGCTTCCGTCTTGCAACCGGAGATGAATATTATATCCATCCAAGTAAGCGCCAAAAGCAACCTATGCCAATAATTGTAAAAGAATGATGCGATGATGGAAAGTTACTCGAATTCATCATAACTTATTATAAGTTGACGTAATATTGCCTAAAGTACGTAAATTTATAAGAGTGATTTTATCAGAGAGAAGAAATAATATCTACCAATCTAATACTATATGCAACCTAAACTCGATTAACTGGCTTACTACCAGTAGAATAGCATAGAAGTAATCTGAGGGAGTACGTAACTAAGTCGTCATAATTAATTAGGTTCCGAACGAAAACCGAAGACCTAAGTCACCTTCCGATTCTTACCTAAAGTGAATCATTCTTATTTTACTTATGCCACTGGAAACTGTTGTAATAATACTTAAATGCGTAGTGATACGTAATACAAAACTAAGTCTGTAAAAGTTGAGAAGAATTCACCTGATGTCTAAGGGCTTCCGTCTCGTAACCCAACAGGGATTATGTGCCAAAAAAATTTAACCACGACGACGCCGCTCCAATACGAAGAATGGTTATGGAAATGGGCCACTCATGGAATGTACACGTGTGCCTTTTGAACTCAGAACATTGATAAAATCCTCAGTTATCTACATATCACCCTCAACATGGAACGTTTCCTACTTACCACGATTTCCACCAGCTCTCGATTTCCAACTCCTTGGCTGGGTGGTCTTCCTACTATCACGACTTCTTCCCATGGAGCTAGAAGATTGAGTTCTTTCCGATCCAACCCGTTTGGAATTTCTCACCAGTTCCTCATTCACCCCTTGAATTCCCTGGAACAAATTTATAAAGGATCATCATAAGAGAAAACGAAAATCAATTTTCGAGTGGATTGGGGAAATAAACACCAGAACAGCTAAGACTAAAAAAAGGATTTTTATGGCCCCGGTTCACGACTTCTTAGTTCGGCATGGAAAGCACGACACATCCTAAAACACGAGGGATAGTTTTAAATATAATAACGATATTACACATCACAGAATCCGGGAAAATGATTACGCACTAATTAGAACACTCAACAGTAAGCCTCTAACAGGTAGGAATATCGATCCCTCACGTGCGTGGTAAGAGTAAAATATTTCTATCACTCCCTATGCAGATGCACATAATCGAAGTTACTGTTTTGAATTAACTGCGTGCCATTAACGGGGAATTCGAGCCAAAATTGTTAATTTAATCAAAAAACTTTCGTTGAGAACTACAGTATGCTTATTACTTGATTGCACTAATGAGCAATGTTCTAAGTTTGGGCTTCATGCATGGATGGAGCTTCTTACCTCCGAACGCTGCGAGGAGTCGGCGCAGAATGAGGGCGAGTTATGAGGAAGTAGTGTCCTCACAAATGAACAAATGACGTATTACGATGACGAAGAAACGTATTAAAAGGTGGGGGGAATGAACAAGGATTGTTCAAGTCAAACTTTCTGAAGCCGTTAGCAGTAAATTGAAAAGAGGTCACGGCTGCTAATCCTGTATACCACACTACACAAGATCTAATGCAGAGGTCTCCTCATTTAACTCGCGGTGTCGATGTCAAATGGGTCAGCTGGAGTGTTACCTAAAGCGAGAGGGAGCCGTTGACCAAGAATACCAGTTTAATTACTCGACTCATGAGATTGGCCGATGAGCCTCACACACCGTGTGATAGGAATCGAATGGGGGAGTTGCGATGGGATTGGTTATGGCTTTTGTTTGCTGCAAAGACGGGAGGGGGGGGGAAATGCTGCGAGGCCATTAGACAAGCGCAGTAGACCCATTACTCCGGAGAAATATTAAATAAATGTGCCCTACTTGTGAAATGTCAACGGGTCGGGGTTGACTTTGCTGTTCAGTTACCTAATATGACTCTTATAATAATAGTTTAACTTTAGAACTCATGCCTTACTTGGTTCTCTGATTATAAGTCACAAGCAGAAATATTGAATAAGAAATTTCCTGCCTGTAACTTTTGTTATTACTTCACCTTTTCAAGGATAGTCCATAAATTGTGAATTGGAACCACCCATGTTTTGAAAATAAAGCTACATACATATTAGGGTTGCATAAATGACCTCAAAAGCATGGACTTTGTATCAATGGAAATATTTAAGGAGGATTGATGGCCTGGTGAAAATGGAAGATGAATGCACACTTGAATTATAAAAATACCAAAGTCGCTGTTTTAGACTGCGACATGATTTAATCAGTTAAATGATAATTACATTACCTGTCACTAAAATGAGATATGCCTGAACATTAGCCCAGAGATTGGTGTTAAACCACATCATAAAGTAATTTTGACTATGAAATGACCACTCGGAGGAAGCAACCGATTCTGCAGAAGACAGGGATTAATAATTTCCAAAACTTGGTTTGACACCACAAATAGCATAGATGTACAATGAAGGTAACTTGGAAATGGATCAGTTACATTGTTAGCTTTATATTGAGAAACAGTGAGATAATTTCGTACAATTTCCTAAGAGTTAGATGCAGACTCTGATCACAATTTAGTAATTATGAAAAGTAATATTTCACTTCCGATTCAAAAAGTCAAGACAAGGAAGGTAATTTAAGAAATGGATTGTTAAAGCATTAAATGGTTTGATGAAGACAGGGATTCAGGCAGCAGAAGAAATCATGAGTGAGGAAAGAAGCTGAGAACTATCAAGACAAAATGGGAATATATACAGCCTACAGCAAAACTATAGGAACTGCTAAGTGGAAAAGAACAAGAAAACAATGGATCATGGACAAGATAATTAAAAAGATAGAAAACTAGAATAAAACTAGTAAGTCAAACGAGAAAATTGTAGCAAACAATCTAAGATAAATCAACAATATGAGTTGAACCACACAATATCATAAAGAGGTGAAAATAATACAGAGGAGCTTTTATGAGTATGATAAAGGAATTAAACTAGCAAGATCATGATGACATAGAATATGACACATTTAGAATAATTTATTCCAAGGCTGAATTGATGGAAAGAAGAAAGAGCATTCAGAAAATTGGAAACAAAGAAGGCAATGTGGTTTGACAACATTCCTGCGTAACTATCAAACAGTTAATTAAAGTGCAAGAAGGAGAGCTTTTCTTAACCATTTCTTGGAATTGATGAAGGATGAATTTGCCAAGAAGACTATGTTAAATCAGCATTAGTTCCTCTTCCAAAAAGGGGAAAAGCTATGTAAGGAATACAGGATAATTAGGTCCGATTTGAAATGCACCTTGTAATTGTTTTTATGGGCTTAGCCAAAGCATATGCTATGAGGCAGTTTTGGCTGGAACACTGTTAAATTGATGTGGATACCATCCCAAAAAAGCAGAAGCAGTACAAAAAGACTGAGTTTTATTTACCCCTCAATTGGATTTACTCATTAAAAATTATGTACTGACATATTACTTAATTTGAGAGATTAGTTGGGGCATCAACAACTCCTAGAAAAGAGAACTATGTATAAGGACAACCATCATTTTGATTCAAGAACTGGGAAGGGTATGCTTGATTTAATACCATTAATGGGGTGCCAAGTAAAAAGTATAGTCAAACACAGAGATGATGTATTTTTATGCACCTAATACTTTGATAAGGCATTCCAGCAAGTTAACTGGGTACAATTATGAATGAAGATTGAAGTTTACTAGAGGAGTTATTTTCTTATCTGCTACCCATATATTTCCTAAGAAGCACAGGAGAAAGAAGTGCATATGGATGGTGAAGAGAAAAGGCGGAAGTTGAAGGAGTCAGAGTGGCCAATATAGCCTGATCTTTTCAATTTTCTTGATTAATAAGAATATCATAGGAGGGCTGATGTGAAAATGAGCAGGGAACTCCTAAATCAGATTTGTGGATGATCTAGTTTTACCTAGCCAGTCTGCCATCAGGCAACAATTATTAGTTAACACCATACAGCACAGAATCAGGGTCCTTTTATGGTAAGAATTAACCTTAAGGAATTGACAGCAATGACCTGTAGAAATACGATGACTGAAATAAATAGTAGTGCTGAGGGACCGAAATTGGAAGTTTACCTATTTTGGAAGTTATTTGGAAGAGGTGGTCACAGTTGTAAGGACAGAGAAAGAATTACATAAGGAAAGGATACATTTTCACATAGGTGTCAGCTGACAGGCACATTAATGAAAGAATTAAAGAAAATAATAGATAAAGTTTTGCCCACTTTAATGTCTCAGAAAATTGTTCATTTGAGCAAGAGGATAGATTGAATATCAATTGGATGCTTTTGCTACAGAAATGAAAGAAGATAAAAATGGGCAGAAAAAAATTATACATGCTTAAATTATACATATTTCGTGGTCATTTACATGCTCTACTTGTCTGAATATAATGCAGTCATAAGCAGTCTTCTTTGGGAATGTAAATTATTTGGTAGATTGTTTATGTAAATTTGGAAGAGCAATGGCCCCAGAACACTGCCTTGTGGACCTACTGCTAAAATGCATGCCTCATTGGAAAATGTATCTCCTAATTTTACTTTTTGAGTTCTGCCTCCATGGAAGTTTTGCATCCATTGTTTTATCCTCAAATCCAATGGTAACGAATCCAACTTTAACAATAATTCATCGTGAGGCACTCAGTCTAAAGTGCCAAAAAATCAACGATTACTGCATCAACATCTTTAAAAATATATTTTCCCGCATTATTTACCAATGCACACATCATTGCTACTTTATTTTCAATGACTTGAGTAGTCTTTTTCATACTCATTGGATTTTGTTTTCAAATTTTTAATCAAGGATTAAAATTTTTAAAACAAAATATCCAATAATCAATGATTAAAAATTTTAAAACAAAATATCCAATATTAATACTCACGAACACAAACCTTTAAACAATGTTACATGTACACAATTATATAAGAGATAAAATGACATGAAGCATCTTAGACAAGCAAAATGTACTTTTCCCGATGTTAAAAATTTTCCTGTGAAAAAATTCATTAAATGCTATATTTTTTCCAAAGAATCTATCATGCAATCAATTCATGCCCCTAGTTGCACTGTTCCATACTAAGTCCAAGAGGGATTTGGCTCAAACTTTCATTTAACTTGGTGGTTCCCTCTTGGCTCATTTAAGGCATATTTTACAAACTCACTCTGAAGGCAAGAGACAAATTAAGATGGCAAAAATCACTTCATCATACGTTTAGTTACAACTTTAAGTCAAGCAAAGAATACAATAGAATTAGGTAGTCCACAGTCAAAGGGATGAAGATGGAATGCCACTAAGCAGATTACATCACTCAAAATCAAACAACATGAAAAGCAACATACTGGCCCCATTCATCATTACGCTGGCATTCAGAAAACATCTGAACCTCTCATTTATGGCCGAGGATTAATGGAGCTGGAGTGTACGACAAGATACGACAATTTTCAGCGTATCAGTTCACTGCAGATGCAATGCACTTCCAAGCAGCTTGAGTTATCCCAAGCCTGGGTATCATAGAAATGTGACCATCTGAAGGAAAAAGACCGATTTATGATGCAAAGGTACCAGCAGCCCTAATGGCAGCCACACATGCTGTATCTGTGCTTCCAGAGTATTCCAACATAACTGTACTAACTGGCACATGCCATAAATAAAAGAAAGTGTTTTTTAAGTATATTTTGAATGTAAGATAAATGTATCAGAATTTAATAAAGGAAATATCACTAAGTGTGACCTGGAGGTCAATCGGGCCAATCGTATTTTTCCAACCGTGCCACCTCCATATGCTGTTTGGCTATTTTGGCCACTAATTGGTCAGACACTGGCATTGTATCCTATAGAAGAACGGTATGGTAAAGAACATAGGCTAACAAGCTTAGACATAGAAAGGGAACATGACGTAGATGAACATACAGGCTGTAGCTTAGGTCCTTGCATACTAGACAATGTTATAGAAAGGACATTAGGGGGGATGAAATCAAATAAGCCATGTGAGTACACAGCATTTCTGTGGAACTACTAAAATGTTTACAAAAATGCAGTAGGAAGAGACAATGTATGGACTGATTCATAGTATCTGAGAGGCAGGAATATAGCCGGAAGGTTATACGAGATCAGCATTGGTTCCTCTTTCATAAAAGTTAATGGCTAAATCATGTGAGGATTGCAGAACAATAAGTTTGGTTTCCCATGACACTAAAGTTGTTCTCAGGATCTTATTTAAAAGCATTACAATCAATATTAAAGTGCTACTTTACCTAACAGTTCTTACTTCAAACTGAACTATCATTGCATAGAAATACCATTAAATATTACCTCCGACCGCTGCAAAGAGTCGGCGCAGAGATGGAGAGGGGGGATTGTTCAGCGAGACCATTGCACAAGGGCAGTAGACCCATTACTCCGGAGAAATATTAAATAAATGTGCCCTACTTATGAAATGAATAACCTTTTCACACTTTCACTTGGCTCTGGTCCTTTTGTACAGTCGCGATTGGTCAATGCGTCGACGGGTCGGGGTAGGCTTCTAAATTATTCAAATCTTTGCGTCATATGGCCTGTCGAGTTGAATTCACACAACATGAAATGAAAAAGTAGTTTCACTGAAACAGCTCTCGCGGACGGACCGATCTAGTCACAGCGACGGCGCTGCGCATACTTACGCAAGTTGCGTGAGCCTGACCTACGACCGGCCGAATAAAGCATCGCAGCCAAATTCCCGTTACTTTTGGGGTCCCCCTCGTGTGATTCTTTTTCAACAAATCCCACTGGACACTAAAATATGTCCCTAATGTTAAATTCAATCGAAATTCGAATGATAGTCTTGCAGACATGAAGACACCAAATAGTACGATTTTTACCTCAAGGTTATTTAAGTTAAAGCTAACAAAAACCACTAAAAACTAACTATTATTTGCTTCCTAAATTTAAACGGATTTCGAATGACCAGCTAATACACGTTCTCACGTTCTCCGAATAATTGAACGCGTAATGTTAGTAAGTTATAAAGAAGAAATTCTCGAAATTTTTTAGCCCAATCGTCCTGTAATGCAAGATCAATTGCACATCCATTGCATTTTACCGCGACAACAACATACCTATGCGGAGAACGGTGTTGGAATGATTTACGAATTGGATGTAAATTTAAAAACTCATGCGTTTTAGAAATGAGCATTAATTAGGATAATTGCTGAGGTCATGTTACCGTGAGTACTACAGCGATTTTGAGGTGAGATAAGAATGTGCCTCATATATTAAATGTAATCTTAGTTTGAATAACGGGCATAACTATTTCAAAGTAATTGGAGGAAGCAGGGGCGTATTAACCCCATTTGCCACCCTACGCAATAGCCAATGTCTGCCGCCCCCTTAAGGAATTAATTTTCTCAATTCAGAGCTTGTGTTTAAATAATGCGAACCAAATTCAATGTGTCCACAAGGTCCTCGCGCCTAATAACGGGAACTAGCGAAAAAAGCAATAGCGTGATTATTTGCAACACAATGACTAATGTAAACGCAGGATTCGCGCTCTTTCTAAAAAAGAAAACGCGCGGGATTTTGAATCAATATGTTCGCATTAAAAAATTTGAAAAAACTGATGAAATAAAAATTCCCGGACTTGTGTCACCCCCTGGGAGCTGCCGCCCTACGCCATGGCGTAGGAGGCGTACTGGTAACTACGCCCCTGGGAGGAAGAAAGTTAGTAATTATTAAAAAGGATTTCAATCAATATGAAAGAGCTACTTCACCTTACGATTCCTTCCTTCAAGGCGTATTAAGAATCATTTTTAATTTACCAATACCACTTGACGCTGACAAAATTCGTTCGAGAAAAGGTGTTTACCGAAATTTAAACGAGTAATGTCCGTAAATAACATTAGAAGGTAATAAGTAAGAAATTCACTAAATGAGTAAGAGCTTAGGTTATGGAAGTTTTTACAAATATTTAATTAACAACAACCACCGGACACCGACAAATGTCACTTACGTAAACTTGATTCGAAATTCGTATGACTGGCTGATAGAGTTTAAAGAAACAATGTAACGAGTAATGTCAGTAAATAGGTTAGTGGTCATTAAAGAAATCATTAAAGAGTAAGTGCTTCAGCCTTGTAACCCACGATGAAATACATATCATTCCTATTCAGCTGCGACAGCAACGCCCCTATACAAAAAACAGATGTGGAATAATGCACTCATGGGAAGTATATGCCAATAGTAATATATTAATAAAAACCAAACCGTATGTTGGAAATGCTAGTTAATTAATTTAGAAAATTGTTGTCATAAGTAATTGTCGACTAAGAATACGTTAAAATATGAGACAGCGTTTTTGGTGGAGTCACTGACTAATTTGATGAATAATGTCAGAAATTAGTTACAACGTTCGGGCGTCGGAAAAGTTTCCGATCTAACAAAGATGAAACACATTTTTTCTGAAATGTTTGAGGTTGGAAACTGGACGACCCCTAAACCCAAGATCCATATGCCAAGGCCACATGCCAAGAATGCTTATGGACTTCAAATGCATTCATGGAAGGTAAATCGAAATAAATGACACAATAAATGGCAATAAAAGAAACTTATTGCACATTGCTCAAAAAAGATCATTGAAGACGTAAAATTATGAGGAAGCGATTTTAGCGGGGAGAGAACATAGTGTCTATTATATTAAATGGAATCTAAATTCGAGGAACAGCCTAACAGCGACTCAAAGAATAATTAATAAAGTATTCCTAGAATGGACGATAGTAATTATTAAATAGGATTTCAATCGAAATCAAAGGTTAACTTAACTTTGCGATTCTTACTTCAAGGTGAATTCGAGGTATCATTCTTATTTTAAAAATATTGCTGTTACCTAACTAATATCTCCTTGGCAAATTATGTCAGTAAATATTTTTAAGAAGATGGAGTAAGAAGAATGTCAGTAATATTTTAATGTACGAATGAAAAGTAAGTTATTAGGAAGAATTTAACTAAATCTTTATTTGCTTCCATCTTGCTATCGAAGATATCTTGAACATTAAATATAAAGTTATATGAGTTATGTCAGTAAGTTATTAGGTAAGTCTTGCTACCAAAGTTGAATTATATAACCATCCTATTAACCGCGAAAATGTCACTCCATTAATGAATATTCCCTCCATCAATAAATTGATGCACTCTTGGAAAGTAAATTGAAATAAACAATACATTTTTAGAAAAACGCTTGTTAACGATATTGCTGTTACATGGATTACGTAAAATTATGAGACGTTTTATGGCGAGATAATAATCTCGTATCTCTTATGCTAAATGTAATGTGAATTCAAGTAATAGGCTTATAGCGACTCGCCGAATAGTTAAAAAATAGGGTGTACCTTTGTAATAATTAAAAAGGGTTCAACGTGAATTAATACCATTCTCATTTATCAAATACCACTTAACACTTACGCGTGTCCACTACGTTAAATTTAATCGAAATTCTAACGACAGGCTAATAGACGTTCATCAAGAAATTACAAAAGTGATGTCAGCAAAATTGTTATTAGGATGATATTCACAAAATCTCTATGTGCTTCTGTCTTGTATTCCTAGATCATCCATCATACTCGTATTTATCCGCGACAACCGCATTCCAAATACGAATGTCGCGGATAGTCGTTTGGAATAATGCACTCGTGAAAAGTCGAAAAAAAAAATTTTTTTAATGCGAATTGACGGCATGCTCCAGGTTGCGGACATGCTGACGTAATATTTCCTTAAGTACGTAAATTTATAAGAGTGATTTTATCAGAGAGAAGAAATAATATCTACTAATCTAAACTCGATTAACTGGCTTACTACTAATAAAATAGCATAGAAGTAATCTGAGGGAGTACGTAACTAAGTCATAATTATTAATTAGGTTCCGAATGAAAACCAAAGAGCTACGTCACCTTCCGATTCTTACCTAAAGTGAATCACTCTTATTTTACTTATGCCACTGGAAACTGTTGAAGCAATACTTAAATGCGTAGTAATATGTAATACGCAACTAAGTTTGTTAAAATTAAGAAGAATTCACCTAATGTCTAAGGGCTTCCGTCTCGTAACCCGGTAGGTATTGCGTGTCAAAACAATTCAGACACGACGACGCCGCTGCTAGGCGAAGAATGGTTATGGAAATGGGCCACTCATGGAATGTACACGTGTGCCTTTTGAACTCAGAACATTGATAAAATCCTTAGTTATCTAAATATCACCCTGAATATGAAACGTTACCTACTTACCAAGATTTCCACGAGCTCTCGATTTCGAACTCCTTGGCTCGGTTATTCCGTGGTCTATCGTGGACTATCACCGTGGACTATCACGACTTCTTCCCATGGAGCTAGAAGATTGAGTCCTTTCCGATCCAACCCTTTTGGAATTTCTCACCAGTTCCTCATTCACCCCTTGACTTCCCTGGAACAAATTTCAAAAGGATCATCAACAGAGAAAACGAAAATCAATTTCCGAGTGAATTAGGGAAATAATTACCGGAATAGCTAAAACTAAGAAAAGGATTTTTAGGTCTCAGTTCACGATTCTTAGATCGGCATTGAAAGCACGACGCATCCTAAACCACAAGGGATAGTTTTAAATACAATAACGATATTACATATCACAGAATTCAGGAAAATGATTACACACTAACTAAAACACTCAACAGTAAGCCTCTAACAAGTGCGAATATCGAACCCTCACGCGCGTGGTAAGAATAAAATATTTTTATCACTCCCTATGCAGATGCACATAATCGAAGTTCACTGTTTTGAAAAAACTGCGTGCCATTAACTCGGAATTCGAGCCAAAATTGTTAATTTAATCAAAAAACTTTCGTTGAGAACTACAGTATGCTTATTACTTGATTGCACTAATGAGCAATGTTCTAAGTTTGGGCTTCATGCATGGATGGAGCTTCTTACCTCCGATCGCTGCGAGGAGTCGGCGCAGACTGAGGGCGAGTTATGAAGAAGTAGTGTCCTCACAAATGAACAAATGACGTATTACGATGACGAAAAAACGCATTAAAAGGTGGGGGGGATGAACAAGGATTGTTCAAGTCAAACTTTCTGAAGCCGTTAGGAGTAAATTGAAAAGAGGTCACCGCTGCTAATCCTGTATACCACCCTACACAAGATCTAATGCAGAGGTCTCCTCATTTAACTCGCGGTGTCGATGTCAAATGGGTCAGCTGGAGTGTTACCTAAAGCGAGAGGGAGCCGTTGACCAAGAATACCAGTTTAATTCCATGACTCATGAGATTGGCCGGTGGGCCTCACACACCGTGTGATAGGAATCGAATGGGGGAGTTGGGATGAGAGGGGTTATGGCTTTCGTTCGCTGCAAAGACGGGAGGGGGGGGGAATGCTGCGAGGCCATTAGACAAGCGCAGTAGACCCCTTACTCCGGAGAAATATTAAATAAATGTGCCCTACTTATGTAATGAATAACCTTTCACACTTTCACTTGGCTCTTGGGATGGGATGGGTTCTGACTTTCGTTCCCTGCAAAGACGGAAGGGGGGGGGGGTATTATACGGCGAGGCCATTGGACAAGCGTTGTAGACCCATTATTCCGGAAAAATATTAAAATTGTTTATCTGCTGATTGAGATACGTCCAGGAATCAGTCCAGGGTACCAGATCAATTACTAATTTTAACTAAGAAATGAACACTTAAAGAAATTAATTGATAAGACAGGTATTAATAACAACCAAAACTTGGTTTCATACCACAAATGGCATAGGTTTACATGGGAGGCTACTCAGAAATGGATTGGTTAGATTTTCAATATTATATTGAGAAACAGCAAAATACATTTACAATTTTTCCTAGGAGTGGATCTGATCACAATTTAGTCATTAGCAATTTAGTAATATTTTGCTTCTGACTGAATCAGTACAATGAGGGAGGAGATTCAGGCAGCAGAAAAAGCTGTAACTGAAGGAAAGGAGCTGGGAACTATCAAGAAGAATTGGGGATACTATATATCAAATTGGGAATATATCCTCTGTCTCCTGCTTGGGAATGGCCATGGGTATTGGAAAAACACAAGAAAGCCAAAGGACAAGAAAGACAAAGGATTATGGACTGAATGATTAGAAAGATAGAAATGTGGAAAAATGTTTGGCATAGAATAAAAAAAGGTGTGCATAGAATAATTTATTTCAAGGCTTAACTGATGAAATGGACGAAAGAAGATGGAGGAAATTTTAACAAAAAAAGGCCATGGGGGTTGTAAACATTCCTGTGTTACTTTTAAAAATTTAAATAGTGCAGAAAGAAGATTTTTTAAAACTATTTATTGGCATTTACGAAGGATGAATTTGGCCAGAAGAATTTGTTAAATCAGTGTTAGTCCCTATTCCAAAAAGGGAAAAGACTATGAATATATGTTTTGTATACATAGCAATAAGTCTGATTTTGCATGCAGCTTAAAATAGTTTTTATGGTCTCAGTCATAGCATTTATGAGGCAGGTTTGGCTGGAAGACAAATTGATTTGGATAATATCCCAAAAAAGTAGCAGCAGTACAAAAAGACTATTGACAAATGAAGTTTGATTTCACAAACCACAGGATTTACTCATTTCAAAACTATCTATTAACATTTTACTTTAGGTGAGAGATTAGCTGGTGTCATCAACCGTGGAGTAAAGAAGAGAGCAAATGAGTATAAGGGCAATGAACAGTTTGAATCTGGAACCTGGAAGAGTATGTGTGACACCATGTCAGTAATGAGGTATCAAGTAAACACGAGCATATGATCAGGAGTGAGGATGTATTTTTATGCACCTTGTACTTTTATAAAGCATTCAATCAAGTAAACTGGGTGCACATATAAATGAAGTTAGGAGTATACTAGAGGGATTCACATCTTATCTGCTACACATACATTTCCTGAAATGCAAAGAAGAATAAAGTAAACAAAATCACATAGAGAGAAAAGGTGGAAGGGATGAAGCCAGCGATGGCCAATATAGCCCAATCTTTTTAATATTTAGGTATAGTAAGTTGTGCACACATCATGGGAGGGCTGATGAAGTAAGTGGGGAACCCATCAATTATGCGTGTGGATATTCAAATATTAGTCAGCCAGTCTGCCGACAGGAAACAATTATTTATTATCACAGCACAGGATCAGTGCTATTTTATGGTGAGAATTAATCTCCAGGAATTGACATTAATGAGCATCTGTAGAAATTTGACAGGACAAAAATTGGAAGCTCACCTATTTTGGAATTTATTTCAAAGAGGGGGGCAGAGCAGCAAGGAGAGAAAAAAAAAACTTACGTAAGGTGGGGAGTGGGTTGGGTGTAAAATTGGTGTGAGTTGATGACAGGCATACTAATGAATGAATTAAAGAAAATACTAGCTTTGTGTACACACACACATATATATATGTATATGTATATATATATATATATGTATATATATATATATATATATACATATATATATATACATATATATATATATATATATATATATATATATATATGTATATATATGTATATATATGTGTATATATATATATATATATATATATATATATATATATATATATATATATATATATATATATATATATATATATATATATATGTATATATATACACATATACAGAAATATTTTTACTCTTGTGATCCGTTCGATTCCGACTTCCCCACCTCTATTGTGTTCGTCCTTTATATGTGTTCCTATCCCTTTTCCTTATATCTGTTTCTGTATATATGAGTATATATATGTATATGTATATATATATATATATATATATATATACATATATATATACGTATATGTATATATATATATATATATATATATATATATATATATATATACATATATATATACGTATATGTATATATATATATATATATACATATACGTATATATATATATATATATATATTGACAGTAATGAGGATCTGTAGAAATAGGATGATTAAAATGAACATTTAAGGACAAAAATTGGAAGCTCATGAATGAATTAAGAAAATACTAGCTTTGTGTACACAATTTTTTTAATATTTTTTTTAAGGTAATCTACCGGTTAAGGTAGGTTTTTGGATGGACACAACTACCAAACAAATATTTTATTACTCCTAACAAAACAAAATCCATCATCCTACTCTATATCAGGTCCCTCTTCATCTCTGAGTACTTCCTTCCTCCCTTCATCCCGTCCAACATCCCTATCCTGTTCCTTCCCTTTCCTCTTTTGCCAACGTGGTCATTGAAGAAGAAGGATAGACTGGAGACTTCTGAAATGTAGGTGTGGAGAAGAATGGAGAGGGTGAAATGGTCAGAGAAGAAAACAAATGAGGAAGCACTTGGTATGGTGGGCGAAGAGAGGGGGGTTTTTTGGGAGCAATCCTATGGAGGCAGGAAGAGTGGATGAAGGGGGTGTTGACCGGCAGTTATATATATATATATATATATATATATATATATATATATATATATATATATATATATATATATATATATATATATATATATATATATATATATATATATATATATATATATATATATATATATATATATACGTATATATATATATATATATATACATACGTATATATATATATATATATGTATATGTAATCCTAGAATCCCTACCTGATTCAGCTACCAACATAGAGGTGAGAACTCGTGAATCCGCCTACATACTATCCTTCCGTTCCTTTAAAATTCCCACCCTTAACCGCCATATTTAATTTCCCTCCCAGCATTCCCTCCACACCTCCCCTCCACGCCCATAACTCTTTCCCCTCTCCTGATCCATAGCATATTTTCAGTCTCTCTTGAAGAAGGCCCCTGAGAGGGCCGAAAGCTCGAACAATTTACCGTGTAAGTGTTCTTTTATATGTGTCTATTCTGTTCTATTTGTGTTATGTTGTGTCAGCCCATTATTGTGCCGCTCGTATGAGTTTTTCCGTACAATCGTGATATTAAGCTACCTAGCTACTGTTCCTGTCTCTTCTGTGTTCGTCGTGGGATCCAGCACCAGGTTTTGCGCCGCGGATTCTGCTCTATTTTGAATGTGCTATCCTTTCCCTCACCACTGTCTTCCTTCGTTTCCTATTTATTTTCCACAACCTTCTCAATCGCCTAAACATGGACCACCCTCATCCCATTCCGTCTTGGATCCGAAATTTTCGCCGTCACGCCTATAAGCTCGCCAAATACACAAGCCACACCGAGTTTCTCACCTCCTGCCTGTCCTTAGGAATCGTTCCCAACGGTCTAGTCATTTCCCTACCACTATCTGCTACTCTTCCCGATATCCACCCCATACTTAATGCATTTTCTTACCAAAAATCTTTAGAATACACCCACCTTATCCTTATGCAATACCAATGCATTCGTGAACAACACAAATCAAACCTTTTTTCCCTCTTTAAAATAATCTCTTTGGCTTCTGCTCACCTAATTCCACAACTCAACGCCATAATTTCGTCTGCCCTACGTTCCCTCCAACAAAAACGTCAAACTCTCCTTAAAAAGCTGTCCAACTTGTATATTTCCTACTTCCGAGTTGGTCTCAAAATTCCACACTCTCACCCTTTCCCGCCACCTCCTCCTCAACCACCCCCACTCTTTCAATATAAGCCTGACCTCTGCAGCATTTACAACCTTCCCCCTCCTCCCAAAGGCCCTCCGGTTTTTCCAAAACGCCAGCCACCACCGAACAATCCCAACACCCCCCCTCCCTCCGACAATGCCCATGACATTGTAAACCTTTCAAACACCAGCCTTTCAGACAATGAAATATCCGTTCTTAGCAAAGGCCTATCCTTCTCCCCTACACCAAAAATAAACCACATACACATACTCACTGATACCCTCAATTTCTGCCGAAACCTTCGATGGCGCGCCTTCTGGAAATCACAAAGTAAACCTTTCAGTAACCTAAAAACCAATCCCGCACTTGACAAATTCCGCCCGGCTTCAACTCATGAGCCAAAACCCCTTCCTAGTAACCATCCTGTCGAAATTTTTATACGTCTTCTCATCGAAAAAGTTTCCAATCAATCCTTCAGAAAACATCTCAGACCGAAAAATAACCTCTCCATGAACGAACGTCATGCCCTAAAAACCCTACAGTCCAATCCTAACATCGTTGTTACCTCCGCCGATAAAGGCTCCTCTGTTGTAATTCTAAACACCAAAGATTATATTTCCAAAGCCCTCGCTCACCTGAACGATACATCCACCTATACCACTCTAACCAAAAACCCAACACAAACTTTCCAAACCGAAATTCGGTCTTTTTTCCTCCACTCCGGACCAGAAGAAGGCCTCACCTCCCAAGACATATCCCTACTTTCACCCCCAAACCCCAGAACACCCCAGTTTTATCTCCTCCCAAAAATACACAAACCCAACATCCCCTGTCGTCCTATAGTTTCCAGTTACAATTCTCCCACCGAAAGAATCTCCGCATTCCTTGACCACCACCTACAACCACTTGTACTCTCCTTGCCCTCCTTCACGAAAGACACGTACCACTTCCTCGACCGTCTAAATTCCGTCTCTATTCCCTCCACACCCAACCTACTTATGGCCACCATCGACGTTACCTCACTTTACACTTCTATTCCCCATGCAGAAGGTTTATCCTCCCTCCGGCATTATCTTTCTCTGCGCCCCCTACCCCAGCGCCCCTCAACGGAATTTCTCCTCAATCTTGCCACTTTCGTCCTAACAAAAAATGCATTCACTTTCCAAAATTGTTTTTACCTACAGACAAAAGGCACAGCGATGGGAACGAGGATGGCACCATCATACGCCAATCTCTTCATGGGCCATCTCGAAGAGACCTTCCTGTCACAGCAACCCCTTCAACCTCTTTTCTGGGTCCGCTACATAGACGATATTTTTATTCTCTGGACACATGGCTCTGACTCTCTCAACAACTTCTTATCCGCCTTAAATTCATCTTTCACGGTTAAATTCACCTCTTCCATTTCAGACTCCACCATCACCTTTCTTGACACAGACATCTCACTTCAAAACAACAAATTCACTACTTCAGTACACATCAAAGCCACTAACCATCAGCAATACCTACACCACACAAGCTGTCATCCTCAACACACGAAACGCTCGATTCCTAACTCTCTCTCTATCCGCGGACACCGAATTTGCAACACCACAGCCACTGTCAACAAATACCTTGCCAATCTACACCTTGCACTCCTCAAACGCGGTTACCCAGAAAAGTTGCTACGAAATAAAATCCACCGTTCCACCCGACCACACACACCACACAATAACAAGCCCACATCTGACGCAGGACTCAACCTTTGCACCACCTATTACCCCGGATCACACAGACTGAAAACCCTCCTTAAAGAACTGTTTCCAATTTTACATGAAAATGACGCGACCTCATCCTTACTACCCCAATGCCCATCTATCGCATACAGACGACCCGCCAATCTCAAAAACCTTCTGAGATCCACCAACCCTTTGGCGCCCCCCCGTGAAAAATTTCCCAATATTTCCCCAACTTGCAACCGCCCCCGATGTAAAACCTGTCCTCTTATTATGCCTACTCCCCTCTCCCTACATCCCCTCATAGCCCCCCCACCTCGTTCCCACGCTAATTGCCTCTCAAAAAATATTATTTATCTTTTATCATGCAAACATTGCACTTCCTTCTACATAGGTGAATGCATTATCCCTTATCCATCCGAATGAATAATCACCGGTACTCCTGTAATTCTGCCTCACTCTCTTCTCTTCCTATCCCTTCACATGCCAATTCCCACAACCTTTCATTCGACCAGTGTTTTTCCCTCAGCATCCTAGAATCCCTACCTGATTCAGCTACCAACATAGAGGTGAGAACTCGTGAATCCGCCTACATACTATCCTTCCGTTCCTTTAAAATTCCCACCCTTAACCGCCATATTTAATTTCCCTCCCAGCATTCCCTCCACACCTCCCCTCCACACCTCCCCTCCACGCCCATAACTCTTTCCCCTCTCCTGATCCATAGCATATTTTCAGTCTCTCTTGAAGAAGGCCCCTGAGAGGGCCGAAAGCTCGAACAATTTACCGTGTAAGTGTTCTTTTATATGTGTCTATTCTGTTCTATTTGTGTTATGTTGTGTCAGCCCATTATTGTGCCGCTCGTATGAGTTTTTCAGTACAATCGTTATATGTATATGTATATATATATATACATATATATATATATATATATATATGTATATGTATATATATATGTATAATTATATATATATATGTATAATTATATATATATACATATACATATATATATACATATATATATATATATATATATATATATATATATATATATATATATATATATATATATATATATATATATATATATATATATATTTATATGTATGTATATGTATATATATTTATAATTATATATATAATTATATATACGAATATATATATAAAGATATATATTTATATATATATATTTATCTGGGAGAAAAGTATAGTAAAGAACTTAGATCAACAAAGTTAGACATAGAAAAGGAACATGATGTAGAGGAAGATATCTTAGGTCCAGGCATACTCGACAATGAAATAGAAAAGGCATTCAAGGAGATGAAACTAAATAAGGCTGTGGGGGTGGATGACATTCCTGCAGAACTACTGAAATGTTTAGGAAAATGTGGGAGGAAGACGCAATATGGGTTTATTCGCAATATCTATGAGGAAGGAATCTGGCCGGAAGACTGTGAGATCAGTTTTAGTTCTTATTCCAAAAAAGGTAATGGTTACATTTTGTGAGGACTACAGGACAATAAGTTTGATATCCCACATAGCTAAAGTTGTTCTCAGGATCATAAATGAAAGGATTGAGTAGGGTACAGAGGCTTTCACAAGGAGGAGGGAGTTGATGACAGGGACGTTGAGTAAGGATATTAAGAAAAGACTCATAAAAACTTTGATACGGAGCGTGTGTGTGCGGAGGAGGAGACATGTACGGCACGAAAACTTGGTCATTGAAGCAGGAGGATAGAATATACAATAGATAGGAGACTCTTGAAATGTGGGCATGGAGAAGAATGGAAAAGGTGAAATAGACAAGAAAACAAATGAGGAAGTACTTGGTATGGTGGGCTAAGATCTTGTTGGGAGAAATCCTATGAAGGCAGGAAAAGTGGATGAAGGGGGTATTGACTGGCAGTGGGATGTTGAAGACTGGGGGAGAATGTTAAGCAAACGAGGAAAGGGAAGCAGTATGGGGATGTGCGACGGGATGAAGAAAGTACTCAGAAATGAAGAGGGACCAGAGTACGATACTGGATTTTGTTAGGAATCACAAAATATTTATTTTGTAGCTGTGTCCATCCAAAAACCTACCTTAACCAGTAGATTACCTGATAATAATAATACATGCAAGTGGTGAATATGTTGTGGCAATTTTAGTCATTTATTAACACCAAAATTGCATAATATCTCACGTCAGGAGACTTAGTTCTCTTTCCTCCAGAATGTTTGCACACCGCGTGACTATCTAAAAGGGAAAAAAATATTTTTCCAAACTATTTACTAATGTCATCGTCATTGCTTCTTAATTTTCAATTACTTGTGTAGTCTTCTTCATGCTTGCTCATTGGATATTTTCTTTCAAATTCAAATAAAATTTTTCGGGTACCAGTTCTTCATGGGAAACCAAAAGCAGCTTAGGATATGAGGTGTGATCAAAAAAGCACAGGACTAATTATAGAACTAGTTTATTTTGACAGATCCAGCTTAATCAAACCTGTCGACCTCAAAGTACGTGCCTTGGTTGACGACACACCTTTGCCAACGTTTCTTCCAGCTCTCTCACCCAACCTGGTAAACCGCCACCAGGATCCTCTTCCGGTGTGCCATGCAATTAGTTTTAATGCCCGCAATAGAGTCGAATCGGTGCCCATTGATTTTAACTTTGGAAACAGAAAAAATTCTCTTTGAGCCACGTCTGGAGAGTAGGGTGGCTGCGGGATCATGGAAGTTACGGTTCTAGCAAAAAGCTCTGTCACGATCAGCGCCATGTTAGCTGGCGCGTTATTGTGGTTGAAATGCCATGCATTGTTTCTCCGCATGTCTGGCATCTTTCGGCTAACTGCGACCCTCAGCCTCTTCATTACATTCAAGCAGAAATCTTTGTTGATGGCTTGACCTTGAGGGTCATATTCTTAATGAATCAGCCCTTGCCAATCGAAGAAACACACCAGCATGACCTCCACATCAGACGGGGACATATGGGCTTTCTTTGGTCGTGGAGAATCAAGACCTTTCCACTGAGAAGACGGGGCCTTTGTCATCCTAACCGTAAACAAGGTTTTGTCAGCGGTTACGATGGCTTTAAGAAACTTTGGGTCAGCATTATCTCCATCCAAGAGTTTCTGACTAATGCCTACACGATTTTGTCTCTATTCATCAGTCAGAACCAGCGGGACGAATTTTGATGCGATGCACGTCATGCCCAAAATTTCTGTTAAAATTGTCATTTTCCCCCACCAAACTGTTCAAAATTTGACATGGTTGGGGTCTGCTCAAGTGGAAGGCGTTCGTGAATCTTCATCTGTCGAGGTTCTGCCCGACTAAAAATGACTGTACCACTCAAAACACTGGCTTCGACCCATAGCTTCATTAACAAAGGCTTGCTGAATCATTCCCAATGTCTCCGTAGCACTTTTGCCAAGTTTGAAACAAAATTTCAATCACACACCCTGTTCCTCTAGCTCCTTAATTGCTGCCTTTGTATGTGGTGATGAACAGATTAAGACACATACCACTGCTGCTGTGTAACAATTCGATGTAAACAAATGCACCACCTCTCGTTTTAGCCGTCAGCTGTGTCGCTAGATGGCGCACTGTCTCATTTCGATCCGTTGAAGGGTTTTTCGCAGAATAAAATCAGTTCGGTCTTCTTTTAATCACACCTTGTAGAATGCAATGAGAATGGCATGCTTCCAGACTGATTAATTTTTGCAAGACTCGTCTTAAAATTATTGTTGACATAGGTATGTAAATATTTGGATTTGTTCAATTATTATTACATAACCCGCATCGTCATTGTTTCAATAATCTGAATATTTTTGTATAAGATAAATGCGCGCTTTATTGATGAGCAATTACAGTATTTACCCTGCAAAGTCTCATGAATAGATACACACAGATGAATATATAAATTCAATATAAACTACCAGGTGGTTTTGTGGAGATAATGTTCATGTAATCCATCAGTATAAGCAAAAAAAGCAATAAAGCATCGGTCTGTTAACAAGCATATTATTTAACCAATAATTTCAATACAGAAAATATCTTTATAAGCTGATGGAACCCATTACTATAGGTTTATAACAGAATTAAACCCTTTGGCAAATGTACAATCTATTTCCTATTGGGTGTAGGCCAATTAAATACCCTGTAAAATTATTCTTCCATTCACTATTGAAATTAAAGTCTGTGAATACATTAAACCTTCTAAACAAGTCATAAATAACAATCCATTCTACCAATCCAATCCACTCAATTCGACCAAAAAACTATGAAGCTGCCCCACGAAAACGTCAGGAGAGACTGCTGATACATGGAAATCAGTTATCATAGCATGAGCTTATGTAAATAATATCAGAATTACGATTTTTCACACCTCTAAAAATTCCGGGAGCAGCAACAAAACTTCTTTTTTTTAAAAAAAACTTAGCATTTGAAAACAGGAATTTATGTAGCCGCACCCTGCGTTATACCATGATTCCATTTAGAATGATGTCTAAGTTCTAATTTATTTATGGTGCATAACTTCCATTACACTCTTTCTCTAATTCTGGCTGCAATGTTCTTTTTTGAATCTCGGATTCAACCATACTCGTATGGATGATCGCACATGAATAACAAATTACGAATTTAAGAAAAGTGGTGAATATTTTACGGCAATTCTTTATGCAGTTGTTATTTAAAGAAACCTTCAACCGCTTTGGAACAAATTTATTAGATGAAACACACCTAGTAAGAAAGCAATGACTCTTAAATGAGCAAATAGTATGGAATGACAACTCATAAAACACTTGGATAAAATGGCATAGCTTGGACTGGTGAAGCCATGCTCGGCTCTTTCGACTAAAACCTGTGAAAATGAAGAATAAATATTATTATTCGTCATCATATAAGAATTGAGGTCTCTTACACATTGCTGAAACGATTTGCTCCACAACTCTAATTTCAACATCTCCGACTGTGAAAGCTACTAGATCATCATTCTCACATTCAAATGAGACACTTCAATCAAAGTAACAGCATTCAATTGCAAAATGACTAACTCTGTGACTCAGAAGGAAATACTAATCAACCCTGGCTTTCCTAACAGCACCACCACTGTAAGATGCAACTGGGCTACATTGTGTGCATTTACGATTCATTTGGGAATTTTTCCATGAAGAGCTGTCAATGAAGCATTAAAACTATATTGCTTCCCACTGGCTGAAAACATAAATTTATTGAAGTTCGTAATAATGGCAACCATTTCCTATGGCTTCCTTTTGTTACCTCATTTTGAATATACTACACTAGATTGTAAAACATTACGATAAACTTAGTTGCATATCCAACATGTATATAAATCAAACCTCTTGCATTAATTGGAAAAATGTCTCTTAAGGAGTGATATTGAAACTATCATTGCCTCCATCGTACTACAGTAGGAGAGATTATGTCAATAAAACTTGTGAGATTAAGTGTAGAGGAGATAGATTTAAGATGTCATTTTTTTTAACAAATAATAAGGGATTAGAATACCATGGCAAAAAGCAGAGGATGGTGAGGGGGATGGAGGTAGGTGCTCTCCCTTTTTTGATGGTTAGGACACGGCAAGTTACCACATAATTCCCATTCTTAATTTCTTCACATCTTTAATTTTGTCAAATAATAATTTTTATTAAATTTAAAATACCACACAAATTTTTATTGAGCTTATGTAAATAACTCATGTATACTTCAAAATAATATATCATTAAACTCCTGTTTAGTCCTAAGACTTACCCTGACAGTGTTAATTCTGTATTGATATATCTTGCAAATAAAATTATTCAAATGTGATGTAACGAACAGAGAAAAAACAGGTCCAGTAAACTCAGAGATATGAAGGAAATATGAATAATAAAGATTTTAATTATTATTATTCCTCATGTTTTGTGGATAAATACAACATTAATATTCCCTTTACCTAGAGAAGAGATTTATCTCAAATATTACTACGATGCCTCGATTCAATGAAGTAAATCGCTTGAATATCGATACCTCACTATCAATTTTCTCCGGAACCATTCATGCATCATTCTTTCTTTTCCTTTTGTCATAACAGTTGGGAGGGCAAAAGGCCTCACCACCATCTAGTCTCAGTTGTTTGATATCTTTCTTGAGAAAGAGAAGCAAAAAAGCCTTAAGTATACACTCAATGGATTCCAAAAGGGATAAGTGTTTTTTGAGTGAAGATAATATAGAGATTTTAGAAGAAGATTTGGATGTAAAAAGTGAAATGAGCAGTGTATCTGATAATTCAAGTTCAAGTGAGGAAGTTTGGTTGAGGCACTTTGTTGAAAAGATACGGCCCACCAGGAAGAAGCCCAGGCCACAAAGTAATTGTAAGGTGCACTCTTCATAAGGTCTAAGGAGGGATTCAGCATATTGACTCGACCCGTCTGAAATGCAGGTCTAAGTTTAGAGAGTTGTTTAAAATAATACCATACAAAACTGAAATTTTAGAACGGAGGTTCGAAACTTAAAGGCAAATGAAGAAATGAAAATATCAAATATTATGCAAGTAAAATTTTTACTAAATAGAATAAGCAATTTAACATAGGGTTAATTTTTTTAATTTTCGAGTATATATTTAAAAAGATACAAGTTATTTTCTGCCATGCTGCAGACGGAGAGATGCAAAAAAATTAAATACTGCACATAAGGGACAAACATTTAAATTCCTATAGCGGCTTAAGGGGTTAAAATGGAATTGAGGGGGCCAGAACTCCTTAACCTCATGAATCCTTTCATGATGTAGAAATTCGAGTGCCACTGAATGCATATTTGTTTCTTTCATTAAACGTGCACATTCCTCCGTCCCTTCCTGTGAAATACCAATCTCTAATCAGACTGCAAATACTTGTTTTGATCACACCATCTTGATCACCCTTTCTTTTATAACCTACACCATTAACACCACTGCGCACCAATTCTTGTGGGGATCAAGGTCCTGCGCTGGCTATCGTACCAGCTTCCCACCCAGAGGGCCTGGGTTCAAATCCCAGTGGCATCCAATATTTAATGCCATCAGTCTGATGAGATGTTAAGCTGTGGACACCTGACGCCTTTTGATTAGAGTAAGCTAATGTCGATGCCGAGTTCCTCTCCACCCTTCATCCTTACCTGTGCATATCTCATGGCACAAATAACCTTAGCTGTCGATTGCCTCCCCTAAATACCTATACTATTACCAGGTCTTATTATAGATATTATGCCCTGATATCTGACAAATATCCTTTAATATATCATTAAGATAAATGGAAAGCCAGCAGTGCAAAGGCACTTCAAAACAATAAATTTACCTTACCTAACACCAAATGGTGCTTCAGAGGAAGGCTTATGGGAGATGATCAGAACACTATCTCACGCTTAACTATGTGGAGTTGATCCATATTCAAAGGAATGACAGGAAAAACTCTGCAATTCCACAATTCACTTTTCCTCAAGTTTCTTATAGATAGCATCCTTTTCTCAAAAGCAATCTCACTGGCTCTCTGGCTGACCATATCATCCGAGGTTATTCATACCACTCCATATAGCAAGCTTGCCAGTTCCTTGAACTTACCTTGACTGCATTTCTCACAAACTTGATGAAGGACACTGTCTCAGGCTGCAGAATTTCTCCATATTCCAAGTGAATAGAATTTCCAAAACTTCCACCATTCCTTGGAGAGGGACGACCAGTTTTATTTCAGGAAGGGGAGGGGCACACCTGATGCAATACCAGTGATGAGCTTGCATGCAGAAAAGATCATTTATTAAAAGTAGGAATTAGAGCTTTTAGTGTAGGAGATAAGGGTATAAAATTATTTTAGTTAACAAAAGGAAAACATGCCCCCCCTCACCTTAGAGTTATATGGATTACTTATTAGTCTCTGCCATACAATTCAGTTTCTCATGATTCCATCAATTGGAGAAATATAACACTCGGGTATTTCAAATTAATATTTGAAAGGATTTACCATGAATTTCAACTTAGGAATCCCCAACCAGAGGCTGAAAGCCCTGCCCACTCAGTTACCATGGCACCCAGAGATGCAGTGGAATGAAGCCATCATTTCTCAATAGATCGCACTGATTTCAATTACAGTATTCCCCATACCCATTCATGGATGGATAGAACGATCGATAGAGGTCTTATCTGGGAAAAATTGAGACCAAATGGTCACTTCTTCCATTTACTCATCACCATTTACATAGTGTAATGGCCATAGAATTCATAAGTACATGCACACACAATACCTATACATGTGCTCATAGTTTGATAAACATAGAGAAAGAGAGAGACAAACTACACTCAGATTTGCAAATCTAAATAACTATAATTATTATGCAACTACATATACACACATACACAAAGTAAATAACCGTGGAGAAAGAAAACGCATGGCATTGCTTACCTAGTTAAAACCCACACAGGAAACCACTCAAATAGAAAAAGTGAGTATAAAATATGTGTGCAAAAACCTGCAAAAAACCTATGAATTAGAGGAATGACCACAATAGGAGCCTTTCCCTAGGCTGGTTATGGTTTCTCAGAGAGGAGATGCAGGATCCCAGAGAGGCTTGCCCAGGAATCGATTGTGGGCCCTCTGGTCAGCAATCCAATGCTCTACCCCAACACAGGATATGGTCCTTAAATCTGGGCAAATTAAACTTTTGTTTAAAAGCAAATTTATTTTAAAAAAATACAAATGTAAATGAAAAGCATACAAGTAGTTTCTGTCAAGAGTAACATTACTCTATGTAACTTCCTGTAGCCGCAATGACTGCCTCCAAACTTGTCCTGAATCTATTGCGCATACACTTTAAAACAATTCTGTCCATATTCGCAAATGCTGCTATGACAGCCGTGCAAAGAGATACACCTCATATTATTGTTAACTCCTTCGACTACGCTGCAAACATACATAATAGTCAAAGGGGTTCAAGTCCGGGCTACTCTGGGGCCAGAACTCTTTTGACCAGAACATGTCAATGTTAACTGAGAGCCAGTTTGGACTAAATGACTCGCATGAGCTCGTGCAACGTCCTGTTGAAAGATATAGTCTTCCCGAGGCCACAGTTACCGTCCACGGTTTTACGACACACTTCAAAATTTGCAGATAGATTTCTTTTGCCATAGTTCATCCCTTTTCAAATAAATGTGGCAGCATGATATCATCCTCATTGACACAATATCTGGGACGTGAACACTAGCTGGAAATTTTGTTCGAGCAACAATCGGGATGTCCTCGGGGTCCTGGGCAAGCCAGCAATCATTTCTACAGTTGATCTTTGTGTCAATGCTGAAAATGTTTTCATCAGAAAAGAAGCAGCTTTATTTTTTAGAGAACACAACGGCAGGGTGCAGTGAGCGATCCACTTTGCTCTGCCAGCATCAGACAGCATCAGCCGCACCATTTTGTGCATGACTTGTATCGCAGGTCCTCCTCTGCCATCCTATGCATTGTTTGCTGACTAACATTTAATTCTGACGCCAATTTCCTCAGTGCCCACCCTGGGATCTCTGAAAACTGCACCTGAGCCTTCTTGACGACTGCCGCAGTTAATGACATATGTTTCCTTGAATGAAGTTTCCTTGCCGGATTAGCAAAACCTTCCCAAGGCTTCTCTGAAGCACAATATCATAAACAGTTGATCTGGGGAACCCAAAGAATCCGGCAATTTCACTGAGCCAATGCCCAGCACAAACACTTTCCATGATAGCGGCTCTTCAATTGTACTCTGCAAGGTTACATTACATCTCAGCCATTTTGAGGTTATGACTGTTCACTAGATGCCTATAGATTTCAAGAATGCCAATCGCAACCTCAAGTGGAACTATGATATGCTGAGATATTCAAATTGAATTTGTCGGGAGGTAACCACTGCGCCCTGTATATCCCCTACCTGTCAATAGATATACATACATAACCCTCCCATGAACTACAACCTTGATGTGGTGGAAGGACTTGAGCTTTCCGATGACCCCTAGAGCTCTTCTGGCGGGAGTGATGATTATTGTTCTTTGCAGGAACACCCATTCCAGATAGGTTGAGGCTTAGTATCCAGGCAAAGGGTAATCCACGCAGCATCTGTTGCTCAGTAGTGGGGGCTGCAAAGGCATATGACCCCAGTGGGGCATCCATTGAGTGATGGTGTCACATTGAAAACATTGTTGAGGAAGGCAGTGGTAAACCACCTCAATCATAATTCCTAAGAATATAATGAACGAAATAGAGAATATGAATCCTGGACACTACTGGACTCAGCCCAATTGGCTGTGTGTCATGCCTGGCAGTGGTAGATGCAACACTTCATTGGTCATTATCTCACCAAACCCTTAAAAAAGAAAACCAAGAATCAGGACAGAAGACACAGAAGAAGAAGACCAATTCAGTTAGAATAGGAACTTGTAATATCAGGACAATAGTGAGGACAGGAAAATTAAAGAATATTAAGCGAGTGATGGAAAGAGGATACATAGATATTTTAGGTTTGTGGGAAGTGAGACAGAAGGAAAGCTGGGATAACTGGAGTGATACTTACTGAGAAATATATGGCCAAGGGGACGAGAGCCAACAAGGGGTTGCCATAATAATGAATAAAGATGTAGGAAGAAGCATAGTCAACATTGAACAAACAACAGATAGAATATTCCCAGTAGAGATGAAAGCAGAACTGATGAACTTGGTCATTGTTCAGGAATATATACCACCGACCAATCATAAGGAGGAAGAAGACAATAGCATATATGATCAGTTGGAGGACATAATCGCATATGTTCCAGCATAGAAATATTTGAGTGTGATGGATGATTGGAATTCGACAATAGGCAAAATATATAAATACATGGAAAATATATAGGAAAAATATATATATATACACATGGAAAATGCCAGCTCACTTAGAAAGGTATCAGTTTGATTATGCTATGGTTAGACACAGATACAGAAAAAGTGCGATCAATTTGCACAGCTTCCCGGGAGCAGATGCGGCCTATGACCAAAGTTAAGTTGCTATGAAATGTTTCAATTTCAAAAGATAAAGCAGGGGTGGAGAGTTAGGAAGTGGAATGTAGAAGCATTAAATGGATTGACAAAGAAGGACTACCAGCAGGCTGCAGAGAAAATAATGGAGAATGGTAAAGAGCTGAGTATTATCGAAGAAACATGGGAATTTATCAAGAAAGGGTTATAGATAGGTCGGGTAAGGTAATAGTTGACACAGAAAAGATCCAAGAGATATGGAAAGAATACATAGAAGCACTGTATTAAAAAAGAAATTAGGCCAACAAGGTTAGACATTGAAAATGACCATGATGTAAATGAAGATAGCTTAGGTCCAGCCATAATCAATGATAAGTTAGAAAAGGCATTAAGGGAGATGAAACCAAATAAGGCCAAGGGGGTAGACAACATTCCTGCAGAACGACTGAAACGCTTAGAAAAACATGGAAGGGAAAAGCTTATATGAACTGCTTTGTAGTACCTATGAGGAAGGAATCTGGCCAGAGGATGTTTTGAGATGAGCATTAGTTCCTATTCTTAAAAAGGTAAAGGCTACATCATGTGATGACTACCGAACAATAAGTTTGATATCCCACGTAGCTAAAGTTGTTATCAGGATCATCAACTAAAGTATAGAGAGTAGGGCATGATAAACTAGGGGATGATCAGTTTGTGTTTAGGAAGGGGAGAGGTACGCGTTATGTCATTGCAGTAATGAGATTATTAATCGAGAGGAATATAGAATACAACCAAGAGGTATTTGCTTGTTTCGTAGAGTTTGAAAAGGCATTTAACAGAGTGAATTGGGAAAACCTATCGAGTATATAGCAGAAAATGGAAATGTATATTGGAGGGACAGTAGGCTAATCCGCACCCTGTACATTTCTCTAACTGCTCAGGCTCGAGTGGGGAATGGAGAGTCCGGATGGGCAGTGTTAGGGAAAGGCATAGGCAGGATTGCCCATTATCACCATTGCAGCTCAACCTATATTTAGAGGAAATGATTAAAGAGGCGTGGGAAGAACTGGAAGTAGGAATGAAAGTGGTTGGGGAAATCATAAAATCAGTTAGGTTTGGTGATGACCAAGATTTAGTTCATCAGTCAGCCAAGGGCTTGCAAGCATTCCTTAGTGAAATTCAGTGCGACAGGTATGGGATGAAAATCAATATTAATAAAACAAAGGTTATTCGATTTTCTAGAAAGAAGATGGCTAAGTTAAACATTAAAATACAGGGGCAAAAAGTAGACCTGGTAGAACAGTTTACGTATCTCGGATGTGTTTTGGACCAACACGGTCAAAGTAGTAGGGCCTGAAGAGAAGAATTGCACGAGGCAAAGAGGCTTTCACAAGGAGGGAGTTGATGACAGGGACTTTGAGTAAGGATATGAAATTACGAGGATTGAAAACCCTCGTAAAAACTTTAATATGAAGCGTAGCTATGTGTGGCGCGGAAACGTGGTCATTGAAGCAGGAGGATAGACGTAGACTGGAGGCTTTTGAAATGTGGGTGTGGAGAAGAATGGTGATGGTGAAATGGACAGAAAAGAAAACATATGAGGAAGTACTTGGTATGGTGGGCGAAGAGAGGGGTTTGTTGGGTGAAATCCTATGGAGGCAGGAAAAGTGGATGAAGGAGATATTGACCGGCAGTGGGATGTTGAAGACTGTAATAGAGGGGAGAATGTCAGGCAAATGAGGAAAGGGAAGGAATACGATTGGGATGTTGAACAGGAAGAAGGGAGGAAGAAAGTTCTCAGAGATGAAGAGGGACCTGGTGTAGAGGGTGTTGTTGGATTTTGTGTTTTGTTAGGAGAGGCTATTGAATTATTTGGTAGTTTGCCCATCCAATAATAATAATAATTATATACGAGGGTCATCCGGAAAGTAGTACCCGTTCGTGCTGCATGAAGTGCTGACGACGCGAGTAGCCGCTGGACGAGGTCAGATAGCTTCAGTGGCTTGTCTGCCTTCTCTGAGCCAAGTTGCGTGACGCTAGCATTGCCTGTGTTGTTTCTGTGATTGTTTACAATGTTTAAAAAAATTGAGAACGCCGCCAGTTGTGAAGTGAGGGCAGTGATTAAATTCCTCAATGCAAGAAACGTTCGCCCATGTGATATTCATCGCCAATTAAAGGAGGTGTATGGAGACAATGTAATGGACGAGTCGTCTGTTCGGCGGTGGTGTCGCAACTTCAACATGGGGAGGGGGAACACACACGACGATGAGCGTTCGGAGAGACCGTCTGTCATTACAGACCAACTGGTGAGCTCAGTTGACGAATTCGTGAGGAACGATCGGCGCGTCACAATTGATGACATCTGTGAGCATTTTCCCAATGTTTCTCGAACAATTGTTCATGAAATTGTTAAACACCATCTGCATTATGCAAAAATTTGTGCAAGATGGGTCCCTCGCGTATCTCAATGAGCTGGCGGCGAAGGACTATGCAGCAGGAATACAGAAACTTGTCACACGTTATGACAAATGCCTTAATTTGCTTGGAGATTATGTTGAGAAGTAGTTTAAAGTATCCTCTTTCAAATAAAATTTTTTATGTTTGTTAATATTTACTTTTGTGTCTTTATTTCACGAACGGGTACTACTTTCCGGATGACCCTCGTATATACAATAAAGCAAGAAATGAGGAGTCAACTAAAAAGCCTAAAGCAAGCCGAGGACTTCCAAGGGTGCTTTAAACAGTGGAAAAGAAGATGGAATAAGTGCAAAGCAAACAAATGAAGAATTCTTTGAAGGGGACAAAATGAAAATATTAGCAGAAAATTTGAAAGAGAACCTGAAAACATTTTGGTCGTACCTCATAGAAGTTCAGAGAAATTATTGAACAGTTAGTTAAATCACAAATGGTAAAGGCAAAAGAGTAAAGAGCAGTGCCAACTTATTCAATTCCTTTTCTCAAAACATCGTCTTCCAAGTCTTACTGAATGTCTCCCATAGCTTTGAAGTTCATTCTCTCTGACTGACGCCCGAAATGGAAACCTCATACATTGGAATAGAGCATTAGCTGAAAAATATTAAGCCCGGTAAATCCTTTGGGTCCAATCAAATACCTGCTCATATATAGGGAAGTAGCAATAGAAATTGCACCATATCAAGGAATCTAATTTAAGAAATTGCTAGTAGATCACAAGCTTCCCATTGATAGGAAAATGGCTAATGTAACACCAATATTTAATAAAGGAGACAGGGAGGAACCAAGCAATTACACACCTATTTCCCTGACATTCACATCATGAAAGATTATGGAACATATAGTTGCTATTTCCATAGTGGGACGAATTGATAGTCGCAAGTTGTTGAATTACCAGCACAGTTTCCAAGAGGGTAAATCCTACAAAACAAAACTTCCACTTTTTGTTCACAATATGCTTATTTTAGGATAGAGCCATGTTCCAGCGGGCATGGTTTTTCAGATTTTAAGAAAGCTTTCGACAAAGTATCTCACAGAAAACTACCAATCTCTTTTAATCATATATGCACAAAAAAAGTCTTTGAAATCAAGACTGAAATTCATCAGCATCTGTTTTACAATGTAAAATTGTTTTACTTAGGCACATAGTTACACAAATAGTGAAAAAACTGAAAATATGTAAACGTACATATACTGAGTATATGTAAATATCGGCTACCACATATGCTGCAATGACATGAAATAGGTACTGGAATGAGAGTAAAGAATGAATGTATACATGGCATTTAAATATAATTATGGAACTCCTACTGTGAACAATGAGAGTGCCATATTACAATGAATTCTTATGGATGGCAAAGAGGGAACATCCAAGATACACTGAAAATGAGGCATTGATTACGTCCCAACTAATGGCCATTATGCACCAGAACACCACAGTGGACACTCATGCCGTGCTTAATCAAAAATATATAAAATCAGATCACCAAGATTAGACTACCTAAATACTTCCCACAGACACAAACTGTGATGCGATGGCAAACAGGTACTTACTTTTGTGTTGAAATGCATTTTCTCCTATTTGCCACAGCAGTGATCATGGGGCAACCAAAATGACAGAAGGATGGCTCCTCAATGCTTCCAAATGTGACTCACTGCCATATGCAGACTTATCTGGCATGAGCATGTTCAGCCACTGAGTGGCAATCAGCCAAGTCTAAGAGAGGGACTATTAATGCTTGGTTGTGAAGAAGCAAGGCCAAGGCATGCACAGACTCATGCCCTTCATAGAAGATGGTGGATGCAGGGATGGGCTTTCGTGTCTACCTTCACTCAAATAATGTCACAGCAACACCAACTCATCCTGAAATATATATTTGGCATTAGAGAAAAAAAGCTTACAAAGCTATCAAGGGCTACTTAAGGGCATTTGGATCAAGGGAACTCGTTCCACGGCCCACCCTTTCATCATATATGAAAAATGTATCTCCCCATGAATGTATTTCCTGATGCACACATTCTCACCCCCTACACATGACACCACGACACACCACAAACCACATGTCCCGGAATCAATAAAGAAAACTATTATTATTTCCTCTACAAAATTGCATAAGCATGCTCTAAATTTTTAAATTAATACAAACCTGCCATATTGCCATATCTCCAATCGCCTTATGTATCCTCTTGAAGTTTTGGTGACAAGTGCCATAGTGTGATGGTGCCTAGTGCAGGGTGGCCAAAGGTATACAAGTTTGGAGAGCCGACGTGCTGGAGGTGTAACCCTTAACCCTTAACTGGTCCCACAAACGACAGTGCTATATAACTGGAGAAGACATAGAAAGCTCACCATTTTCCTTTGTATGGGTGTGGAATCTTAAGTATGGATTCTCATATGTCACGTTGGGGTATATCACCTATGTGACAAGTGAGAAGGAAGGAGACACAACGAAGGTCTCTCTCCCTGCCTCTTTCAACAGTTTTTGTCTGCTGCTTCTCTGAGAGAACTAATGTCTGCCTAGAACATAGTATGCTGATTAATGGAACTCCCAAGTAATTTGCAAAGCAAAAGACCCCAAGGGATGCAAGAAAACCCCAAGGAATTAATAGGCATCTGCCATCCTGAATTTCTCCCTGCACTGACTCCTTATCAAAGCTTTGAATCAGCACCAGTCAATCCTCTCATCTCAGCTACCGTGAATAGATCTCAATTGGTTTGGAAAGTATGGATCATTGTATCAATAAGCATCACAAATACTATTAGTTCGAATCACTTACTTGAATTCTCTACTTGAATGAAACGTGACCTTCGATATGTTCATCTTTAATCGACGACTCGTCAAACGGTCAAACGGAAAAGGTTGACGATCTTCAAGCGATCCTTTATGTCAGCTGATTCTGGCCGCGCCAAACGGTCAAACGGAAAACAGTCGACGGTCCACAAGCGATCCTTAATGTCAGCTGATTCTGGCCGCGACCGTTTGACGAGTCGTCGATTGAAAATCAAGATATCGAATGTCACGTTTCGTGCTAGTAGAGAATTCAAGTAAGTGATTCGAACTAATAGTATTTGTGATGCTTATTGATCAACTTCCGTCGATTATAAGTGTGATTACTAATGTGGCGTATTCGTTTTCAGACCATGTAATTACGAGGATCAGCCAGTTGCTCAATGAAGTTGATTTCGGCAAATTAAATGGATGCTCTGGGGAGTTTATTATTTCAATCAATGCTTTTTTTAATTATTCTGTGCGTTGATGGATAAGTGAATTGTATGAAATCATTTTATGAAAGACGCGTGCCCCGTATGGGAAAAACATCGAGTGAAGGCTCTTTTGGAAAGTACCCATGATCTCATCAGGTAATCGTTTTATGGTAGGAGTGATTTACACTAGGCATTAATTTGTTATTGGGAGGATATACTGAATCACTGATTGTTGTCATTGAGCGTTTTCCGTTTCCAGTGAAAGTAGTTGAAAATCGTTTTGTTTGCAGGGTGTTGGCGCTGTTTTGAGTCAATCAGAATTATGGGTGTAGTGTCTTTTTTTAATTTATCATTAAACCGGTTGTCATCGATGACTTCGTTTTTCTAACCAAACCACACACAAGTTTTATTCATGTGAGGAAAATATAAATGCACTTGTGGGCTTTCTCAAAGAATGAAAATTGCACTTAGTAAGGGTAAGTGTGGGGCACAACCTATTTTTACCTGGCATGCAACTCAAGTGGATGAAAATGAAAAGAATTTTTACTGAGATACTTATCTGAGTATTTTCTCGGTTAATTTGATCACCTGCCTGCCCATTAGCTTAATTAAGCAGCAGGTAGCATATAAGAAACATAATTATTACACCCACCTTATGGTGAGAGAAATTATGGAGTCAGTTAATACTTACAATAGGTGCAAGTTAAATGTCATTCAATATAAGAAATTAATTTAATTGTAGTAAATAACAAAATTTCAGAAGACTCATTGAAAGTATATCACAAGACTGAAAGAAATATTCTTTAATATTGTAATGCAAAAATTTGTTTGTAAATATCATTTGCCTTTGCCGGGATTCAAATCCGGATCCCTTGACTTCCAGCCAAGTGTTTTAGCCAGTGAAGCTATCAAGGTGTCCCCTTACCCTCTGAAATTTTAGTGGCTTTAAGTCGGACTGCTAGATAGGTTAGCTCCTTGAAACCCTCTAACTCATAATTCCCAATTATTATGTTTTGCAGGTCCCGCTTGTTCTGAGAAGCTGTAATTTTCAAGTATTTGGTCTTCTCCTCACTAACCTTCAGCCGTACTTCTTCACCAGTGTTTTCTGAAATTTTAAACATTACTTTCAGGCCATTCACATTTCGTGTAATTAGTGCTATATCGTCTGCATATGCGAATCCTTGCTGGGATTTATGCACAATGGTCCCTCTTGAATTCAATTCTTTCAATGCATTATGTAGGGCCAGGCTCAATGACATGGCTGAGAGAGCATCTCCTTGTCTTACCCCTGAGGTCGTATTAAATGCTCAACTTGCTCTTCCCCCAATAAAGGTTTTACATTGTGATTCTGCAATGTCAATTGAACCAGTCTAATCAGGAATATCATATGCAATGTCAATGGAACCAGTCTCTGGAATATCATAGCCTCTCAACACAGGTAACATCTCTTTCTCTTCACGCTGTCGAAAGCTTATTGAGATGAAATGAAATAATTGACTTTGTAATTCCACACACTTTATTTTAAAAACACAACCCAGGTTTCAACGTTGAATGTCATCATCAGGTGGTCCTCATAGAAGCAAACTTGGTAGATATACCATCTGATCAAGGGAAGGGAGGGTTGGTCAGAGAGGGATGGTGGACGGGTAAAAAGGTTACAATGTAGCTTGGAAGAAAAGAGAAATTAATCTTTCGGTGTCAATCGTTGACTTGGAAGGGTGGTAGGTAGGTCTTGGAGTGGGGAGGGAGTGGGAGGGATACAAAGTTCCATTGAAAGGTTCATCTTTGCAACGGACACATTTCAAACTTTCCAACTGCTCCGAAGCATCATGCCTTAGACCTTTATTTTCAAAATAAATAATGTTAGTCGCAAAGTCACTTTTATGGTCACTTTTGATGAGGTGCTTTGCAAAGAGGGATGTTATGTTCTTACTTTTTAAACATGTTATGTGTTCTTGAATTCTCTCTTTAAATTTCAGTCCTGTTTGCCCAATATACTTTGTGTTACACTCTGAGCACTTTAACTCAGACACTTCACTCCTCTCGTTTTTGAGACCTTGTCTTTAGTTTGAGAGATGAGGTTCTTAAGGCATGAACCACTGTAAAAAACACATTTAATTTTTTCCCTAGGAAAACTTTTAATAATGGGATCTTTTAAATGTTCGGGGTTGTAAATGTGGCATAGGACTGTTTTTGTAAGTTCATTCCGGTAAAGTTTATTTATTAGATCTTCTGAATAGCCATTGTTTACTGCTAATGTTTTAATTACATTAAGTTCCTGATTTATATTTAATGTTGACATAGGGATTGCGGTTAAACCGTGGATCATTGCATGAAATGCTGAAAGCTTTTGGGCAAAGCAATGCCTTGAAGAGGAATGAATAGATTGGTCCGTATACATTTCGGTCTTAAAAATAGAATACTGTAACCCGTCTTTGTCTTTACAAATGGATGAGTCGAGGAAATTCAGGGAACCTTTTTCCTCTTTTTCACACGTAAATTGTACATTATAATTGACAGAATTTAAATGGGCTAGAAACTGATCTAGTTGCCTTGTGGAACCTGTCCACACACAGAAGACATATCTAAACCAACCAAATACATTATTAATGAGAGGGTGAGCTGAGGAGAACAAAATTTTTTCAAAATTGTCCCTATAAATGTCGGCCAGGAGTGGGGACAAGGGCGAGCCCATGGCTAAACCATTGGGTTGTTGGAAATATGAACCATTAAAAATAAAATAATTTTGGGAAAAACACGTCTTTAGTAATACACAGAGTTCACTTATAACCGGCCATGGGTTGGATTTTAGAAGGATGATGTCTTTGGCGAGGTTCACAGCTTCCATGGGTTGGTTCACATTGGTGAAAAGGTTGCGTACATCGAAGGAAACAACCATGCACTTTTTCGGGATGACCTCTTTCATTAGTTTTTTGACACGGTCCAATTAATTCACTAAACCATATTCTGTGGAAAATTTGGACTGGATTTATATCTTTCTTAATTTCTTTTTGCATCACTGGATTTAATCCCTTTCTTAATATCTTGTTGAAACTTGGGGGTTGGGTCTGAACGAAGTACTTCAGTATTATTGTCCCTGATAAAGTCTTTGCATTTTGTGTTGTAGGTGTTTTGTTCTAATACAACCGCTGCGCTGACTTAATCTGCTTTTTGGAAGATCAAATTTTTATCTGTCCCTGAATGTATGATGGACTTCAAGGCCTGGTACTAGGTAGAATGCTTTTTCTTTTTTACTTCTAGTTGTGAGATTTTAAGGAGCTTCTGGGAAACAACTTGCTTAACCGCAATGTTTTCTTTCTGAAGGGCAACTTCAAGGTTAACCATCAGGTTTTTAATGCCTTTAACAGAAATAGGAATTTAAGGTACATACTTTAGGCCCTTTTCTAGCAAAGAAATCTGACTATTAGAAAAGGAATGTTCGGAAAGATTAACAATTTGAGGCCCAAACTTATGGTCACACTGAGAACTTGTTGATTTTGAACTGGACTCCTTATTTTTCCGTAGTAAGTCAAGCCTACGGTTGATTTTTGCTCTTTTATGAGTTACCCCTGAGACAAGAGATTTTCTGTCGAAAGCTTTTTTGAAGCCAATGAAGAGTGTATTCAAGTCCATGTTATATTCATAGCATTTCTCCATTGTTTGCCTTACGGATAATATCTGGTCAATGGTACTTCTACCAGCTCTAAAGCCACACTGATATTCTACCAGTATGTCTTGAGCATAGGCACTTATGGATGTTAGAAGAAGACTGGTGAAAATTTTATATGGTATATTCAGTAATTATAAATAAATGAAAGGACTAACTTTGTAGTTCCGCACGAACGATTTATTCACACAACCCGGGTTTCGAAGTAAAACTTCATCATCAGGTGAGCTCTCTACATTTGAAGCCCTTCTTATATATACAGCCAGGGCGGGAGTGGGGTTGAGATAATCAGGAAGGTTTGGGAGGGGTAAAGTGAGGGTGGGTTTGCGTGCCTGAGGGGAGGGCAGTTTGGTGTCACCTCCGCAAGGTTGAAGGAATGTGGAGCGGGAGGGAGAAGTCTACATTGTAGAGCTCTCGTGAGTCAAGGGATTAGGGAGGGTTAGATGAAGGGGAGGGGGGACGTGTGTCATCGGCAACCGTGAGGATTGGGACTTTAAGGAGGGGAGAGTGGGAGGCATACAGAAATTCATTAACAATATTTTCATTTAAACAAACACTATTTAAAATTTCTAACTGTTCCAAGGCGTCTAATCTATAGCCTTTGCTTTCAACATGTGAAATTTCGAAATCAAAATCACTTTTATGGTTATTATCAATCAAATGCTTTGTGAATTGAGAGTTCATCCTTTTATTTCTTGCACATGCACTCGTTCTTGGAATTTCCTCACTGTCTGTCCGATGTATATTGCTCCGCAATCGCACTTTAGCTTATATACGTTAAAGTTACGCCAGAAACCATCAATTACATTCAGTAATGTAATGCACCTATGGTTTTTGCAATCATATTTGTCACCTTTTTTTATGCGTTGGACAAATCAATCTTCTTGCAGTCTTCTGGGAACTCATCCAACTTACAAATACTACAAATTAGCTAATGTAATGCTCTATTTAAATCTTGACCTCCATTTTTAATTAATTTGGCTGTTATTCCATCTTCTCCAGGTGCTGTGTCATTCCTTTGTTTTCCAATACTTTCAATTACTTCTTCTATTGTTGGAGTGAGCACCTCCGGATCTTCTATGTGACTTTGTTCTTACTCTTCTACCCCTGGAGTTAATTCCTTAATATGCAGGCCATTAAAATATTCAGCCCATTTTTCTATCATCTCATTTGCCTCCCCAATGGCTTGACCATTTTTATTCCTACAGGAGTGCACTATGGTTGTTAGCTTTTAGTCATGAATTTCACTGGTTGGTTGAACTTTTTGCTTTCTTTAACGTTAATGAGCTCTTCTACAGCCTTTACCTGATTTTTTGAGCACTCTTTTTTTGTTTCTTTTTAGTAATTTATCAGCTTCTTTCCTTCTCTGCCTATACTTCTCTCTTGTAAATCTACATCTCCTTTTGTAACATATTTCATCTATCCTTGTTATTTTCCTGTATAGCAAGTTTGCATCAAACCAATCTGCATGCCTTTTTACTTTCGTGTTCCCTATTATGTCCTTTGCAGTTGACAAAACAGATTGTTTAATTCTTGCCATTGATATTCCACAGACTATTGCTCTGTCTGTTCTTCCTCATTCCTTGTTAACTTTATCTACCTATTTCTTTTGTACCTCAAAGCTTGCCCAGGTTCTGTTAAAATTTTATTATTCCATTTAACCCCTCCTGGCCTATTGAGCTTACTCAAGTGTGCCAGTTGTTCACTAAAATTTACTCTCACTAGATAGTGATCATCAGAATCACAAATCGGTCCTCGTGCAGACCTTATGTCTTATATAGAAGAGGAATGTCTCCTGGATACCAGCACATGATTATTTGATTCACAATTCCTGTCCCAGATATTTTCCTGGTACCTTAGTGAATATTTTCATGTTCAAAGCATGTGTTCTTTATGAGCATGTTGAGTGACAGAGCAAGCTGGCAGAAAGGCCTCCCATTTTCACTTGTCAGATCATGCAATGAGTACTTTCCTGCTGCAGAATGCAAGGAGTCTTCCTTAACAGTTTTGCATTAAAATGGCCAAGAATGATAATTGTTTGATATTTTGGCATTTTTTTGGCATTCTCGTTCCAGTTTATCATAAAATTCTTGCTTTTCTTCTTTTGTTTTTCCTTCGGTAGGGGAAAAGGCTGATATGAGACTGATGTTACGGAATGTTCCTTTTGAGGTTATTTTGCATAGTCTGTCCCCTAATGGCTCAAAATTCATCAAACTGTTTCTTATCCTTGCATTAATCATGAAAGCAGTTCCATATAAGCCAATTGAATGGCTGGGTCCACTGAATACTACTGTAAAATTCTTCTCATCAATTCTACCATTTCCTACCCATCTCATTTCCTGTAGGGCTGTAATATCCAAACCATATTTCAGAATTTCATTGGCAACTTCAATCATTCTTCCCGGTTTCAACAATGTTCTAACATTCCATGTTGCTAATTTCCATGAATTCGTTGTCCTTGTCTGTTTCCCAGGTTGATACCTTGAAAATCCATGCTTATCTATCCGAGGCATGTTTAGAGGTTTGATAGCGAGTGAATTTTTGAAGGGTAGGGTTGCTAGCCCTATGCCTAACCCCTGACTTGGAGGGCCCGGTGTTATATTCAGGGTTTCTTTCTTTCTTTTGAGAGCCTTGTTTCTTTACGCATTAAGAGCCCACTCTACACGCTATCATGTGAGGCACACTTAGTCTGGCAGTTCAGTCAAGACCTATCTGGCAAGGGAGGCCCTACCAGTAGCTATGCTACCGCCGGCATAGCTGTTAACATTCGTACCGCACTCAATCCTCCCCTGCTTGCACTGAAGGTGCCTCCGAGGGAGGACCCCAACCTGCTCCACTCTCTTCTCCAGCTATTTTCTTCCTGGTTTTTTAAATTAAACTTTTATTAAAGACATTGCAATGCTCTCTTACTGTTCCTTTCATCAATGCTTAGAATTTTTATGGTTGATGTTGGGTAATGTTTTATGCTATATCCACCATTTTAATGGTAATGTTAGAATTTTTGCATTTTGTAAAATCCATTTGAATGTGTTACTCTCTCCTTGAGGTAGCATACAATGGAGAATTAATTTTTTCCAATTGCATTATGTAAGCTCGATATTTTCTGTCTCCTCTTTACAGGTACAGAGTACTTGACTACCTGTGCGGAATTGATAAGGTGGGGCTTATTGCTGGCTCGGATGTCAGGTTTTGTTTGGCTTGGAAGGATAAGAAAATTGTCATTCTACCGTTGTACAGTCTATGACCATCCATAATTTAACTCAAACTGTAGATTATCATTAATAATAATAATAAATGAGTACATCCAAGGGAAAAATAATCACAGCACTCTTTGAACTGTAACTAATATTTTATATCTACTAGTGAATGAAAATTATCCCATGCCAATCCCAAATAACCGATGTCACGACCTTGCCTGCAGATGAAACTGTCTTTGCTGTTCTTGGTGCTGGTTCTCCCTTTTGAATCCATTGTTTGGATTACTCTTTTTTGTCGGGTGTGACGTAATGGACCCTTGTTTCATCCATGGTTATGAAACGGCACAAAAATTCTGCTTTGTTGTTGTGATACGTTTCTAAACTCTTAATTAAAGCATCTTCAAGACACTGGTTTCGCTCAAATATGAGTAAACGCGGCACCCTCTTGCACACAGGTTTTTCATGTCCAAATTTTTGTCTAATATGCAATGTACCACATTTTTTGAAATGCCCACTATGTCTGCTAGCTCGTGCACTTTCAGAAGACTATCATCAAGTATCATTTTGTGGATTTTCTTCTTCGATTCTGGTGTCGTCACCTCATTTGGTCAACCAATGGGATGCTCGTCTTGACAGCTTGTACAGCCTTGTTTAAACTCTGCTTTGCAATATTTCACTGCTTTAAACAAAGGAGCAGACTCACCCAGAGGAGAATCCAGTTTAGCTTTTATATTGGCTGGGCTGAGGCCTTTCAAATAAAATTATTGTATCACATAGCAATGACCAATTTCCATCATTTTCACAAATTCAGTGAAAACGTTCACTATTGATGGCTGCCAAACAAATACTAAACAAGGTGGTAAAGAGCAATGTGGGAGGAGCAAATTCAGGTCATCGTGGACAGAGGCCAACACTGCAACAGCAATGATAATGCGTTGGGGTTTTTGGTCGAAATTGAGCAATTTTGGTATTCGTTGACGATTGACCGATGCTCTTGATTCGACGATTGGCCGATGCTCTTTTCTTCACTTATTCAAGTTTTCATCTGTTGTTGAAGTGCTCAGGCGTCCAGCATGCTCTTCATCGTTCACATCTTCTCGGCCCTCTGAGAACATTTGGAACCACTGATAAACGTTAATTCGGTCCAAGGTAGCTTCTCCATATGCCAGAGTCAACATTTGGAATGTGTCCACGCACTGAAATTTGTTTTACGCACAACATTTGATACAGATTCTTTGATCCAGTTCTTTGAACAGGCTAAAATGGAAGGCAAGCCAAAACACGTCCAAGCAAAACAGCTGTCAACAATGAACTGAACATTCAAAATTGGCAAAAAGTTCGACCTAAGTGAGAGACATAAGTACCAACATAATAGAAAATCAAATAAATGTAGCCTGGGAAAATTCAAAATTCACGATACTTTGTGAACAGACCTCATGTGTACTGGTCAAATGTGCCTCATTTCTTTGTCTGTAGCCTCTGCCTTCCATCATGCCTTTTAAGTAGCCTCTACCTTCCCTTCCTTCCTCTGACCTGCTTGTAAACTATTTATTTCATCTATATATATTTCTTTTATTATGGCCTTCAACATCCACCACAGCTTCAACCATATCTCTCTTATATGGTCCATTATGAAAGTAATGTGCATGATTTCATTGTGATGCGACTATTGAGGGCAGTATGAAAACCGTTGGGGCAATATGGTGGGGGGTCTGCCCTTCCACAGCAGCCGGTCACCAGTTTTCTCCGGGTAGTCTGAGTGGAAAGACGTGCCTCGGCTGGATGTGTGTTTTTTGACTTTGTAACATATTGGAGTGATGAAGTGTTCCGTTGCATCGTAGATTGGCATTTTCCCTATCACCTTAGCATTAATTTTCGAATAGCACGGGTGGTCAGTTGGATAGTTTGAAGTATCGTATAATGAATTGTTAATTTTTATGCCCTCATAGAAATCTTCACGCATTTCGAGTATGAAGCTGTCAGTATCCATGTAAAGTATTGATGCACCCTTATTCTTAATATGTCCATAGAAGAAGTCATACATTAAAATTTTTGATATGTCCAAAACTGCTTGACCAATGTACAAAGGCTTGTTCATTTCGATGGAACTACGTCTTCTGTGAACAGCAACGAGATTCTCTGCGAAAATAGTGCGATCGAGAAACAAGGAGCTAGCGATTTATTTTTTTTTTATTTATCCAATCTTTTTTCATTATTGACGAGTTCGATATTGATTCGATTACGTACATTCTCCATGGTCTTGGCAAATACTGCATTGTTCATTAGCTTGTACATTTCTTTATCAAAATCAAACTTTATCAATTTACATTTTTCCGAATTGTGTTCAACGTATGACTACATCCATGGAGATTGATCAAACTCGATTACTATATGGATCTTTTTCAATTTGAGACCTGCTGTCAAAGCCTGTTTCAGTGTTCAGTAATGGATGACGTAACGCTCCTTATCGTCCAGAGTAGTCAATAATTTAGAACGTTTCCCCCCTGGAAGAACCTTTGTTTCGCTGCAGAAAGGGAAGTCTGAGTGTAAGTCGTGCAGCTGCATCTGGTATTCTAAATCTACTTCCAATATGTAACCCTTAGGAGAATCGTCAGGGATAGACATCACATCAACATGTTCTTTCCATTTGAATCCTCCCGTTGGGAGACATTGTGACAACAAAAACCCGTACCTACATATTATTCTGATCTACGTAGGCTAAATATACAGACTCCTTTTTCGAGTCATAACCTTCCATGTACTTGTTGTTTGCTTCCGCATATCGCTTCACACACTGCCTGATTCCCCCGCGAATACCCTTTTCAAACATGAGGATCATGTCATAGTCGGTCAACAGCTCGAGCGTTATCGCTGTATGCTTAAGCATTGCGACGGAAGAAAGTCATGGTATTGTGAAGTACCAAGCAGGGTCTAACCCATAAGTAGCCATGCACGAACTCCGAACATTTTCAAAAATATCAGCCAAAAGAAGAACGTCTGTTTTCAAATAAATATCCGAATATTCACCCAAAATTTTGACAATCAAATTCACCCCACACCTTTTTAGCAAATTCATAGTTCTCACTCGTAATGGTGTCATCATTCAGAGTGCTAAAGAATTGTTCAATGGGGGAAAGACTAGCATCATTTAATTTTTCCCAAGAATTTACGTATTCATATGGGAAAACACCCTTGCGCGTGATGAGATCAAGTTTATCTCTAAAAATGGAGGACGTTTGTTTGAATGCATCCTTGGGGAGAGTATCTACCAATTTTGAAAGAGAGGTTGACAAAAATCTAAAGCTGTCGACGAAGCGGTAGGAAAAGTAGGAATCTACGTGCTTTGAGAAAGAAATATACTTTTCCTTGTTGTTCGGGATGCAAGTTATCTTCATGTTATCAGATCCTAAGTGTGGTACAATAAGGTGGGCGTCGTAGTTTGATAAATTGTGGATGAAGACTGGAAGAAAGTTGGGAACTTTGTAATTTACATTGCATGTCGTGTGGGCTGCACCTCTGAAGTTACCCGAAAGGTGATCGTGATCCCTTACTCGATCTTCGCCCAACTCAAAGCCGCAGATGTGACAAAGAGAGGCTTGATTAAATGCGAGATTTTCCTCATCAGTCAATGTATGCATCGGTACAGCATTTTTAAACACGTTTTTAACATAGAGTGACATTTCTTTGAGTTTTTTGAGGGAGATTTGCACTGCATTTCTACCCTTGTATGGAATAGGCTCGGAAACCTTACCTGTGTCTGTCACCAAGAGAAGACAGAAATACATCACTTCCTGCTGTTGACGTGTTCGAGTATACGAATGCTCGTTCTGAGGAGAGCAACCTGTGATTTTGGGTAGGATGCACTCAAAGTCTGCATATGCGACACATGGAAGTCGAGCTGTGCGTGAAACGTTTTTGAATTTCAAAAATGCGTCATTACCTTTGGGAAGAATTATTTTGCTTGGTGAATTTCTAGCACAGTCCTCCTTATGTTCAGCAAGAGCTTCCACTGTGTAGCAGTGATTTAAACAACGTTTGCAAAAATATAATTTTGATTTATGCCTAGTCATCTGACTTCCCAACAATCTATTTAAGTTTTTGATGTAGCAGTAATGTGACTTATTTCCCTCCATTAGATAAAGAAGATCACGGTGATCCTCGAGCTCCTCATTGACAATTTTAATGGGGTAAACGTTATTCTTTTCATCCAAGCCGAAAACATCGATTGAAATATTATTTTTTCGTTCAAATGTTGAAATTTGGGAAATTTGTTTAATGCATATATTGCCTTTAAATGATGGAGTTTTTCGATATAAGCTTATACCATCACCCCTGTAGGTTAGTGGGTCCATGATTCGACTCCCTTTGAAATATATAATTCTTTAACTCATTTTTTACTCCAAAATGAATCAATTTTTCCATTTAATCTCATTTGTTACTTTTTCTAAGAGTTTTCAATAAAATTACATAAGGCTAAGGCATAATGTAAGGCAAAAGCAACAGTGATGGAAGATGAACAGAGGATATACTAAGCAGGACAGGAATGGAAATGTAGGCTTTCTTTCAAAAGAAACGTGTACTAAAACAAACAGAAATTGAATAAGAAAGGAATTCATTACAACATATAAATTTACCTCTCTTCAAATGTGAGACGTTTAAAGTATGAACACCAGGAAAAATAGTACTAGAGCTGATGGAAATTTGGTGCTAGAGGAGAATGCTAAAAATAAAATGACAGATACAGAAAAATGAAAGATGAGGTGCCCTAAAGAGAGAGGCCCTTAATAACCCAACTTCACAGGATATGTGACAGGATTGAGTTTCATCATTGTTAACGTAGACCATGACTGATGGAAATGTAGACAGGAAGAAATAAAGATGGCCAAGGATGAAGTACGGGGACCAGGTTAATGGATAATATTGGAGAGAGAATCTTCAAGGGAATGAAGAGGGGGGCAGGGAACAGGAGAGTTGCTGCAAACCAATCCTTGGGTTTTAAAATGATATAAATGGAGGTAATCTTGTCATGAATTGCTTCCAAGAATCACCAACACCAATTAAAGTGTATTTCCCCTGGGGGTGCATATAATTCTTAATATTTTCATTGGATGATCCAATGCATCATGGAAAATAACTATGCACATTTTGATACCTTGAACCATTTCATTTAAATTTGCCCAACACTCGATATCCTATACTAGAAATTCAGCTGATCAGACTGATTTTTAATGAAGTATATGGGTTCATTTGAACTCCATTTTCATTGATTCCTACCTTCAATCCTTCAGGAGGATTGATTGCCATTTTTCTTCCCCTTTTGCTTGAATCTTCAAGAGAACTTGCATTTCAGTTGGGGAAAATTAGTCATTCTCTCTTACGATTTCTTTATTTTTTTCCTTGAGGATCCTACACCATTGAAATTCTCCTCATCTCTTTCCATACCATTCCACCCCTTGTATTTCTGTGTCTATAATTCTTCTACTCTATGGGAACAGGAGCGACCTCGTCCTTAGGGGTGAGTGTCACTGGATCTGTTGGACAGATATGTACTAAATCCATCTCAAGGTAACAGTCAACATAGAATCCCAGGAATATTTAATTCTGCATCTTAATTATTATTCTCACAGCACCAATACCTTTTGGACCCAATAAGTCTCATATGAATCACATATTCACATAATGAAACTCGTGTTTACTACACTGTAATCCAGCCTTGTCGAAAGAAAACTGTTACTGAAGGATAAAAAAAAATTTCTTAATTTTCAAACAACCTTCTGTTTACTGTAGCCCAGTACACCCAAAATTTGAATCTAACATCCCTTTAGTACAGCAATCAATTCTTAAGGGGAAGCCTATTGTTTTACACTTATTTAGCGCACCCATATGCTTTGTTTTTTATTTAATTCAGTTGGTCAACTTACATAGGGATTTTCAGAACAAGGAAAACTGCAAAATACAATGCATAAGATATGTAATGGCAAATAAAAACAATGAAATCATTGCTGTTACCAAAAAAATGTCAGTATATCTTAATTCATTGGCAAATATTGGGTGATACAAACTCTGGTGATCAAATTTTCATATTTGGTCATCTAATTATTTATAACTCTGGGATTAAAATAGAATAAAGAATTTAAACAATAGTTTTTAAATAACCATGGAATTTTGCTGCCCTCTTTATAGTATTGACCTTTCATTTTACCAAGCACAGAAGTACCTTTATGCCTTCCTACAAATTTTATGCTTCTTCCTTGGAGAAAACCACAAAAATTAATTAAACTGAGGGAACAGCTTACCAGACACCAAGGCCAATGATGTGTGGAATGGATACATCAGGGTAGCGGACCAGTTTCTTTCCCTGTGCCCTTGTGGTTTTGCAAGAAGAGCTGGTACTCAAAATATCAAAAACTTCTTGGTTGAATCTAAGAGAAGCTTCAATGAATCACCCTCTCTTTCTCTCTCTGGTTAATAGCCAAGCCCTCAACTCACTGAACTATTACAAACTATTTTAATCCATAGTGATCAATAGTTATTTATTTGAAATGGCAAAATAATTGGGCCATAGGGTTGTTTTCTATGAATGGAAAATGTATGTGATTCATTCTTTTCCTTTGTCCACTCTGGATCCATAGAGGCTATAGATAGAGGTCTTCTGCCTGTATGCCTGTAATGCCATTCTACTCCACCCCAGCCTGGGTTACCATTGAAAGTAAATTTGGCCATGCACTCCACAATTCTTGCCTCCCATTGCCAACCAGCATAAAATTCAGCACATTTGAAGACTTCAACTTGAATATGGTAAGTTCTTCCTCCTTTAATTAACCAGAATTAAAATAATATAGCAATACAAAGGATTTCTGATGATCATAGCAATTGCACTATAACCAAACTTTACTTTTAAATGTAAAATAATATTTCAACGTGAGCCAATTTCATTTAGTACATAATCATATTGCAATTTCATAATCATCTTACCAGAATGCCAAAAAACTTAATCCTAAATTAGAATCACCAAAGAATTAAGAGAGATTGCAGCAGTAAACATTTAAAAAGAATTAAAGTTTTTTCTTAAGAAATCGTATTACCATTTTTAGGAATACCTTGACGAGTGATTAATTACTTATTATTTCTGTATCATGAAAATTAGTTTTGCTTTTTCCATATCAAATTGATATATTTTGTTTTATTAGTAGCTTTCCACCCTCTTAGGGCAGGTTTTATGGTGGACTTTGGCTCTATGCATTCCACATATTAGCTCTAACTAAGCATCAGAGGTAGGTTTTTAATGGGTTAAGTCTGAATACTGTGAATGTATTACTTATAAATGCCTGATTTGAATAAACCTGACACCCAACATTTCAATAAACTGATCTTCAACTCTGCATGCAGTCTATCTCCCTTCATTCCTTCCAGCATTCCTATTTTTTCCCTGCCCAAACACACGTGCCTAATGCCATCCCCTATATCAAAGACTTGCACATTCCATTGCCAATCAAAATATTCTGCATCCCTTTCCTGCCTTTGTTGAATTTCTTACAAAAATCCTCTCTTCTTCCCCATGTCATGCTGCACTTCTGTTTTGTTTGTTTTCATTTATGCCCACTTCTCTTTCTCCAACCTTCTCCACACCCATGGTTCATGTCTCTAACCGATGCCTGCCATCCTGCTCCAATGGCCATGTTTTCACACTGTTCAAATCCATACTCTCTATTGAAGGTTTCACTTATCTTTTCTTAACCACTTTACTCAATTGTCCATGTCATGAATTCTCCTTTTTTGTGACAGCTGATTGGCACATTACACAATTCTTCTTCTTATATCACTACTTCTTTAGCCATCTTATACCAATACACATCCAAGGTTTCCAAGATTCAAAAGACATTCACTTGCTCAAGTTTTTGCCTTTCTTTTTTAACAATTAATTTTGTTTTCCTCTTTCTTCAGAAACTCACAACCTCTGATCTGTTTGCAGTGCATCCCCTTCCATACCTACGAAACTGATTTTATGATGCCCTCTGCAATGATTGTAAGCCCTTGGCTAAATAAAGCATTGTCATCCACCATCCTGACTGAATTTATGGATTCCCCCTGACTTTCATTCTCCAGCTCTTCTCATGGCACTTCCACTCTTTTCTCCCCATATATCTGGAAAAGAATGGGTGATAAATGACACCCCTGCCTATTCCTAAAGCTGACCATCCTGTATTGCCATCCATTACACCTAGCTGAGTAGTTGGGAGCATGCACATAAGTCACCTATCACTCACCAATCTAATCCTACCATCTGTAATCTTTTTATTGAGATACCTAACTTACTCCAAAAAACTTTTTGAAATCCATAAAATACACGATTACATCCTGATTGCTCGTCTCTATTTGTGACCTCTTTACTTCTTTGGCATCAGATATACCTCTCTCTTTTCGGAATGCAAAATGACGATGCCCCAAGTACTCATTTACCCTCTTCTCCATTCTTTTACCAGTGATCTCAAATATCAGTTATCAAGTACTGTTACCTTTCTCTTTTTTTAAAATGGGAACTAACACTGAACCAATGAAATCTTCTTGCCAAATCCTTCCCTCACAAATACTACAAAATAGCCTACTAAATGGCAAAATAATGCCATAGGCAAAATTAAACAGGATAATACCAAAGTAAAATTTTCCAGCCCTTCTAATTGGAAATTTTGATATTTTGCAAATATTTTTTACTTGAGTGAACACTGTTTTTGCAATTACAATTTTACAATTACACTGCCTTATCTTTGCATTTGAGTTTATTCCAAGAAATTGTACCTTACTTTCTAAACTTTACATTTTTAATCTTTCCAGTCTACAAATCTCAATGATTTGAAATGATTGGGATCTAAGCCCAAACTCTGAATTGATGTTTTAAATTTACTATGTGGGAATTAACCCAATTATTAATTTTGGCCTTCCATTTGGTAATAATTTTTATTTCTTAGCCCTTACTCTGTCCTATTACATGCAATGATAGATAAATTTCAAACCTGCTTTAATTGAAAAACTGTAGTCTTTAGGTGGTGTTCCTGCTTCTCCAAGTTCATGCAGTTTCAAACTGCTATATGTAATTGGGTAAAGTTCTCCATTTGCTGTAGTGATGAAGCCATACTCTTTACTGTAAAAAGAGGACTATATTTGTAATTTACTTACATAATGCCTTTTGTAGGAATAAGATTAAAACTTGATCATCAGAGGCTATTATAAACAGGAGATAATGAATAAATTATTACCTGTACTGAAAGTTACACTTCAAGTACCTACCTGATGGTGATACAAAGGTGAAACAGTGGAATGAAAATATTTGTAATGGATTTTTTGCTCATGTGAAAAATAAAGTTATGGTTAACTTTCCAAATTAAATTATCATTTAGTTTCTCACATACCTTGAAAATGTAACAGGTGTACTTATCATTCCAACCGAGATGCTTGTACCATCTTGGAAGTGCATAAAATGGGTAACATAGCGATGCATGTGCTTCCACTTCAAAATACCTGAAACATAATCCACAATTAATAGGTGCATGGTAAGTACCTGTACAGCATGAATTGCATCACAGATGCAGTGAGTTAAATCCAGTGATGGTTGCGGGACATCTGCCATGTTTTAAATAAGATAAACAGAAAATCTCAGGCAAAAATGCCTTAAAAATTACGCATATATATTATTCCACCTGATGTTCTCAATTCATAATCACCATTTGGTAAAATTTCAAAAGTTTGATCAAAATAAAGTCTTTTAAAGGCAAAGGTTATGACAATAAAACACATATTTGATGCCACTTTTTAATGATGAAAACAATTGGTGAAACAATTCCCATATGTTTTAGAGGATGGATAGGTTGTTAACCTATCCATCCTCATCATCTACCTACTGTGCAACTCTCTCTTCCTTCATGTAATTTTATTGAAATGAAATAGGTAGCTTTGTAATTCCACACACTCTCTATTAAAAATACAACAAAGGTTTCAATAGTAGACGTCACCATCAAGTTGGCTACCATCATCAGACCTGAAGATGACATCCAAAATCGAAACCAAGGGCATATTCTAAATAAAGTGGGTGTAGAATTACAAAGTTACTTATTACATTTCAATATGTTAGGCGAATTCCATAAAGTTACACCGGAGATAACAAATTCTTCATGCAATCACAAGCTGATGCCTTTTTTGTGGCTACTCACTCCCAGCTACCCTGGCCCCTTATTCTGGTTCATCAATGCAAGTGAAGAAACAAGATGAACTTGCAGAAGTTTAAGAAATTGTAATGTCCAAAGCCAACAAAAAGTTTTTTGACCCATGCAACTATTGGCTGGGAGATTTATTTGAAAAGTTTGGCACAGGAAGATCTCAATGCTGAAACGCTTTCCAAAATCAAGTTGTTTTGCATAATGTTATACCTTATTATGTTAAACTTCAACGTGAAACTCTATAACCAGCAGGTGGATTTTTAATTAATCCACAAAGAAGACCACACATGCAGTAAGTTCGTGCCTTTTATTTGTCTCTTATTCCTAGCTTTCCTAGCTATTTCACCAAGTGGGCACCCATTAACTGCAAGTCAAGGCTGTTTGCTACCTATTTGAAATAATGCTTAACTCTAATGGCAAATACTTTGGTGCCTGCTTGTTATATATATATATATATATATATATATATAACAAGCAGGCATATATATATATATATATATATATATATATATATATATATATATATATATATATATATATATATATATATATAATTTTGAGGAGATGTTTTCCTGGCACCCTGTTTAAGACTATTAATCCTCATTAAAAAAATACTATTAATCAAAAAATTCAGTTGTTTCCTCAAGATTAATATAAATTAAAATATTTTCACTCAATAAAAAAAAGGATTTTAATAAAAACTTTTTCTAATGGATTATTTAAAATTTTCCTATTTAATCATTATATGTATGAGTGTATGATTTGATAATGCATAAATTGGTATGAACATGATGCATTTATGAATACTAATTTGAAATGCATATGTTGCTAATAAAAATTTATGGGAAAAAGACTTAAACTAATCTTACCATGTTTGCGACTCTTCAGAGAGTTCATTTTTAGCTGGAAAATTTCACCATTAACCACTGCTTGTCCAGTGATGTTGCCATGCTGCTCGAAATGGGTCAGATGAAAGCTATTAGTAATGCAGTATTTTGGTGTTAGTCTCCAGTAAGCACTACAGAGAGGCATATTAAACTAGTCAGTGAACTCACTCTTTAACGATTCCAAAAAAATCATCATTCCATGGTTCTTTGGCAAATATTTTAGCTAAGAGCATTGTATCAGTATCTCTGTTGACATCATAAAAAGGAAGCCTGGATGTCCAAATGGCATCAAGGTGCACATGGACTATGTCTTTGGTATTGCCTCGAACTCTGCAAATAAGTATAAATTAGATTGCTTGGAGGGGGATAAAAAAAGGTATGTTGGGCATTCCAAATTATATGCAAGAACTTTTCTACTCTGGATATCTTTAAAAATGAAGTAGCTTTTTATGTCATTTAAAAATATAACTTACTGTAGAATAAGCAAACTATTATAGGAACATTGGCTTTGGTTCTTTTAAAGGGTTGTATCATATATACTATATATGGGTGACAGATAATTAGAAGCTATTCCTTTGAGGGCTACAGCATCGTACGAATAAAACAATAAAGGTAATGACTACAGCTGCTGAAATGCACAGCAAATATGGATGTTTCACCATTTTATTCAGGAGCCATGTAGATATCAGGGGTTTTAACTGCTATAGATGGTGCAAACATAAAAAGAGCACAACTACTATTATAATGAGATTTATGCTTCAGTGTCTCTGTGGTTGCCGATTATGTTCCCATTCAACATTAATAGGGAATTTTTCTTATGCTACTGGCCTAATAATTTACAAAATGAAGAAAAGTGTGAAAGCAGTCCAGAAAGTAACTTTGATTTGTGTGTGACATGCAAAGTAGTAGAGGGAACCAAATATTTGCTGTATTGACACATGCATGCCTCAAACTGCAATGTTTGGAAGGCCAAACTGCTTGTAGTTTGTTTACAGTAGCCAAAAGCATTCTACGCTGCTGACATTCATTGGGAAATTAATGCTGTACATGGGCTAAGTTATGAGTGACATTGTTGTGCGTCAGTGGTGTTTTTTGTTTAAGAGTGAATGGCGGACAAATGTCCATGATGACAGAACTGGCCATTTGTCCGTGGTGAACAATTAACTGTTCCAGAAAATTGACAAAAAAGTTTGTCAAAACTGGCATTTTGCGATATCTGGGTTCTTTATCAAGTTTTACACAGATTTCTAGATCCTGACTAAAAAGTTAAGCTACCACTTGTGCTCATTGTTTAGACAAGGAACTCAAAGATGCCATGGCCGATTTGCCGCGATCTCTCGCAGTAGAATTTTTAGCTGAGGGAATTTCTGAACTAGCCTACAGATATGGTAAATGCTTGAATCTGTTAAGGAAAGAAATAATAGTGTAATATTCCAGTGTAGAATATAATAGAATAATATTCCAGTGTTTTTAAATAGTCTAACTGAGGTAACTTTCTGGACAGCTCTTGTATAATTAAGACATGAATACTCTCCTATTTAGATTTTTGCTCCTCTTTAATGTTCAGGAGTACTAGTCATAACCCTCAGGGTTTATGAAAAAATAGGGTAATAAATTTCAAATTTTAATTCAGATTATGAGCACCAAACCCAATTTCGCCCTTTAAATGATATCATTTACCCAAGTCAAATTTTACCTGATTATATAGAGACTTTTAGTCAAAAGAGATAGATTTTTCCAACTATTTATCAATTGAGGGCTATTAAAGAATGGTGCAATCCAGGTCAGAATGTTACCTTGTAGTTTCATCACCATCTTCATCTTAGCCACCACTTTTTGAAAATAATTGCTCAATTACAACACTGAAACTTGTAACCTGAGAGAAGTCACTTATCGTGTTGACTTTTAGGAATGATGGAAAACTCATGCACCATATATTTGAAGTCACTAATAGGTCATGTTCAAAAGAATGTCACCATTACTTACTGGTCATCAGTGTTTTAACTGACCTCATTTTACCATCATAAGAGATCTTCCATCTTTTTAGTGGCTGAAGAGGTGTATGATGTAAACCCTCAGCACCAAATGACCGTAATGACTTTTCTTTATTATCTTGAAATAATATAGTGTCTGGTAGCTTCAAGCTTTCTAGTAGGCCAATTTCAGGAATCTAAAGAGAAAAATATACATATGTGTCAATCTACAAAATTCTTATTATGAAGATTACTCTAGCTAGTAAAAAGTCATATGGACACAGTGGATCAATAAAATGACAAAATTCACAATGAATAAGTTGTAGCTGACACTGATTTTCATAGAGAATGATTTGAAAAAAGTGCAAAAATTGTGGTGTTCTCAATCAGAGTTTCATCAGGATCAGGATTAGAATCTCTGGTTTAATACAACATGAGGCATTGTATTAAACCAGAGATGCCTCAAGAACAATCATTGAAAGACACATTTTTTGGAGAAAGTTTACAGCGAAGTATGCTGTAAGTTTTAACTGTATAGAGAAATTTCATGATAGGCAGTAAGCTTTTCTTCATGGCATAGTTAAAATATTTTTCTTTTCAATGTCCAGCCCCAAAGTGAGTGACATGACGGAAGTGTGTATGCATGCCCTCAGAATAGTGAGACAATTCCTTTCCCAGCATTACCTCTGATTTCACAAATTCAACTATCACATGCTAAGAGAAATATACAGGCTGAGCATGGCTGATTGTGGCAAAAAGCATAATCTGATTTAAGTAATGGACTATTTAAATAGTTTCTCGGGTGCTAAATCCATTGTCCCTCCCCATGGACTAAAACATTGATGGTGGACGGGCTTGTGCATTCTGATGACTACCTAAGCTTTGCTGGTGGGAGTAAAGATAATTCCTCATGATAGGGTACCTCATGCCAGAAAAAGGTCAAAGGGTAGGAGCCAGAGGGAAGGCAGTCTGCACAGTATCTGTTCCTCCATGAGGTAACTACACAGGTATCTAAACTCAGTAAGGCAGCCATTTGAGTGATGGTATCACATTCTTGCAAAGCAAAACCAACAACGGCAGCACAGAATATAAGAAAGAGGAACAACCTAATTAGAATAGGGAAATGGAATATTAGGACAACGTTTAGGACAGAGAAATAAGAAAATATAAAGCAAGAGATATGAAAAGAGGATATGTAGCAATTTTAGAGCTGTAAGAAGTGAGATGGAAGGATTGTAGGGAATAGTGGAGCCATTGTTATAGAGTAGTATGCAATGGATGGGAAGAGAACCATTAAGGGGTGACAATAATACATATTAAACAAAAAGTAGGAAGAAGCATAGTAAACTAAGAGAATACAAGTGATAGAATATTATCAGTGGGAGTAAATGAAGATCCAATCAACTCGGTCATTGCTTACCTAAATATCATGGGGAAAGAGCTGACAGGGTAAATGATTAATTAGAGGAAATAATTGTGGGGGTTCCTGGAAGGATTTCGTAATGACATGGGAATGGAATGTGACATTAGGTAAAAAAAAGATGGAATTGAGAGAAGGGACTATAGTTGAGGAACTAAGAGTTACCACAGGGAGAAAGCAATGAAGTTCTGCAGGAAATGTAGAATAAAATGTTGTTGCAAAGAATTATGGGCAAGTTGAAATGTACAGAAAGGAAAATAAACGAGGTCCTAGGCATGCTGTCGAAGGAGAGAGGATTCTTGGGAAAAATCCAAAGGAGGCAGGAAAGATGATAATTTAGATTGGCATTGAGATGCTGAAAACTGTAACAGGTGGGAAAACTTTAGGCTCTAGAGAAGGAAGGAATTATGCAGAATAGAAGAGAGGTTTATTGCAGCAGTATATGCAAGGTTGTGTTTTGTTAAAATAGGTAAGGAAATGCATCATTATAAAGTTCTATGGTCTGTTTCAATTCAAAACCTACCTTAATCAGTAGAATACTATAAATAAATCCATTGGCTCACTAACCTGATCAGCAAGCATTAAAATAGATCACAGGCTATTTTAGCAATTAGTAGGTATTTTAGCAATTAAATTATCATAAAAATTTGAGAGTACATAATGATGAAATATGTAGTTCAATAAATAGCATTAGATTTCTAATGTTACATAACATGAAAATAATTCATCATTGCCTAGATAAATGCTATTAGTCTCTTACAAAAATATATTCAATTGGGAAAATTATGAGATGAGAGGAGCAAGGTAAATCATTAATTGATTTGAAAGCACAGTTGGTGAAATATTGGATCATATATTGTGTATAAATATTTCTTAAATTATTACTCAAGTTAGCCATTCTTTACCTTTTATGGGCTGTTTTAAGCAAGTTAAGTTTATTGACTTCTTAATTATTACTTATACTCACTCTTCACTTCAATCCTTTCTGCAGTCAGTACCCTTTTGCTCTGGCTAATTATGCTTATACTAATCTTTTGTAATTTCAAGGTCAACTGCTATATTTCTCTCCTCTAGCTGCACCTCAAATTTGGTTAATCTATCTTTCTTAGTGAGATAATCATGACTGGGTTGCGATCGTAACAAATATGATGCTCCGCAGCTCCAATACATTGAAGTGCAAGCTGAGTCGCCACTATACATACTTACTACTTAAAGATGCCTCTATATGACCTTTTGCTATAAAAATCATAAGTATAACCAAGGGCCTAGATAGGCATACCTAATTCTGGTTATTCCATACTAATAGGATACAAGAATTAGAGAATGTATATTTTGCAAAATAAAACCTTGTGTCTTAAAAACGTGAATATAGATTTGTGAATTGAAAATCATAATGACTAGATTAATTCAATCATGAACACAGAATGCGATGTTGCCCTTTTTTGTTTTGGTATTTGTTGGGCCATTTTCCAGCAAATGTTCTGTCTTTCAAACGGAAGAGCAAAGAAAATCTTTTTCATTTTGCAGTAATACACCTGCTATCAAGCATCTAACATTGGCATTTAAAATTAGATTCAATAAAAGGACAAATAGTTACTTAAATAACAAGATGGATGTAGTCTGCATATTTACATTGAGATAAATGAAACCATCAACAACTCCATTGTATCTTCTGCCCAAATAAGTGGCTAAGAAATATCTCTTCTTGTCAGATGCCATGAAGGACACACTATCGATTGCCTAGAAAAAAAAATAAATAGTTAATCTTAGAAAATATGGTAAATGGTTCATTGATGACATGATTAAAAAAAGAAATGAGGTTTTATTTTTTGCCACCCAGCTTATATAAGCTTCTGTATGAAATTATTCACTCGAATAAACTGAAAACCTCTTACTTCAGTTAAAAGTAGTATTTTCATGGTTAATAGGCAACAATAATCATTGTTTTTAGAAATCATAAGATGGAGAAATATCACAATAGATCTCATCAAAAATATTGACAACGCAAAATAGAGCATCTACAAATATACATATTTAGAGATTTATTAATCTAATAGATTTTATTTGAACATCAAGCCACTAGTATTAGACTCTAGATGTCCATTGACAGAGATAAAAGGCTTGGTTAATATCCACTCACTTTGAAACACAAGATGTTGAAATATTGGTGTCAACGCATTTAAATAGTCCAGGGTCTTAGCCAAAAAAGTATATTATGTGTTTAACTGTCTACCTGCTTCTTGGTTCATAAATAAGTACATTATAACTTGAAGGTATCTTACCTTAAGGCACTAACTATCACCGTAGCACTAGATAACTCATTTTCATTTGAGATAAAGCACTTAATAATTCTTCCATCTTTATTACGCACCACAAAAGTATTTTCACCCCGTGACATTACACACCTCTCTTTTTTTCATATATTCTTTTTGTGGAAGGCAACCAGGAAGCCTCCTTATATCATTTACCCCAAGAAAATATAATGAACACAATTTCAAGAATGAGTTCTGGCAACTGGGCTGGGTCCCTGCCTTGAAGCAAGGGGAGGAAAGAATTTGGCCGTCATCATCACTCAGTATCCTTGCAAAGCAGTATTGGCAACAGCAATAGGGAAGAAGGCAGAAATGAAGACGGCCAAATTTCTTAGTCTACATGAGTCTGAGTGAGGTGGGGGATACCAGTTTATTACAAAATGCCTGCAGGAAGAAAGAAATTGCATTCTGCTGGAGAACTAGTTTAAACATAAGGAACCATTGGTTTTTACACCTCAATATGCATAGGTATGCATGGAAAATACCTGGGGATTCAGAAAGATATGAGGCTATGTTATGGTCAGGCACAGATTAAGGAATAGTGTAATAAGTTTGCACAGTTTCTTGGGAATGGATGTGGATTCAGATCATAATTATGAAGTATAATGTCAGATTCAAGAAGATAAAGCAGGGAAGAGAGATGAAATGAAAAGAAAGGTTTACTAGAAGACAATAGTAAAATTCCTGAATGAGGACAGGAAAAGTAAAGTTAAACCATGAATTACAGATTAGATGTGGGGGAGCATCCAATGCCCTGAGCAGGCAATGGAAGAATGTTAGCCAGGAATTAAGCAGAAGATAGTATATACGATATAGGCATATTCAGTGTCATGGCATTTTACTGTGCCAAATCAATTCCAAGTACGAGTACAATGGCCAGTGGTGGAAGGAGGCTAAACTTTACGTGGATTGAGTAGTACTTATCTGATTATTTATCAGAGGTGATAGCTAAATGGCCCCTTGAAATGATATGTGATGGAATTGCAATAATTCTGGCTCATAGTGGAAATGGCTAAACAGATATAAGGGCAATAAATATTGGTGGTAACCCACATCCTCATAGTGCTTGGGTATGTCACCTCCTTAGAGAATGACAGCAGAAGTGGAGTAACATACGTGAGGGAATTCTTTACATAAGATTTAACTACAAAGGATTTATTTACTTTTGTGTAGGCACTTCCTATTTGGTTAAGTCCTTTGGACTTAGTTCAAGGAACAAATATCCCACAGTAGATCTATTTCATATACTAATCTAATTATTAAATGTAAAGTCAGATATGTTGTGTTCTTTAGTTTGTGCTTTGTTATTTTCTACTCACTGACATGTTTTGGAGTGGGGCAGAGGCATTGGAAAGAGGTCCCAAAAACTTAAAGTCCTTCCTTTTCCTTCATCAATCAGTGTTGAAAATTCATATGATGTATAGATTTCAACTCTGACATCGTAATTGAGATTACTCAAAGGATTATGAAGGCCAGAACAAAAGTAGTTATCAGTTACTTTCTTCAGATTATTTACAAAAATGTTTCTATACTAATCTTTTGATGTGTTACGTGGGGGTATTTCTTTCAATCCATTTAGGATTGACAGAAATACCCCCAAAATATTATGAGGTTAGGTATGGAAACTCCCCACATGAATATCTATGCTAAGCCACAGAGGAGACACTCAATGATCTTTTATAATTTTCATGCCCATGATTTATAGTTGACACCATCACCTACCTGGGGGTTGTACACAAGTTTTCTTGGAAACTCCATTCTTGCAATGAAAATATGATGCTTTTTACTTCTTTCCCCTGAAGCATCATCATTTTTGATTTTTTCATAAATCTGCAAGTATATTTTAAACACAATTAGTGTGTGGATTGGCAAATAAATGTTAAGTACAAGTCTGGTGGACCCACTGAACTCCTAGGACCCAGGCTAGGCTGAATTCCACGATTCTCTATTTCATGTGGTGCAGTTGTACTCATACTGATTACATGCAGGTGTTGTATGTTCTTTATGGATATGTGTAGTTGGAGTTCATTTTAAACGTACTTGAGATATCAGTTGACTTCATACACAAGGCTGTCCACAATCTTTTGGCTGATTGATTAACTGCAATTTAATCAAGGATTTGACAAATGAAGATCTTGTAACTTGGTAACTCAGTAACTTGGTAGATCTTATTATTGATGTGGTGGGTAATACACTCTCAAGCTACTGTGAATGCTGCAGACTCAATTCCGACTCCTAGCTTAAATATCATGTAGTAATAGCATGAATTTTTCAGAATTGAGTGAAGACTATGTGGGAAACCATTGTGAAGCTTTAGAGCAAAATATTTCCACTATTTCTTCAAAAAAATGGCACCAAAAGTGGTAGCCAAATCTTATTCCTTGAAAAATGTAAGGCCGCTGAGCACTGACTTTTCACAGAAATATCTCCCTTAAATTGTAATTGATGAATTTATGCTACAGTTTGTCTGGATACAGAAATTATGCCAGCATCTTAGCTTGAGTGGCTGCACAGCATGTGCGTCCGGTTAATAGGACTTGCTCTGGCGGAAACAAGAGTGTATAGGCGGCTGACTTAGACTGGGTCGCTGCTTGGGCTATTCCTCTCGGCCGTCGCCTTCCGGTGTTGGAGGCTCGGAAAGGAGGTGGCCGGGAGGGTGATTTCACTGTTGGAGGCTCAACACTGATGACATGAATCGCGGATTGCGGCCAAGGATCTGCCTTGCACATTTTGATTATTATTCCTACGCGATTCTGAAAAAAACTGGTGAACGCTAACAATTGTCTCTGTCATGAATTGTCACTTCGCCATTGTTATTTGTCGTCATCTCAATGCGTTGGGTAGACTGATATTTCATGATTCGGAGTTTTCCTATTTTGAAGATTTTTGCAGTTAATCCACCCAAGTTGCAGGTGTTTGCTCACCTCTTGCTATTGCAGGTGCTTACGCTTACCTCTTTGATCTTCAGCGCTGAATAGAAAATAGATATCTTGAAGTAGTACCACTTGTCAGGCTGCCGGTAGACGGAAAATATTGGCGAAGGAGTTGGCAAATTTATGAATATCAAACACGCTATTGTTATGATAGCCAGTACAAAAAATAAGTACATTTTGTTCGGCTATACACGCATCACACTGAAGGCTGTTCGAGACTGACTAGATATATCTTTAGTGACTATCGCAGCGAGTTGACTGCTCTATCTATGGTAATTTTCGGGCAAACAGAACGAAGGTTGAAACGGATATGTTGACAGACTTATCTCTCCATTTTGACAGCATATGAGAGCAGCTAAACGACTCATAATCGGCTACCAGCGAAATGACTCACACAGTCTTCCTACTGCCTTAATTATTTTTCAATATTCAATGAAAATACTCGTACACTTAATACCCTTGGGGGATATGAAGGGCGACATAAGAGATGCGAAGTATGCAATCCCTTGTCGATATTCTAAATGCGACATTTATTTGGTCAGTGCTTCCAAAAAAAGGAAATCTATTGATGATTACGCGGACCTATCATCTGCATAATAGCAAACCTTCCGTCGATTCTCATTGAATGAACGAAAAATTACTATGCGGAAATATCACACGCTCAATTCGCCTCCACCTGCTTCTGATAATGCGCTTTCCACGTAGACGTTTGTTCACATAGGGGAACAGAAAAAAGTACATGCGGCTAGGTCTGGACTAAAGGATGAAGAACATAATTCTGGAAGAGGATGAGGAACGGACTTCACATTGATTTTCCAGAGAAAATCGCTAATTTGTGGAACAGACCGCGCAAAAAAACGTCTCATGCGCAATTTTTCTTTTACCAACATTTGGGGCGGTCTGGCCTAATGAAATGTTCAATATTTTTGATGTTACGTTATTTGACGATTTTCTCTTACATTGGCAACAGTGGGTGTAAAATGTTTATTTCCAAAAGAGCAGTGATCGGAGTTCCGGGCCCTTCTCCCGCTCGAATTGATCGTCTTCCCGGTTGGAAAAAATTAAAAAAATAAAACAGTAATGATCGTATTCAGTTATCTGTAGAGGCAAGGGGATAAACCAATTCATTTGGGACGTTCGATAGAAAATTGGATCACCCCCGGGTCTCCGTTTCACTAACTTCGTGAATCTGAAAAGGAATTGCATGTCAACCTACTAAAATGGGAGCGCACTATATTAAAACAATGACCCCCTCGCTATTATTTCGCTTCCGTGATATCGATCTATGAACCACAGGTGACGGCTCAAGTGAGTCACAGGATCACTTTCTGGTGAGAACTCCCCTGAACATCAAAAAGTGTACAACCAAGCGATTATCTCTACCACCATGTACATCCGAAATCGAAACACGGCACACGTGGCAAAGTTTGAGTTCTATCTACCAATCAATCATAGCTGCACGTCCCCTCCATCTTAGAGCATCACAGCCGTCCGATCGGTTCCGAGGATGCACGAAGAGTAAGTCTCAGAGGTATTTGAGATAACGCGTATTACTGCCATTGGACTTACCTCCTCCAGCATTATTCACTCGTAGGTCTGGGCTGATGACTCGTTCAAGTGAAAGCAAAGTTTGAACGAAGATTTGCCTGCGAACGTAATCGTTGCCGTAGGCGAAATTAACAATTTTCAAATTGCAACGACTGCCACTAACGCAATCCAATCGATTAAACTTTTATCTCCTATACTTTTTAAGTTAAGAAACCAATACAACAGAAATAAATTTTTACACAATAAGTAATACGAATAAAAATCCAGGTGTACAAGTATGAAATGCGGATACAAAATTCTTCTGTATACTCCTTTCATCTCTGTTGAATCTTTCCTGTGTCAACTATTATCTTACCCGCCTCTGCAGACTTTCCACATCCTCGCACTGCGTCTTCCACCATGCTTCTTTTGCTTTATTTGTTCCCCGCCTCAATTTATTGTTCAATTCTTTGTACTTCATCTTGCCTAATTCTGTATTTATATTCTTCCATTTTCTCCGCTCATCCATCTTTATAATCATCTCATCCGTGATCCATGATTTCCTAGTCCTTTTAGCGTTAACGGTTCCAATAGTGTCTTTTGCGGCTTCAGACAACCCTTTCTTGATCATTTCCAATTTTTCTTCGATAGTACTAAGCTCTTTACAACCCTCCATGATTTTCTCTACCGCCTGTTTGTATTCGTTCCTTTTCAAACCATTTAATTCTTCTACATTCCATTTTCTAACTCCCCTCCCCTGCCTTATCTTTTTGAAACGGACGCTACATTTCATAACAACTAAATTGTGGTCAGAGTCCGCATCCGCTCCCGGGAAGCTGTGCGAATTTATCAACCTGTTCCTAAACCTGTGTCTAACCAGGATATAATCTAACTGATATCTTCCTGAGTCACCTGGCATTTTCCATGTATACCTGCGTCTTTTGTGGTGTCTAAAACAAGTGTTGGTGATGACTAACCCTGTCTCCAGCAGAACTCAACTGCTTTCTCCCCGCGGTCATTTCTCGTGCCTAAACCGTAGTCCCCCACCTCATCACCATCTCTTCCTTCGCCTACCGTCGCATTCCAATCCCCCATCACTATCAAATGTTTCCCTGCAGGAAAACACGCGATCATGTCCTCTAACTGATCGTATATCCTATCGATCTCTTCTTCCTTATGATTACTCGGTGGCATGTACACCTGAATAATAACCAAGTTCGTCGGTTCTGCTTTTATCTCTACTAGTAGTATTCTATCCGTTACCTGCTCTATGTTGACTACGCTTCTTCCTCCCTCTTTATTTAATACTATGGAAAACCCTCGTTGGCTCTTGTCCCCGCCGCTGTTTTTAATTCTATACTTATCACTCCAGTAATCCCCGCTATCTTTCCATCTCACCTCGCATATCTATATTTCCCCTTTCCATCTCTCGCTTAACATTCTCCATTTTCCCTGTCCTCATCATTGTCCTAACATTCCACGTTCCTATTCTAACTAATTTGGTCTTCTTCTCCTGCGTCTTCTGTCCTGCTGCTGATGGTTTTCCCTTGCAAGGGTTTCGTGGGATGACGACCGGGGAAGCCTTGCCTCCCGCGCTGCCGCACACGACACACGGCCGATTAAGCCGAGCCCCGTAGTTTATTTATCTTTGGAATGATAATTGAGGTGGTTTTCAGTTACCTTCCTCAATAGTGTTTTTAACGTGACATCATCACTTACTGGCCGCCCCACTGGGGTCAGACGCCATTGCAGCCGCCTCACTGAGGAACAGACGCTGCGTGGACTACCTTTCGTCTGGCTCCTAACCTTCGACCTATCTGGCATGGGTGACCCTACCAGGAGCAATAATTATTACCCCCGCCAGCAAAGCTCTAGGGGTCATCGGAATGCACAAGCCCTTCCACCAAGTCAAGGTTGTAGTCCGGGGATATGTATGTATATATATATAAATTTTTTTTTCAATAAAGAAACAGGGCATTGAACATTTTATTTTTTCACTGATATTGTGTTTCAATAAATGAAAACAAGGTTTGTATAAAAAGTATTGGTAACAATTTTTTCTTGACGCACGTGTGTTCAGACTCAATTGCTGAATTCAGACCAACGGCTGAAGGGTGCTCATAATCGCATTCATATGTTTATTGATAAGATGGCAGTGCTTATTATTATCAATGAAAATTTGGCAATGTGAAAGATCTGCAAAAAACTAGTCCCGTAGACCTTGACGGACGACCCAAAGCAGAGTCGAGAGTCAGTTTGCAAATACCTGCTGCAACGGCATTGCGATGATTCCCCATGCCCCGTACAGTCCCGAATTGGCACCAGTAGACTATTCCCTATTCCCAAAAGTGAAATCCTTCCCCAAAGAACACCACCATGGGAAACTAAGTGCCGCCAAAGAAACTTGCACGCGTACTCTTAAGGACTAGGCGCCGTCAAAGAAGCTTTCTCGCGTACCCATAAGGGAGCCTTTGAGTGGAGAAAAAGCCACTGGCAAAAGTGTGTTGTCGTTCAAGGGATGTACGTTGAAGAATTTTGTGGCATTGTAGCAATAGCTCAAATAAATTTATTTTTCCGAAATTTTCCCGATAATTTTCATACGAACCATTTATAATATTTGTATAAAGTTTCTTCTGAACTGAGATAAATTTGTACGACAAATACATTTTGGCTCCAGATATTTTGAGATTTCAATGAGTGTGGCAAGCAGTAGCATGGAGCTTAGCCACTGATGATCGATCGTCTATGATATCGCACTGAAATTAATAACTTCGAGAAAATGCTAAAACTCGACGGACCAGGAAATATGTGCCCTATTACGCAATATATGAAACTTTGCATAATGAGGTCGAGCTTTGCACTCGACTACATGCAAGAGAAAATCCTTGAATGTAGGCATCAAAAAACACTACCCCTCGGATATAGGCAAGGAGGGTGACTTCACTCGCTCGTATAATTTTGATATTTTTAACATTAATGTTAATAGCAACTCATTAAAAAAAATTGGTTTGACATCCTTTAGCCAAAACCTGGGTTCCTTCGATGAATTAAGCGTTAATAGGATGTACCTTATTTTACTTGTTTGCCATTAAACAATGGTAATCCCAGAATTATCCGACCCAACAAAAAAACAGATAAATGCAGGAATTTCAGTGTAAAAATCATTCACCTTGTCTCCCGCAGTTTCTTAGGAAAAAATAGATATTTCAGGAAAAAATGTATTTATTTTTCAATTTAATATCCTTTCAGCTCTCTACACTTTTCCCAGCGATGTTCAATAAGTTAGATACCCTTTTTATTATAAGAACTGTCTTGCTTCTCAAAATAGCCTTTAACTGCGAACATCACTTCTTCACGGTTGGAAAATCTTTGAAAAACGAGGCACTTTTTCAAGTTTGGGAACAGAAAATAATGCGAGGGGACTAAATCTGGCAAATAGGGTGCATGAGGTAGCATTTCAAACTTTAATTCATGAATTATGACGATTGCAATAATGGATTTGTGAGTTGGTGTATTCTCTTGATGAAAGAACACTTTATTCTTAGCCTAATGCGGCCGCTTTTGCTTGATTTCTTCGCTCAAACGTTGTAATAAGTTCGCATAATACTTAAATAATTTTATTTTAAAAAATCGTTTCTTCGAAAGGAACCAACTGGGAAAATTTTCCCTTCCATCAGCAGGGAAAGGAGCAGACTCACCCGGAGTAGAATCCAGTTCAACTTTTATATTGGTTGGGCTGAGGCCTTTCAAATAAATTTATTTTATCACGTAACGATGACCAATTTTCTCCATTTTCACAAAATTCACTGAAAACGTTCACTAATGATTGCTGCCAAACAAATACCAGAAAACGTGGCGTCTTCAAACTTGAAACATGTGCTTACTAGATTGCATACTTTGTAATACAGTGATATCTTGAAAAGGAATACCTCCATCCCTTGGTCATGCCGGGTACTGATGGGACCATCCTCGTATATTCTAGAGGCTCCTTTATTTTTCCATACGACATATGATACTATATATATATATATATATATATATATATATATATATATATATATATATATATATAATACTTTTTGAAAGTCTCACGGACGTGAATAATAATGTTTAAAATTTAGCACTAGTAGATACAGACAAAAACACAAAAAAGAGACTCACTACCATTCGAATTTTCCACCTGCGACCACCTTGAGGAAGGTGGTCGCAGCCACCTTCCTCAAGGAAGACAGGAATAGAACTGCAGGGAATATCAAGGCTGGAAGGATGGATGGAAGGGGAAGGTGGGGAGAGAATTCGGAAGGGAAGGGTTAGGAGGGGAACCGTTAGGGTGGGGAAAATGTAGAAGGTGATGGGGTGGAGGGGGGATGAAAATATGTTTAGATCAGGGTAATTAATGCCAAAAATTGATTCCTGGCCAATTCCAGGACTCCAAGAGCATAATGAAGGATTTCTCTAATGTTTTGAGTTTCAGTGGAGGATCAGAGGGTGGGAGGGATGCTAAGATGGATACGCTATAGCATTTATCAGAGGGAGTGTTGTGTTCGGAGGCGTGTTTGGGGATAGGGAACATATCAATCAGGGAAGAATTCTTGCATGAGGCCCGGTGGTTGTTAATTATAATATTAAGGGGTGTGGTACACTGTCCAATATAATAGGCAGGGCAAAGTTGGTACTTCAGCAGGTAAACTACATTTATAGATGTGCAAGTAAAGTAGAGAATTGATGGGAGAGAGCTAAAAAGCGGGTGGGAGAGGGATGGGATTCTGGTTTTGAAAATAGGAAATGTGTTGCATCTAGGTTTATTGCGTGGCATGGGAGTGGTTCTGGGATATGGGTGAGGATTTAAGGAGAGGATTGGTTGGACACAACAAACGAAAAATAGACTCACTCAGTAGTCAAAATAACTAAAATTGCTTAATAAGCGATGTTTTTCAATGATTTAGCAGATACAAACAAATCCAATATTTCGAGAAAAACGATTTTTAAAATCTTGATTTATCGAGCTTGATGATATCTCCGGGTTGTTGGACGAGCATAATCAGTTGCTGGAAGAAGAAAAATGTTTTTCAAATAGTCATAAATGTAATTCTGTTTATACAAAGTGTTCGAAAGTACAATATGGCTAACTTATCCCCTGAAAACTTCCCATTCACTTCTCGGCAGAATTTGTTATAGCATAATTTTACGCTTACGTAACGCCACTGACCTGAGATCTCCAACGCGCCATTGAGTTTAGTAAATAGATACTACCCCTAATTTTCCGTGTTTGTATTTCAATCAATTAATTCATACCTTCAAAATAATTGGAATGATTCCATATTTTCTCTTTCCCAAAATTAAAACTCTGCTCAACCCTCGAAAGATCTGAAACTTTAGTATTTTTATTTTAAATAATGTCATATAACTCATACGTTATTCTACTTCAAAGTTATTTTAACTTCTAGTATAAAAATTAGGTTGATGGTGGAATTACTAGTCTTCGTTAGCAAAAACCTTTGCAATTAAAAATTTATTACCCAGTAGAAATAACTTTAATGGCGCTTGCTACAGCTTATTCTTGTTGACTATCACTTTGAATTTTGCTCAGTATATAAACGAATGTTCTTACATATATAATTGCTAATTTATAACTTTTTAGTACTGATGGTGGCGATATGGTACATCTTTTTTTCTAAATACCAATTTCTCGTGTTATCAGAGGAATTAAATGCACGAGAATTGTCGTAAGAAGTTTTAAACCAATCTGGGGAGCACCCATGGAATCTAAATGTTCAATTATTACCTCCAACGTTTAGAATGTAAGGATATTATTAGTATTGCGAATTTAAACTTTACATTACTTTGAAAGAAATATGCCAATCATTTAAGCAGTCTGGCAAACCCTCGAATCATTCTAGTATAAGGCAGGAATTCATCATTCAGCAAAAGGAACTTTTGAGCTTTTGAAATACTAGGATTTGCTAATTAATAATCATAGGAATTCCTCAGCAAAAAACATTCAGCGTAGATTTCAATGTGGTTGAATGAATAGAAAATTCTGTTTATTCACAGTTTTCCAAAATTCACCATATAAGGATGATCTCTGACTGGGGGAGGGGGCGGCAAAATTTTGAAAGGGGGAAAAATGTTATAATGAGCTCGTATTCTCCCTTTGATTTGTTGTGACCGTGAAGCGTCGGCGAAAAACATGAATACCTGAATCGATCAATTCATCAGTCTAAGGCTAGCCTTTTTTTCAGCAACACCTCCGTGCGAGACTTCCTCTGCTTCACAAGGTTAAGTCATGCGAATGATTAATTACGAATAGCTTATCCTTGCTCCAGTCTCCAGGAGCTTCGATCTCAAATTTTGTATTTTATAACATGCGTACTCTCTTAGAAATGTTTTTTGTTTCCGAACTGGTAGCCTTTCTCAGATGAGTGGATATTCGCAAGGAGATAATCATTACACTTGACCGACACATGGCATTAGATACACTTGCTATACGGTAAATGTGAGTTGAGATCCAAGCAAAACCCTACAACGGTCTTTTAAATAGTCGGAAGCATATCCCGTGTGACTTCTTTCGATCATAGAGAATCTGTCTGTTCCCTCCTTTTTACTATTTTCGTACTAAATAATTCATAGCTTTGTATCGAACTATCAGGGCAAACACTTCAATCAGCTGGTGTAATGGTCCACAAGAGGTCTTGTACTTGAAGAAGAACTGAAGTGGACTACTTCCACGTACAATGACATAGACCACCCCTAATAGTTTAACCAGCGGATATAGCAAATTTAACCGGACAATTCGTGGTCATTTGTCCAGACAACGCCCTCTTTGGCCGCATTCCAAAGATATCTTTCTGCGCGAATTTGGTCCCTCCCCTTCCCATCCCAACTCTCCCTCCATCGAGGAAACTCCCGTGCCCCTCTCGATGATTTCTTCTCCTTTTTTTCTATTTACTCCGATACGTGCTGACCTCTTAAGGGGAAAGAGGCGAACTTGATAAACGAGTCAGGGCCCTCAGTCCCTCTCTCTCCTTTCTCGCACCTGGTGGGCGGAGGGTGTTGCACGTCACAGAGGAGGGGGGAATGGTAGGGGGGGTCGGAGGGCAGGGTTTGGGGGAGGGGTGGGTGGGAGGAGGAAGGAGGTGTGTGTTATAAGGGACTGGCGCCTTTGGCTCTATGTCGGGAGTGGAGTTTCTGGGTGGGAGTCGATGGCCAATCCCGTCGTCATGGATACGGGACGACTTTTGGATGGGAATGGGAGATACTGGAAGCGGGGACGGCAAGGGGAAGAGGGAGAAGTGCGCTAGGAGAGACTTGCGGGGTTTATAAAGATCAATTTAAATGCATGCCGCTTCCATTTTATACTCTCCGGGAGAGGAATAGAAGACTCGGGATGAGTGAGGCGGAGGAGGGAATCTGGGATTGGCCTTAGGTGGAGTATAAGAAAGACCCATTTTTATACCGGAGGGTTAAGGGTGTGTATGTGTGGGGTGGATGTGAGGGCCGGGGGTTAGAATAGATTGGGGTGGCGTATGAGCGAGCCTTGGAGGGAGATCTGCTTTGCCACATTGCCTTCCCTGCCGAGCCAAGATGGCGAGAAAGACTCCTCGTTTGATGGAGAAGGATGATGACCGAAGTGGAAGGGTTATGTGCGCGAAGTTGCAAGTTCGGTATGGCCTGATTACGATACAGGCTTCCCACGACGCTAAAGAAGCGTGGGGAACCACGACTACACGCAGTGGTATTAGATGATCTAGGCGCACGTGTACTTTAGCGGCATCCAACATACAAGGTGCGTTCCAAAAGTAATGCAAATAAATTTCCCGCTCCGCTGCTATTGGTCAGAGTGGGATTGAGCCATTTGGATCAGGTGTGGACGTCCCTAAGCTTTACCACGAAATCAATCTTAGTGCTCTCCAAGCTGTGGAACTGGCAGGACGTTAGTTATTGTAAACCTCTGCGCGCCGACCGCGTCACGAAAATAATGAAATCGACGAACCAGCAACGTCACGCGATTACTATGTTTGGTGCTAAACGGAAAAAATCTCTTGAGGAGACTAACGAAATGACTTGTAAGGTTTACGGAGGCTCTGCTCTCTCCTGCTTACAAGTTTTGAGGTGGTTGAAGGCCTTTAAGGAAGGCCGGGAAGAGGCCCACGACGAACAACATCGCTCTGAGCGGCCGTCAACCAGCAAAACCGATAAGTTTCCGACCTCCAAAATTTCAGAAATTGAAAAAAAAATGTCTTGTATCTTTGTTAGGTCGGAAACTTTTCAGACCACCAGTATATATATGAATAATTATGAATGAGCAATTCAAAAGTGAAAACAATGCTCATTTCATTTTTCGACGGGAAAAGAGTGGCCCATGAGGAGTTAGTTCCTCTATGACAGACAGTTAACGCTGCCGACTATGTGAATGTGCTGGAAAGACTCCGAAAAAGGGTCATCAGGACGAGAAAAGACATCTCCGTTACCTGGCAACTCCATCACGACAACGTGCCTTTCCACAACGCGCTGCAAATCCGCGAGTTCGTGGCGAAACACCAGGTGCAAACGTTGCTCCACCCCCCCTTATAGTTAAAAAAATAGATAAATAAATAGTTCAAAAAAAATAATTGCATTACTTAAGGAACGCAACCTGTGTATTTATGCGTATGAATGTTGACTTCCACACGTACGCAGAGCGAGAGCCTAGCCTGGCCTAGAGAGCGTTCGATTTCTGGCTGGAAGGTATCGGGTTTACACCCGTGTTTTATCCCTGTTGATACTTACTAACGAGTGCGAGTAAATTTAACCGGAGTAACTATCTGTATGCAACACTGTGGTAAATAGCAGCGTCAGAGGAAGATGAAATTTTCAATTAAATACATTAACTTCACTCGCCATAGAGCTTAGCAGGATACGAGTTCCACCCAGCCAAGCCAATCTTCCAGTTTTTCACTCAAATAATATCCGGTAGGGAGCAGGCACTTCAACTGCATTTTTGTTTAAAATCTGTTGTCAGGTGAAAACTAAAGGAAATGATAAACGAGACAGTTGCTCACAAATACGTAACATGAAACAGTTCTAATACCAAGGTCAATGGTCTATGGCTGCGTCTATGTCTCTGTGTCTACGTCTCTGTGACATAGACTAGAGACAGGTCAGTCCCTTGCTAATGTATGCAGCGACAGGATTAACTCCTCGGGTGCTAAATTCAACTAGAGTTTCTGATCTCTCTCTGGGTTGCACTGAACCGGGTCATAAACGCTCCTGGTGGATGACTGGCGACATCCTTGGACCTCATTAATTATTTATAAAAGCTATAGCTTATTATACGCACGTTCAAACCAACTTTCACTTTCTACAGCACATTATCCTACCTTGCTTTTGCTACTAGGAAACTCTACTTAACATTAACCAAATAAATTTCATAATTATCTCCTTTCTCATGTCGGCAAAAAACGGTTACCTTAGTAGTCGGGTCCGGGTTGAGAGCATAAACAATTAGAAATACAATAATATCTCTTCCACAAGTTTTCATTCCTCAACAAATTTTTGTATTGATGAAAATGAGAGTATCCATGTGATACTCGTATATAATGCGAAACGCAAAGACTAGCTTATTAAGAGGGTAGGGCTTATTGCATGCGTTAGGAACTCGCATTGAGATCGAGGCATGTGGGCTTTTTTCAGAAGGAATGGGGTAAAATCCTCTCCTCCCAAGGACCAACCTTGAACCCCTTCCCCAAAGTCTTCAACCAACCCCCTCCTCTGACCCCTTACCCCACGCCGTCGCCTCCTTTCGCTGTCCCCTCCCCCTCGCCCCGGAGATACTTCTGGGTTGAGTGAGAGCTCCCGAGGGACGGAAGGCACAGTCCGGGAAATGAAGGGGGGAGTGGCGGCGAAGGGGGTTTGGGCGGCAATGGATCCGCGGGAGGCCTAGAGAAATGGAAGGCGTTGGGACGGGGGGGGTCCATGATCCCCTCCCCCCCTTACAGGGATGGTTTGGGGAAGGGGGCGGGAAGCTTTCAGCGGGGAAAACACGGGTGCGAGAGGTAAGGTCTCCTTTTCCTCGCGGGGGGAGGGAAAATAAAAAATTATGGGACATTTCTTCCATTTCGCCCGAGTGTCTTTGCGAATTTATATCGCCGCATTAAACCTTTTCTTTCCTCCTTCGCCCGTCTCCCCGGAGAGGATGGCGCGGAATTTGTTTTCGGGTCCGCCCGAGAGGGGGCGAAGAGAACGGGATGGGGTGGTGTGGAGGCAGAAACACCCACACCCTTCGAGGGCGGAGAAGTGGGTGTTTCGAGGTGTGGTGGTACCACGCCGTCTCTGATGGTTTAGTCGGTTATCCCTAATCAAGTACATTTATGTCTCCCTGGAAGTGATCCATGATGAGCAAAAGAAGTATTTCATGAGTAGCGAGCAGGTCAATATCACCTTTTGATGTTTCATGGCAAAAGATTTAACTGCTGCCATTACAAAAACCTACTGGATGGCAGCCAAATGCAAAATTGACTATCGCTGTTAATGATCAAGACCAGCTTCAAGGTGTCACATTTATTGGAATATTAGGGCTTCGGAATTTTAAAATATATACTTCATATGATGGCATGGCGGCTTGTAAGGGTATTTCCTAACCTTGGTTTGAACAACAAAGTTGGGAGATTGGAAAATACATCTTTACTTAGTGCTTTCATCTGAGGTATCAGTGACCTGAAACCCTTTTGCATTTACTTCGAAGCGCGAAGACGGCCAACTCTTCCAATTACTATAGGCCTGGATAAAAATATGATGGAATGTCTGTTATCGCAGGAATGGATCATGATAAATGAATGCAATCTATGATATAGGATGGAAGGCAAGGGCAGAGCGTTGGACTACTAACCGGAGGGTCCGGGTTCCATTTGCCAGGCACGCCTCTAAGGTAACCTCGGCTCAACCCACGCCGTGTGATTGACGCAGGGAATTAAAATCAAATGGGGATAGATAAAACTCTCGCGGAACTGATGAAATGTTAAGGAAAAGATGGAAGGAAGAGTTTCTATGGATTAATTCATAGCATTTGTGAGGGAGTAATCCCGCTGGAACACTTCGTCAGATCAGTGTTCCTATTCCAAAAAAGGCTACAGTACTACAGAATAATAAGTCTGATTTCGCACGCAGCTGAAGTGGTTCTCAGGATCACCAATAAAAGGATGGAAAGCAAGGCAAATGATTGATAATATGCTGATCAGTTTCTTTGGGTTTAGGAAGGGGAGAGACAGTCGAGAGAGTCGTGATATAGCAATTATAAGGCCACATAAGAGAGAAAATGAGAATACAATCAGAACGTACGAGTATTTTCCTGTTTCGTTTATTCCGAAAAGGCGTTTGATAGAGTGAAAGCTAATGAGTACATTGCAGAAAATAGGAATAGAATTGAGGGATAGGAGAATAATCCGCAACCTGTACATGTCTCAGGCTACTCAGGTGCGAGTGGGGAATGAAAAATCCGGATTGGCAGTGTTAAGACCAGGAGCAAGGCAGGGTTTTCCATTATCACCTGTGCTGTCCATCGTATACGTGGAGGAAATAATCAAAGAGGCATGGAAAGAATAGGAGAAAGGGATGCAAGTCAGTGTGGAATTAATAAAATTAGTTAGGTTGATCAATGATCAAGTCTGTCCGTCAGCCAAGGGTTTACAAACATTTCCGAATGAATTGGAAAGTTAGTGTAATGCGTATATGATGAGATATATTGTAAGGGAAATAAAGGTTGTGCGGTTTTCACGATGGAGAATCGCTAAGTTTAGTAATAATATAGGAGCTTCTAAAATACCAGAGCAGGAGGAACCATTTACCTATATTGTGTTTTTGACAAAAATTGTCACAATAGTAAGAAAAAAGATTAATTGTCATATCATAATCATATCATATTCATAGGAAAAGGAACTTTCACAAGATGGAGAGGAATATAAGACACTCTCTAAGGCGCTGCTCGGTGGAAGTCTTTTTTAAAATGAGACCATAATCGTAAAAAATAAAGATTCCAGTTGGATCTGCAAAATGACTGTTTTCTCATTAATGCTAGTAGGAGAGAATTAATGGGAGAAGACGTCGAGTAAGGATGTTAAGAAAAGACTCGATAAAACTAGTTTAGTGGCGTGTAGAATGGTAAAATCCATTTGGGTGATACTTCTCTGTTAATATTATAAAAGGCCAGCATAAATGTTGGTGTCGAGGGGCTATAAATGTCAGAGGTGTTATGGAGCCGGAGGTCTCGTAGGATTCCCTCCCAATATGCGCGTCTTCCCGAGGACGCACCACACCTTGACACTTACAGTGACAGTCGTGTTTAGAATGTAGCTCCCACGAGGGATTCACTAGTAAGCAAAAGGAAATAACTTTTTATGCAAAGTGAATTTTATTCCAAAATTCGTGGAACACATGAAGGCTTTATCAAGGTCTTTCTTTACTCCTCTTTGCCTTGAAATCATACTTATAACCTCCCACTCCGTATTTTGTTTTCACCCCTTTTCATCCATGGCCACTTAATACAAGCATTGCTGAGAAAACACCATTTGGTTTATTTACTCCCTGCTGAGTGTGTGTTGAAGTATTGAAACAAATCCTGATGTGTTATTTATAATTTTTACTAAAATATATTTGAGGTCGAAACTTATAATTCTTGAGAATACCTATAAAATTTGTGTACAGTAGCTAACCATCCATATTTATACATTTCTCTCAGAATTTCTTAACATTTCGAAGGCCGTCATTGTATGACTCAGCAGATGGCGTCGAAAACCAATGTCCCACCTATTGAGTGACTTCGTTTGCGTCTTCAAATCTCCGATCCCCCAAAGGTTTTTTGGATTCTGGGAATAGGGAAAGGTTGTTTGGGGCGATATCGGGAGAACAGGGCGGGTGTGGGAAACTTAAAAACCCACATCGCTTTCATTACTCCACTGCACCTCCAGATAAGAGAGCAGGTGCATTTTCGGCAAGAAGACCTTTGGAGATCGTACCTCACCATTTCTTTTTCACCTCGCAATTTGTTCAGCTGCTTGCAGTAAGAGACAGCAGTGACCCTTCTCCAGGCAGTATGTCAAAATGACTCCACGACAATCCAAAAAACAGTCATCATGACCTTCCCTGCAGGTCTCTGTACCTTGACCTTCTTGGGGGGAGGTGAGTTCCTCTGCTTTGCACTACCTGCTTATCTCTTTGGTCTCTGGATAGTAATGATACGTGGAAGATTCATTCATTGATACCAGGCAACCAAAAACTCCTCTTCGCTCTGCGAATCATTCAACATGACCCGTCATAGGTAGCGCCGTCTTTGCTTATGAAAAGGTGTATCAATGGTGACGGAACCCAGTCTGCTGACACCTTTGACATTTGCAGTTCCCCGTGACTAACTTTCCACGCATTGCCGTAGATAAAATGACACTCATTCATGATTTGAGTGATATGCCCTCAATGCCATATTTGATTTCAATTCCCTTAATACCCCTTGCGTCTCGCAAACGAGCAAGCCGAAGCTATCCTCATCTTCGTCATTATCTCTCTCTCTATGCTTGACCTATCTGGTCTAACGTCTTCACCGTACATTTTTTCTACACATAAAAATATACATACATACATACATACATATATGTATATATATATATATTCATTTATTTATTTATTTATATTGCGTTACCATCACTCACAACCTCTTATGGGTGAAACAAATCCGGGGAATATGTGGACAAGCCAACAAATAATGAGGTTTTATTAGAAGAGTACTGGAGAAATGTGGTGAAAAGGTCAAACAGAAATGTTATCTGTCGCTGGTTAGCCCTCATTTGGAATATGCTAGTATATATGGGATCCTCACGAAGTTGGATTGATTGCCGATTTGGATCGCGTGAAGCGAAGATGAGCTAGATTTTTGTAAAATGTTGTTTAACTTAGTAGCGTCTCCAAAATATAGAGCAGTTAGGCTTGGAATCACTCACGGAGTGAAAGTTAAATTACAGATTAAAGCTCTTAAATGTATTGGAAGGGCGTGTCCCTAGAAGTTATGTTGAAAATGTATTATTAACCCCAACGTACTACGGTTAGAGAGACATGTCAATAAAATGTGAGAGATTAAATGTAGAACAGATATATTGAAGATGTAATTTTTTCCACTAACGATAAGGGATCATAATAACATTGTCCGACCGCGATAGGGTCATGTTCGGGTAAAAATTAGTCTGGTGTGTACATTCCAACTCCGTATTTACATTCTTACATTTCATTAACACAATATTTAATTATTTCATTAACATAATATTATTTCATAGGACACAAAAGAAACAGTGACACTTAAAAGGACACACATTGTAGATTGAGCTTTCGGCCTTCTCAGAGGCCTTCTTCAAGTAAGACTGAAAATTTCGGAGAGAAGTTTGCGGTCGGGGAGGCGGGGAAAGGGGAGGGTGCAGGGAATGCTGGGAGGGGAATTAAAGATAGCGGTTAAGGATGGGAGAAACCCTTAACCTTAAAAAAACTAAAGTAAAACAGTATCTGGCGTGACTTGGTGGAAAATCTTCATATTGAAATTGAAAAATAAACAACTTGGCTTTTCCACATAGAAAATTTTTATTTACTACCTAGGTTTCGTTATGGCATCTGGGATGTTATACCATTACGAAACCTAAGGAGTAAATAAAAATTTTCTCTGAGGAAAAGCCTAGTTGTTTATTTTTCAATTTTAATAAGTCAAAAATCTATTTTTTAGACTCCAGTTTAAAGCAAAAAGTGCCGTTTCAAAAAATCGCTAAAATGTGAATAATCTCAGGAACATGGCTTCATTGGCAAAAGGATCATAAAACAAGTGAAAAAGAGAGTCATAACGGAAAATGATTCCACGAAGATTCGACATTTTAATTAAAATTTGAAATTACCATTCAGGTAGCTCAAATAATTTCTGAACCCAGAAACTCCAAAGGCTATTTAAAATGTTTTTAAATAAGAAAGAAAGCTAAGACTGTGAACAACGTAAACTACGGACACTTGCAAACACTATATCATTAACTGCATGTAATTCTAAGCAAGCAGGTTTCACATTTGGCACGAAATGAAAAATAGCTGCATCTCAATATAAAAGAAACAGTTATCTTTCGTTTATAAAATATGACCAACCAGTTAAAATGCTTCATTGAGCCTGAATATTGGAGTATTAAGAAAGAAGACGAACTTGGAACGAAGATGAAAAGATGACAGATGAAAATCTGGGAAGGAACCGTCGGAGAACCGAGGAAAGACGCGAACGCCCCAGCGAAGGACCACATTATGGCCAGAGAGGCGTCTTGTGGAGCACGAAAAGAGATCGCAGATCAATTATTACTTTAATTCTTCATGTCACTCTAACCACTCCCTTTCAAAACATTCATTAATGAACCTTAATCTAAAATAGGATTAAGATATTCATAATATTATACTATTTAATAACGTTTTAATATCCAAAATGATTGTATTAAACCAATTAATAATGAAAATGGGGGAATCAAACCTTTGTTGGAATTCGTTATAGCATGCAACCTATTGTATCCAATTTATAGGCATCTCTCAGAATTCGCGTTTGAAGCAATAGTAGCAAAGAGAAATGTGGCTCTATAGTATACTTGACATCCCCGATTCCTGGTTTTAATAAAAATATTGCATTCAAAATGTCATGCTTATTAGGTTAATAATTTTTATTTATCATGGCAAAAATAATTATAATATAAAACATTCCAAAAAGTTCTAAACCAGGTTTAAACGGCAGCTGTTCTTGAGTTACATAAATTTGCTTTCGTTGAATCGTGAAGACGAATTTTTTCCATGTAAAATACATTTATATTTTCTCCCAACCTAGAGAAGGCAAGTAGAAAGGAATCATCGATTCGAAGAATTACGAAGAAAGACCAAATTGGACAAAAAGATTGTATACGCACAATCTCCGTAAAAACATATTTTACAAGAAATAATTAGTCCAATCCTCTTTCCTGTTCCTCGCCGTTGAAAAAAGTTATTTTACTTGCTGCTGCATAGTTTCCAATGTATGTTTAACAAAAATAAATACTAAGTACTTCCTCTTCTTTCGAGGCCTTATTCTTATCTGGGATACTCTACTGATGATGCATTTTTAAGATCCGTATAGTACCGAAATAAAACTGTTAGAGTGGGAGATTAAATGAATTTAGGAAGCAAGCAATTTCTCAGTTTATGCTGGTGGAATTTTCACACCGGATTGATTAAGGGAGAAGCTAAATGTTGAACGTACGCAAAGTTGAGAGGGCCGCACTGTTTATTTATCGCACCTTCGATTATTTTGCACCTTTATTAATAATACTACTTTGGTACTGTGTCACAACATCATGCATTTTACGACCGTAATTTTCTAATGCCATGCTTATAATTTTGACTTATCCTTAATGGTTTCGTTGGCACAATTCTGAAGAGTGCAGGATTTAAATATGTTTGTCATTTGAAAATGGTCCGTATTGGTAATCCGGGTAGACATGGGATTTGAAAAGGCTGGTAAATAAACCATTTAGGGCCTCTACTTCATTCTACAATATGACAAAATGCGAAACATCTTAAAATGAACGAAAAATACCTTATGAAGTATGGAAACAAAAGGAACTCAATGAAACTTGGTGAAATATTTAGAGCTATTATGACATCATAGAATTACGGTAGTCACGTCACACAAATGCCACCAGGAACCTGGAGGTGTGTCCGAGGACGCAGTATATTGGCAGGACGCCCTGATGTAGTGCACCCATGTCTTCCCAAGGGCGCGCTACTCCTCGACGCTTTCAGTGACGGAGGCATCTTGAGTAAAAGAAAGGAAATAACGTTTGAGATAGTTAGGTTGCAACTCAGTTGCAAAACGTGCGTGACGCGCATGAAACCGATGGAGCCAGTCATTTGATGAAGTCAAAGCCTTTTCATTTGCCGTCTCCTTGACACCCTTTATGACAAAACGTCCCACTTCTTTCCTTAGATTCATTTTCCCATTGTCCAAACGCCAGCGATTATGAAATAGTAAGCTTGATTTCATATAGGGGCGACTTTTACTCTTTCTAGAATAATGATTAACTTTTATTGGAGAGGAAACTGCAACGAGGCAACGTTATATTATATATTTAACGAACTGTTAGGTATCTTAGGTAATTTTATTAAGGCTGGGATGATATATGGATTTAATGCTTTATTGAATTGAGTATGCGCAAAAAAGCTTAGCTAATTAGGGAAGACAAAATACACATTTATTTCTTCTTATAAACTAATGACAATATGGAGGATTACTGGCAATTATCAAACCGAAACGCAATTCCTTATTATGAAACTCAAAGATATTCTTGAATAATTATGGCAGGTCTTTTGATAATACGACTTTTCGTAGGTAAGTACTTGCGTGTTTATGGTACCAATTTTTTCCCATCCCATAATTTTTAATATATCTCATTCTTTATACAACCTAGAATACATAACCTCGTCCTCCTCCTTGAAAATCACCTCAACGTACTTGGTAAAGTGTGGAGATATTACGACAGATTTTGTCGATGTATTTGAGGGAAGGAAAAAATGTATGGAATTAAGATGGGAGAATAATCTTCATGAAACTTGTCGTTATTTATAATGTATTTTCTAGAAGTTTTCTCGGGTCTTCCACCGGGTCAGGGGTTCCATATTGGCCGACGTTTCGATGCCCGACTCGTGCATCGTCCTCAGGGTAGAACTCAAGGGCCTCTATCCTGAGGACGATGCACGAGTCGGGCATTAAAACGTCGCCCAATATTGAACCCCTGACCTGGTGGAAGACTCGAGATAACTTCATGAAGCAAACACGCCGGGAAAGCACCAGATCTTACTTCAATAACGACAAGAATCACCACAGTAATTTTCTTTACCCTTTGATAATGATTTTCGGAAAATTGCTATGCATGCTGTTTCAATATTTTCTGCACTAATATCAAGTACGAATTCAGAAATTTTTGAAGCCTTCTTAAAGACATAGTTTAACTTTTTTAAAGTTTTCAATATTTGGGGAATTAAAATAGAAATATACATACGATTAAAACTGCAATCAATCCCTGGAAATTCAATCGCTCTTGAAGTGTTAACTACAATTTCATTTCATTTTCTGCAAATGATAGGTTTATTAATTTTATATTTAGTTGAGAGATAATTACGGTTTTTCTTTGGTTACGGTCAACTTTGCATATTGAATATGTTTAGTATGCACCAATCAAGCATTGTAAAATCATTGACGCCGTTTAAAGCCCCATCTTAAATTCTATCCATTTAAGGAGTTGAACATTTCAATCAAAAAAGTCACTATGCCAATGGAAAATTGAAGATTACATGTTCTGTCAAGAAATGAATTCCAACACAAGTTAACTAGAATTCTGTTTAATCAGAATAAGGCAAAAATATTACAGTAAAATATTCATTTCAACCATTCACGCTCTATTTTAGTGAGGCAATATTTCAGCTTAAGAAATCATTTTTGGAGTGGCTTGCATAATTTATTCATAAATGGCTCTGTAAATAGTTTTTTCATCAAAATATCAATGGTATTACAACAGAAAGGGAAATTAGCGCAAACAGAAGAAGCTTCTCAGTTAATGAGACAAATGTCTCGTTCTACAGTTTATTATTTATACAGCTATGCACATAAAAATATAAATTTTACAGAGGACATTGCTAGTGAGGAAATTGAGTAATAAGAGTTAGTTTGAACATTATTTTTTAAGTGTAGGCAATAATTATGCCAGGATATATTTTACTCTCCACAGTAGCCTGGCACAAATGGGTTGAAGTAATCGCAATTTTTAAGAATCACCGTCTTTCATATTCACTTGCATAGAACTACGAAAACCGATGAGATGGCATATTAAGACCTATGATGGACTTTCACACTTATCCACTTTTCCCCCTCGTCAGAAAACTTTCCTTGTCTCCCGCGCCATCTCCTTCGTTGGCTGGCAGCATTGGGTAAGAGAACGGTATCGAAGGCTTAGGGTAAGAATAACCACTGAAAGGTTCGGGAACAGGCGCTCGTAGTAATCCCTTCTGCAGGTCCAAATAATCACCCTGCAGCTCATTTGGTGAACCATCGGTGTAGTACATGGTGGAAGCGGTCACCGCCTCCGCCGCAATCTCGCCCGGAGGGGTGGGGTGTCCTGCGCCGCCTTGCGCGAAGAGGGATGGGTCCAAATGGCCGACGACTCGAACCATCCCCGCCGAGTCGCTCTCGAGCAGCCGCGTTCGGTCACCCTGTCCCTCCGAGACGATGGGGGGGTGTCCCGTGAAAGCGGGGGCCGCCAATAGGGCCAGCAGGAGGGCGGCGGAGATGCAGATCGTCCCTCGGGCCATGTTGTCCCACGAGATGCCGGGTGAGAAGTGAGGGTGCCCTTCCCTGACACACCCCTCGCTTCGGATGGCTCTCCACAATGAGGCGCCGGTGAGGAAATCATCGCCCCTCTGCTTCCCTCCCCCACGGTCACTCCTACCTTTTCCATCCTCACCTTCCTCTCCTGAATCTAACTCCATTTTTCTTCTTCTAATCTCATCAATCGGGAGATTGATGGATTGAAAGAAGATTGGCCCATACGGGAAAGGACGCTAGGCCTTGGATTCGTAAACGCTTATTCACACCAAGGGCATAGCAAATACGATATCTCAGAGAACAAGGCATCACGTAGCACGCAATCTAGGGGTGATTGATTTAGCGTATGGCTCAGGTAGCACAACAAAAGGGGCCATCGGAACCTCTGACCACTCAAGTGATCGTTCGGACAGACGACTCATTTGACAACACACTGACGCCCGTTGGCCCTTGCCAATGCATTCCATTTCCAATGACGGTTCTCTGGGTGGGCTTTTAATCGCGTCCGTCCGCTCCGGCCGGCATTAATTTCACCTGATGCACCGGAAGGGAAATTTCACGAGTGATACTTGAAGGTTATCGTCTGCGTCAAATTATTATCCTATTACCGACAAAATTGTTAGTTTCATTTTTTATATTAGCCTTAAATCAATAAAATTTCTCAGTGTTTTTGCCAAAGTGGCTGGACTAGAAATAGAACCATAAACAAGAATTCTCTGGGAAAATAGATTTATTGATTGTACATGTACAAATGCTTAATATTCTTCAAAATACTCTGCCCCTGCATCAATACATTTGCGGAGACGTGTCTGCCTCGTCTGCAAAGCACCGTGAAACTCCTTGACGGGAATGTCACTCAGGAATGATGCACCATGCTTTTGAATGTTTTCCACTGTCTCCCAATGATTTCCTTCCAGCTCTCTCTATTCAGTTGAAGAAACAAAAAATTGTCGCACGGAGCCAAGCCGTGACTGTAAGGGGAGGCTGGGGGACCATGGGTGTTGCTTCGGGCCAGGAAGTTGGTAACGATGAAGGACGTGTGGGTGGAGGTATTTACGAGTGGCTGGGCACTCCATCGCGCTACGTCACAAAGTTGAAAAACACACTTCACGTGGATGCACGTAATTCCGCTCAGACTGCTCGAAGCAAACTGGCAACCAGCTGAGTTGAAAGAACAGACCTCCCACCACATTTTCCAATCAGTTTTATCGCGCTGCCATGGATAGTTTCGTCACAATAAAACCATGTGCATTACTTTCACAATGAACTATGTATTTGAACGAGTTGCGGAAAAAAATTCAAAAAAGGCAATGCTTACTTCTTGAGTGAATAAAATGTATTTGCAGAAAAATGTCGAAAAATAGCGCAAAAGGTTGAAAAACCAAAAGAGCAACACGCAAGTCTCAGTGAATGTGCAAAAAACGGAATTAGTTGCTGTAAGCATAGAAATAGTGAAGATATGGAAGCATAAGTTAATTTCTATTCAAAGTTAGTGCCCGTTGATACGAGGGTCATCCGGAAAGTAGTACCCGTTCGTGCCGCATGAAGTGCTGACGACGCGAGTAGCCGCTGGACGAGGTCAGATAGCTTCAGTGGCTTGTCTGCCTTCTCTGAGCCAAGTTGCGTGACGCTAGCATTGCCTGTGTTGTTTCTGTGATTGTTTACAATGTTTAAAAAAATTGAGAACGCCGCCAGTTGTGAAGTGAGGGCAGTGATTAAATTCCTCAATGCAAGAAACGTTCGCCCATGTGATATTCATCGCCAATTAAAGGAGGTGTATGGAGACAATGTAATGGACGAGTCGTCTGTTCGGCGGTGGTGTCGCAACTTCAACATGGGGAGGGGGAACACACACGACGATGAGCGTTCGGAGAGACCGTCTGTCATTACAGACCAACTGGTGAGCTCAGTTGACGAATTCGTGAGGAACGATCGGCGCGTCACAATTGATGACATCTGTGAGCATTTTCCCAATGTTTCTCGAACAAATGTTCATGAAATTGTTAAACACCATCTGCATTATGCAAAAATTTGTGCAAGATGGGTCCCTCGCGTATCTCAATGAGCTGGCGGCGAAGGACTATGCAGCAGGAATACAGAAACTTGTCACACGTAATGACAAATGCCTTAATTTGCTTGGAGATTATGTTGAGAAGTAGTTTAAAGTATCCTCTTTCAAATAAAATTTTTTATGTTTGTTAATATTTACTTTTGTGTCTTTATTTCACGAACGGGTACTACTTTCCGGATGGCCCTCGTATATGTACTCTTACTACAACCGCAACAGGTTGTAAAACTTAATATAGAGTCATTAAGACAGATATGCTCTTTATTTTTCAAACAAACACCGCAGATGTCACGAAAAATCATTCTCTTGACATGCCGTTTGTTTATCAAATGAAAATTCAGGGTATTTGGTGGCCTAGTCTTTCTTTTTATTGGCTTCATTTTGCACCGTTATAACAGCTACATTATCTTGACTGTCAATTTTTTCTTGAATATGTGATTTCATGCATTAAACGCTTTGACTGTGTGTGTATGTGCGAGCGTTCGTGTGTATGTGTGTATGAGAGAGAGATTTAAACGCTCTAGCTCTAGTCGTCCATATTTTTACCAAAGGGATAAAAAGCATTAGTCGCGATGGCTTTCGGCCAAAGTTCTTGGGCCGGAGAGAACCCGTCACCTATCTACTATGTCCATCACCCATTTACTATGTCCATTCTACCACGGCGAGCAGTGGTAGAGTGGACATAGTAAAGTATTGGCTCAGTAAAACTCACTTCAGACGATATTTACTTATATACAACTGTGAAACATGGACGATGGGAGACACCGAAAAAAGAATTATAGAAGCGATCAAAATTTTTCAGAAAAATTATAAAAAGAAAGTGGATCGACGGGTCAATGAATGAATAAGTACTTACAAGACTGAGAAAAGAGAAAAGGATATGAAGAACACTTTAAAGGAGAAGGGGGAAAGTAATTTGGTACACCCTGAGGCGATAACGTTACCCGGATGCCAACGGGATTGGCAAAGGTACTGTGAATGACACTACCTTGAGTAGGCGAAATAGTGTTTCAGGTAGTGAATCCCGAAGATGCGGGGTCCCCAAGGGTTCGATGGAGGCAAGGCAAGATGCATTCATTTCTCTTCGCCTTGGTAAAACCTTTCGTATTATGTCGCAACACTTTCACTATATTCTCTCCTTAACCTAAGACCACTTATTACACGGTATTTTCAGAAAATGGTACCGGTTGCAATTTTCCTCGAGACAGATGGACCAGTAGAAAGAGAATACTCAAGGCTGAATAATGCAACGTTTTCGTAAATTTCGAACGATCACGAATGAATGCCTAAAGCGTTTCCTAATAAACGACCTCAAAGTGAGTTAAGCTCAATGCCAAGTCTTTCATGGAAAAGAAGCACTTATACTCGTACATATTTCAATAGCTGAGTGGACCCAGCAATTCAGAGGACAATTCCGCGAAAAAATGATTCCAGAAACTATACCCGTATGGCCAAATTCAATGAACATTATAGGTAGGTATAACCGAAAACAGCAAATTAAAGAATCTTTCACCAAAACAATGTAAATGTTTTCCCACTTACTACAGATGGTGGAACGTTAGACGACTGACAGGAGGGTCCCGGTTTGATTCCCGGGCACGACTCTCTCTGGTTACCTTCCACTTCGCCCGAGCTGTGTGATTTTTCGGGTACCAGAACTTCCTGGAATACCATATGCCCCCCCTTACTACCCTCATGCGTGAATTTCACACGCCATTGGGCTTAGTGTTCAGCGATTTCCATCATAAACTATCAAACTGACCTTCAGGTGCACAAATGTGCATATGATTTTTTTACTCTTTGACTAAACATGTTTTGTTTTACATATTTTACAAGTGCATGTACGTGTGTATAGTGCTTAGTTTAAAGAAACTGTTTTTTTATTTATAAAACATTAAATAGTGGATACGTCATCCGGAAATACGCATTACAATGCAATAATTTCAGATTGTAAAAATCATTCGCCTTGACCGGGATTCGAACCTGGATTCATTGATGTCCGGCCGAGTGCCTTAGCCAATTAGCTACAGAGTCTTGCTGGCTTAACTGGCTAAAGAACGAGGTCGGTCATCAAGGGATCCGGGTTCGAATCCTGGCCAAGGCGAATGATTTTCACGCATTGAAATTTTGTTATGGTTTTACTTTAGTACGAGTATTTACGTGGTACAGTATATCTTAGTCCACCTACATAATATGAATGGTGGGAGATGAAATATATGATAATGTATAATAAAAATATGCAAATAATTATAAGTATATAAAAAAACTGCGGCAAATTATTAAATTATGAAATCGATTAATTAGTTTCCCTTGCGATGAGCAAAGCTGTTGAAGTCCACCAGGATATACTCTACAGAAAGGAACTTTATATTGAGTCACTAATTACTGAGCATCTGCTCAATAATTAGTACCATTCGGACCGCTGCAATATTCAGATAGTACGTGTACTGAAGAATAATCCTGGAAACCAATCCAACGGCTGAGATAACCTAACAGGTGCTAAATACCTTCGACTGACCTTCGCAAACACATGTTTAACAAAAAAGAACGAAACGAAAGGGGAAGGAATGCACGAGGTAGAGGGAAAAAAAGATGAATTGCGTATTTTTTCAGGGACGTATTATTGAGGAGGGTCATCCGAAACAGGGGGGGGGTGTCAGGGAAGAGGATCCTCACTTCGCAATCGGCATTCGGAGAGACAACATGACCCGAGCGACGCCCGCTTTCCTATTGGCGCTGTTGGCGTCGTCGGTGACCGCATTGCCTCTCCCCTTGGAATTTCGCCTCTTCATCTCGGACGGACACGGCCTGCAGGGCGTCCAACTGCATTTCTTTAAAGACAACTCGGCGGGGGCACCCGGACTGCAGGGCCCGTCCATCAGCGGCGGTGCAAACTCCTCGGGGGGAAGAGTGTACTACAACAACGGTGGTCGTCCTATCGTCACCGCTCATGGAAACTTCCCCTCCAATCTCGACACCCACGACCGCTCCCCGCAGTCACCGAACGCCTTCCCGGTGAACAACTTCGGACCGTCCGGGTTTCAGAATGGTAACATCCATCCCTTTTCGACACCAGGGCCAGTGCTCGACTCTCAGGGTGGCAGGTTCCCTGGGAGCATTCCTCCTGCAGGCGCTGGTGGGTTCGGCGGTGGATTCGCGGGCGCTCCAGCTCTCTCCGCTGGTTTTGGGGGCAGCGGCGGGCTCCCGTCAAGCGAAGGCGACGGTGGTGGGGACAGCGGGAACAGCTTTCTGGCGAGGGGGAAGCATGGGTAGATAAGGGAGTCTCTGTCACATCGATCCTAATTAATTTTGCCCGACTAAAATGGAGTGCGAAAAAAGTTCCTGTTGCCAGAACATTGATTTATGTTGGAAAAAAGAAATGTTATATTTCAATCGCTGCTAACCAGAGATCAAATCGCTTCCTAATGAATAAAATGTTTTAATGTAAATGCCTCTGTCGTTTCCTTGGATAATTCATTTTCCTTAAGAATTTTTGGAAGATCTTGGTGCTTGTATTAAAAAAATTGGCGTTAAAAATATCTGTAAATTATGTTGTTTCGTATTTTATTGTAATGAACAAATGTCTTAAGCTAAAATATATTTTTGATTAACATTGACATTGTTTTTCATTGCATTTGGATCAATTATTTTCACATTCCTAATATAAATCAAATTATCATCAGATTAGCACAACCAAACTTTTAGGGCCTTTTATTCAATTGCTTTCAGATTTTTCATTTCATAAAATATATCAACCTAGCCGGAAAATAAATAAAATATAATAATTTTGGAGATAAACTATATTTGTTGAGTCTGTGATAGAGGGGAGAACGTTGACATGAGAGTGTGAGTGACGGAATGAATGGAGCAAGTAGGTTTGGCGAAAAAGAGTGGCTAAATGTAGTGTCTTTACATTTGTCCATTGAAGTGGACAAAAATGTCAATAACCTCCATCTTACATAAATGAAATGTAAATAATTTTTCTAGATTTTCGCTTCCAAAGGATAGGTGAGAATTTTGTACGAAAGTAAAAATTTCACGAAAACAGTTTTCATTTAATATTTGGCGTAGGAATGGAGAGAGCAAAATTGAATTCATGAATTAACTATTTTTACTTTAAAGATATGTCGAAAGATAAAATAATAATTCTACAATCAAGTATAACCTCACTGTGACAAATATTCAAAAATGGAATGGCATTATATAGTGTTCTAGGTGCTTCTGTTGCTAACTCTTCCCCGAAAAATATGAGAACTAAAAAGTGAAGACAAGTCTAAGGCCATGACAGTATCTTGGCCTAACTCGAAGCATAATTAGAATGATTGTAGATCCGCAGTTTTTTAAAATAATCTGCATTGGATATGAAAAAATGATAGTGTAAGGATGTCTAAAGTCTCAAGTCACACGGAAGTGAAGGTGAATCCACGAGTTAATTTAGCATGAGCTTTTTTTAATTGACGGGGTGGATTATAATGGCGATTGACTGTATCCTAAATTTTTCAATTTAAGTACACTACTGAGGTTTTCAATGGAATAGAATGTGTGGAAGGAACTATTTTAAGTAATGCAATACCGATGGAATTAATTCCTGAGCGCCTAGGGGGCAGCAGACAATCGATTTCTACGGGGTTAAAAACATTCAACCAAGCAGTTTAACTTAAAAAAGTATGCTACTCTCGAAGGCATAGAAATTTTATAATGAAATGCAATCAAATGTTTGTTAGGAAATCGGTAAACATAATTGGAAAATAGGAAATAATATTTTTGTTAGTAATATGCAAGACTGAAAGAAAACTACCATGCAAACTTTTTTAAGTGTTGCAACTCATTTCAACGCATAGGCGACATCCTCGGGCACTCAATGTGTTGAAATTAGTTGTACCCAATAAAAACAATTGTGGAAAATATCTAATACTCGTCTTTCATTCGAAAATAAATTTCCACTCAACCAAGACTGATACTATCGAGTGTAATAATATGCATACTTGAAACGGAAATTATATTTCCGTTTAATTTAGGGCACAACGATATTCTTATAATGTAGCTGGTTCCTTAATCGTTAGTCACTAAGGACTAATGGCAACAAAATATAAATTTATCTACAAATAGTGCTTAGTTTAATAAACAGCCATTAGACAGCCAACAATTACTCAATTATCTTTCAACTAGGGCGGCTTCAATCCATATACCTGAAATTCAAACTAAACATCCATGGTCAATTATGAAAGTAATGTGCATGATTTTATTGTGACACTACTATCTGCGGAAGTGCGGTAAAACCGGTCGGGAAATGTGGTGGGAGGTCTGCTCTCTCAACTCAGCTGGTTGCCAGTTTGCTTCGAGCAGTCTGAGCGGAATAACGTGCATCCACGTGAAGTGTGTTTTTCAACTCTGTGACGTAGCGCGATGGAGTGCCCAGCCACTCGTAAATACCTCCACCCACACGTCCTTCATCGTTACCAACTTCCTGGCCCGAAGCAACACCCATGGTCCCCCAGCCCAGTCCCCATGCGACAATTTTTTGTTTCTTCAACTGAATAGAGAGAGCTGGAAGGAAATCATTGGGAGACAGTGGAAAACATTCAAAAGCATGGTGCAACATTCCTGAGTGACATTCCCGTCAAGGAGTTTCACGGTGCTTTGCAGACGAGGCAGACACGTCTCCGCAAATGTATTGATGCAGGGGCAGAGTATTTTGAAGAATATTAAGCATTTGTACATGTACAATCAATAAATCTCTTTTTCCCAGAGAATGCGCATTACTTTTATAAGGGACCCTCTATGTTACCTATATATTCTTCAATTTGCCCTGAATACGCATAGGTAAGTGTTGACACAATACGTTTTATACCTTGGGTATGGAAATGTGTATTGTTGAATGCGCTCAAAGGATATTTTGTACACGTTGCTCACAGGTATTGTGTAATATTTATCCTTTTCATTCATTCATTATTCATTATATTTCAATTATTCAAAATTATTATTGGTTTTTCTGTAGGTAGGGTACAATATAAAGCTCTATATAGTGTTATCATTAGCAGCATTATGACGGCTTAGGATAGGTTTTTGATAGACACGGGCATTACAAATCACAGCATTATTAATTCCTAATTTACAAAGCACAAAATGTCCTTAAAGCCCATACTAAATATTGCTAGAACTCATTATTTAGGCCAATATACTACCTCTCTCCCTTGATAAAATTCAAAAACCTATTATTCTCCTCCTTCAATTTCACTTTCCCATTATTCCCTCATCGATTCCCAGTATCCCATCCATTTTAGTGTCTCCACTTGTACTCCTTTCTTCCAATTCTTCCGACAGCCTTTACTCGCAATGAATTACAAGAAAATTATCTTTTGCCTCTTTCAATTACTCACAGAAAATTTACAAACAGGAGTCTATATACTCATACCATATTAGTACTTCCCTAAGAAATTTAAGCTTGGTGAAATATGACTTCATCATGAATAACTGATTGAAGCACTTTTCCACTTGATAAAATTTTTTATTTTACGACCGGGTTTCGATGTATTACATCATCATCAGGTAACAAACTGAAGTTGTGTTCAAGCTTATATACATTCCGGAAGGGGTGGAGAGGACGTGGTAGGAAACGAGGGGGGTTGGAGAGGGGGAGGGGGGAATGGAGGGGGAAGGGAAAGACAAGGGAGACATTTACAAGAAATAGCGGAAACAGCGTATTGACCTTGTTAAAAAAACACACAGTATATATAGTCTTTAGGGTTCGAAGTGATCCTGTTGGGTGGATGGCGGCAGTCTCCAATAAACCATTGGTGGCCGGGACGAAACCAGTAGACGGGCTGGGTTTGGAGGCCAAGGATTAGGCCCTCTTGGAAGAGTGGTGGTGGAATACCTCCACTTAACTCACACACTGGAGGGGGGGGAAGGAGAAAGCACTCATGGGGGGGAAGGAGGCGGTTGTGTGTCACGCGTGGTCAAAGTTTACTGACGAAAGTTGATGGACAGGAGGGGGGAAGACGGAGTGAATTGCATGTCATTGAGAAGAGGGGTTTTCTTCTTAACTCGTTGGACAATTTCCAATTGTTCAAATGCGTCTAATTTTCTGCATTTATTTGACACATGAAGCACTTTTAATGTAAAATCACAGGTGTGGTTAGTCTCGAGTAAGTGTTTGGCGATCATTGATGTGGTGTTGCCTAAGATCGTGCGCTTCTCGTGTTCTTTGATTCGGCTGGAGAAATTCCGACCCGTTTGGCCCACGTATATATGGCACCACACCCGCACTGTATGGCATACACACCACTCTTCCTTGTATTGTCGATGGTATCCTTGTATTTACAGAGGATTTTTGATATGTTGAAGGGGGTGTAAAAAGAGACTCTAAATTTGTCCTTCGGGAGTGCATTCGCTAAATGGTATGATGAGTTGTTGATGAAGGGGATTTTGCACCATTTTCTGGTTTCCGTGGCCCGTACCATTTGTAGGGAGGTTGTTATGTTAGTGGCAAGCTTGGTCCTTTTCCTCCAGAGTAAGGAGTTGATCAAAACCTCCTTGTAGCCATTGTTGACGGCGATCCGTTTAATTATATTTAGTTCGTGGTCAAAATGTGCTTTAGGCATGGGGCTTTTGATCAACCTATTTATCATGGAGTGGAAGCTGGCTAGTTTATGGGAAATGGGGTGGCATGAATCTGCGGGAATCACCAAGTCAGTATGAGAGGGTTTCCTGTAGATCCCAAACACGTGTTTACTCTCTCGAAAATCGATGGTCAGGTCAAGGAAATTTATTCTCCCATCGACTCCTGGCTCCATGGTGAACTTTAAAGAATTATGCACTGTGTTTAGGTATTGAAAGAACTTTTCCAATTGTCTAATATGACGTCATCAATTCCTCCTCGAAATTCCCCTGACGGCATCGTGAAGGCAGATGTTTATTTAGGTAGAGAGCGGACAAATTGTATGATAAGAGTAGTGAAGAATGGCGATGGGAGCTTGAGGGAAAGAATGAAAACTTCATGACGGATTATTTTTTACATATCAGAGAATTATTTCGAGGATTATGACTTTGAGGAAAGAGGTGGGTGGGTGGCAAAGCGGATAAATTGGGTAAGCGGTGGAATATTCGAGGAATCACGCAAAAATCCTAAATGATTATTGTGCGAAAAGAATGCCATGGCCGGTTATGAAAAAGTTAAGAAACAATGGCGAAGATTGAGTGAACACTATCTCATCTGTAAAGCCACATCAAACCAAGCGTATTCACATATTAATTAAGTAGACTTCGATGCTTAACAACAAGATGTTTTCCAAGCTGGTGATGAAGTGTAGTGTTTTTATTAGATCTTTATGTGATCGGGACACGAGATTCCCAACCTTGTCAAACTCCTTTTATCTACTCCAGATATTTCCCACGCCTCGTAATGGCAGAGTAAATAAATGAACTACAAACCTTGTTTTACTGGAACTGCTTCATTTGTCCTGTAATAACTATTTGATACTCATGACTAAAAACATTTTTGCTAAGGCTACTCTGCTTATTAATTCTCTCATGCTTGTCATAATGCTGTAAGAAATAGGTAAATGCTATCGCCCAAAGTGTGTCATTGCCTTGAATTATTTGCAAACAGGGTTTTTATTTCAGCTAAAGTTTCAGCAAAGGGTTTTTATTTCAGCTATCTATTAATCTATTTTATCCATTCATATATTTCGAATGTCTACCATTTCGTCTTGATTCTCTAGAAGTAAACCATGTGGTCCAGAAACAGCAAAGTTTCTATCTAATTAATATACTCTTATAAAAACTCACATATGAAAGTAATTCAAAACACAAAAAAATGCTTGAAGATGATTATCTTTCAGTATTATCCAGCCGGTGTCAGATTTGCGACAGCCGTGATGAGTACAACATGAACATACGTACATTTGTGACATACACGACCACGCTTCCCTTGTCACATCACCAAATTCTTGAATGACGGCCAAACGTCCGGAGACGAAAACCACCTTAGCGAAGGTCCTTTCGTGATGCGTATCTTCCCGAGGGGTCAAAGGGTGCGCCATTGATGATGAGTGAAAAGAGATACTCGAGACCGAATTCCCTCGAAGGACGTCAGAACAATTTAATGAAGTGTACTTCCAACCCCTCACGATCAAAAATCCAAAGGACAGCAAAGAAACGACACATCCAAGGTCTCTACTCATTTTATTTCTGCCCGTAAGGCGTATTTAGCATTGAGGATCCCTGTTTTAACTTCCAATTTCCTTCTTCCTTGTTGAATCACTATGTAAGTGAGATTTGTCAGAATTTCTTGGATAACTCGCTTCAAAATGGGTATTGGTATCATTCGTAGTCAACCAATTAGAGGCAGGGCTGTGAAAATTACCTGAAAACTCTTGCACCCGTCACGAATCATGTAGTTCTAAAATGCGCTCAGCTATACTCACCCCATTTCCCCAGCCTTATTTATACTTTTTTCAGCTCCTAATAGCATCTAACATCTTGAATATCATCCAAAAGTCTTTCTTTTCCCGTCCTCTCCTACTTCCCTGTTTAACAAATTCTCGTCTTTGCCGTGATTCTCATTCAATCGCTCATCCATCCAGTTCTCGATGCCTTCTCCACCCGCTTATCTGGGAAGAGAGAGAGAGAGAAAGAGTGACTCACCCTCTTTCACATCTGGACCCTCTTTGTTTTCGCCTCTCACTCAATTGCGGTCATTTCCCCCATCCAAAAGCAATTCTAGTGACACTCCTTGAGTTTGATTTATACCAATAGGAAGGTGAAAACTTGAAAAATAGTAAAACAAAATTTGTTTTTGCTTAGCACAAGTGGTTAAGAATTTGTCGGTGGAATACGGGATGAACAGCAAACATACAGGAGATTAAGTAACAAGGAAATTATGTCGAAAAGAGAAAATTATCCTTCCCTAAAAAGAAATTTTATTGGAAATATAATAAAATTATGAATCTGTATGTAAGTAGTTGAGCAATGAAGGGAACGAGCAAATTATACATGAGTTGAAACACTTTTCGCACTGGGGAACTATTTAAACGAGATCGTGGAGTGTGGAATTGGAAAAATTCTACTTACGATCAAAAGATTATAAAGATGGAACTAATGACGACAGCCAGTAAAGATATAAAGAACAGACTGGTAAAGACTTTAATTTGAGGTTTAGACTCTTTACTTTCCAAACCTTGCCTTAAAAGAAGAAGATAATGAGTGAAAATTGTATGATTCTCTAACGTATGTATGAAGGAGAATGTAGAACTTGAGCTGAACCATTGAGTAGAGTAACAAATGAAGAAGCATTTTAGAGGAAAATGGTGAAGATGGAAGCCTATAGAGGTCACTTACTGGGAGACGTTGGAAATCGATTGGAAACACCATCAGGCACGATAACCTAGCTGGGCAGTCTGGGGAGCTTCTACTAACCAAGCTCCGAGAATCAGCATAAATGGTATTTTCACAAAAACATTTAGTAGTTACAGATTTCGTTACCATAAAACCATGTTGAGAGTCACTAAGTCACTAAGTAATGAAAGCTGACATGCTTTCACATAATACTTCCACGTCTATTTAAGTGTGACACGATGCTCACGGAATGACAATTTCTTACTTCACCGCATTTTTTTACATTTTCAAATAAGATAGTCCTTGGGCAATTGCCATTTATTACGAAATTATCATTATTTCTAAGACACATCAAGTCGATGACTGAGTTGAAGATATAATATCTTTTTACAATGTAGAAAAGGATGATTCCTGAACCGGCAAACTTTTGTTTTAAGATCTGGCGATTCTTCGGAGGCATTTTCTTCATTTATATGGGCTTCAAATATTCTTTGAATTCATTCAATTTCTCGTCTGGAGATTTAATCTCACGAAAAATCATTTTAAGTTGTCCCGGAGCGCAACTAATTCTGTTTTTAGCTTTTATAATTTTTTAAACTTATTATTTATTTTTTCACTTATATTGCGATGGCTAGAATTTTGAAATTTATTCGTCCATTGCCTCAAAATGGGAATTATAGATAGCTAATAATCCAGAATTGACATTTTTAATTTATGTAGTTGCATTAAAATCTTTAGAAAATAATTCATGATATAAATTTTAATGGCCTCTTCCTTTAAAATTATACGAATTACTGATAATTTTCTAAGCTTTGCTTTTAATTTTAACCACACGTACTTAATGGAATTTGGAGGGTGATAAACAGCTACTTTTAATATAGATACATCACTGTGAATAGGTGTACTTTCGTTGATTATTTATGCTTTTGATGACTAAAACAAGTATCATCCCATATTCTGCCTACTGGATTACTCTACGTGAGACCCGTAAATTTTACAAAGATCCCTAATTCTTTTCATCGACCTTTTTTATATTTATCGATTACAAACATTCCGAGCAGTTACGTATGTCATTTAGGATATGGATTTTATTATTCATTTTAATACGTAATAGAATTCAGTACACGCATCAATGAAAGCGGAGGAAAGTAAAAAATTTAAAAGTATGTCCAATTATTTCTGTTAACAAGAATATCCAGAATTTCCTTCTATTTATTAGAAAATTTCTCGGACAATGCGACATTTTCCTTTTACCGGCCTGACCTGACTACAAATGTTTGCCTTTATAATCACAAGAAAAGATTAGCAAAACTTCTAAGACTTTGAACTAACTTCATAGTAAAATTAATCATCTGTCAGAAATTTCGGTGATCAGGGACTATTCCTATCCTTGGGGCCGAATAATCAAATCCAATGGACATCGTGAAATTAGTGAATTTAGAGATGACTTTATTGGTGGTTTTGAATTGTATGCGGGAAATTGTTGTGCTAAGTGGGCTCCTGAGATCAGGTTTACGTAGGGGCTGCGCCAGGGGAGGGGGGGGTCGAGATAAACTCCCGATACAATGCTTCACGGGGAGCAAAAGGTGTTATTATTCTTTCCTCTAACGAGACACCATTTGACAAACATACCGCTGAAAAAATAAGGAAACTTCACAGTGGTGAGAGACTGATCGATGCAAACTGGCAAGATGCGTGTGGATGGGATTGCCGGGACACCCAAGGCGGCGGCGGGGTCAAGGGTGCCGCAGTGGGCTCTCGAGTCTCTCTCAAATCGCCGATGACTCGCCTCGGAAGTACGCAGCCATTAAACCTCCCAAGAGCCCTCCCTCCTCAAAGTTATGCTTCTTTCTCTCTTCATTATTTATTCGACCTCCAAAACACACCTCCCCGAAAACAGAGAAAGGGAGAGATATGGACAAACTTTGCCACTTCTATCGAGCTGTGGTTCGATGAGACTGAACCTCCCCGTTTTCCTTGTCCTAAAAGCTTCGTAAGGGAGGCACTTCAGGTGCCACAGTCGTTGGAGGTCGTTTATCCCATTCGTCTCAAAATTTAAAGGGCATGGATTCCCAGCTAAAATGAAGTTATTTCTCATTTTCACTTTTTTAAATAGTCTCAATCCGAATATGCATGACTGCTACCGACTTAGAGCTGCCAATTTAATGCTGCTACCATTATTACCTGCTCTTCGAAATATACCCACGTAGACAATGGTAAGAGAGACATACATGTGGGGAACTGCATAAATAGATTCGGTTTTTGCGGCGTTGCGTAGCAAGACACTCAGCCAACTAACAGGTATATTTAAAAGGAGTATTGTGGAGCGTAGTTTAAATATTTCGAAGTATTGGTAATTAATGTTTGAACAAGAGCGTAAAGTGGACGCTTTTAAGAACTATGGAGAAGAATAGAGAAAATAAATTACACCAAAAGGAAAGTAAACGATAAAGTTCTAAGAGTCATAGCGGAAGAGCAACGACTGTTTGGAGACATTTGAAGACAACAGGTCAAATGGATATAGGAGACCGAAAGACAATGGAATGAGAATGATGATAGAAAAAGGGAGACTGTTGGAAATGCAAGGTAGAGGCGGAGGGAAAGAATGTTCATTTCGGATGAAATTAAGATGTGTATTAAGTGTGCAGAGGTGAATAATTTATTCTTTTATAGGTTTATAATTTAATACGAGGCAAGTTCAAAATGTTCCCACACATTTTGAAAAGCGCGCTTCCGGTTTGTTAATTTTTAATCCACTTGAAGACGTCTTGCTTGCAAAAACTTTCCAAATTACCAACTCAAATCACTTTTTTGATATCTTTTTTTGCTGATTAGTCACGGCCATTTATGTGGAGTGTTCGTGGAGTGCGGCAAAAAATCGGATCCGCGGAGAAATGAACTCTTTGAAGGAGCAGAATTGTTCTGTGGAATTCTGCGTGAAACTGTGAAAATACTTCACGTAAACTTTTCAGTTGATTTCCAAGGCTAATGGTGAGGATAATATGAAACCCACTGTGGTTTACATGGTTGGAAAAGGGGCGGAAATCAGCGAAAGACGACAAGCGTTTATCTACGTCGATTGATGACTCCACATCAAGAAAGTGAGCGATATCTATCGTGCAAATCAAAGTTTGACTTTCAGAAAATTTGCCGAAGAGAATGTCATCCCGATTGGTTCTTACTATGGAATCCTGAGTGAAAAATTGAGGATGCATCGAGTCGCCGCCAAATTCGTGCTCTTCATAATGACAGCAGACCAGAAACAACATCGAGTTTCGGTCAACAAGTCTGTCAGGAACTGTTTGATGAAGAGCTGAAGAGGATTAAACCATAGTATCATAGCAAGTGATGAGTCATAGGCTTATGGATATGACGACGAAACGAAAGTGCAATCTTCAGAATGGATTGGTGACCTTCCTCCGCCCCCGAAACGTTCAACAAGTTCGCTCGAGTATCAAGGCGACGTTGATGTTTTTTATGCGAATGGAGTTGTACATCACGATTATCTACCCAAATGCCTGTCGGTCAGCACGGAGTGCTTCCTGAGGGTTATGAAATGCCTAAGAGAGAGAATCTGGATCAAACGACCCGAACTTTGGAGGAGCGGTAAGTGGTTTCTTCTACCACGACAACGCGCCTGCTTATTCGTCTCTCAGAACTCGTGAGTTTTTAGCCAAAAACAAGACTGCTATGCAAGCATATCCACTTAATTCACCAGACCTCATGTAACTTTTTCATGCTCCCCAAACTAAAATCTCCGTTTAAAGGAAAAAAAGATTTGAGTCCATTCCAGAGATAGAGAATAATTAGCTTTTCAACATTTCGGACTGCGTTACAGGACTGATTCAAAAAGTGAAAACACCGTCGGAATAAGTATATGCGTTGGGGAGGAGACTATTTTGAGGGGAACCCTGACCAATAATTTTTTAGTGAAGCATTTTAATGTATTGAAAAAAGTTCGGGAACTTTTTGAAGAGTATTCGTAAATATTTCTCGGTTTTATGGATATTTCATATCAAATTACTTGGTGTTTACAAGTACAGTGGTTTGCAGTGAAGATCGGGTCTATCAAAAACTTACCATAAGCCAGTATAATACTGCCCCAATAATAATGACTGCTGTTGCTTGAATGAGGTACTGACCGGATGGACAATGTTTGATTCCGGATGCCGTTTCTGGGCACCCTCAACTTCACGGGAACCATGGCATTTTCGAGCACCAGATCTTCCTGGAGAACCATAGGCAGCACAGGGAAGAGAATATGCCCCCACACCCTGATGTGAGAATTTCACCAACTGTTGGTGTCAGTACCAGGTGATCTCTACCCTCCCCTATCAAACCAACCCTCGCTTGATCTCTGAGGTTATGGATATGCGTTCCAGAATGACATTATTTTGGCAAAATTTCTTTTCTGGCATTTTGTGGTAATCAAGGAAAGACTGGAAATCAATCAATAAAAGGCATTTATTTGTAACTAAAGTTCGGAATATTGCTTTCTCTCGGAACTTTCAAAACTTTTCCCGATACCTTTTATACAAACCATGTAGATGTTTTTAAATTTTGAAAACCGATCTATATTTTAATTACGGTTTGATAAATTAATCCATCAGAGTTCTTCAAGATCCTCCGACCTTATCCTGATAGTCGGATATTCAAAAATTGTTTATTAAAATGCTTCGATATTACCCTTATGGATTTGTAGCCATCCTCCTTCCTCAGCTCCCTTTGTCTTCTTAATAGGATTTTGGGAATATCGTAGTCCAGTTGGTTGAGTGCTGGGCGATTGACCAGTGGATCCGAGTTCCGTTAAGGCTTCACGCCTCTCGGAACCCTCTGATTCACCCAAGCTGTGTGATTTTTCGGTTACCGGGATCTTCCTGTGAAACCGCAGGGACTGGAACTGCCCCCACCATAATGCGTGAATTTCACACTCTGTCAGGCAATTGTGTGAGCTATATAATCACATAGATCGCGCACCGCGTGGAGAAGCTAGATTTGTAAAACGACGTTATGATGAACTGAATAGGGTATCCAAAATATTAGAAGAGGTAGGCTGGGAATCACTCACGGAGTGAAGGTCTAATTGCAGATCAAATTTCTTGGATAAATTGGAAGGATGCCTCTTTAGTAGCGATGTTGAAAATGTATTATTACCCCCCATCGTACTACGGTAGGAAAGATTATGTCAATAAAATTAGAGAGACTAAGGGTAGAACAGATAGATTTAAGATGCCATTATGTCCACGAACGATGAGGAATCAGAATAACTTTGTCCGACCACAGTAGTGGTCATATTCGGGTGAATATTAGTCTGGTGTGTATTTATCCCCTGCCCAACACCCCAGCAGTGGCTTGCAGGATACTAAAATATCAAATATCAGTAAAATATCACTTATGATATCACCAGCCTTCCGGTTGAGAACTGTAGTGGTAGTAGATTTTAATAATATCCAGTTAGGGATTTATCAATGAATATTCCGCCAACATATTCCCACGAGTAATATCTTTATCATCTAGTATTTTACTTTTTGCAATCCATTCATTTTTTATCTGTTTTTTTAGAGAAAATCACACGTTTTTATTTCTCATCGTACGTGTAATCTTTGATAGAAAAGGCATCATCGACTGCTTCTACGCTGTCGTAGCCTTTTATGCCAATTTATTTGGTAATTTTTCAACCATAAAAAGTGGAACAACATTAATGTTATTCTTACCGAGAACAACTATTTTCACCTTGACCGTCATAGTGCTTTGCTCCAGTTAATTTACACTGTTTTTTAAATCACATCTGTTATCTCCTAATTATGGAATTTCTTCTTTAAATTTTTAACCATGTCTGTAAGTTATTTTACCACTTTTATTTCCACAGAGCACTTGAGAGAATTTGTCGTACTAAATGTTTATTTTTTAAATTTAGATGCTATTTTAGATGGACTCAATTATTTATAAGGTCCAAAAACACAAACCTTTCTCATAAATTAAAATTTCAGAGATATGTATTTAAAAATACTAAATAATCGTCATAAAAACTGAAGAAATTGAGTGCACGAATCAGAGGTGTTTTCCTGGTTAAAAATACATCTTTCTCGTCTTAATTGCTTTGAAAAACCTGCCTTAGATATTTTGCTTCATGATAAAATAATTTTAAGATGCCCAAAGGAAGTAGAAGAACAAAGGAGTTCTAAAATATACAGGAGGACTAAATATATTTCAATAAGTTCTTATTTAATGGATGAAGAAGTTCCCTGATAAGGTTTCTTTCTCTAGTCATAGTCATTTGTCACGAATCATTCAGGTCTGGGGCGGCCGTCAAACGGCGGCAGACCAGGGCGTGCTAGAACATTTTCGGAGCGTAGCGCTTGTGGCGTTTTGTTCTGGACATGGAAATCACCACTCTGGAGCCGGGCTGGCGCCCCACCAAAGGTGCTCACGGGGGATGCGGTCAACGTCTGGGGGAGCGGTCGTGGGCGTCGGGATCAGAGGGGTAGTTTACTTGGGCAGTGCCAATCGGACGACCGCTATCATTGTAGTGCAGTCCTCCGTCCGAGGGGTTTGCACCGCCGCTGCTGGACGGGGCCTGTTGTCCAGCTTACGTCCCTGAAAAAACTCGCAGTTTACCTGTTTTTTACCTCGCCCACGTGTACTCCTCCTTCCCTCTTCTTTTTTTTGCGTGAAAACATTTTCATCCCATGCGAAAGGGGAAAGTGGTTGACCTTTGGGAGTTAGATTGCATGCGTCAGTTGAGTAAGTTTCGAAGAGTATTACCTGGTATTTTCACAGGCATCTTCTGCTGGCAATGATACCCAAAACCCTGGAATTAGTCTTCGCTCTGAACACGACATTATTATACCATGCATGCTAGCATAGAAGAATTTAAGCAGTATTCATATAGTATACGAGGGTAGGCTGAAAACTAAGCCATACATGCTCGTATACCACAACCAAAAACAAATAGAAAGATTGGGCAACAAGTTAATTTAAGTACAAACCTTAAATTTAAGAATAATATTTTTATTTTTCAACATAGTCACCGTTGAGGCTAACACATTTCTGCCAACGTGTAACGAGTTTTTTCATTCCTTCACTGAAAAACTCTTCCGACTTTTCTCGAATCCAGGACTTGACAGCTGCCTTCACCTCATCGTACGAGGTGTAATGATTACCCATGAGGTGTCTTTTCAGTAAAGGAAAAAAATAAAAATCGCAAGGCGCAAGATCGGGGGAATATGGAGGGTGTAGAATCGGTTCAAATCTCAGGTTTCGCAGAGCCTCTCCAGTTGCGCGCGAGGTGTGTGGACGAGCGTATTGCAAGATTATTCGCGCCAGGCTGCCTTTAACACGGCAAAATCGATCAATATGGTTTGCGATGCGCTTTTGAGCGATTCGCCAGTTATTTTGAATCTTGAAATCTTCGACGAGTTTGCGATGTTTATCGTCTGTGGCAGTCATCGGACGTCCGCTGCGTGTTTCATCATTGATTATTGCTTTTCCAGGCTCGCAACCACGAAATTTTACTACCTATCGACTAACAGTAAACGTATCAACAGCATTGTCGCCATAAACAGCATTAAAATGACGATAAAATGTCAGTAGGAGTCACTTTTCCAACATTTAAAAATTCGATAACACCACGCTGTTTGACTCACCTTGACATAGCACTAGAACTCGTCTCCGTACTTCCGCTCCTCAAAATACACTGGATGAATAAAACGACCTCAATCCTGCGCTTGCATGTTGAGGGGGAATGTTACTTCCACATTCTATCAGGGGTGCTCTCGGAGGTCATTCTGCTTGTGGTCTCCAAGCATGTGTGCATTAGTTTTCAGCCTACCCTCGTACAGTCCATTATGTTGCAATTTCCATTAGAGCCGTTTGTGAACGCCGGTTTCAATGTGAGCGAAATAGTGGACTTTAATGTGCTTCAGGTATTGTGCTATTTAAAGTTAGATTTTTACTTTTCCCAACCACTATTTACGCCTAAGCATCACGGTAGCTTTTACTTCTTTTCCCTACATTACTTCTTTATTCACTTTTTTGATAAATTCTGTCTGCCACCTTATTGTTTAAAAGTACCTCTTCCCCCTTCTCCCTCCCCCCGCTTGACCAATACCTTCCGTTCCATCAAGGCCTGCCACTACCTTCTAATGTTTCCTCCATTCAGTTTCCGTCTTCTTTATGTTCCCTCAGCAACATTCCTCTCTTCATCCAACGAATTTGAACTTTCTAGGTTTGTCTTCTTCTTTATTCAATATAGGCCTCCATTTTTCGTCCCATCCGCATCTCAAAATCTCTTACGCTACGCCAACACTCTTTCCTTTAAACACTACGTTTCTGGTACATGAAAAACTTCGCTCAATATTTAAGCCTTCATAATATTTGGTCCACATCTTCATTTAGTGCCGGTTTCTCTTCCTCTGTTAAGAGGAGCTCTTTTCTTTTGGCAAATTCTTTTTTCATATACGAAATTCTTCTCTTAATGTCTTGTACTCTATGTTCATTTTATTCTAAAATAATGCAAATATACTTAAGCTGAGCTACTTTGAATCTAACAGTTTCAGGCTTAACTTGGTGGAATTCTTTCATGGTGAGGTGAAAGAAAGAGAAAAAACAACTTTGCACTTCCACACACTTTTTTAATATAACACGACCATGGTTTCGATGCTGCGCATCATCTTCAGGTACAACATAACAAAAATGGTCATTTTTGTTATGTTGTACCTGAAGATGATGCGCAGCATCGAAACCATGGTCGTGTTATATTAAAAAAGTGTGTGGAAGTGCAAAGTTGTTTTTTCTCTTTCTTTCACCTCACCTGAGCTACTTTGTCTAATCTATTCACGAAAACCTTTACATGATCAAGCCGCGCTTAAAATAATTTTATGCAATATTATTCATCTTTCTCATAATTTTTATTCCTGCAGGACCAATTTATTTCTTCCCTAGTGTTATAATTTCGATATTGGGACCAGTTTTGAGTCATCACTCGAACGGAGAACCAGTTTTGAATCATTTTACTATTCCGTTCCTATATTTACCTCTCCGTCGAAGGTGTTCACCGAAGATGCGGCCGGCGTCTGCCGGGAGTGGCCGTGGCCGTCGGACGGGTAGTTTCCTTGGACGGTGCCAATTGGACGACCACCATCGTTGTAGTGTACTCTTCCGCCTGAGGAATTTGTACCGTCGCTGCTGCGCGAGCCTTGCAGTCCGGGTGCCCCCGCCGAGTATCATTGAAGAAGTGCAGTTGGACGCCCTGCAGGCCGTGTCCGTCCGCGACGAAGAGGCGAAACTCCAAAAGGAGCGGCAATGCGGTCACCGACGTTGCCAACAGGAGAGCGGGCGTCGCTCGGGTTATGTTGTCTCTCCGAATGCCGGTTGCGAAGAGAGGATCCTTTTCCCTGACACCCCCCCCCCCCTATGTTTCGGATGACCCTCCTCAATAATACATCCCTGAATGAATCTCAAGCTGCCGGCTAAGCACTGGCATTTTTAACTTTCGCAAGTCCGGAAATCCAACCTGGATATCTCCCTGTCATACGAGTACCTACCACCTAAGGGTCCAAGGGTGCCTCTTAATACAGATTTTGTGGGTATGTTGATACTCTTTTGCTTCTCTCGTGTCGTCTCCCGCGGAACCCTTGACCTTTGAATTTTTCGACATGTCATTTGAACCAACAGTCAGGAAAACAGCGTTGTTAATTGCCATCTCGTGAGCATCGAGCGAACCTCTTGGCTACTCGACCGTTTGGGAGGGGCTTTGTCTGCCTCCCAGTTGGTGACCTCGTGGGGGTTTCGTGCTCAACTGAATGCCCTCTCGTTTGCCTCGAACATAATTATTATACATTACAGTCACTTCAATGCCACAACCAAGAGTTTTTTTACGCTTTGTGTTTTTTACGAGTTAATGGCCGTGGACAAGGCGGGGATCGAGATGGTGCGGGGGCTAACGTACTGGCTTCCCACCCTGAGGGCGCGGGTTCAAATCCCGGCGGTGTTGAATATTTTTCAGAGGTATCTCGATCCCTACTTGAGGTGCTTTGTGGAGGGCACTTTGAGTGAGTACGCCGTCGGTCGGATGGGACGTTAAACTGTGGACCCCTTGGCGCCTTTCGTAAAGAGTAGGCTAATGCCGACGCCGGGTTTCTCTCCACCCTTCATCCTTTCCTGTCCATCCCCTATGGCGCAAATGACCTTAGCTGTCGGTCGCCTCCCCTCAAAACTACTACTACTACTACTACTACTACTACTACTACTACTGTGGACAAGGCAAGAGGAAAAGGTCTTCATTCGAGTTCACTCATCAATCAAACATTCATAGAACTTTTTTATCATAATTGAATTAAAATTGATTGATGTTTTGTCGTTATGGATGTGTAGGCTAGTTACCCCGAGGCTCTCCACGTTTCCTTATTCCGGGTTACCTTAGTACCTTACCTCCAAGTAGTATGGCCTTCCGCCTTGAGATTACGCAACTGCCTGCTAAATCTTCCTCTTGCTCCTTGCCTCTCTCTTACGTACAATCCACCCATGCGAGAGAATTTCCATCTTAACCAGAGCCCTATAGAATTCCTCTTACTTTTTTGTGATCGATAATATTCTTTTCCGCCAAATCTGTTCACTTCCCCCTCTATCCCTATTCACTTCTTTCTTTATCTCTGCTGTTCTCTACTCCATTTATCTCTGCTAACTCTTTCCCTAATATCTATATCTCTATTTTAATACTCCCTCTATCTCTTTTCACTACCTACTCGTTCAATTCAACTTATCGCAACCGTTCACCCACCTTGGTTTCTCATATTCTATCACATCTCTTTTCTTAGTGTTATTTATCTCCGCCCCCAACAATGCCACACCCAAAGCCTTACAGCATACCATTTTACCCACAATTCTTTCGGCTTATAAAATTATTCATTATTAAGATCTCGTTAGACACTATCATCCTAACTGCTAAAACTAAATTATGGCATAAGAAAAATTTTATTTTTCTCATCCTAACTGCTAAAACTAAGTTATGGTATAAGAAAAATTTTATCACATCTCGATATTTTGTCGTGTCGAAATTTCTATATATCGTTTATTTAGTAATTTCTCGTCATTTTGGGGTGAGGGAGAATCGACACCGCTGCCCTCTATTGAAAATTTTGCCATGTTTTCCTTCAAGGATAAAATTTCAACTTGGAAAACATTTATCTTAAAATTTTCAAATGCTCGGTTGAATGTAGCATAGGGAAAATGTTATCATTGATAGGAGTGTTTTTAAGTTTTTCACTCGGTATTATCATTTTTTATGGAAAAGACTTATTATGACGGTAGAAAATTATTAAAGTTACATAATGAAATGTCTAAAAATTCCACTTCATTAATATTTTTTCCGGAAAAGTCGTCGCATTCAGATACTAAATGGGTGTTTAGGGGCTAATAAAATGCGGCTTTGATATATGCTTAAATATGCAAGATTAAACTGAATAAGTTTTAAATACTCCTAGGATTCAAAATAAACATGAGTGCCATAGCAAATCCCGATTAAATAGGATTAACTAATTACCTTTTCACATTCTTAGGCAATGACACAAGGTCTTGAAGTTAATGAAGGAATTTTAGCTGACTTGAAATAACTTACTGAGCCTGGATTATTCGGGTTGCAATGACGCATGAAATGTCATATGCCTCCAAAAAGTTACATCGGAGCTTAAGGGGCAGGATAGTGATATTTGTAAGAGAAAATATATAAATTTAGGCAGGAAATATTGAAATCGGACCCTCGTGGTTAGCATAGCAGTAAATTTTCAAGCGTCCAAAGTGACAACGGCTTTGATAAAATGATAAAAAAATGAACATTAAATAGATATCTAGAGCATACGTAACAGCAATCTTTGATGTCACATCCGCGATACTAATTATATTTTCTATTGAAATTATATTGCATATCAAAGTTAAAAATACTGTAAAATGTAAATGATCTAAATTGCTCAAAAGAAATCATAGGTAAGTGTAAAAATTATTTTGCCCCTTTTTCCTCAGAATTAAGAAAATAATGACGTCCATAAATTGTTTCCGCGGAGAATTTTTAAATGACACATGTAAAATAAACTAGAAAGATAGCTGTAGATGCAAATGACACATGTAAAATAAACTAGAAAGATAGCTGTAGATGCAAATGACACATGTAAAATAAACTAGAAAGATAGTTGTAGATGCAAATGACACATGTAAAATAAACTAGAAAGATAGCTGTAGATGCAAATGACACATGTAAAATAAACTAGAAAGATAGCTGTAGATGCAAATGACACATGTAAAATAAACTAGAAAGAAAGTTGTAGATGCAAATGACACATGTAAAATAAACTAGAAAGATAGCTGTAGATGCAAATGACACATGTAAAATAAACTAGAAAGATAGCTGTAGATGCAAATGATACATGTAAAATAAACTAGAAAGATAGTTGTAGATGCCTACTAATCCTGCTGATCTCTCTTCTTCGGTGCCGTGGGTTTCATGGTGCTATTCAGCGTCTTAATTTTTATTTGGAATTCCATTAAATTACACATTTAACAAGCAGTTTTGTCAAATATTTGACAAATGGCTGTCGCATAATTTAACCTGCATTACGTTTAATAAATACGTGTTGGTTAGTGAAATTCCGTAAGAGAGCCTGAGATCGATTTTCGGCACCAGCGGATTCTTCATTGATACCCCGATTTCCTCCAAGACGATATTTGGAAAGTTTTTAACTTTAGTAATCTCATTATCACATGGAAATATAAACCTTGGAAAGCATTGCCACTTTCGTTAAAATTGAAGTTACCTTAGGGAATCTCCCCATATTGTAAGGTCAATTCTTCGGTGAAATCATTGCTGTCATCCATTATGAAAAAAATAATTATCGGAGTAGTCTCTGCTAAACCTTTCTTGAATGTGGGATAATTGAAAGTTCCTGTGAACATTTTGGCCACTACAATACATGTGCGTAGAGCACAACTACGGCAAACTCTTGTCAATGGTGTATAAATCTCAAGAGTGATCTCCCTGCGACAGAAAAAGGAAATCGAGTTGCGTCGGTGGCTCTACACGCGGCGCCGACGAAATACACTCTTGGTTGTTGGGGTCGAAGGTCACGGACGGGTCGCACTCTCGTCTCTCAACCTTCCTGCAAACGTTCACACTTCAACGATAGGTTCTACACACTTCCGTCTTCTATCTTCACCAGAGTCACATGTAAAACCCTCAGGGTCTCGGGGAGCGATCCCTGGGAGACGGAGGCGACCTACCGCTGATTCATCGGTCACTCAGGGTCGAACTACCATCAAGAGGACGAGGGGTTTCTATTGGCCGAGTCATAGCGTTAGAGCGATTTCTTCCCCAGCCTTTGGGCGAACTCCCACAAGATTTCTCCAAACCAGATATGTATAAGTTCTGTACCATTTATGTATATTAAGACTGAGTCAATTTAAAAAAATGTATCGTCAGAATTACGAAAATCGCGCATTCACGCCACAGTCTTCGAAGTAGTATCACCCTTGTGCGTGCACACACCGCTGCCAGCGGGTCATCCACGCCTTATACGTCTTCTGGAAGGCGGCGCCCGGAATGTTGATAAGCTCCCTCGTCACGGCCTGCTGTAACGCTTCCACCGAGACGTGGTGACGTCCTCTTTCAGCACGGATTTGGAGCGGGGGGGGGGGGGGGGGGAAGAAAGAAGTCTGGTGGCTCAACTCACACTCTGATGGATCCTCACTCTCATGGTCGAGAAGCTCTTTGCAGATCCGCGTGCGAGTTTCCTTTTGTTCGTCCGAGAGCACTCGCGACACCTATTTCGAACACACCTTTATCATATCCGTTTTTTCGGTCACAAGTCGATGCAAATCACTTTTAGGGATGCCAAGTTCATTAGAAACCATGGGAATAGTTAATCTGCGATCCCTGTCCCAGAGAAACTTCTTAAGTCCCTTTCCTACAACTCTCCTCCTTTGAACACAGTCAGAAAAAATGCCACCTGTCATTTTTTTTGGCTGTGTTCAAAGGAGGGGAGCCTATCTAAATTATATCTAAAATCGTCTATTCTATCTATCTAAATTCGTTCATCCGGGAAAAAATAAGTGATACAACTTTTGAGAGTGACCTTGTATCGTGGTTTGAATCTCGATGAGTGGGAAAGATTCAGATTCGGATGTTTCACAAAGATTTCGCTGGTAACGGGCTCATGCCTTCATCTCCTTCCGAGTTGATGATTTCACAAAATATGCCAAACGGCAATGCACTATCGGAGCAACTTATTTTGGAACGGCTCTCCGTGGAAATACTGGCGATCGCATTCGAATGAGTTCTAGGACAGTCTCTACTCTCTGAAGCGTGAGGTATAAATATATCACGTCCAACAAATTAGTATTGTTTGCATAAATGAAGAGAAGAGCAATCACCCACGCCAATAAACGCATGTCATTGCTCAAACTAATTTGTTAGGTTTTGTTAGGTTTGGGTAAAGGGGCTGTCGTTGAGCTGCTTTCGCAAATGTCTCTAGAGAGAGAAAAGACACTAAACGGACTTAGGATTATATGAGGATTCATAAAAGTTAGGAATACTCCACCGGTTAATATAGTTCTTACACGGAAGCCGATATTTTTGAAGTGGCAAGTTCTACGGTCTTTGTTGAAGTTCTCTTGCCCATCATTACGAAGAAGGAGTGGATCTGCTGCTATCAGACATTTACTTTGTATTTGAGGACGCAATTAGAAAGGAAACTAATTAACTAGTTAATGATATCATCTTGATTATCCCTTGGAACGGAATAGTATAGTACCTCGCTGCGATTATGAAAAAACCAACAAGCTATGCGACACCAATATTTATAGCACTCATGAACAATTTTCACTTACATAGACGTGTGTTAAAGAAAATCCTCTTCAATTTGTCATATATAAAGATTTGAAAAAATATCCGAGTGGGAACCCAGATAATTTAGGGTGGTAGCTTATCATTAATTTATTAGTAATGAAAAATGGAGGTTAATGCATCAATTATCAAAATACATGTCACAGATCCCTTTAACCAATCCGAATCGGCTACAGAATAGGTCAAAGCTATATTTGCCATGCCTATTTGAAATACCGCCGCTCTCCTAAACTTCTACAGCCAATATATCGTATGAAAAGTGGTCATTTTCATTTTCCCTTTATGTAAATACATGAACCTAGAGAAAAATAAGGCGTGCAGATAAGTTAATGTTTCAACTATCTCAATCAGCTGTTTCACAATCGATTGAGATGGATAACGGGAGCAGTGCACAGATGATTAGAAGCAACGGAATTCAAATTGCATAAGAACGATGAAAATAAACCGGACCTAAAGTAGGCATAGCCTAAAGTATGATCGTTCAACTTACATATTGTTCAGCATGCCCCAAATGAAGCCTAGCTAGTAAAAGATCACAATGCCACTTGACCATGGCGACACATTTCGCAATACTCTTCTAATACATCTTAATGATCACAAACTGGTTCAAGGTTTGCGTAAGAAGCATTGGTAATAATTTTTTCCTGACGTGTGCGTAAAGTGCTGAATTGAGACCGTCAGTTAACTGTGTGCATAATTACAGATCGCATTGATAAGATGACAGTGCACACACCATTATCACTGAAAACTTGGCGATACGACAGATCTGCGATGAACTCATCCCGAAGGTATTGACGAAGACCAAGAGTAGAGTCGAGTGTTTGCTTGCGAGAAGATCTTCTGGAACGACATCGTCATGTTTTTCAAACCCATCAGAGTGCCTAGTTAGCACCAGCTGAATGACTATTTTCTGTTCCTATAAGTGAAATGCTCCCTCAAAGGACACCACCATGAGACCGTCAAAGAAGCTTGCTCGCGTTCCCTTCAGAACCTTCTGGAATCCACCTACCAGGGAGCCTTCGAGTCGTGGAAAAGCCGCTGGCAAAAGTGTGCCATGCTCAAGGGATGTACTTTGAAGCATTTTGAGAAAGTCTAGCAATATTCGAAATAAATCTCGCTTTTCGAAACATTTCCCGATAGTTTTTATACAAACCGAGCATGTGCTTATCACCATATGTGTTTCACCCAGAAGAGGTTGTGTACAAGGGTAACGCCAAAGTATTTAATCGATAGTACTCTTTCCATTCGGTTATTTCTGATGCAGCCTGATGATTCGGGATGGAACTACTTCTATTTCATATATTCATCACCACGTACTTTTTTGAAGTTTGAGTCTAATGGCCCTGGTTCCCGCTAAAGTTGTATGGCATTAAGGCCATCTGTTGAAGCTACTCAGGACTACGGATATCTCCGTAAATCACCGAGTTGAATGCAAATAGTGTATTTTACTACTAACCACGACCTGAATTTCGTTAACTTAAAAAAGGAAGACACGAAATAGTTGCGTACGAACTGACGTCGGTTCATTGCCTCTCCTGGTATTGCGTAATTTTAAAAAGGCAAATACTTCGAAATCAAACAGTTTCCTCTTTTTGTCTTTTACGATACGCCGACGTGCACCCAAAATTCAAATCACATTTCATGGTTTTATTGGGGGTCTTGGAAGTTGCGGATGTCAATATCCCAGTTGAAGATACTTCATGCAGTCTAAGTACGTATATGTATGTGTTCATTTTGAATAAAACTTAGACATTCGTACGAATATTTCCACAATATTAAAAAAAATATTCTTACTCGGCCATGGTTTCGATGATTAACGTCAAATTCAGGCGAAAATCTTATTGTTGAAATTTACAAAGTTCAAGTCTTACTCAAAATATATGGTAATAAGCTTTATAAAATTACGCCGGAAACCATCAATTTTAACCATATGTTCATAGTTTTCTCAGGAACGGAGAAAAGTGAAGTACAGAAAATAGCCACATTACATTCGTTACATAAATAAGTCGCAACAAGAACGAGATGAGTAGCGAGGTAAGGTTTTATTGGAAACGAAGAACCCTTGCCTTCTGCGAAACTCCTCAGGAGCACATAAGCGGCGTTAATAGGTAAACTAATAAAGAAAGAGAAGAAAGGAAGAGACGGCTGCGAAATTAAACTTTGAAAATCTTATTTATTAATTCAATTATGCAGTGTAATTGAAGAAGTCCTCCACATGACTATGAATTTGCACACCGCGCAGGGCCTGGTGAGCTGCTATCATACATACAGACATAAATATAACGCTGCTGAGCTCATCAAAAGGCGCATCGAGTCGCATAAATACAATTAGACCACTTGGAAAAACTTGCGGAATTTTCTGTGCCCTAGAAGTTTTTGTATTCCACTTTAAAGGAAGTTGTAGTTATTACAAAAAATCAATTTATGCAAAACACTCTGAGTCTGATTAATTTAAATTTTGGACAAACAGTTTTGAAATGTTTTTTTTGCATAGCGGTTTTCAGTGACATACCCATTATATTTCCAGGATTCCCGCTAAAAAACACGGATTCCACTAAATGATTGTCACCGCGAGAATTTCAAAATCACTCGTAGTTTTTATCGGCTCCTTTGCATTCCTTCTCTGCGATTGGAGTTCAGCCCCTCGGTGGTCTGCATCTTCGTCTATTGTTATATATGCACGGGGCCTTCGTGGCCCGACCGTCCTCTCTACCAAACGCAATGGCCGTCTTATCTTTCGACCCAAAGCATTTCTCAGCGCCGACGGTCGAGAAGACCACCACCGGCTTCCTTCTCCAGTTGCCGTGCCAACCGTTCATATGGTACTCGATTCTGTGAAATGGAAAATCGCAATATGTTCCATCGACCCTGAATCTGGCCCAAGAACTATACCGTGAACCACCTGAGATTTCGTGACTCCGGTATATGTGGAAGTCGTGTCGAGGATCCTTTCTCTCTCCGCAAAGGAAGCGAATCGGACTGTCTCCGCGGTCCCCATGTGCGTGGCAGCTAGTTCCCTCGGAGGGGTGATCGAAATTCAAGGAGATGTCCCGGAGGTCGCGATGCGGTGGAAATCCGTTTACCGCCATCAGCAAGAGTGCCCCGCACGAGGTTATGCGGTCGGCCGTCAGGGCAGCGTAGAGGCAAGATGTCTCTCGAGATGCGTATGCTTCTTCATTCCAGTCATCCGTCGTCGCTTCGGAATCAGTTTTAAGCACCAGAACCACGGAATAAATCCCGACGGCACTCGATGGAGGGAAGACGCACAAGCCGATCACAAGCAGAGCAGCACAACAACGGGGTGCTGCGGTCAACATTATGACAGAGAATTTAGATCCCACTACACCACAGGTGATTGATTAGGAGCAACAACTATTATGCTAAGTGCCTCACTTTTGGCGTTTGTACGCCTGAAAGGTTAATAATACTTCGCAGCAAAGGCTTCGATCAAAGGTACTGTTCGCTCAAAACAAGAACAAAATTTTTCTATATGCTAGCATCCATTATCACCACCTCTTTAATGTAGGTATTAGATGATGTGGAGCATATGCGGCGTCTTTCATCTGCCCCAAGTAGAATATCTAAGTAAATGAGAGATAAAACTGTTTGTTCCGATGTGAAACCCACAAAATCTTTTTACTTATCTCGGCCCGTCCTGGTGCTTCTCTTTATCATTGGCTAACTGCACGAATATGATGTTTATTTCTAACATTTTCTGGCTCTTAACTACTAGATGTTTACTTAAAAGTACCCGAGTCAAATAACATCCTCTCGCATTCGATGAAAACCATCTTTATTTCAAACCGTATATGCCCGCGTTCAAAAATACCAGATGAAAGAGGAGGGGTATCGGGATGGTGCGGTGGCTAACGTACTTGCTTCCCACCCAGAGAGCTCGGTTTCGAATCCCGGATGCGGCAGATATTTTTCAATGGTATCCCGGTCCCTACTTGAGATGCTTCGTGGAGAGCATTTTGAGTGAGTACGCCGTCCGTCGGATGGGACATTAAACTGCGGACCCCTTGGCGGCTTTCGTCAAGAGTAGGTTAATGGTAACGCCAGGTTTATCTCTACCTTTCATACCTGCCTGCCCATCTCTAATGGCGCAAATGACCTCAGTTGTTGGTAGTCTCCCCTAAAACTACTTCTGAAAGAGGAGGCATTTCTGGCCCAGAGCAGTTTTGCGAAAAACTTTTCTTAAAATATTGCAAAGCATTCCCTAAATCCTAAATTAGTAATTCTTTCTTTATTTTTATTAATACTGAGGCACATTTCATTTATCCGTAGAATATGAACACTTTGTCTTGAGCCATTTATCTTCTCTTGAACTTACCCACTTGTGTACCTATCAACGAAATCATGCCAAGCAAACTGAAACATTTGAATAAAATTATTTCGCAACATTAGCATTTAAGCAATATGTAAATATCTAATGAATCTGAATGAAAGTGACATTTATTCATAGAAAATTGTCCTGCATTTCTGAACATCAAATTAAGATATTAGGCAAATGAGTAAAATGCTATCTCAAATCAAGTGGGTAAATATAATGACCATGTATTTTTCCTGAGCCACTGAAAGTCTTGTTTTCTGTAGAAAATGCACGTTCAGCGGATTAGTTCACTTTTGAAGTTTTTAATGAGTACAAGTGTTTTATAATGGGGGTTTTATAAAATAACTACTCACTGAGGGTATATTCCAATCGAATTGCCCAGAAATCTTAATCTCGAGGAAACCTTTCCTGCGTATTGAGGAGGTTAAAGGTTTAATATCTTTAAATGGGCCAACTCTATGCCCGGACCACCAATATAGGACTAAGTCATAAGACTTTGATACACACGAAGAAATAAAAATTAGCACTAAAGACCAATTCCGAAATATTATAAAATCGGCAATGGATGTAAGTTAATTAGTTACACTACGAAAAATGGATTATCTCAATGCTGTTTATTCCCCACGCACCAAGTGTCGATCAAATAATCAATAATGTTCAATTTTAATTTTTTGTTTCACCTTAGGGCATTATAAAATGATTAATTTCATCTCAATATTGATCCTTTAATTCACACAATAGTTTCGCATTGCAAATTGCTAAGTAGTAAAATTTACATAAGGGGCGATATCAATCGTTCTTCCAGCGGCATGCACCACCTGTCATTTAAATAACAATAACACACTTCAATTATACGATACCAAGGTGACCTCTCAAACGCCGACCCCGCTCCGCAAACCTTAATCAACGCGTTGATCCGCCGGGCGCTTTTCCGGAAAGTAGCCCGGACTCGCTCGCATTGCGGCGCATAGAGCGTCAGCACTGGGTTCCAAAACAAGAACACCCCCCTCCGGAACCCTCCGCCCACCTCCTCCCCCGTGTTGACGTTAACCGCGAGATACGCCAAAGGAGGGTAAATTCAGATTTCCAAGGGTTTTCCAAGCATCGTACGCCTTCTGGAAGGTGGTGCCCAGAATTCTACTAATCTCCCTCGTCACGGCCTGTTGTAGCGCTTAAAATGAGCCTTAGTGACGTCCTTTCAGCAATGATTTGAAGTGGGAGAAGAGGAAGAAGTCTGATGGGGCATTGCTAAAACATATGGATCCTCACTCACATGGTCGAGAAGCTCTAGACATACCCGCGTGCGATTTTCATTTTGTTCGCCGAAGAGCACTTGCGGCACTAACTTCGCACACACCTCTCTCATGCCCATTTATTTGCCCACCGTTCTTTGCAAATCACTTTTAGGGAAGCCAAGTTCATCAGAAACCGTGGAACAATTTATCCCAGCCCCACAAAGCCTTCACTCTTCTTAGATTTTCGTCACTTGTTGAACTCTAAGGTTGTCATGAATGTTCGGCGTCTTCGAATTTTCTCTACCCTTCCGAAACAACTTGGCTCACTTAAAACCACATGATATACCTATGGCTTTATTACCATAAGCTTCTTTGAGTATGTCATGAGTCTCTTTGTCGGTTTTTTCCAGTATTGCGCAAAATTTGATGTTGTAGCGCTGTTCCAATATCCGATAAGTAATGAAGCGTAACGAGGTAACGTATTAGAGGTTTCGCAAACAAATGATATGCACTCCGCAAAGACTCATGACCAGCTACTACCGCCCTTCAACCTTTCCTTAAGACACCCCCCTCGTACATAGCCAGAGATACCGCCGCCCGTCTATCCGGGAAAAGTCCTGCTACTTTTTGGACAGACCTTGTGTCGACATGATTATAATTATTAGGTACACCGACCATTAGAAAAAATACGTCCTTGTTCTTAATATCGATAACATTAGCATTAGACTACATGACCTATGACCATAGTCTATCACTGATATTGTTGATACACACGTTGACGTACACAGTGTCGTGAAGTTGTGCTAACGATAGACCAAATAAGATAAAACCCCTTCAAAAGTTTCCCTTGTGCGATGAAGGCTTGGAAATACCTTTTAACCGTTCCTACTTCAAAATGTAAGTGAGCACATGGTTTAAATTACTTCCAGATGCGGTAAACAATGTAAACTTTAATAAAGACGCTTTAAAAACGGAGACAAAAGGAAGGTTACCTTCGCAAATGTCCAATTTTCAGGACCCTCCGATGCCTCCCTGCCGCCCCCTTGCCTCTTTTCGCCCCCATAGACTGAAGCATCGCCCCACGGGGGGCGGTAGCGCTCACCTAGGGAACCACGGGGTTAACGTTACTAAGTACTTCGCCATTCTTGAAAACTTACTGTGGCGAGAAGCATAAGACTCGCGAATCGTTCCATGCTGCCTCGGGGCGTCGCCAACAAGGGTGAGGCATATCCAAAAACTCGCCCCCTGCGGCGGCGGCAACTGATCTTGAGATGAAAGGAAAAATGTAAATAAAAGAAAGCCGACAGAAAGGAGTGGCAAGGAATGTGACGATAGAACGGGCGACGAACGGATGATTAGCACTGTAGTCTCCTCTCGTGCTGTCTTCCCCGGAGGGTAAACAATGGTTTCCATGAGTGAATTACTAGGCGTCGAAACCCAGAGGACGTACAAACATAAAGGAAGAACAACGCATTGTTTGGTCGAAACAACTTTCGCTCGAGAGCGTAGCCAAGGCCACAGAATTTTTTCAGTTTTTGTTTGTCACCTTCACCAAAAATATTTTGTGGACGATTTTTAACTTTATATTACTTTCCTCATAAGTTTATTCAAGGAATTGATTTGACGTAGAGGATAGTTTGACAGGTGAGGGTAGAGGTATTACTAAATATACTCACTCACATATTACTAAATAAACTCAATGGCGTGCGAAATACACATATCAGGATAGGAGCCAAAGTTCCTTTCCCTGTCGAATAGGATTCAGCCCTAAGTAAAATGTGCGGCAAAATATTTTAGTTTCCGCGGTTGGTATGTGGAACCGGGTTATAATAAAGAAACGACTTAATATAAGGCGAAGGTTTAAAATACCTGCATGAGCGTGTTCCTAAGAACAATAGTATGAAGAATACCAAGTCCGCAACTGTTCTTTGTCTTTTGCTACCTGGTTGTGGCCTACGCTACACTCCTCATCTGATTTTGAAGGTTTGTAATTGAGATGGGGGCATCATATAATATTTACCAGTTTTTTATGATGGGAAATCTATAGAATGTACTGCCTCGGCTAAGGGCATAATTCTCAACTCTCGATGTAAATGCTGTCCTAATTTTCCCTTCCACAAGCATTGGTGCTGGATAATTGTTGCTAAGTAGATACCTATTTCATAGATGATCTTATTGATAATGGTTGATGAGTATGTTGTTCAGAAAGGAACAGGGAGAAGAGATATATGGGTGCAATTAATCTGAAACATCGAATAGATCTCGTCTAAAATCTGCTTTCATTAATTAGAAATCCGACTTTTTTCAGAAAAAATCGAAAAAGTGAGAGTTCCGTTCTTGCTTGTTTTATTTTTACAACTGCACCAATTTCCGCAAATATGGTGGTGGTGGAAAAGTGCCAGGATGTATGATAAATTCATGGAATAATGAAGACTAGTCATATTAAAGCGACGATAAGGTATGGAAGTAAATTTGTCTGATATATCTATCAAGCACACATGAGCAGCTTTGAAATAATTGAATGCATATATTCTTAAAATTGATTTGATTGTCATACGCTGTCTATGCTCAGTGTCCATTTGCAAAATAAATAAATGTGAAGTAGAAAGGGTATTTAAAAACAATGCCATAACCTCGTAGGAATGTGTAGCCTTTGATCTTTAAAAACTAGTTAGCAACTAGAGGATAATATCAATTAGAAAGTTGAACTAGGAATTAAAATAAACGAAACTTATTTTATACAAAATTATCTTAATTAATAAGTTTGGATTATCGAGTATTCCGGGCTGGATACCGATGAACTTTGTTAGAATGCTTTTTGCTACATTTATATCGCTAAACAGCTGTCTCACATGCAGTTTATAAAACTTATAAACCAATACAAAATCCTAATAGCAATGGATATCTGATCGTAGCACTTTTCCACTAGATATAAGTTTTATTTTACCACCGGTTTTCGATATATTTCATCACCATCAGGTGTCTGATGATAAATTAAAAAATAAAAATGTTATCAATTGGAAAAGTGCTTCGACCAGTTATCCATTATGTTCGACTTCCACCACATCACGCCTGAAGCTACTCAATTTGATCATAATATTAATCAGTGATATACTATTTTTATAGATTGCTTTACTTTTCAAGAAAAGTTAATTTTCCTTCGTTAGACATAAAAAATTGTGATTGTGATTGTTTCTGCCAGGCCACTCAGTATAAACCTAACTTCGCAATGTTAAAAAAGTATGGAGGTCATTATTATTTCCAATGTTACAAATCTATTTGAAAGAATGTACCTTATTACGCATAAAATGTCTGGAATCAAATGAATTTTAATTCCCGGGTTTTTTAATTTGGTTTTATACTTCCTCGGTGGTGTAGTGGATCGTAAATTAAGATGAGGTCACAAAAAAATAGCGAGGTAACAAAAATTGGTAAAAACCTTGATTTGAGCGTCAAATGTTGGATTGAAAGTGCCATTGCACAGGAATACCACGTTTTGCAAGACAATAGTGGTACGTGGCAAGATACAGATCTAATTAATATATTAATTCACACTAAAAGCCAACGTGACCATATATATTTTTTCTTCTCACACACCAACAGCTTTAAGGACGTCTATTTGCCGTATGAAAACAGAGAGAGAGAGATTTTACCAAGAGAAATGGATTCCCCCATTACATTTTTGCATGAGGAGAGGACGGAACTCCTCGGGAAAAAGTACAAAGGGCGAGGGGAGTCTAAATGTATATGATTACCTCAAATCTGTTCCCGGAAGGGAATGCGAGAGGCGGGGCGTGCCAACGATGACTACCACCTTTGTGCGTTACCTTGTGTTTTCCGCACACCACCGGCTATCAATTCGGAGAATTTACCTCACGTGACTTTATGCACAGAGATTTACTGTCGGCCTGAAAATCTGAGACTGATTTCCTGCGGTGAAGCCGGTCGTAACGAAATTTATAGTGAAAAGTGAGCAATTCGGTCACCCGTACAAATTCATTGATGTAGCATTTCAATTCAAGAATGAAGCTGACTGCAGAACTCCATTCTTTCACTCTCAATGCTGGCTTTTCTACTCCCTCTCCACTAAAACGAGAAATTCCGAGAAAAGTTAAGAAAAACGAGGGCTGTCTAGAAAGAAACTTACGTTTAGACCTAGCGTGGCGATGGGTGGGGTTAGAGCCACCATCTTTGCTGTCTAAGCGTCCTTACACTCAGTGCGCATCCAGCTGTAATAGTATGCAGACTGCTTTATTTATTTTTTATTCATTTTAGTCTGCATTCGTTCTAAAACAAAGTTACATCGGACTTTGAACAATGATATAACAACTGACATAATTACCTGCACCCAAGCTCTAGGCAAAGGAAAACCCAACTACACGGGAATTGAACCAGCGACCTCTGGGCTGCCAGGTGAAGACATTGCCCCGTCGCCACCGCCATCATCTGGAATAATTTCAGCTTCTTAACTGCAATAAACATACGTCCCCAACTATCGTATATACTATGTATTATAACTATAAGTTGAGATGGAATTTTGAGAATGCTTCACTGTTAGCAATATCGGTCAATAATCAACTTTAAGTTTCGATAATTATGTCTGGCCCTGTGTTAAGATAATGTGATGTTATTTAATTACTTTATTTTTAAACTTCGACTATTAACTCATTAACATTATTAATGGCGATTGCGAGTAAAGGTAAGATTACAATGGAGGGATACTTATGAATAATAGTTATTAAAACTACGATGCATATCCCCCTCATTGTCCTCTATTCTCAGCCCCTTTGAGCAAATGCTTGGTTTGGAGACATTTCTAAGAGGGCGGCTCCAGCACTAGACCCGTTTAGACAAAGGTTCCGCACTACTGAACTAGAGTTACACACAAGTTTTGTATACAAAGTATCGGGAACATTTTTTTCCTGACTTGTGCATCAAGTGCTGAATTCAGACCGTCGGTTATATAATATTCGCATGATCGCAGATCGTGTTGGAATTGATAAGATGACAGTGCACACTATTATCACTGAAAATTTGGCGATGCGAAAGATCTGCGATGAATTCATCCCGAAGGTATTGTCGAACGACCAAGAGTAGAGTCGAGTGTTTGCTTGCGAGAAGATTGTCTGGAACGACATCGCGACGATTTTACAACCCCTTAGAGTCCCTAGTTAGCACCAGCTGACTATTTTCTGTTCCTATAAGTGAAATCCTCCCTCAAAGGACATCGCCATGAGACCGTCAAAGAAGCTTGCTCGCGTTCCCTTCAGAACCTTCCGGAATCCGCCGACAAGGGAGCCATCGAGTCGTGGAAAAGCCGCTGGCAAAAGTGTGTCGACGCTCAAGGGATGCACTTTGAAGAATTTTGAGACATTGTAAAAATATCTGAAATAAATCTATTTTTTCGAAATTTTCCCGACACTTTTTATACAAACCATGTTCTCAAGCAACTTTAGAGTGAGCAGTTCCTGATACTGTCTTTAATTGTACAAATACGAAGCTAAGGTTAAAGAACTTCGTTTTATTTTTTCCAATTTCATGTCTCCGTCATTATCGCAGATACCGTTGCGTCGACACACTAAAACGTATTCCGTGGCACACTTCAGAAGGCTAGCGAAACTTGTTTTTCTTGGGCCTCGGCATCATTTTACGGCGCAAGGTATTGGGGTTTAAACGACCTGCTAGTATAGAAAAATACACGTCAGCGAGTTGAATTAATGAGCCCATTGATATATCAGTCACGTATTACCTCCAAATTGTAGGAATTCTAAAGAAAACTTGTTACATTCAAATTATTATATTACATTAGTAGGTACATAGTATAAGTAGGACATAAGTCGTTTTTCATAAATTAAAACGACAATGTTATGATTTTTATTATTTCATGATAAGAAAGAAACTATAAAAAATACGAAATCTCTCACATCGTTGAAATAAAAAAAATCAATAAGCGCATGAAACTAAGTGACAGGCCCATTGGCAGTGAAGCCCTGCCCTAGTGCTTCATAGATTACATTAGTTCTATGACGAAGCGTCAAGCATGCATATCCATCCCGAAACGAACTAATTAAGATAAATCTTAACAGTGTGCAATAAATGTTATTTTTATTTACTGACCAAACTGAATGAGGGTATGAGTTTCATGAGGAAAACAGCATTAACGCTTGTGTTCTTCAAAGCCGCATACTTCCGGAGGAAATACGGTTTGCCTGTCCGATAAGATACCAAGAAAGATTGAAGCTAAATATGTGAAACTGTTTTCATGATGTAATAAGACAATGGCTACCTTTTAATAAACATTTAACGTTTGGTGCACATTCCGCTAAAAGATTACGATCGGAAAACTTACGCATGCCATCAGGACTATAAGGAAACCATTCTTCACCAAGGGAACCATCTTTCGTTCGTTCGTATAAACATCACAAAGGACTTCTGTATACATTCTATATTATTTTCTTTAAGCTCAGAAGGAAATATCTCACACAATCATATTCCTTCGGCTATGACTCCGATAGCAAATACGTTGTGTCGAACTCGAGGACATGCCGTTTTTGCTCGGCAAGTGAGCTCCAATATACCATAAAAAATTACCCTAGTTTAAAAAAGTGTGGCCCATTTTGGCGTTTTTTTGGTTTTAAAATATTTCCTCAAATTGACAAATAATTAAGTAGCAACAGAAAAATACGAGGAGCCACACCAAAAACATGCGGAAGCATCGCATCACTTCTAATTCCAGAGAAGCATTTCGTCTTACACACAAGATTTCTTATATTCTCACAGTTAAGCCACTAAAAAAGTTAATGAACAGTTGAGGGCATTTCACTGTAAATAAAATACATCTATTTTGTTGAATAATAAAATTTATGCATATTGATGAGATACTTTGCAATTAATAATAATATGAAAGCTTCGTTATCTACACATTTATCAAAATGATACCGGCGTAAATGCTGCCACGAAATATCTTTCGTAATATTCGTAAATGGTGCTGATATAAACGTTCAAACAGATAGTAGAGAAGTATTTTTTAAACCTTGCGACAAACTAACGATGGCTGATGGTAAGTGTAAGTGGGTGCCAACGCGAACTTTGAATAATACTTAAGAATAAATTAAGTGGGTGGGATTTTTTCCTCGAAGAACGCCTATAATATATACACGATTCATTAATGATTTCCAGGTCATGTGATCCGCTTGAGTAGCATCGATGTTCATCACCACCAAATAAGCTCAGTCAGCGCCTCCTGCGTGCTCTTCCCCTCCGACGGGACAGCAATTACGGGAGAAATGTGGGCCGCCGTGGCGACGGGGTGCCCTCAAGGCTGCACCAAACCGCCACTCATCTGCACGTGAGAGACAGCGCGCGTTCCGGTTACGACGAAAAACGCGATTTTCTTTTATTTCCTAAGCTTTATATGAGCGAAGATCCTCACCTCGCCTCTATATCTCTCTTCGCGGTGTCCCCGTGAACACAATCCAATTCGGAGAGACAGAATCTCGGTCGGCAGACACCTTCCTCCGGTCCAGGATGCTCCCGCGAACCTCCTGCCTCCTGTCGGCGGCGGCGGCAATCGCTCTGTGCTTCGCCGCGCCGGCGCTCGCCAACACGGACGTCATCCGACTGGACATGGGGCCTGTGAGGGGGCCCACCGCCCCCGCCACGAGGAAGTACCCCATCAGCGCCGCCCCTCCCCGGATCCCGCCTCAACAGAATCCGGACGTGTTTTGCACGGACGGCGCGAACCTCGACGACATCTTCTGCGATATGAGGAGGCTGTACGGCAGCAACGTATGGAAGACCAGGTCCGCTCCGGACGTGTATGAGGTGGACGTCGATTATCCAGACCGGGGGGTCAGGGTATGCACTTCATCTTTCGAGAGGCCCAATCGGACGGAAACGCCCCTCCGACTGCCCTTCTCCAGTTTCAAGTGCGAAGGCGAGGGGGGCGAGCCGGAGACCGGCCTACCCCCTTTCAGGATGTCCGGCGCCACGTCCCTGAGGATCACAACGCGGAAGCCGGACGATTTTTACTTCAGCTGCACGCTAGTCTTCAAGAGGGCCGTTGACCAGGGACGCGGAGCGACCAGTGGGGGACGCGGCACGAAGGGGCCGGTCGTGGTCCGGTTCCACTACGATACGATCAGCTGTCTCTCTCCGGTGACCTTAGACCGGGAGACGACGGAGAATCCGGGTTCTCCCTGCGGGCACGACGGACGGAGGTGCCGGCCGAAGAAATAGCGCTCCGTCGGCCATTCGGAGCCGAGGGATTTGTGAAAGAGTAGTATGAATTTCTGATTCGATGGAATAAGTGCCTGAAAGTATATTCAGATGCTGACACTGAACGCAGACGACTGTGGCAACATCCAATGCTAATGGCAAGTACTTCCTCAAATCTAGCAAAACGCCCAAAAACAACTTCTATATGTCTACACGACAATTTCTCCTGGAAAACCTCCGATCCAATCTGTGCGCGATTTTTTGCCGGTGTTCATTTACGACACGGACAAAATCATACACTCGGAAATGGAAGCACGTCAAATTTTTCCCATCTTTGCCATTTTTTAGGCAATGAGTTTTCTCTAGTTTTGGAATTGAAACTTCCGTGGCTTGCCAAGCAGTGAGTGCAGTACTCTCCAACAAATATAGAATGTCAGGATCCAGGGAGAGGTTTCTCTGCTGACTGGGTTTTAATAAGCTCGCTGAAGTGGACAAGGAAGATGGGCATGAGGGTGAAACTGATGTGGAATCATCCATTTTCACTGTTTCTGCAGCCAGCAGAACATAACCAACGTATTTACTTTACAAAAGTCCTGAGAGCCTTTTAACTGGTAGTATTAGAATTTTTACTTTACGATCTAATATAAATTATCATAAATGTAAAGATATTTAATGAAATAAATCCGGTGCAGTGATAACTTGGTATTTTACTTAATTAGTGTTTAAACCTGAATAGGTATATCTTCAGCGGAATACTTTCTACGATGAAAATTATAGAAACGCATTCAATGTTAGTGGACAGCTGGGTAGACAGTAATAAACGTATATATATTCTATTTAGTCTTCAGGGAGTGAGTTTCGTCTAGTGCCTAGATATTCAATATTAGAAAGCTTTTCGATATTTATTCCGCCATTAAAGAAACGGATCATACGCGATTCACTTGACTATAGGAATCATCGACAGAATCAAGTAGTTGTAATTGTAACTTTAAAATTACTTAAAAGAATCTTAATTGAAATACCATTTTAAAACCAGAGAATGTGCTCATTTTATAAGAATTCGAGATCATTTAAAAAAATTTAAAGAAGAGTTCATGTTTTGCGCGTAGATAGACGAAGTGATAAAAACAATTTGTTCTTTTATTCAAGTACAAAATTTTACTTAAACATTCCCTGTTGCCATAGAAAATGCTGCAAAACTTGGGTGATTTTCCATTTAAGTTCTTGTTACATAATATATGTGGTTCTTTGAAGCATTTTACTGTAGATTTCGATGATGGAAACATATTTCACGTAACCGGACTCTCTAAAGTTTGTCATCATGTAGGCATGCTACTCACTAATCACTTCCTTAGAAGTCATAGGTTACTAAATCAGCAACTAAATAGGCTAAAAATCAGCAACTATTAATTTATGCTCTAGTAATTATGGAGATATGTTACCTTTTCACAATACTAAGCAATAATTAAACATTGGAATACAAAATTATTTTGATAAAACATTTTTCTATCGAGTATTACTGATGATAAAAAGTGCAGTGAATTGAAGTGACAAATTTGAGCGCACTTCGGATGGAAATAACTCAATTGCTCTTTTGATTCGCCATTAATTATTTTATATTTCCATTAAACATTAAAGTCCATAGACATTAAAGTCTGCAAATCCAGTGGGATCTTCGTTATTTGTCATAACCCCTTACTATTGCACGAAATCAATCAATAACGTATTTCTATTCTTGCGTTCTTGCTCGTTTGAAATGTATCTTTTAGGCAATTGCGAATTGCTCTCCTTGAGAGGGGACCTCACCTACGCCGTTACTCTCTCACTGATCACTCCGATCAGACCACGGTCGCAGAATCAACGGCCATATAGTTGCTCATCTCATTGCAATCACCAACACGCAGTGTATACAAGTCAATATAAAATACATTACATTTTAATGAAGTCACGACAACAAATTAGAACCCTCACTGGATAGTATGGAATTAACCATGAAGCGTCGTTCTTTGGCTTTACCGCACCTTTATACGGTGAAGATACACATAATTGTAAAACAAACAAAACGAGACAAAATTAATATTTTCTTTTGAAAATCGTATATCATTCCAGAAAATATCAAAATTGAGAAAAATACAACAAGAATTTTCAATGCATCAATAAGCCAAACAATCAATAAAGGCCTGAAGAAAGAATCAAAGACTTCCCGTTTCTACAGGAAAAACCATCTCATCTCTCATATTAAAACGTAACTACATGAAATGTTTGTATTCCATGGGCGACCTCAAGTGACCGATTAAAAGACTATGACTAACCACCTGAGTAGCGATCGTAAAATGAGAACGCATAAAATATGGCAGTTAAAAGTCTCAGAAAGTGTATCTGGAGGTATTCACATTCTGTTGAAACCCTAAAAGATGAAGAACTCAATGCTAATCGGATCAACTTTGTGGAACTTCATGATGAATTTTTCAAAATAAAAACTTTGTAAGTTCCACTTAATTTCATTTATGACGACCACTTCCGTCAAAAAGTTGTTTAAAGTTGTCAAAAGTAGTTCGCATTGTCAGCCAAAATCATAATCACCAGATGATATCAAATGTTTGACGAATTCTGTTATTTTAAATTAAAATCAGTGGAACTTAAAAAATTTCAATTTTGCAAAATCATGGAAGATGATGCCGTACACTCTGTCAGCAAATATGTACATTTATCTGTGAAAGTATTCAGTGTTAAAACAATTCATTTCAGAAGCGTGAAGTTAACTTTTCATGTGATACGACTACTGATTAAAGAAGGTAATTAAAATATTTACCTTTTTCAATGGAGTGCAGTCTAAGTCATGAAATCATTTCTACTGAAATTTAAATGCACTGAAAATTTTAAAGCCAATCCGATTACCATATGCTTATACAGACAAATAATTATTATTATTTTGTTTCAGAATAGATAATAAAATAAATTACTTCCTATGCTCCATTCATTATAGTTTTTATAAGATGATAAATTCAGCGCTGAGAGCACTCCATTTAGTCCTACAGACAACTATTTTACCAACTTTAGTCCTATAGACAACTCCATTTAGTTACTTTAGTCTAATTCTAATAGCTCTCATTGATATAAATGTACATGACATTAAAACGAAATATTACTATTAATAAAATTACCATAAACACAGTAATCAAACGAAGGTTGATTATGAAAATGTTATTCCCATTTGATATATGTACAGTGCATTGGCTAACAAATACATAAATGGTAAATAAATAATGATGGTTGCCTTGAGCCTGTTTGTTGCTTAAAAGGCAATGCCATTTTAATAATGGAACGAAGAGCATCGGTAAAAGCTACAGTGGGTAATTAACCGTCTCAGGTTAAACTTTGTGGAATATTCCATAATGAATAATGTCAAAATAAAACTATGTATTTCCACACACAATATTATGAGTAATATATGGAATTACAATGTGCGCTCCAAAGTTATGCATTTGTTTTTGTGATTCATTGAACAGATTTGCACAAACACTTTATCAGAGTACTGCCTTTGGGCCTCTACACATTTTTCCCTGCGACTCTGCCATCACCGGTACGTGCCCTGGAAGGCGTCTTCGGGGGCCTGTCGCAAGGTCTGCTGATTGGATATCCTCTATGGACGAAAAATGGGTTCCTTTCAGGGCTGCCTTAATCCGAGGGAACAAAAGGAAGTCTTCTGGGGCGTCAGTACTATAGGGGGGGTTGGAGCTGCGTTGGCACCTGGTGCTTGGCCAGGAACTCACGGACTCGTAGCGCGTTGTGGCAAACACCTTGGGCATGAGCTTGAAGCCTACTTTGCTCTTCGCTAAATCTTCAGTAACAATGCCAAACACAATAGTAGACTTTAAGTTCAGTTCATTGGCAACCATCTTGATACTCAATCGACGGTCAGAGTCCAACAATTGTCGAACACGAGCCACATTGTTGTCGGTTTCGCTGTTTGATGGCCGCCCAGAGCGCTGTTGTTCGTCCTGGACCTCTTGCCGGCTCTCCTTAAAGGCCTTTAACCACCTCCTTTAACTTGTGAGTAGGCCAGAGCAGAGCCCCCGCAAGCCCCACGAATCATTTTGTTTGTCTCCTCAAGAGATATTTTTCAGTTTAGCACAAAACTTAGTAATGGCGTCACGTTGCTCGATCGTCGATTCCATTTTTTTTGTGACACGGTCGGCTCGCAGAGGTTTACAATAACTAACGTCCTGCCGCTTCCACAGCTTGGAGAGCACTGAGACCAGATTTGCGGCAAAGCTTAGCATCCCCCTCTCACCTACTCCAAGTGGTTTGATCCCACTCCAACCAATAGGAGCGGCACGTGACATTTAATTGCGATACCTTGAGAACACACTCTGTACATGTCTTACATGTGGAACTACAAAGTTTTACTTTTAAGTTATTCATTGGAGAGAAACATTTTGGGTATTAGCAGAGGAGAGGGAATGTTAGCAGGTAGGGATCGACTTTTTTGAGAATTTTATTTCAATCAGCCAAAGTGGAGTGAGAGTTAAAGATGACAAAGAATGCATATTTGCAAACGGAATCTCCTCTCTTCATGCCACTCATGGGGATGGAAGTTTTTGAGGATCAAGAGGAAGAGAGGGGTTCTGCGGGTAGAGATAGGAGCCGGTGAGGAGCGGTCTGGTTGGGGGGTGGACGCGGTCGGCGGGGGAAAAACCTAGCCTTCACCGCCCTCGGAAAGTTAATGCCCGGGATATTATTGGGAGTGACAGTGACGACCTTCAACATTTTTTCCTAACCGACCCAGTTAACATTCATAATATATTAACGCTAATACGCTGTAAGATTTATTCTCATAATCAGAATGAGTTTATATAATATAAATTGTGCTTTATTTTTTCCCTTAATCTCACTTTATTTTTCCTTTATTCTTCGCTCCTGGACTTAATGGGCTCATGTATCTCTTCTCCTTTTTTTTAACGTAGAACGTTTCAATTGATCTCTGCAATTTGTTTCTTTACCTGGAACCTGTTAATGGACCGACCGCTCTTCTAATGCTCTATTGCCTAGCATTTTTCATTATTCTCACGAAACGGTATTGTAGAACTGCATTAGAAAAAATATACTAAAATATTTCATGCCCTAAAGGAAGATTAACCATAAGAATCTTTGCTATAGTTCCAATTATATACCAAAACGATTAAGTAGGTTATGAATGGATTTAAACACTAACCACTGCTAAATTTCTAAGCCGCATCAAACAAAAAACATCGTGACACACCAAGCTACAATGTACTTTTCCAAAATTCTGCATACTAGTACTTCATTCCGTCCAATATTCTTTTTCTCTCTCTATTTCGGTTTCTCTTCCCCGTTTTCCCCTCTATCACGGTCTTCAACCATTCATCGCCCCTCAAAATGCCTTTCTTCCACTCTATTTGCAAACTCGGATACCCCCTCAAATCTTGAATCACGTCTTTCACTATTTCGTATGTTTTCCTTTCATTCCATTTAAACTTGTTCATTCTCCAAACGAAATTCTCCAAAGCCTCCTGTATAAGTACGTATCCTTTTGCCTCAACGACCAAGTTTCTACGTTGTACAAACCTACACTCCATGTCAAAAACTTCTCACATATTTTCTTAGCATCCTTACTCAACGGCTCTGTCATGAATTCCTTCCTCCATGTAAAAGTTTCTTTGCCTGAAGCAATTCTTCATCTTATATATCCGCTAGTTTCACCACATTGGACAGAAACACACCCAAGAGAGGTCAAATTTTCTACCTGCTCTACTTTATAGCCTCTAATTTTCATTTTCAGTTTAGCCTTTATATTTCCCGAAAACCTCATAAATATTTTGATTAGGCTGATTATAAATCCCATACCAGTTGCCACTCTTACTTTATAATACTCTCAGCAATGCATGTAAATTCTGGAATGACTGGTTTACTTGAGGGTGAGGGTATGTGCGGTTTTTTTTAATCCAAGCTAATCTATTCTCAAATTCATGTAGAAACCAATGGTGTGTATGCGAAGTCGGTGCCCCGCGCTTCGCGTGCTGGCTTAGGTGTAACCAGAGCTTCACTTTCCAGCTCAGCGGATCCATTTCATCCTTTTTCTCCATCAGTAGTATGCTCGAATTATACGGATATATTCGATCTGCCCATTTCATTATTAATTACATATAGAACACCTCAAGAACAAATTAGTAAAATTTAATGAATGTCACAATTAGATAGATAATATTACTCTTATCCACCCTTAGTAAAATTAGAACCAATGGAAATTAAAATTGAATTTATGAATTTCTTCTCGCGTTCGATTTATCATCAATTGACGAGGGTTGTCCAGAAAGTACTTACGTTTCGGCCTAGCGAGTTGGTGAGTAGGGCTAGAGCCGTCTTGTTGTTTTAACGTCCCTACACTCAGTACGCATCCAGCTGTGGTAGTGTGTCTAGACGGTGGTTTTTCTAATATCGGCCACTGCGAACCGTTAAAATGTGCGCTGCAATAGAAAATCCCACGAGCTGTGAAAGGTGATCTGTGATTAGGTTTTTACTGGCAACGAATCACAAGACAATTCATATTCATAGACAATTTTGTGATGTGTACGGAGACGGAATAATGAGTAAAGGTATAGAATGAGGCAGTGGTGTATTCAGTTTAAAAATGGCCGAACCAATATTCACGACGAGGACCACAGTGGTCGGACCAGCCTTGTGACAAATGAACTGACGATGAAAAGGAACAAATAAATTCGTGAAAATCGTCGTTTAAACATTAAGGATGAGAGTATCTCGCCCGACGTGGCTTGCAAAACAGCGCTTTGACGGTAACGCAGAATTTCATGCTCGTGTAAAAAAAAGGTTAAAATGTAACGCGGTAGATATCATCAGAGAATCAGAGACGGTTTAAAAGCTTGTGTATTATTATGATAAATACCTTAATTTGAATTTCGAATATGCAGAAAAATAGTTTTAAAATGACCCTTTCAAATTTATGTAATAAAATTTGTCTTGTCACTAGGATCATATTTTATTTCAAAACGTAAGTTACTTTCTGGACAGTCTTCGTATTTCCACCAGAAAAATGAAGTCTATGAAAACTATTTAAAATAGGAAACTTAAAATACTTCATTTTCATGATTTGGATGACTTTTTGAGAAACCACAGGCGTTGCAGGAAAAAGAGTGGGTTTCAGCGGATACACTTAGAGAGAGGTAACTTTAGCTGTAGATAATGGAAATGCGTTACGACCGCAAATGCGTTACGATTTCGCGAAGTACTAACTGTGGACATCGATTCATTTTTTGCCTTCGAGTGTGGGAGAAATATATCTATGTCCCAGGCGTCTCGGGTCACAACCCTCGTCTCGGAACTTCTAGGCGGCTATCCATTCCGTCGATGGTCAGCGATTTCAAGGGGGGGGGAGACTAAGGCGGGAGGGTGGATGGCCGAAGGGAGGATTAATGATCGGAGGCTCGGGAGGGAAGATATCTAGCCCGTGATGGGCATCGAAAGAGCCGGCGGGAGGATGGGGAAACGCCGTACGGAGTGAAAAGACAACTATGAAGGGAGATGCATCAGGAGCAGGCGCTGAAAAAATTATCTGAAAGGCGAAGAAAACCAATGCACAAGTAATTTACTTTGTACATCAGTTATTCACACGCAACATACGTCATACGTGTGAAGCAACATGATGCTTTGTTGTAAGATGCGGTAGAACGTCACGAATCAATGATGGTAGGTCCGTTGGCGTAAAAACGCCGGTTAGACTATGACTACGTCAAATACACTTATCTCATATTTTTATAACCTGATTCTTTACATTAATGAAGTATGTATTTTGCCGACAGATTTTGTAAGAGCCGTGTTAGCTCCCATTCCACAAAAATGAAGGCAGCCGTGCGATAAATATAGAAAAGTGAGACTGATTCCACATTCGGAAAATTTAAAATAAAAGTATGGAATGGAGGACTAATTGTTACCTGGAGGATGAAAACAAGGAGAGATTCATTCGTGATGATCAATCACGGCATTGCCATGACGAGGATATTGATAAAAATGAACATATAACACAATTAGGGTGTGTTTGTTTGTTTTATAGATTTCAAGAAGACGTTTGATAGAGTAAATAACGTTGAGTTATCGAATGTATTGCAGAAAATAGGGGCATATTGGAAAGATAGAGACTTATCCGCAGCCTAGGTATATCTCAGACTGCACAGGTGCGAGTGTAGAGTCCGGATGGGCAGTGTTAGGAAGTGGAATAAGACGGGTAGTAAAAAGAGACGTTTCAGGCGTGATATGGTGGAATATCATGATTAATGAAAAATTGGCAATTCTTGCACAAAAAAACCCCGACTTCACCCGCTTTCTCCACGGCCCTAAGAGTACGGCGCCGCTCCGTGGGACACACCCCCGACGGGAAATCCCCCTCCATCCAGCTACTACGTTCTCTCCGGACTTCGAAGGACTTTGCACTTTGTTTACTTTGTCTTCCCCACCCTCTTCCCCTCCCCCACTCACATACGTAGTCACCCATGTTGCCTTCCACTTTTCCTACCTCTCTCCCTCATTTCCCCTACCTTCCCCTCACTTACTTTTCAGCATATACACTGGACTCGGAGTGATGACTCTTACCTGACGATGATGTAGTTACATTGAAACCGGTAGCATTAAATTTTATTTTGTGGAAAATTGCCAATTTTTATTAATTAAGACGGGTAGTGGAATCTTATTCGTTATTCCCAGTTATTTTCAACGCTTACAACGTGGTGGGAATGCAATACTTTATGAGATATTTACAGAATCAGCCTGATAGTGGATTTATGAGAATTAATGCAAATAAAACCTGTTATTAGGGGTTGTCTGGCAAACATGAGAGTAAGCGGAACAGCTTACCTATCTTGGAAATGTTTTGGTGCGGTAATTCAGGAAGTAATTGCTCTGAAGAGAGGCAAAGCCTCAAAAAATATGCGTTGAATGTGAATGGATTTATCAGCAAGAAATTGATTATAGAATCTTTCTGATTCAGTATCACGTATAGTTCTCTTCATTCATGTATAAATAGCCAAAGTATCTTTGTTTAGGGAACAAATCATACGAGTAAATCTATCAAGAATTTTATCAAGACATACTATATTTATATAATCCAAATATACTCCTCGGTAAATATGAATTCGATTAATATTATATCATTCACTTTTGGAAAATATTTGCATTTCAGAAACTAAAATATGTATTTAAGTTTAGCTTTTACGAAAAGTTGTATTTCATTCAGATGTTTCATCCAATCCCTCGGGATTTCTATAGTGCGCGAAGGGGGCTCTGCATTTGGCAAGTGATTACCTCAATGCTCAGAGTAGAGCACTCATGAGTATAGAGACGTCCATGACACAGTGCGATGGCACGTAGGTTAGAGTGTTGGCCAGGAGTGCTCCCTTGTCCACTAAATATGAACTCCGCCATCGGATTCGCAAGCAGGGGTGACAGGAGAGGCAACAACTTAGGTCCTTAGCTCAGTTAGACGGGTATTTATCTACATCTACATAATACCCCGCAAGCCGCCGCAAGGGCGTGTGGCGGGGGGTGTTAGGTCACCAACCGTAAAAAGGAAAAATACCACATTCAAAAAAACAACACGGAAAATTATACATTGGGAATATGGTGGTAATTTCTTCAATTGTATATCATTATGCATGGAAAATGATATCTTTTTCGATCCCGCCAAATTCCACGGTAGGTTATAGTAGTTTTTCAGCAATGCCTTTCAAACAAATGATAAACGATTCTATTTCGAAGCGGAGGCTTTAAATATTTGAAAAAATCCACTGTCACAACTACGTACGATTCTTCCCATTAATATGCTTATAACCTGTCCTGTTATTTTATCCAACAGCGCTTTCGGCTACCAACCGGGTTATTACGGATTCAAAATTATCGAGTTTACGAGATCTCAAATTTAGAAAGGAAAGCTTCTCGGTTATTTCAAGTGTGTGAAGTGCAAGTGTGGGGTGGATGGCGCCGTGAAAGAAAATGAACCGTCAATCCAGTATGAGTGCCGCACGCCGTGTAATTTACTACTGTGAGTTGAAACCTGCTATTAAGGCCACTCCAGCAATACATTTATTCACGTGACAAAGGACTTCTGATTGAAGAAAAATTCGAGTTTGTGGATATACTGATTTAATATTGATTTTAATGTTTGGGATTCGTTTTCGCTGATTGGTGTGTCTGGGTTGTTATTGAAGAAAGTAAGGGATAAGTAGACTTCAAGCGAAAGAGGGTGTCTAAATTAGTGTACACTTGCTAAATGAAGTATCCAAGACTTCAGAAAAATCTCCATCTCCATTGAATGGGACGTTTAACTTCCTGACTCCTTGGCTAGCATTTTTGTTACACTCTGGACGCATCCTGCTGGGATATTGTGTAGACAAAGGTTCTCCTGCTTCGCCCACTGCGAACTATTAAAATGTGTGTTGCACTAGAAAATCCCTCGTGTTGTGAAGTGCAATTTGTGATTAAGTTTTTCCAGGCAAAAGATCACATACCAACCAATACTACTAACTGAAATTCATGGGCAACTTTGTAAAGTGAGCGGAATAATGAGCGAAGGTGGAGTGAGGCAGTGGTGCGTTCTCAGTTTAAATATATGGCCACGGCACCAATTTTCACGACGACGGCATTAGCGCGAAAAGTTTTTGGACATCATGGATGTTTGTCCGTTCCCTCTTAAACTAACAAGAGTACTGATGCACAGCACTAGTACTCATCACTAAGTTGATGTACAGTACAGATTTCCCGATGAATGTCAACATCTTTGAAGTTTATTGGCAGTTAAAACCTTGTCACTAAACGGATTTTATATTCTGCGGGTTTTCAATTGTATTGCTCATTTTAACTCGCAACGGTAAACAAGCAACAAGCAATGTGGCCTTCCAAACACTGCAGTTCGACGTGTTCTACTTTAGTGCATGTGTAAATACAGATAACATTCGCCCCCCCCCCCAACCACCACTTCGCACCCTACACGCAAACGTAAGTTACTTTCTAGGCAGCCCTCGTATCTCGGCATAAGAATCTGGACCCCTTTTGTTAAGGTAAGGTAAAGTTTATCTTATGCGCACAACGACTGTAGTACTACGTCAAATCCTCCATTTTACGCACCTCTCCCGCTAGTCCACTAAACATTTTGGGACGTGACAGTTGATCTCACCGTTTGCTTACGTTTGTAGTATGAAATAGTAGATCTCGTGAGCTACATAATTCCGAAGGAAGGAAGGAAGGAAAAAGTTGTTTCTTTGAAATGAGGAGGGGTGTGGGTGGACAATATTAAAAAAATGACGTTAAATGGCAAATGGTCGATCACTAACACATTTAGCCTGAAAGCAGTAGTGCCTTATCGATGGGGTATGAAGTTCGAGTCAACTAGCACTCTTTCTCAAAGGATTTAGCGAGCGGGACGTGGAGAGCCATTAAACCATTTGGGAGGGAGAAACTTCGCCGGTCTCTTGAGGTACTAGTTATCGCGTACACCAATTAAATGAACAAAATTACTCGTTTCATCCTACATGCCATACTGCATTTAAAACGTGAACGAAACTTTTCAGATTTTTTTCTTACTTTCCCCAGCTATGAAACTCAAAGGAATTCCACAAAATCACCGAGTTGGTGGGGAGAGGGGTTCGATCGTCCCCTTCGTAGCCGAGACCCATGCCCGAATAAGGATACGCGTCTGGGGAAAGGACATAATCGGAACGGGGTAGGAAGTGGGAGGAAATTGGGTTTCCGGGAGCGGAGCGACACCTCTTTTGAGAATCCGAAAAATAAAATGGGGTTGCGAGGAAGGGAAGTGGCGAGGAAGAGACACGGTTGGACTGAGGCAAGAAAGTGGGACAAAAACACTTTTTCGGGACGCGATGGGAAGAGGGAGAGAGAGGGAGGAAGGGGGGGAGGGGAGGAGGAAGTGCAGGAATTAGTCTCGGAGGGTGAGATGGGTGGGTGAAGAAAGGGAGGTGAGGTTTGGAGGATAGGCGTGGTTCCTTATGCGAGGACGTGATTGGGGGGCGGAGGGAGATAGATGCGGGGCGGTGACGAGGGTGTGGGGGCGAGGGGAGGGTGGCCGTGGGGGGCGGAGGGAGATAGAAGGTGGTTTAGACCGAGATGAGAATGAGTCCCATGGCTCCCCCGAGGGCCATTCCACTTCGCCCGATCCGTTCCCCCTCCCCCGACCGACCCCACCCCCAGCCTCATTCCACCCCCATGCTCCCCTTTCCGTCCGAATACGCCTCCCTCTCTCTCCCCCCCCCCTCCCCGGCCCCCGTCTCTCATCCTTCCGCCTCCACTTTGCTACGTTGTCCCATATCCCCCCGGCAAGTCGTTACTTTCCTTCCAAGGTGAGTGGGACGGACCTTTCCTCTACACCTCCAACTACCAGGATGACAGAAGATGAGGAGCTGCAGGAGATGATCATGCACGAATCATAGAGGGAGGTTCCTACCGAAAAATTCTCTAACAAGTCGACGAAAACTCTCTGAGCGAGAGGAGTGTTTTTGACAAAAGTCACTACTTTTATTTTTTTAAATTTTTTATATGTGTATGAATGCATGAAAGAATCTCGTTTATGTACACTCAAAAAACTAATATATATTAGATATCATGTAATAGTAATTTTTCAGCTCTCCCTACGGTGAAACCCAACCCGCCACCTCTTGTTAGTAGAATTGATCTTAAATAATTGTCTTACTTGACGGCTCTATTTCTGTGATTTAGAAATCAAAGGAAAATCAACACATGATTAATTCATGCTCAACGGCTCACCACTTCATTTCTCCTGCAATCGTTTCATGTCCCGCGATGGAATCTCTCGAGTAAATTTATAGCGAGGTCACTTAGCGGACCATTCTAATCCCGGTAGTGAGCTACTCGAGAGAATAGGTCGTCCCTGTATGAAAAGAAAGTAGCTGTGAAATGCTATCTCGTTTGTGAATATGAATTGGGACACTGGTTGACTATAGAATTTTCTGATGTTACGCAATTATCAAAATGCTTTTTACATGAGACTGGCATATGACACGAGCATGCTTTATGGAACTCACCATGAACTGTAGCAATCCTTTAGGATTGCTCTCTAGATCTGAAAATGCCAAGGGGAAAGTGAAGAGCACTGTAAAGTGCGTTCGTCCCTAAGGAACAAAATAAATGGGAAAAGGGACCATTCCAACTTATATACATTTTTTCCTCATGCCTTTCTTCCCTCTTTCAACCCCGAGACGTTTCGATTCTTTGGCAGGGATTGGGAGAGGGATGATGTTATTTGTTTCCGTCGAACGGGGGAGATCGGGAAAAAGGATTCCGAACGATGATCGATAAGAGTTATTCCGGAGGATTCAAGGGAGGGGGAGGATTCGCGCTCCCCTCCCTCCCCCTCTTCCCACGAATCCTCATTTCGTTCGCCTCGGATGTCGCGATTCGTTCGTTGGCGTCGCGCTACATCGCGTCACACCCGTCGCTTCGATGTCTCTCGCCGACCCCCCCCCCCTCCTGAGGGCGCTAATGAGGTGAAGTCCCCGCCACTTGGCATGCAAAGGAGACCCCGCCGCGACCCCCCAGCTCACTCCAACAACTACCCACCCCGAGGCGAGCGGTCTCTCCTCCTCACCGCCCCTCCTCGCCCCTGCGCCACCCTGGGGGGCTGCTGATTTCGGATCTCGCCCGCCCGGGGGGGAACGAATGGGCGGAAAGCGGCCGGAATAGGAATGGCCGTATTCCACATCCCCGCGACACGAGTTGATTCGGCCAATCTCGTCGATAATGAGAGCGAGACGACATTGGCGGAAATGAAGGCATCCGATTTCATTTAAATGGATGGAAAACCATCGACATGAACGCGATACTCATTACTGCTCCTGTGACAGTCATCGATTCATTCTTGCCTAAGGGGAAAATAGTGATTCAATGTGTTTACCGAAATGTCAGACATTACAGCAATATTGTGCTGATTTAGAGCCATTAATGTGGATATTTAGATAGAAATATTCCACTTCCGAGAGGGTGAATCAATGTTATCAAATTTTCTCTTGCATTACGTTTATCTTTTTTCAAATAATGCGGACAATCACCAGAGGCTGGTATAGGAATAAACGTGGGTGACACTCTGACATGAATAGTCATTAGACTTCGTTATTCAGAAGGGGAATGTGGCGAGCATCGTGTTGCTTTCCGTGCCATGCGATACATACAACAAACATTTTGTTTGATATATTCATTCATTCTCTTTTTGACCTGGGGGAGCCGTAGTAAGCTACGTCTACTCTCACTCGTTCGATTACGTCACACTAAACCTATCATTTCCCCAGGTATCATTGAAGATGATAAAAAACGCATGAAGTTGAAAACTGGAGATCCCTTTCAAGGACTGAAATTGACCACAACACTGAAGAAGTCTTGGTAGTCGAGAAAGAAATGAAAGTGTATGGGAGGTCACGATTGTGACTTGGCGTAGGCTTTTCACGTCAACAGCCCTTAAAATGATGAAATCAACACTTTGGCATCCATCAATTCTTACAGGCAAAACCCTTCAAAAGAGATGATTAATGGGTTAAGTGAAGATGTGTGCATATATGCTAGTTCACTGCGTATCTTCAGATCATCTTATGAATCCGATTATTAGTTGGTGGCTTTTTTCATTGATTCTCTTTGCGTTCCACGGGACGTGGGACGAAATTCAATGAAGAATTCATAATATCACATGATGACTGCAGCCTTACGACGTGGCGAAAAATAATTAACGATTATCATAAAAGTAAAATAGAAAGAATAATTGCATAGAAAGCATATCCTTAACAGTGAAATTGAGTCCCCAGAAATGGGTTACTGAGGTTTCCGATCCTGACTTTAAAAGAAAGCTAATCTTGACGCATTCTACATATGAAAATGCACATAGTCCGATAATCACCTGGTAAACAATTCACATGCCTTAAAAGTGGTCGATATAACTTAAGAGAAGAATAATTTTAAATGACTTTGTTGAAATTAGTAATATTGTGACCGAGCGATTTTATTACTTTATGCATGGAAGCTTTCTGTAAAAATTTCCAGAGGATTAATGCTTTCTTAAGCTTGAAGGACAGAGAATGGCGAAAATTTCTTTTATTATATAAAAGTAACTCATTAAAATACTGCCTTAAAAATCTCTACGTGGAGACGTATTGCGTTTCTTAATTCATCACGGGTTAAATCTATCTGTTCAAAGCATATAATGCATAATTTTATTGACACGATCTCTTCTACCTCAGTGCAACGGGGTTAATAATACATGTTCAAACATCATTGCTAAATAGAGATGATTCCAATTAATGTATGAGATTTAATCTGTAAGTTAACCTACGCTCCGTGAGTAACTCCTAAATAAGTTCCTCCAGTAATTTGGATTCGCCACTCAGTTTATCATAACAGCGTTTTACAAATACGAGTATAGTTCCAGTATGCTGCACGCTATCTAATTCGGTAATCACTACAGCTTCACGAGGATCCCATATACCAGCAGCGTATTTTAAATGAGACCTAACTAGCGAAAGATAATATTACTCTATAACCTTTTCATCACATTTCCCCATTACTCTTCTAATAAATCCTAAAATATTTTGCCCCTATTTCTACGTATTCCGTGAATATGTTACATTAAAGTGATATCGTTAGTAGGGTAATGCCTATGTACGAACGAACATACAAATTCCATTATTAATACTTATTTCCTACGACCATGGTTTCAATAGTTTTGTGGGATTATCAGGTGGCACCACCAGATGATGTCCTGCAGTGGTTAAACTGCGGTCGAAGGGCGTGAATATTATTTGTGACTTTTTGTGTTTCATTTTGTTTGAACTATTTCTATTCCAAAAACTCATAACCGCACACCATCCTATTGCGAAGTGTCGCACCAGCGTTTCATTGTCCCAAAGGCATCTTCTAAATCTAAGAATATCTTTGTAAACCACTGCGTCGTCAGAAAATAACCTTATCTCACCATTAACCCTGTAGTTAATGCCATTAACGTAAAGAAGAGATACAAGAAGACCGATAACATTTCCCTGGGGAACACTTGAAGTGGCTTCTACTGAACTAGAGCTGATAAGATCTATGCATATCCTCTATATGTGACCATTCAAAAAGTCTATAATCCAGTCTCAATTATTTTTATCTATTCCATTTAGCTTTGTCAATAGTTTTTTTAGAGACACTTTGTCGAAGGTTTTTTATAGTATAGAAAAACGGTGTCCACTGGAGAATTATTTTCTCCCCAATCCTAAATATCATGCACAAAAGCGTAAATTTCATATCACAGGAAACACCCTCTTAGGAACCATTTTCGTCAAACTCTTAACGACCTTGCCTCATTACCGAACTAACAGTTATATGTAATATGGTCTTGCGATTTATAAATATAAAGAAAATACGTTTGAAATTACTCAGTTCCTCCCTATCTTCCCTTTACAATTTAGGTTTAACAGCCTTTTTCTAGTCACTGGGAGCCTTTAGATTTATTAGGCATTTTGTAAATATGATTCCTAAGTAAGGTGGAATTTCAGACGCTAGTTTCTTAAATGTGTTAGCAGGTATTTGATTGGGCAAGGAGCTGAGCGTTAATATTTTTCAGCAAACCCTCCATTCCACTTTGTGAAATTTCATTTCGGGCATCGATTAGCGGAAGTAATTTGGCAAGTAAGATCGTTTGGTGAGACATTGGTGAACTCTTTCAAAGAAGGAATTAAACAAGCGGGTATTTTACAAACTGCCGATTTCTTATTAACCTTTACCTATTTTGAACTTTAAATATATTTCCCTCAACTTCTCTGACATAGGACCAAAATGCTAAAGGTTTTACATTTAAAGTTTCAGCTAATTTTATCCTTTTGAATACGCTTAATTCTTTTCAAAATTCACTATTGTAATTCGCTCTAGACATCTTATAATCACAAATGATCTCATTTCGTACTATTATAGATGATTCCATGTATTTATCATTTTGACGAGATATGACCTGTGACATACTCACTATTTTATAGCTTTTCAATGCAACAATTTCAGAGTGTAAAAATCATTCGCCTTGACCGGGATGGTCAAGGCGAATGATTGTTACACTCTGAAATTGTTGCATTTAAATGCATATTAGCAGATGACTCCGTTAAAAGTCACTGCTGCGGCATCTCCGGCAACTTCTTTGGAATTTATTTTATAGCTTCTGTGTTTTACAATCTAGGTTCCGTGTTATCTTTTATAAATTTACTTGGAATGAACTTGTTGACTACTGAGCGCGTGATGTCAAGGAATTTATCGGTTCCACGGATCCTCAAAACTTATATGTATACTATCTTTCTCAAATTGTGCAAATGAATTCTGTTTGTAGCATTTTAAGTCATTATATTAGTACCCTATTTCAAAAAGGTTTATTTTTTTAAGCGCCTTGTTTATCGCAGGTGTCTTCCTTAGTTTTCCTCAATAAAATCAAAATACAGAGACTAAGTAAAAAGAGGATTATTCCAGAGGATCATTTAGATAAAGCAGCCCTAGAATAGACAGTAATGACATACGGGAGGGCAGTATTTTGGAATGTAGTGAAGCAGGATCATTTCAGGCAGCCTAAATTACTCGAATTGACGGACTATTGTTCCCAAGAATTTGAGTGTCATCAAGAAATCCAAAGACTTCTATGCTTTGACTGAGTATACGTTATTCTTTTGACCAAATGGGTCGAGAGTGACGAGGAGGAGGGGTTCCTGGCAGTGAATGGTAAGGTGGACTACAAGGGGAAAGAGAGGGCAGGGTAACTCGGCTGGATGTGAGGTTACCCGGACAAGGTTATTCTCATGGAATTGAAAAACTATATTGCCACGAAGCATTAGTCAATTGGATTTCTATATTTTGTATATTTTTTAAATTGTACCCTGCACGTCACCGCTGGGGTGTGTGGCGGGGGGTGGTTCTACTTCTGGCATGCAAATTAAAAAAATAACTTTTTCTTAATTTTAACATAATTAATGAAAATTATAATAATTACGGGTGATGATGATGAGCGATGAGCCCTCACTCCTCTAGAAAGAATAGCCCTCAAAATACACCTCATCTGTTGTCATCACCCTGGGATATGTGGCCACCACAAGTCATCACAAGATGACTTCATCGCAGGGCATCCTTCCAAATATATGAGATAAACCACGTCCGTGTGGCCTCACCACCACCAAGACGTAAATGAGTACGCAATGTCCCTTTCTTCCTCCCACCTACTTCCCCATCCCCGGAAATTGCTCGCAGTACTGTCGAAAAACACCGGATTGCAATCTTCGCAATGGAGTCCATGCACTCCTGATCGTGAGAAGGGGTCGAAACGATCGAGGCTGTTCTCTAAGAAAAAGGCAATGCTCGAGAAGTTGATAATTGTTGATTTGTTAAATTGTACTTGATTAAAAGATTCGAAATTTTAGAGCCGAGAATACCTTTATGGATTACATTACTCCAAAGAGTTATGTCATTTTTACTTTTGGGTTCGGAAGAGTACGTATTTCCGGTGGCTATTTGCTTTGCTATCTTCTGCAAGGTGTCGTAAATTAGGCACCTTTGCACCCGTTGGAAGTAGACATTTGTATTATGCGGCTCCGTTTTCGACTGAATAATTTGGGTGATGTGTAAGAATCACGGAGTAAAAATTGCCTTCTTTTGGGAAAAGTGGTGTTTACAAGGGTGTGGTGGTCTTCATGGCTAGTTTGAGTGGATTTTTGGCAGAAACTGGTAGGATTCTAAGTAGTTCTTGCGTGGATTTTCGGTTAGATTAAAGAAGTGTCTTTTTCTAAACTCATAATGAGCTTTATGAAATGCGATGTATGAATGAATGGAATTCAAAAAGGTGGCAGAAATATTAATCTGTCTTGGTTTTCACTCCACATGGAAAAAGCATGATCAAAATCACGCATATTTGTCAGGAATTAATATTTTTAGTGAGGGTGGATATTTCCATGCACAGCTTAGATTTTAGAGGATCCATGCAGGTTTCTGATTAGATCAGGGATAGCGAGAATCTCAAGCAAAGTCCTTCGGGTTGCATATATATGTGCATTGTGGTCAAACAGAAAATAATAATTTGAAGTACAAAATATCAGTAATTTGTACAGTTCTCTAAATACAGAGGAAAGAAGATACCTTTGGAATAATACGAATTTAAATGGATGAAGAGCTTCTTTAGCAGGAACTCCTTTTAGTAGATTTGCTACACATCAAAGGATACCAGGATCATATCTGGTTGGAGTTTTGCATTTTTCAGCAGTGATATTGATTCATAGGAATTCTTCGCGGAGTATTTTCCCTAGAAATATAAATGAGTGAAATATTTGAAAATTGAGCACTTTTAGAAAGACTCAAGGACGAGCCTCTCGATGCTACCGGTCTAATCCGCGTATTTGGTTTGAGAAGTATGCAAGGTGGGCCATGACGTCATCGAGTGAGGGGACTCAACTCTAGGAGCCTCCGTTGAGCGAGCCCACTAACAAGTAGGGGCACTTAGGCTCTCGTTTTCATTCGCTGATCATCATGTGCCCCATCTATCATCTGTGCACCTGATCTTCGTTAGTAGTAAAACAAAAAAAGCAGGCGGCTCCAACGTTGCCATCCGTTCCCTTGATAAGCCGAGAGCCGACATATAAACCCACCCTCCCCCATCGTGAAATCCAACTGCGCCAACTCGGGACGAAACAAGTTATCTGGGAGGGGTTGCTGCTCCTATATGTGTTCCATGAGGATCGCTTCGAAACAACTTATCCCGTTTCCCCACTTTTTTCTTCCCGAGGCCCAAATCCCGCCGTCTTTATGCCCGTCACATGACCAAAGGAATGGAGGAAGAATTTGTCGGTGAAAGTTATATGCCCTCCGCCGTCAGGATACAGCGAAACCCCTTATGGTGTCTCGGATCGCAATTGTCAAGGGGATGAGCGAGGGTCCTCTCCCTCTTCTTCTCACCCTCCCTCTCCCTCCTCCGCTCCGTTGGACTTCCCAACGCTTTCTTTCTTCCCTTCTTTCTCTTCCCTCTTCCCCCGCCCGCTCTTTCTTATATCCCACTTGGGATCAGCGGCGGCAATAACGATTCGAGGAGAAGATATGTCGTTAAGGTGCCGTGGGGGAAAAGAGTCCCATCCCACGGAAACGACAGAGCAGGGGGAGGGGAGGGAGGAGGGGGGAACGAAATGGCGGTGAGGGGGGGCGGGGGAGGCGAGGCGGATCCCGGGACAAACACGTCCGAGCACTACATAACTTCCAGCACTAGCGGCCTCCGTCGGAGGTCATAAATCAAGGCCGGTGTTTGTATTCACCCTCACACGCCCGCCGCGAAGCTAATCTTTTTACCGTGTTTCCACGGAAATTGGCCCCATTTTTATCCCCATGCCCATCCGTCCCGTCGTGCCTCCGTTCGCTCTTTCGTCTTCAACGTTCTGTTTCGGTCTCACTCCGAGCGTTGATTTGTGACGAGCTTGTGACTTAAAGGGGGATTTGGAATACACACACACGTACACATATCATGTATGTTCGCTTGTGAAAAAATATATATGTTTAGGAGTGTGTGTGTGTATTTAATGTATATATACACACACACACTCCTGGCATATGTGTATATGTGTGAGTGTGTGTGTGTACATGTGTGTGTATATATATATATATATATATATATATATATATATATATATATATATATATATATATATATATATATATATATATATATATATATGTAAATACTTGGGGTACACAATGGGACACAAAAATATGCATAGAAAACGCGTAAAAAGACAATCAAATTTGCGATAGTTTGAACTTTCGGCCTTCTATTTGGCCTTCTGAGTCTGATCTGAAGGCCTAAGAGAAGGACGAAAGCTTAAACTACGAGAGTAGGCTGAAAAGTAATGCACACATACTTTTAGACCACAAAAAATTTAAGTACAGTTCTTAAATTTCGAAATCATATATTTATTTTTCAACATAGTCACCGTTAAAGCTAACACTTTTCTCCTAACATGTAACAAGTGTTTTCATTCTGTCACTGAAAAACTCTTCCGACTTTCCTCGAATCCAGGACTTGACAGCTGCCTTCACCTCATCGTCCGAGGTGTAATGATTACCCTTGAGGTGTCTCTTGAGTTGAGGAAAAAAATAAAATTCGCATGGCGCAAGATCGGGGGAATAAGGAGGGCGTGGAATCGGTTCTAATCTCAGGTTTCGCAGAGCCTCTCCAGTTGCGCACGAAGTGTACGGACAAGCGTTGTCATGTTGCGAGATTATTGTTACCAAGCTGCATTTAACACGGCAAACTCAACCAACATGGTTTTCGATACGCTTTCGCCGGTCATTTTGAATCAAATCCATAACGAGTTCGCGATTTTTATCGTCTGTGGCAGTGGTCGGACGTGCGCTGCGTGTTTCATCAACAATTATATCTTTTCTAGGCTCGTAACGACGAAATTTAACTACCTATCGATTTACAGTAGACATGCCAGCATTAAAATGACGATGAATTATCAGTAGGAGTCACTTTTCCAACATTTAAAAATTCGACAACAGCACGCTGTTTAACTCGCCTTGACATAGCACTAGAACACGTCTCCATATTTCCGCTCCTCAAAATACACTGGATGAATAAAACGACCTCAAACCTGCGCTTGCGTGTTGAGGGGGAATGTTACTTCCTTATGCCACCAGGAGTGCTCCCGGAGGTCATTTTGCTTGTGGTCTCCAAGCATGTGTGCATTAGTTTTCAGCCTACCCTCGTACAGTCCATTATGTTGCAATTCCCATTAGAGCCGTTTGTGAACGCCGGTTTCAATGAGAGCGAAATAATGGACTTTAATGTGCTTCAGATATTGTGCTATTTAAAGTTAGATTTTTTACTTTTCCCAACCACCAAACAAACCACGAAATTTTACTACCTATCGATTTACAGTAGACCTACCAACAGCATCGTCACCACAAACAGCCTTTAAATCTTTTAAAATTAATCTCACTACAAGTCACTTTTTAAGTCACACTGTTTAACTGGCGTTGGCGTAGCACTTGAACACGTCTCCATACTTCCGATTCTCAAAATACACCTGAGGAATGTAACGAGCTCAAACTTGCACATGCGTGTTGAGGGTGAATGTTACTTTTACATGCCACCAGGAGTGCTTCTAAAGATCATTTTGTCTGTGGTCTACAGGCATGTGTGCTTTAGTTCTCAGCTTACCCTCGTCTTAAATGTGAGTGTTCTTTTACGTGTTTTCAATGCATACGAGTTATTTTCTATGCATACGATTCTATGAATTGCTCGCATTTCGCCGTCCAAAGTTACATTTATTTATAAATATGTATGCATTTATGTATAAATACGAGGGTCATCCGGAAAGTAGTACCCGTTCGTGAAATAAAGACAAAAGTAAATATTAACAAACATAAAAAATTTTATTTGAAAGAGGATACTTTAAACTACTTCTCAACATAATCTCCAAGCAAATTAAGGCATTTGTCATAACGTGTGACAAGTTTCTGTATTCCTGCTGCATAGTCCTTCACCGCCAGCTCATTGAGATACGCGAGGGACCCATCTTGCACAAATTTTTGCATAATGCAGATGGTGTTTAACAATTTCATGAACAATTGTTCGAGAAACATTGGGAAAATGCTCACAGATGTCATCAATTGTGACGCGCCGATCGTTCCTCACGAATTCGTCAACTGAGCTCACCAGTTGGTCTGTAATGACAGACGGTCTCCCCGAACGCTCATCGTCGTGTGTGTTCCCCCTCCCCATGTTGAAGTTGCGACACCACCGCCGAACAGACGACTCGTCCATTACATTGTCTCCATACACCTCCTTTAATTGGCGATGAATATCACATGGGCGAACGTTTCTTGCATTGAGGAATTTAATCACTGCCCTCACTTCACAACTGGCGGCGTTCTCAATTTTTTTAAACATTGTAAACAATCACAGAAACAACACAGGCAATGCTAGCGTCACGCAACTTGGCTCAGAGAAGGCAGACAAGCCACTGAAGCTATCTGACCTCGTCCAGCGGCTACTCGCGTCGTCAGCACTTCATGCGGCACGAACGGGTACTACTTTCCGGATGACACTCGTACATACACATATATAAATAAATAAATAAATAAATAAATAAATAAATAAATATATATATATATATATATATATATATATATATTCTGCGGTTCAAAGAGTTCGCGATGAGTAACTTCATAAGCGGCAGCTATTTATTTTGGTTTTAGGGTTTCCAGGACTGAGGATGCTCACGCAGGGACTTTCAATTCTCACCGCTCTAACACTTGTCCGCCGCTTAGGAATACGATATGTGATTTTGGAAAATGCGTGTTGGTATTAATTTGTATTTTCTTTAATTACCCATGTAGGTGGCTAAGTTTTGCTTTTTTAAATGATTTAAAAGGTTGATTTTATTGATGATCGCCTTTCTTATTTTTCTGGGTAAAACCATTCAAGAGTCTCGTGAATTATGTGGCAACTGATAATTTATCTATGCACAAGCATTTAATAAAATGGCAACAAGAATATTTTAAAATATCAGGACAGAATATAAGTAAAGGCGAAATTTCTCTCTATCATCGTTGAAATTCTTGCAATTTTTGTGCAGGAGTATTCCCTCTCACTATTACGGCAGAGTAATTCAAACAACTTATACCCATAAAAGTAAATATTGTAGTGTGCTAACTACGGTTTAGAGTACTTTGAAGGAGAAGATCGCGATCTATTGGCTATAGCGACCTTTATCACATTTGAACGGGAGGCAGGGGTGTCCACAGAGGGATTTCATGACGCGGTCTCACGAAACCATTTAGTTAGGAAGATGGAGAAAAAAATCGACCTATTATTTTGAAAACAACGCAAAGTTTGATAAAAATATACCGGAACGTTAAATTAGAGTATTAATTGAGCATGCATCACATTTAATATTCATACAGCATAGTAAGATAATAAAGCTTCTCATGTGACAGTAATGCTTGCGCTATACCGTCAAATACTATTAACTTCCATTTTAAGGCATTTAAATATACTATTCTAAATAAAACAGCATATAATAGTTAAAATATGTAATAGCAGTGGATCCAACATTTGGACGGTGGATTGCTTGGATTGGAGGGAGACATGACAAATAAAATAAATAAATATATATATATATATATATATATTTTTTTTTTTTTTTTTTGCTATCAATTTAGTATATCTTTTTTCAGAAAAATTCTCGATATTTTTCTGTGATTTAGCTAGATTTAGACGTTGCATGTTGCTGCGGACTCACCCCTGCCAGTGCCATAGCAGTGACTCGTAGTGGGGCATGTAGAAATAATAGAACTTATCGTTGTTAATTTCGATCATAGTTTTTTCCATGCCATTGTGCTCCTTTCGCTGAAGATGGTTGCTAATGAATTATATCAACATTTAAGCGTCAAATATCCCAAAGCCTCACACTTTAACATAAATATACCAGCAGATGAAGGATTTGCAAAAAGATTTATAAAGAAGGCAATTTTCTTGAGAGAAAGCAAAATTAAGGAGTTGGTATCAATAAAACGTCGGAAACCGCGGCCTGGGACTATTTTTTAGGTATTGGTGACTAGAAATACCAAAGTTTTTCTGTCCAAGGTATCGTACGGTGTAGGATAAGGGGAGGTGGCCATTTAATGTTTCACGTCCGATACCGGCGTCAACTGACAAAATTTTACGCATCAGATTGGACGGTTCAGTTATTTAACGCAACCACCAAAACACATATTATTGATTCGGTAATTAAACATTATTTTTAATGTTAAATAAATATATTTCAACGGATTTTTAGAAAGTAGCATCGTTTATACACTCGATGTTGGGGAAAATACAACGGATATACCGTACTCTCGGTTCATACCTCCAACTTCTACTTCAGACCCACAAGCATGGTAGCCGGCTAATGAGCGTCGTACCTCTCATTCTGCTCGGGCTATAATACTCATGGAACAGAAGCAGATTATCCAAAAATCCAATCAGCATATTTCCTTAATTCTTTTGAAGCAGCGTCTGTTTTTGTTGGCAGTCACTAAAATCGAACAGGTTAACGCAATAAATATTTCAACACAATGATAATGAGGAGAGAAAAATATTAATATCCAACAATTAGAAAATGACAGATGGAGCTACACTATTTCTTGCCCCTGAAGTTCTATACTATAATTAATGTCTGCTCCCTGGCATAAAAATAACTGCATGACAGAGGAATTACATTCATCGGCTAGTTGAAACAAACCGAACCTTATAAATCTTTATGCATATAGATTTCTGAATGCGTGACCTCAAAAGTGTTCCGAGTAAAGATTTCGAACACTCTGCTTAAAACCACGCCATACTGCACTTAAACGACGGTAGTCGAATCTCCTTGTGGAGGAACGGGAAATTAGTCCCTAGAAGTACTCCTCCCGCCGCATCCCCTTGCGGGGTATTATGTAGATGTACTGTCATGTTTCCCCAGCCGAATATTTCTCTCGATTCACTCCGACTCGGTACGTTCCAATGTAGGGGTGAGGTGGGATTGGTGAAGCAGGCTATTTTTACGAGGGCAGTCCATAAAGTAACCTCCGTTTTCGTGTAGCGTGAGTAGCAGTGGAAGAGGGAGCCGAATGGTCGCTGTATTGATGCACACGAGCTTCAGTGGTTGGAAGGTCGCGCCGCTTGACTTTTGTTTACAATGGCGAGTCGAAATGAAAAATATAGTTGGAATTCCCGCCATACTTTAAGTCCGTTCAGTGATAACGTTTTCACTTTTAAACACTTCAAAGCTGCTGACATTCTTCTGACCAATAGTGACGAGTGACAAGAGTCGTGCCTCAAGTGTTGTCGATCGTCACATAAATGCCCAAGGTGATGTCGGCAGTGGTCGCCCGTCTGTAGTGAACAATGAACTGCGACTGAAAATTAAAGAAAATTTCGTGAAAACCGGAGTTTTACGATATCTGAAGTCTGTAGAATTTTTTACACAGATTTCTACAACTCTGTTGCATGTAAACACGACTGAAAAGTTAGTTTACAACATGTTTTGTGCTCATCTCGGCGAGGAACTTCAAGACGTCATCATCGGTTGGCTGCGATCTCAGGTGGCAGAATTTTCTACTTAAAGAATTCGTGAACAAGTTCAGAGATATGACAAATGCTTAAATTTGTTAGGTGAATATGAAAATGATTCATTTTCTGTATTTATTCCAGTGTAATTTTTAAAACATAACGTAGTTTACTTTCTGAACAGCCCTCGTAAATGCGTATGGTATGCGCTGCCGGCCTCGGTGGCGGCGGGGCAACGTCCTCGCCTACCACCCCAAAGGTCGCGGGTTCGATTCCCGCCTAGGTGGATTTCCCTCCATCTAGGGCTTGGTTGTATGTGATTGTCTTCAATATAATGTCTGTAATGTAGGGTTAGGTGGAAGATGGGACTATTAGTCCCAACCTCGCCCAATTAAGTCGAGAAATAAATAAATATGGTAGAGTATTGTGTAAGCAAATGCATGGCGATGCATGGGACTATTTCGCTTATAGACTAAGACGTATTTCCCTCCTCATTTCCCGCCCACCATCCCTCATCATCGCAGCCCCTCCTTCCGCCACGCAATTCGCCCAGTGGGCGTATTATTCCCAACGCAACTCCCCTTCCGGTATCTTCCCTTACCTCCGACCGCCGCGGCCTTTTTTCCTAATCCACCCGCGATGAGGCCCCGGATGGGAATCACTACCCTCTTCCCTGGCCGTGGAGTTACAGTGCCTCAACTACGGCGCCCGCAGCGCAATGGACGGCTCATCCCGATGATTTCCCAACTAGAATGATTCGAACCCGCTTACCTCATCCTCCGCGCATATACTATAGTCCACCCTCAGTTGGCAGTCACAACTGTGCATTTGTTTTGGTGTGATTCTGAGGGGCCGTCTCTTATGCCATATATCTTCTACCAACGAGAACGCTATCCTTCGGATGAGACGTTAAGCTGTGGACCCCTTGGCGCCTTTTGTTATGAGTAGGCAGATGGCGATGCCGGGTTTCTCTCCGCCTTTCCTATTTTCGCGTCCATATCCAATTGCGCAAATGACCTCAGCCTGCGGCGGCGATGGTAATGCTGAGTTCCGTTAGAGTCGTGACTGCATCTCTGGTTACATCTTTCTTTAAGTAGCTGATTACCTCTCATCTTGAGGCATTTTAATCCATCTCCTTTTTCAGAAGGAATAATGAACTCCTCATAGGTATGCCTCCTATAGCATTGCATAGACCTCAGCTGATGATTTACTCTGGCGAAAGCAACATTTCAAGGCAATGTCCGGTGTTATCCACGTCGCTGTGGTTGGTAATCAATTTCATGAAGCTTGCAAAAAATATTCATTAAACATTTAACTAACATTATGTTAAACATGTATTATGACACATAATACATGTTTACGCAATATATTATTCAAATGTAAAAATTTATGATCACTCTTGTTAAACACGCTTAATAAAGATTTTTTGTAGAACAACCTTTTCTCATTTTCACTTAATTAATATCTCTAAATACTTGTAAGCATTACTTACGGTTTATGAGAAATTTGACAAAAAATGAAATAAAAAATAAACGCACGGACTTTTGAACTCAAGCGGTTAATAAAACGTATATTAAAAAGTTCTATTAGTAGAGGTATTTAGCTTTTGGCCCTTGTTCCCCGTTATTATATTTTCCTCGCCCATCTGCCAACTAAATTGACACCAAGCAAAACTTTTTCAACAATGTAGTAACCCCTCCCAGCCTGCTATTTGATCACCTAATTACCCAGTGCCGTTCGAAATACCCATTCCCCCACTCCTCTGTCAACTAACTTGACGCCAAGCAAATCCTTTTTCAACATTGTATTAATTCCTTCTCCCAGCCCGCTAATTTATCAATATTACCAATCATCCTCCCCCGCCCCCTCTTCCTGCCTCAACCAATCCTTGCTTTCCTCCCTCCCTCCTCTTCCCCTATATATATATATATATATATATATATATATATATATATATATATATATATATATATATATATATATATATATATATATATACACATTCAAACACGAAATCCCGCCAAACGGCGAATAAATACTCATACATACAGAAACATATATAAGGAAAAGGGATAGGAACACGTATAAAGGACGAACACAATAGAGGTGGGGAAGGCGGAATCGAACGGATCACAAGAGTATATATGTTTCTGTATGTATGAGTATTTATTCACCGTTTGGCGGGATTTCGTGTTTGAATGTGTATTTGGCCAATGTGGCTCATCTCTTTCTTCTGGCTATGCGTGCCACGAAACGCACTGTTCTTTTCCTGTATGATGTTGTATGAATTCTAACCACTGTCCTTTCCTCTTGTGTATTGTCTATTTCTCCTTTGGTGGGTGAAACAGCCCCCTGACGCCATCTCTTGGCTAAAGAATCGGGGCGCTTGGCGACATATAAGACCCACGGATCTCAGGGTAAATTACATATCCTCGATAGCTGCCTTGACAGCAGGACGTGCCTGTGTTCACCGAGTGTCTAAAATCGCCGGCGTCCGAGGCTTCGGCCGCCGGGGTTTGGAGAGCGGCACTGCCGGACTCTCTCGGAAATCGAGGTTCCGATCGTGTTTTGTTTCGAGCGGCGGTTGACCGCCTAGTTCATCAAGAAGCGTGCAGTTTGACTCTCGACTTCTTCCGCCGGGAAGGCCGTACTTTTGTTTTGTTTAGTGGATCAAGACTGACCTTGACTCCTGGTGTAGAGCTTAGGCTCCTTTTGTTTGCTACCGCCGGGTGCGTGTGGCGGGGAGGGAGCGTTCGTGAGTGTTTTATTTCCCTTTAAAGTGCTCGTTTTTTTTGTTGCGCTTTCCTTCTTCATGCTAGTGTGCTGAATTTGATTTCTTCAAATGGCTGTGCGCCGCTTAAACACGCTCGCCTTGCAAGTTGACGAGAAGGCGAAGCCCCCTACCCCGTTGGAGGTCCACCTCTTCACGTTAGAGTCGCTGGGCCTCACACCCGAAGAGATAGTGGCGATCCAATTTGGATACAATCGCCATTTGATATTCCTGAAGTTGGCAACCGAAGCTACAATGACTAGGATTATAGACAATACTCCGCGGAAACTACCGTTTCCGTCTTTAAGTGACCAGAGGACGACAATAACAATTGACGAGACTTCCGGCAGCCCGTGTAATGTCAGGGTTCTTTGTCTCCCCGTGGAGACCCCATTGGAAGACATAACAGGCGAGCTCCAACGCTTTGGTAAAATCCATCGCTCGTGGGAGAACAGGTGGGAGGGAGACAAAATGGCGCGGGTGCTTACTGGCACCAGGGTTGTGCGGATGACGGTCGAGAGAAATATCCCCTCGTACCTCCACATCGGCGGCAACCGGGCCATCATCATCTATGAGGGTCAGCGCCGCACTTGCGCCCGCTGTAACCAAGAAGGTCACGAGCGCAAGACCTGCCCTCGGAACCAGGGAGGTAAGAGCTATGTGGAGGCAATGACGATGCCCTCCAACCCTAACGCCGCCGTGGAGATGGACGAGCCCGAAGTGGCTGTGGAGGAGAGAGCGCGGTCGCTTCTACTCATCGAGGGTGCGGCCCCGGCTGTTCCCGTCGGTCCCCCGCATCTCCCTTCAATTGGAGGGAAATGTCAGCGGGAGCGAAATCGTCAACGGAGGAAAGGGAACCGAAAAAGAAGAGGACAGACAAACCCAAGCTCCTGGTCTTGAATACCGATCTACAAATGGCTCACGTACCTACCACCTCGCCTAATATCACACGACCTCCAGCCCCCGTCTCCGTGAGCTCGTCAAATGAGGAGGGATGGTCTTTCGCCCCCCCTCCCCCCGCTCACGCCATCGACGCCATCGCTACGCGATCCTTGCATCACGGGTTTCAAACACCCGGAGAACCTCTGGTGACAGGTGAGGAGGATGCATCTGATTGCGATGTTTTCCCGTCCCCAACAGCTCATCCCTCGACCCCTTTATCATTGACTGTAAAGGAAGCGTCACCGACCCCGGAAGTCGACCCGCATACAAGTTTCCCAAAGTCAAAAATCCCACATACCCCATCTTCTTTCCCCATTAAGGACAGCCAAGGTGTCGACGATCTTCCCAGTGCTTCTCAAGATACGGACCACAAGCAACTATCGCCCCTGATTTTTCCCGACCACAACCCTTCCGCAGATGAGCCCCAGCCCGCCACTCCGACCCTCCCCGAGGGTACCTCCTGCCCCTTGGCGGCCCCCAGCGGTGCTCCTTCGAAGAAGGCCCCCTGTGGAACGCTGCCGAGTTACCCGGTCTTCGTGGGGACCACGGCTGGCTCTTCCTCTTCGGACGAGGCCGGGGGGGAGGGATGTAGCGAAATGCCGCGTCCTCGCTCGTCGACCCGTTGGACGAGGCGTCCCAGGAAACGGCGAAGCACTCGTCGCCCGGGGTCGAGTCGCGACCGGAGCGACGCTAGCCACGAACAGAACTCTGGGAAGTAATGTCCGGTAGCCACCCGGTGCCGGACACATTTCGTCCATCGTTGAAGAGTTTTTTTTTCTGAATGACTGATTGAATCGATAATTTCAACCCTGCCATTGATAATTTCTTACAATACATAATTTTCCATTGCTAGCTAAAATCTCCCTCCTAATATCTGTGGACCTTGTCTTCCTTTCTTTTTTCTTTCTAAATGTTAATGGTCAAATGTACGAGTATGCGTCTGTATGCATATGCTTATGTATGTGCGTGTGGATGTGCATGTGTGCGTATGTATGTACAAGTGGATATGTATGTGGGGTATATGTATCATGTATTTATCCATGTATACACTTATACTAAAGAAAAACATGATGTACCCATAATCTGTGACCTGATATTATGCATAATGCTAACAAACTCTGTAATATTCTGAGCCGAATAAAATAATTTATATCATAGCTCAAGTGGTTAAGAGCATCCGCCCGGCAAGTGGAAAGATCCGGTGTTCGAGTCCCGGTTGAGGAAATATTTTTACTCTTGTGATCCGTTCGATTCCGCCTTCCCCACCTCTATTGTGTTCGTCCTTTATACGTGTTCCTATCCCTTTTCCTTTTATATATATATATATATATATATATATATATATATATATATATATATATATATATATATACGTCAGTCAGCCAAGGGGCTGCAAGCATTGCTGAGTGAATTGGAAATTCAGTGCGACAGGTATGGGATGAGAATCAATATTAATAAAACAAAGGTTATGCGATTTTCTAGAAAGAAAAAGGCCAAGCTTAACAATAAAATAGGAGGGCAAAAACTAGAGCAGGTAGAACAGTTTACGTATCTCGGTAGTGTTTTTGACCAACACGGTCAAAGTAGTAGGGACGTAAGGAGAAGAATTGGGCTAGGCAAAGAAGCTTTCAGTAGGAGGAGGGAGTTGATGACAGGGACGTTGAGCAAGGATATTAAGAAAATACTCGTAAAAACTTTGATATGGAGCGTAGCTATGTAAGGCGCGGAAACGTGGTCATTGAAGCAGGAGGATAGACGTAGATTGGAGGCTTTTGAAATGTGGGTGTGGAGAAGAATGGAGAAGGTGAAATGGACAGAGAAGAAAACAAATGAGGAAGTACTTGGTATGGTGGGCGAGGACAGGGGTTTGTTGGGAGCAATCCTATGGAGGCAGGAAAAGTGGATGAAGGGGGTGTTGACCGGCAGTAGGATGTTGAAGACTGTGATAGAGGGTAGAATGTTGGGCAAAAGAGGAAAGGGAAGGAACAGGATAGGGATGTTGGACCGGATGAAGGGAGGAAGAAAGTACTCAGAGATGAAGAGGGACCTGATATAGAGTAGGATGATGGATTTTGTGTTTTGTTAGGAGTAATAAAATATTTGTTTGGTAGTTGTGCCCATCCAAAAACCTACCTTAACCGGTAGATTACCTTAAGAAGAAGAAGATATACTGTGTTTGACTTGTATTTTTACCTGATGATGTTATGACACAACGAAACCTAGGTAGTACATAAAAAATGTTTTCTATGTGGAAACGCCAAGTGGTTTAATTTCAATAAGTATTTTACTTTCCTGCAAATGACAACACATGAAAAAACTTCACCCTTTATGATGCATAAAATGCATGACTTAACTACAGTTTTAATGGCACAGTAATTTAATATAATCAAAAAAATTCATTTAATTAAGTTAACTCCTTTGCCCTATAAAGAGTGTACTTGATGTCAGTGGCTTTGGAAATAGACTGGTATGTAATTGGGGTCCGGATTCATAGGGTATATTAGACAAAGTACCTTACTACCAAGGGGCATAAATTGGCCAAGTATTTTTATCTCAACCCAATTTTAGCAGGTTTCTCTCTTCCGAATGATGATTTTTACCTCAAAGGTTTCACAGCCATAATGGATTCTTCAAGATAACAGGAGTACGGGTGACGGATGGAGAATACTATTGGACAGCAATAGGAATGAGGCGGGATGCTAGACAGGGGTGCCCATTATAGCCAGCGTGTTTCAACGTTTGCATGAAGTATAATGGTAAGTGAAACTTGATAAGGTTTAAAGGTAAGTGTGGCAATATGTAGGAATGTATTAGTTAGCCAATGAGTGAAGGGATGTTGTCCATTGTGAGGGCATCATTGGGTCATTGCAATGGGTCTAGTATGACAATAAATTCTTAAGTATCAACCAATTAGGTTCAATCCGGAACCAATAGGTCCAATCAGGTTAGAAATAAGAATGCTATTTCAATCAATACAATTAGAAGGGATTAAATAAAGAAGGTGGACCGTTCATTTCTTTAGGAAGTGCTTCGGACGAAGATAGTCAAAATAGTGGGAACGTAGGTAGAATTTCGTTCGGTAAATAGGCGTTCACAAAGAAAAAGGGATTTGATATTTTAGCGCACTGCAAGCCACCGCTACGGTGTGTGGCAGGGGATGAGTACATACCAGACTAATTTTGACCCAAATATGACCCCTACTGCGGTCGGACAATATTATTCTGATCCTTTATCATTTGTTGAAAAAATGACATCTTAAGCCTGACTGTGCCGCAGTTGATCTCACTAATTGTATTGACATGATCTCTCCTACTGAGGTAAGATAGGAGTAATAATACAATTTCAATATCACTACTAAAGGGACGTTCTTCCGATTTATGCTTGAATTATGCAATAAAGCAATGGATACATTACAAGGAACCTGAATAAGGATGTAGAGAATATACGAGGGTAGGCTGAAAACTATCGCAAAAATGCTTGTGGATCACAAATAATAAAATTACCTTCAGAAGCACTCCTGGTGGCATGTGGAAGTAACATTCCCCCCTCAACACGCATGCGCAGGTTTGAAGTCGTTTCATTCATCCAGTGTATGTCGAGAAGCGGAAATATGGAGACGTGTTCAAGTGCCATGTCAACGCGAGTTAAACAGCATGCTGGTATGGAATTTCCAACTGCTGAAAAAGAGACTCCTACTGAGATTCATCATCATTTAAAGGCTTTTTACGGTGACGTTGCAGTTGATAGATCTACTGTAAATCGATGGGTAGTAAAATTTCGTGGTTGTGAGCCTGGAAAGCCATAATTGTTGATTACACATCAGCGGATGTGTTTTGGGATGCTCACCGAGTTTATGTGACCAATTTTCTGGAGCGAGGAGCAAAGGCAAATCCTTCTCAGTACATACAGACTCATCGTAATTTTCAGCCTATCTTCGTTACTCAAAAATTTTCATAAGGAGCGTAGTTTTTTAAGACGAGGATAATAAATAGGCTTACCATAGATGGGAGGATTTTGAGACATGGGCATCAGGAAAAAAAATGAAAAAGTCAAATGGGCGGAAAGAAAAATAGGGGCGATCCCTACTTATATCACAATAGATGCAAGATAAGTGAATGCTGGGTATACTGAATGAAAATGAAATATTGACAACTAATATACGGCAGAAGTTTGGGCAAACAAACCAGAGGGTATAAACGATTAGGCATATTGGATGAACTGAAGAGTGGTAGAATTCATATGAAGTTGAGAATCGATTTATTTTAGGGTTTAAGTTTTACATTTTACGTAGCGCCTTAGGAAAGGCCTTAGAAGTGTTAGTGCGTAATAATTGGGCAAACCAGAAATATTTCGCCGGGAGAATATTGTTGACGATGATAATGAATGTGTGTCAAAACTCCGTGTGAAACAAGCCACGCAAACGCAAGTAAGTAAGAATAGAATATCATCCTAATTTGAAAATGGAGAAAGAAATGAATATGCCATAGATAAAGAGAATAATATTTATTTGTCTGAGCGATGCGCAATTACTCCAATCCTAAACCAAAATTGGCCCGAATCATGCTTTGAAAATTATAATCAGGCGCACCTGCGAACTTGAGCTCTCTGCGTAGGAAATCACTAGCCTGTCTCTGATGCTATTGCCTGTTTATGTGTTAAACTTAGTGGAGGATATTGGAGGGTGAATAAAAACGAATGAACTCTATGACGACTAGCTATCGTGGATGACAATTTCTCCGGCCAAAACATGTGCATAAGCGCTTATTTCCAACATAATCGGGGTGGCAATCAACAAACCCGCAGTACTCCCTCGTGTAGCGGGACTTAGATTCCAAACCTGTAGAACCAACAGTAAAATAAACCCTTTCCTGAGGTGTGTCGAAAAGATTTTGCGCGCGCCTGTGAGATTGTTTGTGTGGACGTTCGCTTGCGGCCGAGCGCATGTGTCAGGCTCCCTGAGGCCGAGAATGCGAGCAGGGGAGAACGTGGAAAAAAATTGTTTCGAGGGAGAAAGGGGAGGATTATTTCGGCCGATTCCTCCTCTCCCTGCCTCCCACCCGCGCCGTCCCCCGGGGAAAGGTCGTCGCTTCCTCTGCCGTAGCGGCCGCGCCAATTCAACGACGGATTGTGGTTCAATATTCGGATCAGCTTTTAAGAAACCTGACTCCATCAAACGGGTGGTGGGTAAATGCAAGGAGGAAGTAAATGAGAGGTTTTATTTCGCCATAGTTTTGAATATGCCGGAAGTATTTGGGGTCCTGGGGAACACGTTTGACTAAAATAATTATATCAAGTCCAGAGAAAATCCGCCAGATTCGTCAAAAAATGTTACAATTAGAAGATGAGTGTAGAAGGCCTTTTACTCTCATCTTCTATCTCATTTAGAATTAAAGAAATATTTAAATTGATGAAATTTCAACAATTTGTCATTAATTCAATTCATCGCTTACGGTATCTGGTTACCATGGTCACATTCGCTGGTACTCGACGGGGCTGGCCATTGTAAAGAGATCCGACACATTCTTTTGCCCATGACGGATGCCGACGGGCTAAATACTACTACTACTATGTATCTGCATGCATGCAAGACAAACAGGTTTTCGCATGAATATCTACGCCTCTGTGGGTGTAGATTTGCATGAAATTGTGGGTTTGGATGTGGTTTTATTATCTTTTACGGGTGACTACCTAACACGCCCATGCGGCGGCTTGCGAATTATTATGCAGATACAGATATAATATGTAGTTACAGATGAATCACCCGGCACACCACACCAGGACGCAGCCTTCCTCCTTTCCCTTTCCTTCCTGCCCCCTCTCGCTGGCGTCCTGCACCCCCAATTTCCGTCCGTGAGCAATTTTCGGTCGAATCTTCCGCCCCTCACCTCTCAGTGACCGGAGCCCACTTGCCTGCGCCTTCCCTCCGTCCTCATCGAATCCCTGGGGCATTGGGTACCAAGGTTTTGGAAGCGGAGAATCCGTCTCGATACTCGGCGGGCGGCTGTGAGCGAGGCGAGTGGGGTGTCTCCAAAGACGACGTCCGGTGGCGCCTCCAGGGCAGAGCGGGAATGAATCCATTCTCATTTGGACAGGGCGACAGACATTAAGGAGGTAAAGAGTATGATATCATAGATAAATATGACTGATAACGCTCCAGCTAATACATAACAAATCCATTTATTGGCTGTTGTCTCCTAGCTTGGTCGTCAATTATAATCATGCGAATAGGCGAGTTTCGGCGCGCCTCGATGCGAAACTTAATTAATTGGCTTTAACGATTAACTGCCTTTTCAGATTGCCACCACATTTGTACATATTTCTAAACAAAAATGTCGCCTATATCCTTGCTTATATCCTCACTGGAGATATGATATGACGTAACTCTATATGATGATATGACTCTATATGATTTATTGCATCGTGCCACAGGCTTTCTCCTATGAAGATTTATTTAGTAAGATCAATGTCTTTGATATACTGTGTCAATGGTTATCCCGTAAAAGAGTTGATAATTTCTCTATTTTTCTTAATGATGACCTCTATTGGCCTTTGATTGATTTCATCGAATGATGTGGAATTCGGAGAATATCATAAAATGAAAAGTTCCATAGATTCTTTAATTGTCAAATTCCGCACACTTTTGCGATTAGTTGCGACAAACCAATGAGAACTCGAGGATCCACTTCACTAACTAGGAGCGTCATCAAGATAGTGTAAATAATCGCAGGCATTCACTCTTGCCATAGAGTGACAAATGTCAACCCAAGATCGTCACTTCATCTTAAAGGTGGTTTGAAAAAAATGCAAAACGCTAGAGCAATTTTCGAACCGCAAGTTCGTCGAATATTCTGTTAGTTTTAAGATCAGGAAGAGTATCTTTCACTGCTAGACAATGCCAGGTTTACGAGTTCCCTCAAGTTATGGGTGAAGCTATGTCTCACGGAGCACAATAATAATTTCCCAGCGGATAAACAAGCACAATGGGGCAATAGAATACATCAGCTGTTGCAAAACATTCCATTTCAAGTCTAGGACACAACGCCACGTTTGAAAGGACAAGGGTTTTGGTCCGGAAAAGGAGTGGGAGTCATTTCTGATTCGAAAATATAAAAATAATGAAAAAAACCTCTATATTTTAATAGTAAAGACGGCGATAACATTAATCCGTTTTGAGAGATGATACCAGTTCACGTTAATGAAACAGAAAATGATTTAAAGTCTCAAAAGTTTTTCTTTAAGCGGCCTAAAATGGAGCAATAGAGCAGTCTTGAATAAGAGGTTGTACGCAAAATAAAGAGCATTCCTGTAATTATTTCTTTTCGTATTACACGTTCAAAAAGAGGAGCCATTCTTCGGGTTTTTATTGATTGATGGTCACTTTATTATCTTGCATTAATAAAAGCTTATTGCACTCATTAAACCTCTAATTTTTCGTTTCCAAGCCGGTTCATGGTATTATTTATTCTTAAGGCAGGTCTATTTATTTCATAGTCACAGTGAAACCCGAAAATATACAATGTTATGGAAGAGTTTTCCCCATTATACGCACACACACGCACGCACACACACACACACACACACACACACACACACACATATATATATATATATATATATATATATATATATATATATATATATATATATATATATATATATATAGTCTCTGAACACCTGCAGCTCAACCCAAGCTATGTGATTTTTCGGGTACCAGATCTTCCTGGGAAACCATAACCGGCACAGGGAAAGGAACTGGGTGTGTGATATTCACACGCCGTATAGGGCTTAGTACTGGGTGAACTCCCTACCAAACCGACCATCACCTACCAAATCGACCTTCGGGTTGATTGCTGTGTTTATGCATATATATGTATAGAAAAATATATATATAGATATTTATTATATATATATACATACATATATATACACATACACATATATATATATATATATATATATATATATATATATATATATATATATATATGTATGATTTCGTCGACGTAACACGGAAGTGCCTAATAGTACATTACACAGTAAAAAACAATATAGAAACAAAAAAAGATCACTCACACATTATTTCTTGATAATTTCGACGGAATACTACTCCGTCTTCATCGGAAGATAGAGAAGTAATGACATAATAATAATTATCAAGAAATAACGTGTGAGTGATCTTTTTTTGCGTTTCTATATTGTTTTTTACTATATACATAAACAATATAGAAACACAAAAAAAGATCTTATAAGAAGTTATTTCTTGATAATTATTATTATGTCATATATATATAATGGGCTGACACAATATAACACAAATAGAATAGAATAGCAACATTTAAAAGGACACTCACGCGGTAAATTGTTCGAGCTTTCGGCCCTCTCAGAAGCCTTCTTCAAGAGAGCCTGAAAATATGCTGTTGCTACGGAGAGGGGAAAGAGGTATGGGCGGGGAGGGGAGGTGTGGAGGGAATGCTGGGAGGGAAATTAAAGGTGGCGGTTAAGGTTGGGAATTTTGAAAGAACGGAAAGCTAATATGTAGGCGAATTCACGAGTTCCCACCCCTTTCCCCTCCACAGCAACAGCATATTTTCTGTCTCTCTTGAATAAGGCCTCTGAGAGGGCCGAAAGCTCGAACAATTTACCGTGTGAGTGTCCTTTTATATGTTGCTATTCTTTTCTATTTGTGTTATATTGTGTCAGCCCATTATTGTGCCGCTCGTGTGAGTTTTTAGACATAAAATACGTGAAACCATCTTTGATTAAATGCCGACCCTGAAATGTTGATCGGGAAAATTCTCTCATACTCCTTCCTTGTCAATCCATTTAATGTTTCTATATTCTATTTCCTATCCCGCCTTCCCTACCTTATCTTTTCGAAATGGACTCAACACCTCATTACGACTAACTTGTGGTCTGATTAGTCCTTATCCGCTCTCGGGAAGCTGTGCAAATTTATCACACTGTTACTTAACCTGTGCCTAACATAAATATAATCTAACTGATACATTTATGAGTCGCCTGGCAATATGCATGTATGCTTACGCCTTTTGTGTTGCCTAAACCAAGTGTTGGTGATGAATAACCCCTGTCTCCTGCAGATTTCAATTGCCTTTCTCCCAGGGGTATTCCTCTTGCCTAAACCGTAATCGCCCACCTCATCACCACTTCTTCCTTCGCTTACCGTCGCATTCCAATCCCCCATCACTATCAAAGGTTTCTCTACAGGAGCACATGCGATTATGTCCTCCAAGTGATTGTATTTTTCATAATAAAAAAAACAAAAATTTGGTGGAAAAATACAGTGTATTTTTTACTTCAGTGATAATGGATTTATACTAATTCAAGCCTGTCAACATCGCTTGTATCACGAAACTACTAATTGGACTTTCCAGAGGAGGAGGCATTTTTGACACAATGTAGAGGCTGATGTGGATTGCGAATAATTATTGCTAAGAAACTTTAATGCTTACCTCCTGATATATTGTGTGCAGGCATAAGCAATGCGATCGAATTCTGTCAATAAATAGGTATACACGCTGAAAGGTAAATTCCCACTGCTCCCAATTTATTCCCAACCAGGCATATGTCTCCGGAAGAAATAATGACCAGAACCAGGCACAAAAAAAACGACCTTCCACATTTATTAGATGAGCCCTGGAAATAGTTCTTTCGAATTCTGTAATTTTCCGGGAGTTTTAGACCATTTCTCAGTCCCCTGCAGTTGTTGAGGAGATCTGTTCTCAAAGTTTAGAAGATTAGCCCCATTTGGAGTACTTAGAGCATCTCTTGCTCTCCTAACCGTGAATCAAATGGAGATTTTCTAAAAATGATTGGGCGGTGCTTATTTTTCTATCCATTCGAGTTTCACAAGTTCGAAGATGAGAATGCTCGAAAACGCTCAAGACTCCGAAAAGGAAGGGCGGGACTTACTTCGCCGCATCGGAACGCTACACTGGCTGCGAGCAACGCGTCCGCGGAAGCAGAAAGCTCTTGAAGGGGTCGAGCCTCCTCATATTTCTCGATGGGGTCTGAGGAGGGGAAGAATACGGAAATTAACATTGGACGGCTGCATAGCGGGGTGGGGGAGTCGGTGGGAAGGGCCGGGGGGGGGGGCTAAGTTCGTCCTTGGGGGAGGTGGAGGGGACCCCCGGAAGGAAGGGGAGACTGACAAGGGCGAATCGGAGCCACTCCATTGAGATTGGAGGTTGGGGCGTGCCGACTCGCTTCGCTGCCCATCATTGAAACCGTCGAAGCGCATGGGCGCCATACTTCTCTCAATGCATACGGAGATGTACTAAACCAAGGTGGATGCCCTCCATTATTCGGCCGAGCCCATGCTTTTTTTTGCCGCATTCCACTCTAATTTACGTTTATATTCCCTTCCTCATTACGTACGAATCCGCACAAATCCCTCGCAGAACGATCTTCCGCAACCCAAGGGACTGGCTAGGGTAGGAAATTTTATTACACTCATCACACAAATCATTTTTTTGCTCGCAATCTGAATATGTACAAGGGATTATTTATGCCTTTAGCAAGTCTGCTCTTGGAATAATAACAAAACCTAAGTTTTGTTATGACCCCAAGCTGGAGGGATTGATAGTCAAGCAAGTAAGACAAAGAAAGAGATATATTATCGCCAAATCTATTAAACTTAGACTTCCAGAAAGAGTTTTCGGAAAACCTGGGGTTTTCCGAAAACCCAATAATGGGTATTTTTGGTAGATTTCTTCTCGTGCGTCCTCCGAAAATCTGTTGATAAACTAAATTCTCTCTGATCAACATCTAGGAAGATGATCGTGTATACAACGGAGTGTACAGCAAATCTCTGTATAAGTTAGAGTTATTCATTATCAGCAAGGAAGTCCAATGAAGGTAAAAATAATTCTCGTAGATCTAAATCTGTGGTAACTTCTGGAAGGTTTACATCGACTAAATCACTCATGCAATCATTTATATCCCTCACAACTATACGTTAATTGAATAGCTAAGCATACGAGTATGCCATGATCGTTCACAGTAACTCTCTCCCTGACCTATGTTCCCATCTAATAAAGTGTCATAAACTCTCTACGATTGATCGCAATAATAAATAAGCTTAAAAACATGGACCATGAACGGAAATGTTTAAATATTTACACGTATAATTAATACATTGAAAAAGAAGGAAATTTTTAGAAAATCAAGTACCAGCTAGGTGAAATATTACTTAATTATAATAAAGTATTTCATCTTTTTCAAGTTGTATTTCAGGTCTAATTATTTTGCGGGATGGTTTCCGAATGAATCCTAGCATGTTACATAGCAAGATGAAGCAATAAAATTTTCAGCATCAAAGAAATACTCAGCTAATTCTGATAATTTACAGTCGTTAGTAAAAAGTGCATGTAAAATGGATAGTGAAATCATGAAATATTAGATAAAATTGTAAGATTCGTTTCTCCTATCTTCTTAATAAACTTTTAATCATGCTCATATTCAGTAATAAAAATATTTTTTGCATTAAATAAATTGATTGGGAAGTTGAGTTGAATTTTCTACTGAAAATATTGGAAAAAATATCTGCATAAGCGATATATCGGAGGTGCTGAAATTTAAAATGGTTGAAGATATATCGTTGGAAAATACAAATATTTTTGGCCACCCCTGCTATTGACTCACTGAATAGTTATTTCTTTCATAGTGTATTTGAATATTTCACGATTTGCTGGCCAACGTGAATAGGATAAACCTCTTTAATAAGGTGGTGGACATGGAAATGGCATAATTTCAATGTTCACCATTAAATATTTTATTTGGTTTCCATATGCTCTTAATTATCACGCCAAAACAGCTATCAGGTCCTTTTTTTGATTTTCAAAAAATAAAAGAGTTACTAAGCTACGATGTGAGAAGTCTACTCACATCTACGAGAAACAGCTAATACAATAAATGAATTAAGCACTAATATACGCAATGGATTTGATAAGGGGTAGAATATGAATATATGTCTCCGTCACAAATTGTGTTACTAGAAGTGAGGTATTATGAGTCAATATAGTAAGTCAAATTATTTATCAACTAAATAAATGATAAATATTTCTATTTTTGGAAAAAATATGAGGAACCTTGTTCGTATCATCGGAAGATGTTCTATCGTCTTCTTGTGACTCTTCCTTCTATGTCCTCCGCAGAGAAATTTTACGAAAAGACCTAAATGGAAGAGAGAGAAAATAAATTGCAACACCCTGATGAACAATTGAGTATCACAGCCACAATGTATATAACCACTAAAGGAAGGGAACACGGAGGAGGTCCAAGGGTATACACCGCAAATTAAGTGCCAGAAATTGTCTGAAAATTCCATTGCAATGAAATTAATTAAAAATAAATGAAGAAATTGAAAGAGATCACAATGGGTTTGGAGAACTACTAAAAAACAAAAATGTGAAAATTATCAAGATCGAGATACTAACGTTCCATGCCAATTCATTACCAAATATTTGTAGTTGTGTTACCACAGGACTCATTCTTTGGGGTTGGCTATTTAAATTCTCCCACCGACATAACTTAAGCATGCTGATGGGAGAAAAACCTTGGCGTTTAATCTCCTTGGGGAGGTTGGTCGAGGCATCCACGATCGTCCCTTCACCCACGGGTTCTCTAATGTGAATCACCAGTCTGAGCAATTCAAAGGTGATTAATTTCAATCCGTTGAAGAGACCTAGAGCAAATCAGGCGACTGCTGTTATCATTTGTTCGCGTGTGAGCAACTGTCATTGGCATTCATCGCTGAGCAGACACGCCCGCGAGTAAGGAGGGGGGCGCAAGGAGAGAGTGTCCTTGGCCACACTATGTGTCGGAGAGCGCCGTACTGTGCAATCCCGAGGAAACCATGGCTACCCTACCGCCCATAACAGATCAAAAACAGGCATGGGATAGACAAGAACAAGTTTTAACGATTATTCGAGCACCTAATTCGGAATCAGAATTACCGACACAACTGAGAATCAGCAGGTTCTCTGGACCATAGTTTGGTTCGGAAAAGGTGAAAAGATACCACGGTTATTTCACGAGAGGCAACTAGTCGTTGAAGACTGCACATTTCCTATTTAGATTCCACCTTCAAATATTACATAGCACAATAGATATCGATATAGTTTTTTTAATAAAAGGCATCGGAAAATTACTGAAGAAAGATCGAAAAAATGAGAGCCTTTAGCCTTGTATTTAGCGTAATGTCGAGACTAGCTTAGGGAATTGATATTTTTTGGATTATTTTTATTTAATTAGCCGTTTAAAGACGTCCTTAAGGTTTAGCTTTCTTAAATCAAGTCTTTACTTTAAAATATATCTCACAAACACACACATTTACATATATTAGTAATTTACATTCATATATGAAAAATATTTAATTAATGAGGAAAAGAAATTTTTTAAATATCTGCAAGAGATCCCGAAATATTAAATTTTCTACGATTAATAGCCCATATATTTTTTATTCCAAAACGAGTAAAAATTGATATCAAAGTTAGGTTGATATCTAATCAATGCTATGCCATCTCTTTTTATGGATAGTCATTGGAAAGCTCAAGAAGACAAAATGTCTTGACGATTTGATTTTTATGCTGCCCACGGCTAGATATGAAACTACATCGAGAGTAAATTCAGTACCAGGTGGAGTTAAGTGAATGAGCTGAAAGAAATTCATGAGAACGTTTCCATGATTTTAATAAAATAACTAAAGGCGAAAGAAATTAGTAACACTTAAAAAAGAAACACTAAATATTTTCATTTACCAAGGTAGAGTGTATCTCCATATTACGATTGATTCAAAACAGAAATATTTTAAAGGATCACCACACCGTTTTAGATTCCATAAATACGAGTTTTGTACAACCCCTTCACTCAAGTAGGCTCAAATACCCCGTAAATGAAGAATGTATACCTCAAGCACTATTCCCTCCGGTCGACTTCTGAGGTTATGTATCTTTCGAAAGCGAAAGAGAGGATGAATAAGGAAAAGAAAAATATTTTAAAGTTACTCGATTACAGGAGCTCAAGAATTTAAGTAAATACTGCTGTGATTCCGATATTATTTATCCAAAAAGCTTTAATGTGATTTTAACCCAGTAAAACAGGATCACAAAAAGATACCTCTGTGAAAAATACATGCGTAAGAGTTAAGTTGCAGATACACTTCTCACGTTCCCCTTCAATATAAAAAATAGTCCGATTTCTTTTCATTCTATTCTCTTGATTCGAAAGCATACCTAGCATTCAAGTTGAAAACGGTCTTAGGTTATGGACACAACAACATTAAGAAAAATTATGAAGCACACTCGAAGTTCTTTTATTCTCTTTCAGTTTGAAGATCCATTTTCACTTCATCTTGCCGAAATGGATTGATAAAATAAGTTATCTTCACTTTTGTTGGGCAGAACTCCTTGGGACACATCTCGGGATGAATGCCGATGAAGGCGATGAAGTGATCTTCCGCGACTCGCCCTCTAGAACCACTCACCTGGAACCGTTCAACGAATCATAGCGAACTGGATGACTCAACACATGCGCCAACTGTTTTGTCCCTCATGTTAAAATCGATAAGAAAGTTGGAGATATTGGGAAAGGAGTATTTATTGGCGCGTGTAGAGTGAATCAGGAATTCACATAATGGCGCCAAATAAAGTTCCTCTGATTCCTACGCTCACTTGCGTGGCACCGATCACCGTCCCGGCTGAGGGGGAGTGGGGGGGCCCGAGACACTTTGGGGTCTCCTGGCCGCTGCACTCCGTCGTCAGTCACGGACGCGTCTGCAGCGGCCGGAGATTAGACGATGGTCGCTTGGACATGAGGTTTCGGGTTGGCGGCTTGGGAACATGAAGATGCTCTCTGGAGCTGCCCTCTGCGTGGGATGCGTCGTTCGGACTTCTGCCGCTGCCACGAGTAACACCACCGAGATGAGAAGAGCGAATCTGAACCCCTTCGCCATTTTCTGCCAGATACGTACTCGCCCGCCTCCGCCTGTGTATTGCGATGCGCACTCAGACTCTCCTCTTTTTTTAATCGCTGTTGGCATAACAAACAGCCCGGCCTTCGACTCTAGCGTCAACTGGCGTGGAAATCAAGAAACGATCTGTGGAGTGAAGGCTATTTGTTTTCGGTATAGACGCACCTAACGTATACCTTTTTTTATTGAAATATTTGCATAGAGTTTATGTATGTTTGTATTTTCACATATCGACTGAAAATACGTTTCCTTGAAAACCAACATTTTTATCTACTGGGATATCTCGGAAAATATGTTATTTATTGCGTATTGGAGGTAACCCCGAAAAGAAAACATAGTATTATGATCAGGACAAACCCACTCTGGAGGCAATGTAAATCGACTAAGCCCGTTCTATAGCTATGTAGAGGGTTAATGTTAATCTCATTCTCCTCAGTGCCCCACATTATCATTCTAATGAATGCAGATCGCGTTGACACTTTCCGTCTCAGCGGTTATCGGACTTCTATGGTCACAATGCAGGTATCGAGAACGACTCCCAAACTCCAATGCCAGCCCCCTGGTGGCTGCGGGATAATGGCCTCGACTGCCAACCCAGAGGCCGCAGGTTTGATTCCCGCCTGGGTGGGTTCTCCTCACCCTAGGATTGGAGTGTTTGTATCTGTCTTCAACGTAACGTCTAATGTTTAGGTGGAAGAGGGGACCAATAGTCTCAATATTGCCCATTTAAATAGTTAAATAAGTAAATAAAATAATAAAAATATACATTTGAAAAAATTTCTACATCAAAGCTACACCCCTGGAACTGTCGTTTACAACTTTTATGCATCATTTACATATCTTCAGATTCACATCTCAAATGGGTAGGGGTAGTTTGCGTGTATTTTTCTGACTCCCTGTTGCGAGTTTATAAACTGCACCAGTAAGTTTATTTTACAAGCAAAGTCGGAGAAGTTCTCATCTTCGCCCGTAGATGTAGTCACAACTGGTATGACTTTGTAATCTCATATTAACATAACGGTGAGTACACGCCGGGTGAAATTGTAAGCCATTTTATTCAGTAATACGCTGTAGATAGTTGCGGTGCCTTTATTGTTAGAAACGGAAAAAAAGACGTGATAAAATTCTTCGTAAAATAAGGTTTAATGCCGAAGGAAATTCATTCGAGGATTATACGGGGATTATCTTCTTCAATTTCCAGCGTAGGGAAATGGACGGTTGAATGTAAACGTCATCTTGAAAGCCTCCAACGCAATCCACGTGAAGGGTATCCGATAAGTGCAAATGACAAATTTTTGCGCAAAATGGTTGCCACTCGTACTAACTGTGGATCAAAAACGCAGTCGGACGACATATTCCGAACAGTGTTTTGCGCGCTTGACGAAATGTAGAAAGCATTTTCTCAATCGATATATGAAAACGGATAAAACATGGATTCACTATTACGCGATGTAAACGAAATAACAATCCATGCAGCGGATAGAGGCCGGTTCTTCAGTTCCGAAGAAGGCGAAGACAATGCCATTGACGGGAAAGGTCATGGGGCCGGTATTTTGGAATTCTGTTGATCGACTATCTTGAAAAGTAATAAAATAACCGAGGAGTACTATTTTCAGCTTCAAACAGAACTGGACGCAAATATCCGAGAAAGCTGACCCCGCTTACAGAGGAACCAACCCCATTTCCTTCAGAACAATGCACCTGCTCACAAAAGAATCTTAACAATGGGAAAATTATGGAATTTGCACAATTAAGAGCTGTAATCCACCTTATCCATTCTGATGGAGGGAGAAATGAGGCCGTAGTCTGAGGAGAAGTCAAATGATATAGCTGAGAAATGGGAAGAAAGAGTATGGTGGAATGAAATGAAATTGGGAATAGTAGAAGTGGCGGATGGGTGGGAAGAAACTTGGAGCTTAGAAACTTTGGATGAGAGAGGACATTTAAAACCTGGTTGAGAAGAGATATGAGCTAAGAGAAAAGAAGGATATGGAAGAATACAGGAGGGTAAAGAGTAAGAGAACAGACAAATGCAGAGAAGAAAAGGAGAAGCGGACAAAACTATGGGTGAAGGAAATAGAAGAACATATCAAAGCAGGAAAACAAGATCTTGCCTATCGGAAAATCAAAGCTCTACATAATCAATCGAGCATAAGGTCAGCATGGATTAATTAGAAAGAGCTGGTTATTACATAATAAAGAAGTGTGTAGACGATAGAATGAATACACGGAGTAGCTCTATATTGGCGAAGATATAGCTATAATAGAAAATAATATTGAAAGTAGAGAACAAGCGTGTACAGGAAGTGGGCCCCCAATCACGAAGACGGAATTCGACCATGCCCATCAAAAGCTAACTGCCGAATGAACCGGCTGCGATATGGAAAAAGCTTGGAGATAAAATGAAAGAGGCTCTTTATGGTAGTGCATGAATGTTGAGAAAATGGGGAGATACCTGAAGACTTTTTTGAAAGCAAAACTATAATGATACCAAAAGTAGGGAAAGCAATTGAATCCATTTAGTAAAGAACAATTGCTATTATTTCACATGCTTTCAAGGTTCTTTTACACATAATAGGGAACGGAATCAAAATGAAAGTGGAGGAAAATGTTGAAGAAGATCAATTTGGCTTCCAAAAAGATAAAGGAACGAGGGACGCTATACTGACACTTTGGGGTCTCCTGCCCGCTGCACTCCGTCGTCAGACACGGGCGGACGCGTCTGCAGCGGCCGTTGATGAGACGATGGCCAATTGGACATGGGATATTGTTTGGGCGGCTGGGGGCTGTGAAGATGTGCGTTATAGGTTCATTGTCAATCGGAACCGTCAGCCGGGCTTCGGGTTGGTGGCTAGGGAACACACGGTTGCTCTCTGGAACTGTCTCCTGCGAGGGGAGAGACGTCCGGACTTCCGCCGCTGCCACGAGCCGTGCACCGACGCCGCCGCCGATACGAGAAGTGCGAACAGGAACCCCTTAGCCATTTTCCGCCAGATACGTCCTCGCCCTCCTCCGCCTTTGTATTTTGAGGCCCGCTCAGGCTATTCTCTATTTATAATCCTTGTGGTGTCCGAATTCTCTTGTTGCTCAGCGAAAATATTTTTTTTATTGCTCATCGACGGTAATCATAAAAAGCATTGCATAGCAAACCAGATGTCAGACAAGAGAATTGATGACGCCGTAACTACCGCTATGTCGAATCTCATCCACCTGAATGTCTCCCACAAATACTCTAGTGGATGAAAATAGAGATTGTCTTGATACTATCCCTTAGATTGAATGCCAGTTTTAAGATCTCAAAACGGCTATTACTTAGCGTAAAAAGATATTAATTCATCTTTGAACAGAATTATTACCCCAGAGAAACACTCTCAAGTTAGAATATTTTCCCAAACGTGACCATAATAAAAATATGTGTTTGATAAACCTTGAGTTATACCTGTGGAACTTTTAATTACCAAGTTTATGCACAATTTACATCGTTTCTGCTTCATCTCCCTATTGAGCTTCATGCATAGAGGGAGTCTGCAAACTACAGCCAAAAATTTATTTTTCAAGAGTCTGATTTCAATCAGGTTTTGCCTCTTGCGATTGGTGCATTAATGTTAATTTGGCGTCATCTGCTCAAAATCTGTTTAGAAAACTAAGCCATATATTACTTAATAATTTGGTTGAAGAGCAACTATGGCTAACCACCCATAGCTGTAAGTTAAAGAATAACTTTTTGGCTATCCCCGGGTGGATTCAATTCGAGCTCAAAATACTTCCAAGTAATGGGTTATCTACATCTACACAATACCCCGTAAGTCGCCGTATGGGCTTCTGTAGGTCACCACCCGTAAAAGAGAGCTAAATCACATTCAAAATCAACACATCAATGCAAACCTACTTCCACAGTGGGGTATACATTCATCGAAAAACCGTTTCAACTTACACGCATGCAAATACATATACTGTCAAATAACAAATGATTGCACCTTAAAATGTGGCAAATACTTATCCAATAACGTGCAAGCATGAATTTGACAAGTAAGAAGGCAAAATTCCTTCGAGAGTGCATTAAAAATATATTATAATGCACATGAATTGATAAATAAATCATTATGAGATCTTAAAATAATAAATCAGCTAAGGAGCGCATAATTCCAAATTAAATTTGCTAAAAAAATGCAGTGAGTTATTTATTTAATGAAATAATTAAAATACTGCATTCTATTTTCTTATTCTTTATCGCTACACTTATTAACTTTTTAGCAATAATTAAATGAAATCTCTACTAAAATATTGGATAACTCCGTTTTTGTTCCACGACAAATGTCTCCGAAATAAACGACTCAAGTAATAATGAAATTTCGAGTCATTTAGCTAGTTGCATTAATACTTGTGTAATAATAATTAATCTAATATCTGGTGAAAATAATAATTTCACTTACTATAGCATTCCTTAAAAAGTACCTCTACGGTTTTGCAATGGTATCAAATCAAGCCTACGTCATCCCAGGGAATGAGAAATTGAAATAAAAACAATGATGATTAAAGCAGATGGCCACGTTTATTGCTTTAAAGTATTTACAACCATGTAACAACAGTTACAAAATTAATTTACATCTCTCAGTGACCACTTTTGTCAATCAAATACCACACCATTACTTCACTTGACGAAAACATCTTCAAGGAATTTTTGTAAAAACTTGAAGTTTTCACTATAGAGTGTCAAAAAGAATTTAAACAAAGTATTACAACTCACGATATTCTAGAAATGTCTTTACTTATCCGAGAAATTTGTTTTCACAAAGGTCTAAAAGTAAATAAAGCACCTAGAGAAAAGAAGAAACGAAACATTATTTGCATAACTTCTCATTTGGTGATATCTCACTAGTGATTCGTATTCCAATAAGGGTGCGTTCCTATTTGGATGAAACGACAGTTTTGGATAGCGAGAAAGTGTGCGCTTATTGTGAGAATTTGATGCCTTGACTTCATAACTCTGAAGTGAATTGTGCAATGCTCTCAGATGTACTCTCCTTAGAATTAGATTGAACTGATCACGCATCAGACAAGGTTATTGATGCACTCTTCTTAGTATTAGAATAAACTGATCACGCATCTGACAGGGATGTGTGTATACACTCGTGATTTTAACTTCTGGTAACACTGAAGGAAAACCACGGTGGCCAACCACAAGGCGTCTTATCAATATGAATGCAAGAACATTATTACTCCCATTTAAAATATCACTTTCACTCGTCACATCACCCGAAGTAGCTCCTGCACCTTCCACTATGGCTCAGCTGGGTTCCAGGTGGACACCTCTTAGGAGGAATGGTGGCCCTATGTGGTGCGTTGATTATACTCATTTCATCCCTGGGTTCCTCGACCGGCGGCTGTGTTCCCGCAGTAGTCTGCATTTGTAAGTCCCGCCTCAATCTTGATCCATCATCTACGACGTATTGGTGTGCCAAATTGGCAGTGAGGACGCCATTTTGTAGAGAGGTCATTTCATCGTCGTCCAGAAAGTTCATTGGTCTGAATTTGGATTCTTTTTGGATGTGGAGGGACGGGGTTTCCAAAGACATGGCAGGAAAACGCTGAGGCGGACGAATTAAAGAACTGGTTGGCCTCTTTTTCTTTTCAAGGAAATTCGAAACGCTATTGGATGTTTTCAACATGGTTTCTGATGGATATAACTCACCAACGACAAGAGAGCACGATGGCCAAAGTGATAGGGTTGAAAGGTGAAGTAGGATAGGAAAACATCCAACAAAGGCTCGACTCAACATCACGGTAGGATAGCAATTACTTCTTCGAGGCGTCAAAAGCTTCGGATGTTAAAGTTTCTTTGGCTAAAAGTTTTTCACGTGCAGTGGAAATATGCGCAGAATCGAGTTGCTAACTGCTATCTTCGATTAACGAGAGAGCTATGGTCAGAGGTCAAATTTCGAATAAATCTAATCGTCCTCGTATTTTGCGTCTCTTTTAGAAAACATCCTCGTTATCTATCTTCCCCGACGCTTTATCACGCACTCATGGCTTGGGAAAGCAGAAACATTTCCCCGAAGGTCCCCTGACCTACATTGATTCAGAGCAAAGGACTTTTTGGATTACCCGGCAGTGGTTAGAGAGGTTTTACGATTGACCAAAGCTACATCTTGCCATAAACAGTGTAGAATATGCGAAGCCGTTTGTATACACTGTGTTCACAGAGAAGAAGGATATTAAAAATAACAACTTACTTTGAAATATGTTAATCAAAAAAGTTGGTTGGAGTTGTGAAGTTAGCTTCGTGAGTTTACTCTGGGCACTTGCCTTAGAATTACAAATAGACTGATGGGCGCTATCTTCCTTACATAATATTTGGTTTGGACATTTTATTTGAAACACTTTCTATTTCTTTTTGGACAAAGATTTTGGCTGCAAAATATGGGCGAAAATCGGGTTCACGACACGATACATTGCCAACAATTTCCACACACTATGAATATTTCCCCCATCTATCTAAGTATCGGCCTACACCGGCCACTCGGAGACCTTCGATGTCCGCTTGGGCAGGATCCCCCACCGCTAATGCTCGGTGCATCGATTATGACTCGGATGTCAAAGTCATCCAGCGTCAAATTTCCAGCCTTCGGTGTACGTCGTTCACCATCCTCCCCTGGACCACCCTCCGCGAAGTTTGAAGCCTCGGTCGTTGAAGTCATCGGTGCATTCGTGGTCGTCGACCTCCGCTTCCCGAAAAACTGCCCAACACGATCCACGAAATTAGGCAGGTCGGAGGACACCAGTCTCCTGTACCACATGGCCGTGGTCATCGACGGGGGCGTTGCGGGGGTCGTCGTCGTCATCGCTGGAGCTCTGCCGCGGAACGTCATCGGCGGCTCCAGGGTTGTGGTGCTCTTCGCTCCGACGGCTCCCCTGTCGCGCTGCGATTCTTGTCGATTCCTCGAGATAGAGTTGCCCGCTTCGGAGTGGCCGTCGTCGGGCATTATCATTCGCTCGGAGAGAGAAGTCCGCCTCTTGATCCTCCGACCGAGGAAGGATTCCTCGCTCGCTGTGGAGAAGAAGGCGAGCAAGAGAATGGCAGCGGTCATCCTAGAGGCCATGGTGCCACCGGGAAGGTGACACACGGTGTGCTATTTGCCGAAAGAATGGATTTTTAAGTGAGTAGAATAGGACTGGGAACTAGTAGAGCACAAATCAATTCATGCCGGGGGGACGATACGAAAGGACGAGCCAAGAGATGAAATATTCCGGGAATCGGAGGAATGTTACGATGCTCTGTGCCTGAATAAGCGGACCTGACTGCCAAAGTGTCATCGGTGGGGTGTCGTCGTTTTCATATCGCTCTCCATGATTTATGTCCCTGCCCCATCCCAGTGCCTTGTCCGTTCACCCCGTCATCTCTCTCTCTCTCTCTCTCTCTCTCTCTTAGCACTTTCTCCTTCCACTCCGACACTCGAGTGCTCCGGTTTTCATTGCATCCTTATCGTGTCGCACGCACACACTCCTCGCATCACTTCTATCCACAAGCAAAGTCTTCTTTACTTCCCATTTTTTCCTTTCTTTCTATTTTTAACATCCAACATGGGTAATCTCATATTCATACCTATCTCTAATTTTTACCTTCAACTCCATAAGTGGGATGGGGATTCACTTGTTTTGTTTAAGAGATTTGTGTTTTTAAGTCTGGTTTTATGTATTATATTTTGCAATTATTTGGGACTTGTGTGCCACCTGACAATGTCTATTAGCACATGTGTATTTTTAATAATAATAAGTATATTACGAGAACATATGGTGTCATTGGCTTACTTGTTCTCATGTTATAAAATATGTTCTCATATATTCAATATTCACTTGAAAAAATGAAGCTATCAAAATATGGAAGAAATGAATTTTACATTAAAATATTAATTTTGATTTCTTATTATTTAAAAAAATTTAATTTCATGTTTTTAATTAGTAAAAGTATGTTTTTAAAAATCTATAATTTTTATTTTTCAGTGCAAAAATGATCAGAAAACAATGAAGCAATTATTTATAGATTTCTATTAATAATAGTGCAAAGTGATAAACATTACAAACTCTAGGGTAATATTTAGTGAATGTAGTATTTTGTCAGAGAATCATTCTTATGTAATCATGAACGGTAGCACATAAAAACAGATTTAACCAATGTGTTGTACCGGCATCCCACATATTATTGAAACTTAGGTGATTGCCTAGCTTACACATCAAGTTTTTACAAATGTTGTGGTCGTTATTAGTCCTGAGTTTTTGCCGGTGACGTCGTAACTTTAAATTCAAACTTGTGATTACCAATTCTCCCTACGTGGTTACCTCCCCATCTGTAAATTGTTAAGATTACCAACTTAGTGCTTCCGTTGTTTTTAATGTTGACAAGATCACATTTCCCTCTCTTCGTCGTATTTTTAGGAGAATTTTATTTTGAACGCACCCATCCAAGTTCCCATGCAACAGCTTTAGATGGGATCAACTGGTCAGCTTCGAATTTGTATGCCCATACCACTCACTTTACCTCACTATTAATAAATACGGCACATGCATTCCGCTGGAAACATGCTTATCGTGCATTTCTGACATCTCTGCCAATGCGATGGAGAGGGGGAAGTGACCTTGCGATTGTAAAAAATAACGAAACTGCTAAGTTCTTGATCTTATAATTGATAAAAATAGTTAATCTTAAGCTAGAATTCAAAGTTAGAGCTTCTATTAAGTCTGCATCATTTCTACCATCCATATCTTACCAAGTTTTTCCCCAGAAATTTTAGTAATTCCTTACGTTCCTACTACAATGAATAATTTCCTAAGTTCCTAAGCCTTTTTTTAATTTAGAAGGGATAGTAGTTGCGACGAAAACAGTTTAAGAATTTCTTTATAACGATTTCAAGATGTTTTTTGTTCAGAAATAAATATTTCACCCATAAAAATATTAGCAGACGATGAAAATGATCATTTCGCAAGCCCATGTGAAATTACATGACTTCCCGACTCGTCGGTTCAAATTGAACGTGGAGCATCATGAATACTTCTGCATCAACCAAACCCATTTTTTGAAATCCTGCATGAGATTTGGGACTCTATTATAAATCCATCCTACTGCACCATCGATGTATGTGAAATTTAATTGACGATTCTACCATAACAACTTTAATCTTTCTACGTGGTGCCAACATTTTATGATGCTTCTTTCTTGAGGTAGAAAAATTTATATGAGAGAATCCACCTAGCGTCTAGCACTAAAATGAATCACTCTTCGGTAGCTTTGGCAATTAATTTGGAATTTTTGGATAGTACAACATTCAATTGTTTCCTTCTTAAAACCTAGTGGTATCCTTTTTTTATTCAAGCGAGTACCAAATAATTACCATATTTTTCCATGAAAATATACCTTGGAGAAAGCAAATTGGGTTTAATCATGCTAATAATTTCGAAAGATAAGTGACTATAGAGGTTTAGATAAACCGTGTCCATAGATCTAAGAAATAAATATTGCAATGTGGTAATTGAGATGCTTGAAATGAGTAATGACAAGTGGCAATGAGGCAAAATACTTATCGAGTACAGGTTTTTCACTTTCGAGTCACATATTTTTGTAAAATTTGTGATGTATTACTATGATCTACTTACATGGGAATCTGTCGATTCATCTTTAATTTTAATTAAATGTTCCAGAAACACAGTGTTCAATGCATCGTTAAGTGCATAACTAAGCAGCCATTAGGGTGGTCAAGCTTCACAGCGAAGGATAGCGTGTCAGGGAAATCTTTTTCTGACTATTCCGTCCCTCAGTGACCGATACAGGTGGCTGACCTATCATTTGGATAAACAATCGTTGCAACCTAAAACAATTTCCAATTCACTGAACACAGGCGAAGTAATTAAAATACGTATTAATCCACAAATCACTTCAATTCGATGATATTGTTTCTACTAAGCTGATTATGTATATCTTGCTGAATTCTACCTTGACACTCACAAAATATTTACTAGGATCTACCTACAAGTATTTTCTTGGAATTCTGGAAGTTTATTTTTGTCTTTCATTCGGAAGACGGTTGACTGCAGCCTCGAAGTTTTTAGTACTCAACGATAATTTTATGATGCATTTCCCAGCTGTGCTACGCCCATCTTTAATTGAGCTGCTGATTAGCCAATTTTTTTTTAAATTTACATCAATACAACGCGAAAATTTTAAATATATGACCCAAATAATTATTAGGATCCGTCTGCGTCAAACAATACAACTTCATTACTTGATAAGTAAAGGGACACAATTGGTGAGAAAGGAAATATAATTGGGGAAACATACAGAATGGTGAATTCCGATCGTATTTTCTGAAAGGGCGCCTTACGCAGCGGGGGCCATTGCATATACGCACACAAGGATATTCCAATCGTTCAAACCACAAAAAATGTCTGCAAGGACGCGTTACTTCGATTTGTTATTCCATGTACTTTCCTGATACGTAACGTCAACGTTTCATAAGTCTGATGCTCTAAGTTAAAACCTGGGATACAAAATAAAAATCAATGAACAACAAAACAAATAAAAGAATCCATTGAAGTACTCTATCAAGCTCCCGAACCACTTGAAGATGGCTTAAAAAAGATGATAGAATGATAGGTAAAGACGATCGGGGCCCGCAGATATTAAGAAATGAATTCAAGAGAGCCGCGGCAGACCTGAGAAAGAATATGGCATCAGAAGTTGACAAAATATACGGAGAAATAACCAAGGTACTCGGAGTCAAATATTCAACAAATGCCTGGAAGGGGCAATAAAAGAAACACAAGAATTGAGTATTAAAGGAGTCGAGGTAAATGGAGAAGAGATCAACATACTCCGGTTTGCAGATGCCATCGCAGTAATGGCGGAAACGCGAGAGGACCTGCAAGCAACTCCAAGTGCTATAGAACAAGTACTGGGAGGGTATACTATGAACATTAATAAGAAGAAAACAAAAAACCTTGTTGGCGGAAGAGAGAAGCTGAATGAAGATATCACCATCCGAGCTGTGAAACTAGAGCAAGTGGAATCCTTCATCTACCTGGGCAGCAGCATTACAAGGTATGGAAGACATTCGACCGATATCAAGCGAAGAATGGCCCAAGCTAAGAACGCATTCATGAAGAAGAGGCAATTACCATGTTCAAAGAACCTAAGACTGGAAACAAGGAAGCAAATGGACAAGACTTTCGTGTGGAGCATGGCGCTCTGTGGTTCCGAGACTTGAAGCATTGGAAAAGTGGACCAGCGAAGAAAGAAGCATTTGAAGCATGGTGCTGGAGGAGAATGCTGAAGATCAAAAGGACTGGCAAAGTAAGGAACGAGGAAGTATACAGAAGAGCAGAAGAGGATAGGACCATACGGAGGAATCTTCGGCAAAGAAGAAATAGATGGATTGGATACACATTGAGGCACAATGGATTGATAAGGAATATAATAGAAGGAAAAATAGAAGGAAAGATCCCACGAGGAAGACCAAGAGACAAGTACATGGGACAAGTCAAGAAGGACGTAAAACAGAGAGGGTATCCAAGGATTGAGTGATTTAACATTAAATAGAGTAGAATGGAAGGCTGCAGTAGACCAATCCTAGGGTTGAAATACTGATGATGATGAAAATGAAAGATTCTCTTATTAGATGAGCGGAACACCTCAACCAGCTCTCTCCTTTCCTCAGCATGAGAGTCTTTGAGTTTATTAAATACTCAAAATCACGATCCCAATTCTACTGCAACATACGTTTTCAGCAATGTCAATATTTTTGCGTCATCATATTGACCTACAAACATTGCGATAACCGAGCGACATCTTTGATCCTTAGGATGCATTCAGATTAATGTAACCGACCTACAGAAAGGAGGCACCCCCACTCTCTTTTTTCATGACGATGGATTTTATTTTTTCAATGATCCCGTTTTCCTTCTCGTTGAGATGTTGCCAAGTGCATGAGCTGTTGAACGAACCTTTGGTTGAGCAAAAACCTTCTGTACACGGGGCAACGTCCAGATAAATTTATTTCTGGGTCGAATTCACCAATGAATGCAGACTTCAAATTACTGTCCCGAGGGCGCAAGATTTATAAATCTCACTTTGCCTTCAGATTTCCATTTCCCTACCAGATGGTGTTGACCGCGTTTGGTTGCACGAATAATATTTAAGATTATCCCGAAAAGAGTTTAGTAAATCGTACACATTATATGTATGTACATTTGAATGTAACAATAAATATACATATATATATATACATATATATATGTATATATATATATTTATAGATTTATATATATATATATATATAGATTTATATATAGATTTATATATATATATATATATATATATATATATATATATGTGTGTGTGTGTGTGTGTGTGTGTGTGTGTGTGTGTATGTGTGTATGTGTGTGTGCATGTGTGCTATACATATGCTCTTTAATGAGATTCTCGTAATGCCATCGCATTAATATGAACGAACATGATGAAACATAAGCACTCAATCGCTTAAAATTAATATGCTTCCAAATAGGAATAAGATTGCGACATTGGTACCGTATTTAGTACAATTATAGTAAAATTGATGTGTTTGAAATGGGACATCGGTATGAAAAATTTGGGACTCATTAATGATTTGTGATAAAAATAATGAGATACATTGAAAATATGTTAAAAGACTTCGTTTACAGGAACTGTTTAGTCATCCGAACATATCTTGTTCCTATCTGCCTTAGGTTAAATCGGAAATACACCTTTCGCTTATCCGTTGCTCTCCCTCTCCATATATTTAACTCACTCACCCTCATTCCAGTCATTAATCCAGCTATTTTGTCCTCACTTCATTTTTCACCTCTTCTCTTCCTCTCTAAAGAGTTCCGGAACAATTTTATTAAGAATATGTTGAAGTTGACAAAAACTACGTTGATATTAATTTTCTTGATTAATTGTTACATATTCTCACTAAATCATAGTGACTTAGCTATTTTTGATTATATTCTTATCTTTCACTTCGGAGTTTTAATAGGCGAATAAAATTTAATTTGAAAAATATTCTCATATTATTTCTTTCGTACTATATACCGTATTTACTCATAATCTATAAAGTATTTATCGTGTGGATGAACAATGGCAATGGTGAATGAAAATGCATAGTGTAATTAATGCGCCATGACTAAACAAAGTCAAATTATTGATTTGGATAAGATATTTTTTTCTCTTTCGCAGTCCATAGGGTTATATGACAATTAAATTATTATTTAAGGATATGTAGCAATAATGGGGCTCAAAACTTCCTCAAGTAAAAGAAACTCAAATATTTTCGGAATAAAATACTCGAACTTCTTATTTATTTTGCTGAATTATGAATTAGAAGATAGGTTAGCAACACTCTGGAAAGCTCTTTGACCGTGAAATGAGCATGACCAAATAAAAACATAAAATATTTCCCTGTAGCAATAATTCATGAGAGAAACCACAGACAGCTTTTGTGATTTTTAAGTTATTTTTCGGCTAGACTTCGGTAGACTTCCTACTTTAGAGGAGGGAGGGAGAAAAATCGCCAGTCGGCAGCTGGCTCAAATGTCAAAGATTCGATCAATCCAGTCCATTTCTCGGGAAAAAGTGGTCAAACCCTTCTGCAACAATTAGTTTGCAATCAGACGGTAAAGTTTTAGTCCTTTTCATTGAACTCCAATCTCAGAGTTAACATCATCATCATAAATTGAAGTGAGACGCTTGTTCTGAGTTGTCCTCAATAAGTTGTGTATTTCCCGACGGTCAAAGGCCACACTCGCGAAGCCTCCCGTCTTGCTCGGGATGCTATCTTGGCTTGACCTTTACCCCATGGGGTGGCGCGGTTGGATGGACAACATTTCAAGCCGGACGTTCGAGGCTGAATTAAAACGCCCTGTAGAACTCAGTGAGAGTGTGCGTGGTTACTCCCTAGAAGTAGGAACAGGGAAAGTATAAAAGAAATAACTTCTCTTATGTTTAGTCATTAATAAACTAATACCAAAGCAACTGTCAATAATAATCTTGGGATTTTCAGTATCACTACCATCTTAAGTTTGAACGAACGAACGAAACCTGACGTAACGGAAAGAACTAAATGATATTAATGAGTTTTCTTTGTCAAAATCACATTTTCTTATATAATATTCTTGCATGAACCATGCAAAATATAATAGCGATTTATAAGTGCATATCATCAATGAATAAATAAATACATTTATAATATATGAATCTATGAATATTATATTTGAGTATATTATCAATGGTGGTTTACAGGTATGCTTCAGCTGGAAACGCTGACTACCCACTGCTACAAGGTTGAGCCTTACTTAATGTGACACAACCTTGACAGTGTTACCTTTTCAAAACAATTGTCTTAAGCTAAAGCAGACTATTCATGCGCATAAATTATTACACAGGTTTCGGCTGATGGCTTTTTCGGGCGAACTCACAACTTGGATGCAGTATTGCATGGCATACGTACCTTAGTAGTTTCTGTAAGCGAGCAAAATGCTGCAAATTGCGACGATAAAAATTTTGCTTAATCTACATGTACAGCCAAAAAAAAATTCACTCTTTATTGAGGTAAAATGTGACACTTAGTTTTGCTTCCGGTCTTCAATTTTAAAGCAAACCTTCCTTCTACTTAATAATTTCATTACCCTTGTTTCATTTACATCGGTTTTCATCCTCTCCCATTTGCTAATAGCAATCTTAGATACGCGCATTACGATTAAAGCGCCTATCCTTTCAGTCTGCTCCTACTTTGTGCGAGACTGCGCTACCTGCAGCGTTGGGTCACATCACCTACCTGTTTCCTTGGGGAGGAGACCGTTTAATGTTGCATGTCCATCTGGTGTTGGAGTTTCGCCTTCCTACTCTTCGAATTGCAAGTTATTGGATAAATGTCTTACAGCATCCTAGGGTGCCATTGTTCAATAGATGATAGAATATGTATTTGAATACATGTAGAATGAAATGATTTTTGCATGAGCGTATGTGCCACTGTGGGTAATGTTTTGCACGTATATGTTCATTTTGCATGTGGTTGTGTTCCTTTTCACGGGTAGTGACCAAACACCCCCCGCCACACGCCCTTGCGGTGGCTTGCGGGGTGTTATGCAGAAGTAGATGCAGAAGCAATTTATCCAATAACGTGTAAACTAGAATTTGAAAAATAAGAGGTCGATATGCCACTACCGCGTTGACATCAATCATAGATGGTGTCCTCCCCCGAGGGCACATTTAGGGAATGCGAAACACCACTGGAGGCAGCGGAAGCCTCCCCTCCCACCACAGCGAGAGACGGGGGATGGAAGGGGAAACTTGAAAACAAACAAAACAAAATAAACAATACTGTAACAAGCTCTACATTCTCTAATGACAGCCCAATGCGGTCGTGCGGTAAGGGTTTTGACAACAGTTTTATTTTCGAATTGCCCGTCCGGAAAACGCAAAATGGCAACTGGTGGTAAGTCTTTGAATTGCATGTGTGCCTGCCCTCTTTTGATGTTTTTTCTTGTCCCCTTCGTATGGGCATAGCTGCCAACCATGTAATACTCGTAATATTCGGGGGTGGTCCCTATTAACTACGCACAAATATATAAAAACACTGGTATAGATTTTTAAAACATAGAAACACAAAGAAAGGACATTCACATTTGTAGTTTTGACATTTGGACGGCAGGACCGTCATCATCACGAGCTGATGATGACGGCCGTGCCGTGAAATGTCAAAACTACAAATATGTGTGTCCTCTCTTTGTGTTTCTATGCTTTAAAAATCTATACCAGTGTTATATATATATATATATATATATATATATATATATATATATATATATATATATATATATATATATATATATATAGAGAGAGAGAGAGACTGAAAATATGCTATTGCAGAGGAGAGGGGAAAGAGCTATGGGCGTGGAGGGGAGGTGTGGAGGGAATGCTGGGAGGGAAATTAAATATGGCAGTTTAGGGTGGGAATTTTAAAGGAACCGAAGGATAGTATGTAGGCGGATTCACGAGTTCTCACCTCTATGTTGGTGGCTGAATCGGGTAGGGATTCTAGGATGCTTAGAGCAAAACACTGGTCGAATGAAAGGTTGTGGGAATTGGCGTGTGAAGGGATAGGAAGAGAAGAGAGTGAGGCAGAATTGCAGGAGTACCGGTGATTATTCATTCGGATGGATAAGGGGGTAATGCATTCACCTATGTAAAAGGAAGTGCAATGTTTGCATGATAAAAGATAAATAATATTTTTTGAGAGGCAATTAGCGTGGGAACGAGGTGAGGGGGCTATGAGGGGATGTAGGGAGAGGGGACCGTACAATCGTTATATATATATATATATATATATATATATATATATATATATATATATATGCCGGGAAACCATAGCCGGCACAGCGGAAGGAACTGGCCCCCCTACCCTGATGTGTGAATTTCACACGCCGTCGGCCTAAGCACTGGGTGAACTCTACCATCACCTACCAAACCGACCTTCGGGTTGATTACTGTGTTTATGGCTTATTTTTTTATTTATTATATATATATATCTCTATTGTCCATCATATATTTTTTTTTCTAGGGAATGATAATTGAGGTGGTTTCCCGTTGCATTAAGGGAGATGAAATTAAATAAGGCCGTGGGGGTAGATAACATTCCCGTGGAACTTTTAAAATGCTTAGGAAAAGGTGGGAGGAAGAGGCTATATGGGCTGATCCGTAGTATTTATGAGGAGGGAATCTGGCCAGAAGACTTTGTGAGATCAGTTTTAGTTCCTATTCCGAAAAAGGTAAAGGCCACGTCATGTGAGGACTATAGGACAATTAGTGTGATATCCCACGCAGCTAAAGTTGTTCTCAGGATCATAAACAAAAGGATACAGAGTAGGGCAAATGATTACTTAGGGGATGATCAGTTTGGGTTTAGTAAGGGGAGAGGTACGCGTGATGCCATTGCAGTAATGAGATTATTAATCGAGAGGAATATAGAACACAACCAGGAGGTATTTGCCTGTTTCGTAGATTTCGAAAAAGCGTTTGATAGGGTGAATGGGGAAAAACTAATGAGTATTCTGCAGAAAATAGGAATAGATTGGAGGGAAAGGAGGCTAATCCGCAACCTGTACTTGTCTCAGACTGCTCAGGTGCGGGTGGGAAACGGGGAGTCAGGATGGGCAGTGTTAGGAAGGGGTGTAAGGCAGGGTTGTCCATTATCACCGTTGCTGTTCAACCTCTAGGCAGAGGAAATGATCAAAGAGGCATTCGAAGAACTGGAGGTAGGAATGAAAGTGGGCGGGGAATTCGTAAAATCAGTTAGGTTTGCTGATGACCAAGCTTTAGTTTGTCAATCAGCCAAGGGGCTGCAAGCATTGCTGAGTGGATTGGAAATTCAGTGCGACAGGTATGGGATGAGAATTAATATTAATAAAACAAAGGTTATGCGATTTTCTAGAAAGAAAAAGGCCAAGCTTAACATTAAAATAGGAGGGCAAAAACTAGAGCAGGTAGAACAGTTTACGTATCTCGGTAGTGTTTTGGACCAACACGGTCAAAGTAGTAGGGACGTAAGGAAAAGAATTGCGCTAGGAAAAGAGGCTTTCACAAGGAGGAGGGAGTTGATGACAGGGACTTTGAGTAAGGATGTTAAGAGAAGACTCGTAAAAACTTTGATATGGAGCGTAGCTATGTATGGTGCGGAAACGTGGTCATTGAAGCAGGAGGATAGACGTAGATTGGAGGCTTTTGAAATGTGGGTGTGGAGAAGAATGGAGAAGGTGAAATGGACAGAGAAGAAAACAAATGAGGAAGTACTTGGTATGGTGGGCGAAGAGAGGGGTTTGTTGGGAGCAATCCTATGGAGGCAGGAAAAGTGGATGAAGGGGGTGTTGACCGGCAGTGGGATGTTGAAGACTGTGATAGAGGGTAGAATGTTGGGCAAAAGAGGAAAGGGAAGGAACAGGATAGGGATGTTGGACGGGATGAAGGGAGGAAGAAAGTACTCAGAGATGAAGAGGGACCTGATATAGAGTAGGATGATGGATTTTGTGTTTTGTTAGGAGTAATAAAATATCTGTTTGGTGGTTAGTTGTGTCCATCCAAAAACCTACCTTAACCGGTAGATTACCTTAAAAAATATATATATATATATATATATATATATATATATATATATATATATATATATATAATGGGGTGACACAATATAGCACAAATAGAATAGAATAGCAACATTTAAAAGGACACTCACACGGTAAATTGTTCGAGCTTTCGGCCCTCTTAGAGGCCTTCTTCAAGAGAGACTCTCTTGAAGCAAAAATTATATATATATATATATATATATATATATATATATATATATATATATATATATAAGTATATATATATATATATATATATATATATATATATAAACCATAAACACAGTAATCAACCCGAAGGTCGGTTTAGTAGGTGATGGTAGAGATCAACCAGTACTAAGCCCTATACGGCGTGTGAAATTCACACATCAGGGTAGGGGGGCCAGTTCCTTTCCCTGTGCCGGTTATGGTTTCCCAGGAAGACCTGGTCCCCGAAAAATCACTTAGCTTGGGTAGAGCTGCAGGTGCCCAGAGTGCCTTGCCCGGGAATCGAACCCGGGACCCTCCGGTCAGTAGTCCAACGCTCTACCCACTGGACTACCGCGACCCACTATATACATATATAAATATATACACATACATACATACACACATATATACACACACTAATAGGGTTACCCTGCAATAGGGTGATATTTGCAATATTTAATTTATGATTGGAGATCCTAGCTCAGATTTTCCGTTTTCCAACTCAACAAAAAATCGCTGGATACCTTACTTATATATTTACATAAGAATGCATACAATTTTTTGATGAATACTCCTCACTAGTATCGGAAAACCCTATTTGCCATGGATCATATGAGCCTGTGTCTTTATTCAGGAGGTGGAGTTGATAAGTCGGCGGAGACCTCACGCAACTGGCAAGAAGCCATGCGCCTGAGGAATTCATTCGCAGCGTAAATGCATTTTTAATCCTGCACGGGAGAGTAGAAATAAACTTGCGAACATTGATTTACTCTTTTGATAACCGTTGATTGGATGAGTTAACTCGTAAACACACATATTTAGACATTAAAATAACTGTAATCAATTCTTAAATTATTTTTATTTCAATGTTCGATATCGCACAAATTAATCCTGCCATTGCACTGCCTTTTTACTCGTTTTAACCTTGTGCCGTATTTATGGTGCAAAAGAGGGAACATATATACCAACCGAACCACAGCTTGTGAAAAGAGACGACTACGGGAAGCTCTTGTTTTTGCTTTTAATTCAAGTATCGGGTCCTTGATCTGTTAGGTTATGAAATGTACTGAATCGTGCGTATTTTTTGGAGGAAAATGAATAAAAATAATTCGACTATATCATCTCCGGCCTTGGGGAGTCAAATCCGTTTTCTCTGGCTTCTTTTTTAAGCTCATGCATTGGAGATTAGGAATGGTTCGACCAAGACGTTCATGGGAGGACGTGACGGCACGGAAGGAGAGGATGGAGGGGGAAGAGGTCGGGGGGCTGGATGGGGGCGGGAGGGGGAAGAGGTCGGGGGGCTGGATGGGGGCGGGGGGGCCGAAAGAGACTCGAGGGACACCGATGTTCGCCCGCATTACGGAATTTTACGACTGACGTTCGCAACGGCGAGGATGCATCCGACATCCAGCCCCACTCTATTGCTGGCGTTCCTGGGGGCAGTCCTTCTGGTTACGGACTACGGTCCCCGCGCCATCGCCTCCGCCGCCAGGAGCGGGGGTGGGTCAACCGCGCCCGAAGACGGGCCCACGGGCAGGCGTCGGGGGAGTGCCGGCGGCCCTGACGACCCGGCGGTGGTGGTCGCGCCATCGAGGAGACCTTGTCCCGCCGGCGAAAGACTCGTCAACGGCCGGTGTCGAAGGGTGCAGCGCACCGGATTACAGGGCTGAGCCGCGAGCCGGTTACCTGAAGGCCACGTGGGCCGTGAAGGACCGCCTGGATCGAAGTTATGACTTTTTATATCATCCCGAAAGTTATTTCAAAGGGATTTTTGCTACCTGATAACCAATCGGTGAATTTCGGAACTTAACGCATTCAGTGCTTTGCGGATGAAAAATTACGTGACACATGCTTTTTGTGGCCACTAATTTTGGTTAATAAATACGCGGGGAACAAACGTTCCTTGGTTATACCTCTGAATGTGCGAAATCAATATATGATTGCTCCTTATAGTGTACTCTTTAAGTAAAATATAGTAGTTGTCTCTTTTCCATATTGTAATGACAGCATCAAAGTTACTTGTACTATCTTATGACTAGCTATTGATAATGCTGACAACAATTATCAATGCCGCCAAGGATGTCCCAGATGAAGTGAATTTGCCCATCGAAAATGATCTAAAAAATAAATAGTTAGTGGAATTAAATGATGGACATTCAACATTAAACAAATTTGAAACAATTTGAAAACACCCATCACAATTGAAATTCTGCGTTTCTCGTAAGGAGAGCACACTTTCAAAAATACAGTGTTATATCGGGTACTTTAAAATAGCATGCTCGTTGGAGTTGATTTTTAAAGGATAAATAAACTCTGATTTTATAACTACAACATGTTTTCTTTTATTGTCTAATTATTATCACCAAAAATCATCCTCATAGCAACAGGAATAATGGAGAGATTCCATAGTATTACCTATAAAAAATATATTTTGTATAAGGCGAAGGGATTGGATGAATATTTTCAGTCTTTTGCCGAAAATATTCAGCCAGATGCTTCTAAAATTGAGATAAGAGGATACTCGCGTAGGCGTTCTTGATTGTATACTATTGAAAGTAAAAGTTTAAAGATTTAAGGGCGAGCAAATTTCTTACATCCTCCTCAACTTGCGTTACGCCCTCCTACCTTTTTTACTGGGTGACCTTCAGGAAGGCGAGCACGATAGCCATTCCTGTTCCAGGAAAGAAAGAGTGAGGTTCTGTCGTGGTCACGAGCCCTCAGTTCTCTTTCGGTAGTCAGTATATGCACCGCCGACATGCTTCGTGGACGCCCGCCTTCCCGCTCCCTGTCCTGGCCACTCGCCACCCTGCTCGCCCTCTACTTCCCGGGACTCCTCCTCGCCCAAGAGCCGATTTTCATCGTGATGATGACCGAATCGGACGCGAATTCCTCGATTGTTCTGCAGGACAAGTACTGCGTGATGGGCGGTTCGGCCTCTACCAACACCAGCGCCACGTGCACGTATCGCATCCTGACGCCTGTCGACAGCTATTTCAGCATCGTTAACATCAGTGATATGTCCGTTGATTTCCAGCATCCGTCCATAGGAACTGAGTGTATTTTCGAGTGGTTTGGATACCAAAGTAAGCCGTATAGCAGCATAACTTGCGATGAAGGTAGAAACAGATTTTCGGAGCTCCCTGCGGTCCGCGAAGTGAACTCCATTTCGGGATGGGTCAAGACCGAATCCGAAACCTCGAAAAATTGTCTATCTGATATCTACATGAAAGTCTACTGCAAGTTTGGATTGGATATTTTCCCGGAGCAGAGGCCGAGCGTCATGTTTCTTTTTAAAGAACCAAGCTGCACCGTTTAAGACGATGGTTAGTCACCTGATGAGGGGTGAGGCACCTGCTGCTAACGAAGGGTAAATTTAGGCCGGTGGTCAAGGATGCCGACAATGTTGAACAATTTCATAGATAAACACAGTTTACACGCTTATTGGAGTAAAATTGAAATTCATCTTTCAGAGATTTTTGTCCATGATGTTCGTCTTAGAATGTATGCACATATATTCCAATATAAAAATTGAAAAAAAGTTTTCTTTTATTTCAAACGGACACATCATAACTAACCCAAAAGGGATTCCCCTGGTTTTCCCCTTTCTGATGGTAGAGCCTTCACATAATGAAAATAGAGTGTCGACAAAACTTATATTTGTTTAATGGTTTCCATATTTATATTTATTTTTTCTAGTTGAGATGTGGTAGTCATGACAATTTTATTGTCAACTTGGGCACTCGCATGAATATGAAATTCCGTCATAAATATGCATATGTCTTGAAAAGGCTTCAAAATCATTTTCCTCTTGTCCGCCTGAAGTGCTTTCAGCCAACGCTTACCAAGGCTATGGATTATTTTTTCGGCCCTACCCGCAGAGAACATAATCACCTAATACTCATTTATGCATACTTTCAAAGCAAAATTAAAGTCATTGAAGAAATAAAAAGATGGAATGATTTCCTCTTATCATTTAATTACAATTTCGGCATTCAAATCAAGAATGTAAAATATGACTGTCCATATATTTTCAAGACAAAAAGGCATACCTACACTATGGCATACGAGTATATTCCTCAGTTGTTCGTGAATATTGATATTTACTCACAAAAAGACTTTAAAGTATGGGATGGAGGGCACATCGGTACATAATGCGACACAAGGAAATCTGTATGCAGGTCATAGCTCGTAAACCGACTTCGTGGAAATCTACGCGTCCTTCGAGGTTTTCCTCCCCCTTCGGAGATTTCGACTCCAGCCAATTCTCGAGAACGCTACCGATGCCCACCCATTTGGAGGGTAACGAGAGATCGCGATAAAAAACGGGATATTAACGGGGAATTCTTGAAAACATAAGGCATACATGACCTTGCCACAAAACGTCTTTCAAATTGGTCGCTCCGAAAAACAACATTAAATTCTCAGTAGGACCAAGCAAAGCGCGTGTTTCAGAATAAAAGGTTTCCAGATGATCGATTAAATAAGATTTGGTGCTTTCCCGGCGTATCTGCTTGATGAAGTTCTCTCGGGTCAAATTTCGGCCAAAATGGAACCCCTGACCCGGTGGAAGACCCGAGAGAACTTCATCAAATCGATTTAATGTCTGAAATATTATTGTCTGCAGGGTCAAAGTGATAGTAAAACATTCCGTTAAAATCTAGTTTATGAAAACAAAACTGCAGGGAAAATAAGTTTCGCGGAATATTCCTTTTTTTACTTCATTCATTTTATAAGTTGGCATTATATTGATTGCATGGAAAAATATAAAATCCCTGAACACGTTTTGTATGTATTCCGAATGATGCATGTCTCTGTGTCTGTAATAAATTCGCATGTGGTCACGATATTTCAAATCACATTGATCTGAGCGAAATAATATTAAAAAAAAAATTTACTAAAAGCAGATTAATTCATAATATATTAATGCCAAATTCTTCCCATTTATAGTGATATTTTCGTTCTTCCGTTACGCTGTGCTTTGTTTCTATGAACTGGAAAATTGCTAGAAACCATTTCAATTTTAGTAATGATTTGGGTGTAAAGGTAGGAGATAATATTAAATTTAATTACGTTTATATAAAATTGTCAAGATTTATAATGAAAATGTCTCATCTTTTAATATTTCTATACGTAAATGTGAAAGAATACCTTTTTTCATTCAGCATCTAACACTCTTTAGTGTAGTACTTATACATCTACAAAACATTTAGAAATATATCGAATTTCCCTTAGTTTGTCCATTGGTTGCCCCGTCGATCGTCCTTGCTGTCTCACATCAAATTACTGCGGACTAAGTGCTGTTCTCTTAGTATAAAGGAATCCGGAAACATCCACTTATTTGTTTACCACTCGTTCTCCATGTTCTATTTCATCCCATAACACGTCCACGCCATGTCAAATTGATGCAGTGAAAATTTACGGATTAAAGTGGTGAAAGGCTGAGATTCGTTCCACATTCAATCATGCTTCAGTATCGTCACTACGTGACAACTACCGAAAATTGGAGATTGGAATCTTTTGATTTCTTGGGAATAGTGAGAGATTACAATAAAAAAACAATTGGCGACATGTCAATGTGCTTAAAGATATCAATAGAAGTAATTTACCAACATTTGAAACTATTCCGGTTTTAAAAGTCCAACTACGTTCGGTGACTTATCTGGCGACGCTGCTCAATATCATACGCTAATGTTTTCCTTTCGGTGACAAAAACTGTCTTGCTGTTGTTCATAATTTGTACCGGTTTAATATACCTCAAAGAATAGTTCAATAACTTAAAAATACAAGTAAATCATAAAAATGGACATCGCAATTTTGAAGTTATCAACGATTAAAAAAAAATAATTTTATATTTTTCATTGAACATGCAGTATTTTACTGAACATTTTCCGTGTCGCCCTTCAGTTCATATTTGCGCTTATTGACGATTCAATCGTGGCTTTTCAACAGAAAGCGTATGCATTGTTCATGGAAATATCATTTTTCGACCTCAGTTTTCTTTATTGGTTTTAATTGGTTTTACTCAATATACACGAAAAAGGGAAAAAAAGGGATCCTGAAAGGGTAATTTTCTTCTAAAAAAGTTTATTTTGTTAATGCGCTTCCTTGAATAAAATTGATGGCTACATCGGTGTGCAATTTGAATTTTTAAAATAAAATATGCAATACTTCCATTTATTTGCACGATAATATTAAATTAAATGCAATATGCCACTGAATCAAAAACGCTGTTCAAATTTAGAATATGATTCACGAGTGGAAAAAGTGAAGACTTAAAATGACTTAAAATCGTAATAAGAAAGATTTGCTTTAATAGAGATCATTAACTGTAAGGTAAAAATAACTGCCTTATTTCATACAGAAAGTTTGTATCAATAATGTCGGTGACATTTTTTCCTGATGCGTGGATTAAAAATTATTGAATTATTGTGCTGTGAACGCTGAAAAAATTATAAAGCACTCTCTCCAAATGATTCAATTTAACAACGAATGGGTAAGATGAGATCTTTTGATTTCTTAGGAAAGTGATAGATTACAATAAAAAAAATTGGCGATATGTCAATGTGTTTGAAGATATCAATAGATGTAATTTTCCAACATTTGAAAGTTCAATTGAACATTCAGCAAGTTCAATTGAAGTTCAGACGACTTACATACAATTTTTGACTTAATTGTTAACTTTGATTTATCGTAAATAATCCATTTTTCCACCATATAATATCATTTATCGATTAAGTTCTTCGACGAGATTCACTGAGGATAAAACAGATAAGCTCCCTCAACGTGAAAAATGAAAATAAACCAATGGTTTTAATAAGCTTACGTCTATGATACGACCATTTTATCCCCAGCACGGATAAGTTGCTGATATTGACGAGTTTCAACACCCATCGCGAGGAGTCGAACCCCAGAAATTTTCATGTTAACAACGGGTCGCACATTTAAGCGACAGTCTCGGTGAAGTGCAAACGAAAACTACTTTTCCTTCCCCTAAAATCTACCTGTATCCACTCGGAAGCCACCTTCCCCCACGAGGACAGCTTTTGCAGCACTCATCCAGTCCCCGACATAACGCCCCCAAGACGGACGGGCCTTAAATCATTCTCATGGCATCGGAGAATAAATAGATTCGTCCAATAAGTGGTATGTTATAGGGATTATTATATTAGCCGAACATTTTATGTCCTTTGAAACAGATGTTTCAGAGTTGCCAAAGTGTGTTCACTTCAAGATTTCCTAACTTTTGGATAAGAGGATGATCGTGGAGACGTCCTTGATTGCGTATTGTTTAGAGAAAAGCTTTCATGTTCGAGGACGGGCGAATCTAACACACCTTGCATTCCTCGCTCATTCTTTTTTTCACTGGTTGACCTCCATATGGAAGGCGGGCATGGTGGACATCCCTATTTTACAGAAATGAAAGAGTTGAGGCTCTGTCGTGGTCACGAGCCCTCAGTTCTCCTCTTTCGGTTGCCAGTACGTACACAGCCGACATGCTTCATGGACGCCCGCCTTCCCGCTCCCTTCTCTGGCCCCTAGCCACCCTGCTCGCCCTCTACTTCCCGGGACTCCTCCTCGCCCAAGAGCCGATTTTCATCGTGATGATGACCGAATCGGACGCGAACTCCTCGATTGTTCTGCAGGACAAGTACTGCGTGATGGGCGGTTCGGCCTCTACCAACACCAGCGCCACGTGCACGTATCGCATCCTGACGCCTGTCGACAGCTATTTTAGCAAAGTTAACATCAGTGATATGTCCGTTGATTTCCAGCATCCGTCCATAGGAACTGAGTGTATTTTCGAGTGGTCTGCAGCCATTATTAGTAAAACGTACAACATCGTATTTTGCGATGAAGGTAGAAATAGATTTTCGGAGCTCCCTGCGTTCCGCGAAGTGAACTCCATTTCGGGATGGGTCAAGACCGAATCCGAAACCTCTAAAAATTGTGAATCTGATATCTATATGAAGGTATACTGCAAGTTTGGATTGGATATATTCCCGGAGCAGAGGCCGAGCGTCATGTTTCTTTTTAAAGAACCAAGCTGCACCGTTTAAGACGATGGTTAGTCACCAGATGAGGGGTGAGGCACCTGCTGCTAACGAAGGGTAAATTTAGGCCGGTGGTCAAGGATGCCGACAATGTTGAACAATTTCATAGATAAACACAGTTTACACGCTTGTTGAAGTAAAATTGAAATTCATCTTTCAGAGATTTTTGTCCATGATGTTCGTCTTAGAATGTGTGTACATTTATTCCAATATTAAAATTGAAAAAAAGTGTTCATTTATTTCAAACGGATACCACTTCATACCTAACCCAAAACGGTCTCCCCTTGATTTCCCCTTTCTGATGGTAGAGCCTTCACATAACGAAAATAGAAAGTTGAACAGACCTCTATATTTACGTTTCACGTTTTATATTCAAAGTTTGTGAAAAAATGTAGCTGTAACAGTTTTTTAAAACAACGTGTGCCTGAAGTGCTAAAGTCATGCCGTCGTTTAAGCGTGTGCATAATCGGAGATCGTATTGGCATTGATAAGATGGTTGAGCACACCATTATTCCTGAAAATTTGGCGATACGAATGATCTCAACTGAACTCATCCTACTACTAGACTCGGTTTTTGGTCGTTCGCCAAGACCTTCGGTTAAGGTATCGCGATGATTCCCCAACTCCCTTTAAGTCCCAACTTGGCACCAGCAGACTATTTTATATTCCCATTAGCCTAATCTACCAGCAATCAAAGGACACCATCATGAGTCCTTAAGTACCGTCGAAGGAGCCTGCACGCGTACCCTGAAGTACCTACCGCAATCCGCCTACCAGGGAGCCTTCAAGTCGTTGAAAAGCCGCGGGTCAAAGTTCAATGGATATAATTAAATAAATTTGTGTCATTGAATTAATATCGGAAATAAATATATTTTTCCGAACGTTTTTCCAATACTTTTTATACCATCCATGCATATTGTCATTGCCTTAAAATGACAAATAAAGTTTCCACTGTCAATAGTAAACGGAGAAAGATCGGGCTCAAGATAAAGATATTGAGAAATATTTAACTTTAACTATATCGAATGAGCTAGTACGCCTTGCAATTATCACTAAAGAAATTGATCGTTGAATGAAGATTAATACTGAATTCAAAATAAAGAAATTTTCTTTTATTGCTCACAAGAAATGAAAATATATGCAGTATTTCTTACTTTTCCTGTAACTTGCATTTAATTTATATTTTTAGGGATACGCATACTTGCTTTTCAAGTTTAGTTGGTTCAGTTGGCACGAAATTAACGCTCACGCAAAGCTGCCATATGCATTTCATTTTTTTCCTCACAATGATTCTGGTTTTTATGGTATAAATTCTTGAGCTATGAAAAATCGGTGCATGATCATGATAAGTGATGGGGTGAAAAATGAGCAATTTCATTTGGATATCAGAATGTCTAAGGCTGGATCCAATATCCTCAATTTTCTCTTGATTTCACTTTCGATTTGAAATTTATGGTGAAATTCCGACTCATTGTGTCCCCAAAAGTTATATTAGCCGTAAACAGACTGGTAAATAATAGGACATACAGGGTTCGTCCGGAAAATAAGTGTACTGAGCTCAGGAAAAAAAAATTATTACACTTTTACATATCTTAAGCTAATATTCCTCAAAATAGGACTCTTTTGAGTCGATACACTTGTTCCAGCGGCGTTCCCATTCCTGGAACGCTCCCGCGAAGGCATCATCGGGAACCTCTCGAAGACACGTCGTCACGGCCTCTTTGACGGCGTCCAAAGTCCCGTATCGCGTTCCTTTCAAACTCCTCTTTATCTTCGGGAACAGAAAGAAGTCCGGTGGTGCCAAGTCCGGGCTGTAGGGCGGGTGCGGCAGCGTTGCCACGCCGTGCTTGGCCAAGAAGTCCGACACGACAAGCGCGGTGTGAGACGGCGCATTGTCGTGATGCAGCCGCCAGATGTTTTTGATCGCTGGCCGGACGCGGGTGACTCGTTTTCGAAGCCTGTCGAGCACTTGGACGTAAAATGCAGCAATTACAGTTTGTCGTTCAGGTACAAATTCGTAGTGGACGACTCCTCTTTTGTCAAAAAAGACAATAAGCATCGCCTTGATCCGAGATTTGCTCATGCGAGCTTTCTTTTGACGGGGTGATGATGGGGTGTGCCACTCCGCACTTTGTCTCTTCGACTCCGGGGCGTACTCAAAGATCCACGTCTCGTCACCCGAAACAACGTTCTCTAAAAAATGTGGATCATTTTTGCAGTGATCCGCAAGTTGTGTCGCATTTCCAAACGATTGAGTCTTTGATCATCATTGAGCACTTTCGGCACCAACTTTGCACAAATTTTTCGCATCTGTAATTGCTCCCTAATAATCTCGTGCACCATTGTTTTTGGCACATTACACTGCTCTGCTATCATCCGAACACTAAGACGACGATCAGAGTTCAGTACATCGCGAACTTTTCGCACATTTTCGTCGGTGAGTGTCGTTGATGGGCGTCCAGGCCGTGGTTCGTCGTCGACCTCTTCTCTGGCCTCCACGAACATCTTGTGCCACCGAAAGATCATGTTTCTGGACATGGCTGACTCCCCGTAAGCCTGGTTAATCATACCGACAGTTTCGGTAGACGATTTCCCAAGCTTTACCGCAAATTTGATGGAATAACGCTGCTCCAAAAACTTCGGCATCGCGTTCCGTGACGTGGGTCGAGCGTGGAGGTTCGCGTTAACAGAGCTCCTCACTACACCACAGCTCAGAGCCGACTGCCTTTTCAGCGTCGCTTGCCAACATACCCCCCTCCAATCGCAGCCCGTCAGAGCGGTGCTGGGCGCGCCTGGAGCGGCGGGAAAAAATCAGTAGTCAGTACACTTATTTTCCGGACGAACCCTGTATGCCATATTTTATGAAAGCTGTAAAATTAATCGTAACAACTAATCGGTATCATATCAAATGATGTTATAAATGAATGACTAGGATCGCTTAAATCTGTAGCGCACACATCCGAAAATATATAACGACGGATATCAGTTTAAATTGAGAACAGCATTTAAAGTAGTTCTAATAATCCAAATGATCCTATAAAAACCAGTTACATGTCAATGATTTTATCTTATGGAGTAAATTGTTAGTTATATTTTCATATTATAAATGGCTAATTTCAAAAAGTTAATTATGTCTAAAGATAGGTGTGGGATTACATGGTCCAAAACAGAATTTCACTGAGTTATGTTTTCGATTTAAATTTTTGCTTTGATAGTTGTTAATTTATCGTATAAAATTGAAAATTAAACATTGGAATAAATTCAGAGTTTACTTTTAAGCAAAATAAATTCATAAGAATTTTGCATAAGAGATAAAAATGATGGCAATTTTTTGAGAACTGACCTTTGAAAAATTTCTCTAGCATTCTCTCCAAATGAATACATTAATCAAAGAATGGGCGAATGAGATCTCACTATGTTCAACTGGAGTTCAGGCAACTCACATACTGTCGAAGATTTAATCGTAATCGATGGAAAGTAATCAATTTTTCCTCTTAATAATATCAATTATCTAATGAGTTCTCGGACGAGATTTACTGGGGACAGATGCGTTCCCTGAATGTGAAGAATGAAAATTAAATTTTAAAAAGCTTACGTCTATGATACGACCATTATCCACAGCACGAATAAATTGCTGCCATTGAAGAGTTTCAACACCCTTCGCGAGGAGGCGAACCCGCGACCTTTTCGCGTGTTGCAACGGGTCGCACGTTTGAGTGACAGCATCGGTGACGACTAAATGAGAGCCGCTTGTCTCTTCATCCATCCACTCAAAAGCCACCTTCCCCCTACGAAGGAAGCAAACACAGCACGCACCCAGACACCGTCATAAACCCCCCTCGACTGACGGAGCAGCTCTGCGGATGGAGGCAGGCGGACCGCGCAGTGGGGCGCCTTCCTCGTGGATGGCCTTCCTTCTCCTCCTCATCCTCTCCGGCCGAGCCTCCTCTCAATCACCCCCGGTGGGGCACCCGACCGGAGGAGAGGGCGTACAACTACCGGGTCCGCATACCATTGTGTTCCCCGAGTCCCAATGGTCCTCACGGTTGGGACAGGAGGAAATGGAGCCTGTGGAATACATCCCCATGGAGGGTCAGCTCTGCCCCGAAGGACACGAACTGGTGCGAGGAGAGTGCAAGCTGGTGCTCGTTTGAAATCTGCTACAGTCACTATTTCCCCACAAAGGTATCTCCGATCGAAATAACTATAAGTTCCTTCTGAGGATTACCTCGTAATACGTACGGAGATTTAATATTTAAGGCATGTAAGAAGTCTGTTCAAAAGGTTCCTCATTTTCTTTGATTTTGCGCCGACTTGATACTGTAGCAAAATTTTCGGGTGAGTTTTTCCGCGCGCTGGCATTCTTTTAAAAGCGAATCTATTCAATCTACCACACTTTTTGCGTACTTTCCTGGTACCGAGAGATAAAATGTATGACATTGGAATACCAACGAACCTCGTAGCTAATACCAAAAGTTATACCTTTTCAAAATACGATAGGCATGTTCAGTATGTCGTCTAAGAAACGCGAACCAACAAATTTCGTAGACTTTTTCTTTCAGGTATGCCCCCGATCTCCGTTTGATGGAGCTACGTTTTTAAATACAACAATGGAAATCCATGCCCAAATTCCATCAATTTCATGCACATCAATTAGACCAATCACGTTTTTCAATTGAACGGAAGCATTGTATTGACTAATCGAAAAAAAAAAAAACCGGGGGATCGAGATGGTGCGGGGGCTAACGTACTGGCTTCCCACCCTGAGGGCGCGGGTTCAAATCCCGGCGGTGTTGAATATTTTTCAGAGGTATCTCGATCCCTACTTGAGGTGCTTTGTGGAGGGCACTTTGACTGAGTACGGCGTCCGTCGGATGGGACGTTAAGCTGCGGACCCCTTGGCGCCTTTCGTAAAGAGTAGGCTAATGCCGACGCCGGGTTTCTCTCCACCCTTCATCCTTTCCTGTCCATCCCCTATGGCGCAAATGACCTTAGCTGTCGGTCGCCTCCCCTAAAAACTACTACTACTACTCGAAAAAACCAAAACTAAAAAAAAACAATCAAAAGTAACAGCGCAGACTAATCTCCCCAAATATCACGATGGAAACAACGAATATCCGTCGCAATGGTATTCAGTATGTTAATATAGGAGATTATTAGGTAAATCAATGTTAAATTCATGAGGTATAAGACCTTAAGACTTAATTAAATGGAAGTGATTCTTGTAAGCCAAAGTAAGTAAGTCAAAATGCAATTCTTTTCGGAGATAATGCGTATTATTTAGGCATTAGACAAAATTAAAAGATTAAAAATATGCGTACCATTATCTCAGCTGGCGTCACAATCGTGCAACATGACTCCCCCTCCCTCTCTGACCCTCACCCCGCCAACTGACCCCTCATCCCTTCGTCCACACACTCCGACACATGTGCATCACAATGGTCGTATGACTTGCACGACTCCTTCCCTAGTCTTTCGTGGCTGGAGAACGAGGAAGAAAGAGAAAAAGATGCGTAGTTGAATTCAGCTTTTCACAAATCACAGCTAGTCATTCAATGACATCAGTATTAACAAATAACCCTTGTAAATGCTTAATTTTTGGTAATATTCGATGATTAAGGGCCGGAAAGATTCAGGATGACTCGATTAGGCCTTCCTCAAGGGTCAAGGTGGGTTTGCGGGGTTATTGCGTGTTTGGATGGGGCTGAATTAGAAGGGTGTGGAAGTGGAAATGGCCATTAGAACAGGGGCAAATGGAGAAGTGGTGACAGAGAGGGGAGTGGAGGCAAGTTTTCGAAATACACGGCCATAGTGAGAGATACGGAAACACATTTAAGATGAATAATCAACCTGCAGTGCCGTTTTATATTAATTTTTTCCAGTAAAGAATACAACGATTATTTAAAATGAGAAATTTACCATTTTACATTTACATTTAACGTCCTTAAACAAAGTACGCATTCTTCTGTGGTAGTGTCCAGACTGTGATGCTTCTACTTCACTCACTGCATACCGTTAAAAGTGCGCTGCAATAGAAAATCCGTCTAATTGTGAAGCGCGATTTGTGATAAGATATTAACTGGCAAAAAACTAAAAGCCAATTGAATTCATAAGCAGCTTTGTGAAGTGTACGAAGACTGAATAATAATTAGTGAACGTAGAGTGAGGCTGTGGTGCATTCAGGTTAAAAATGACCACAGCATCAATGTTCACGACGAGGACTGCAGGGGTCGGCCTAGCATTGTGACTGATGAACTGATAGTAAAAATCGACGAAAATTCGTGAAAATCGTCGCTTTACAATTATGGATCTCTTGCTAGACGTGTCTTACAACACAGGACTTTGAAATTGACGCAGAATTGTATGCTGGTGTAAAAAAGTGGTTAAAATGTAAGGCAGCAGATTTCTTCAGAGACAAAATTGAAAAGCTTGTGTATCGTTACCATGACTATCTCAATTTGAATAGCGACTCGGTAGAAAAATAGTCTAAGAATGTGTCTTTAAAATGTATAATTTAAAAATTTGTCTTGTCATTGTATTATATTTCAAATCTTAAATTACTTTCTGGACAAATGTTGTATACCTTCAATCTGTTGGGTAGGGCATTTGGTAGACTGCCAAATAATAAGGGTAATACGCAATATGTATGCATATATATATATATATATATATATATATATATATATATATATATATATATATATATATATAACACTTTTTGAAAGACTCACGGACGTGAATAATAATGTATAACACTTAGCACTAGTGAACACAGACAAAAACACAGAAACACACAAAAAAAGAGACTCACTATTTTTCGAATTTTCGGTGGTCGTTGCCACCTTTATCAAGGAGGAGAGGGACAGAACTGAAGGGAATACGAGGGCTGGAGCGATGGATGGAAGGGGAAGGTGGGGAGGGAATTCCGAAGGGACGGGTTTGGAGGGGCAGCGTTAGATGGGTGGGGAAAATGTATAGTAGAAGGTGATGGGGGTGGAAGGGGGATGAAAATATAATTAGAACAGGGTAATTAGTGCCTAATATTGATTCCTGGCCAGTTCCAGGACTCCAAAAGCCAGATGAAGGTTTGCTCTAGTGTTTTCAGTTTCAGAGGAGGATCAGAGGGTGGGAGGGATGCTATGATTGATACACTATAGCATTTATCAAAGGGAGTGTTGTGTTCGGAGGCGTGTTTGGGGATAGGGAGCATGTCAATGAAGGAAGAGTTTTTGCATGAGGCTCGGTGGTTGTTGATTCTGATATTGAGGGGTGTGGTGGTTTGCCCAATATAATAGGCAGGGCACAGTTGGCACTTCAGAAGGTACACTACATTGCTAGAAGTGCAAGTAGAGGAGGGAATTGGTGGGAGAGAGTTAAAAAGCGGGTGGGAGAGGGATGGGATTTTGGTTTTGAAAATAGGGCATGTTTTACATCTGGGTTTATTGCAAGGCGTTGGAGTGGTTTTAGGACGGGTTGGGGATTTAAGGAGTGGATTTGTTGATTTGAGGAGATCGGATAGGTTGGCGGGGCGTTTGAAAGTAACTGAGGGGCATTTGGGAAAAAGGTTGGCGGTGGCATTATGATTTTTTAGGATAGGGTAGAGGTCTTTCAGGATTGATCGTATAGATTCTAAGCCCGGGAAGTATGTAGTGCAAATTGAGAGAGGGTGGGGTTCTGCGGTGGAGGAAGGTTTGGGAGTGTACGCATGTTTTCGGATTCTTTTGTTCAGGAGGGATTCGGGATAACCTCTTTTGAGGAGGGAACAGTGTAGACTTGAAAGGAAATAATCAAGGGAATCAGGGTCACTACAAATTCTGTGTCCCCTTGTGGATAGGGAGTAAGGAATGGAGCGTTTTGTGTGATATGGGTGGCAACTATTGTAGTGTAAGTATTGCTGTTTGTTTGTGGGTTTAATATGTACAGAGGTGTGAAATGTTTGGTTTCTTAATGTAACATTTACATCTAGGAAGGTGATTTGGGAGGAGGATACTGTAGAACTGAAGGAAATAGAGGACGAAGCATTGAGGTCGGAAATGAAAGCTTTCAGGGAATCGGTACCATGTTGCCAGAGGAGGAAGATATCATCGATGTACCTGAGCCACAATAGAGGTTTCAGTGGTTGTTTTGACAGGAATTTCTTCTCTGCGAGACCAAGAAAGAGGTTTGCATAGGAAGGGCTGAACCTGCTACCCATGGCACAGCCCTTGATTTGTAAGAAGAATTTGTCGTTAAAGGAAAAGGAGTTGCGGGTGAGGATGAACTCGGAAAGACTAAGGAGAAAATCTGTGCTGGGTATGTGTGGCTCAGGGCGTTGGGAGAGGTAATGTTTGAGAGCGGAGAGACCTTCTGAGTGGGGAATCGATGTGTATAGGGATGTTGCATCTATGGTGGCCATAATGATCTCAGTATCTGGAGGGAGGGAGGTTGATTTTAGCCTTTCCAGGAAATGGTAAGAATCTTTGGAATCTTTGAAGAATCTTTTAATCCCCAACCCGTCCTAAAACCACTCCAACGCCTTGCAATAAACCCAGATGTAAAACATGCCCTATTTTCAAAACCAAAATCCCATCCCTCTCCCACCCGCTTTTTAACTCTCTCCCACCAATTCCCTCCTCTACTTGCACTTCTAGCAATGTAGTGTACCTTCTGAAGTGCCAACTGTGCCCTGCCTATTATATTGGGCAAACCACCACACCCCTCAATATCAGAATCAACAACCACCGAGCCTCATGCAAAAACTCTTCCTTCATTGACATGCTCCCTATCCCCAAACACGCCTCCGAACACAACACTCCCTTTGATAAATGCTATAGTGTATCAATCATAGCATCCCTCCCACCCTCTGATCCTCCTCTGAAACTGAAAACACTAGAGCAAACCTTCATCTGGCTTTTGGAGTCCTGGAACTGGCCAGGAATCAATATTAGGCACTAATTACCCTGTTCTAATTATATTTTCATCCCCCTTCCACCCCCATCACCTTCTACTATACATTTTCCCCACCCATCTAACGCTGCCCCTCCAAACCCGTCCCTTCGGAATTCCCTCCCCACCTTCCCCTTCCATCCATCGCTCCAGCCCTCGTATTCCCTTCAGTTCTGTCCCTCTCCTCCTTGATAAAGGTGGCAACGACCACCGAAAATTCGAAAAATAGTGAGTCTCTTTTTTTGTGTGTTTCTGTGTTTTTGTCTGTGTCCACTAGTGCTAATTGTTATACATTATATATATATATATATATATATATATATATATATATATATATATATATATATATATATATATATATATATATATATATATATATATATATATTTATATGTATTTTTAGTGTTTGCTTGTTGAAAGATATTTATCTTTTTTTAGGTGACTCACGAGAAAGATGATACGGGGAAGTCCGTGTATCTTCCCGAGCTGAAAAGGAAAAATAATCAATCGATTTTTTCAATGTTGCATCACTGAGATCCTCCGAAGCCCAAGTGTTCCTGGAACGTTTCCTTCCGCATTTACAAGCGGGGCAAATGGATGCTGCTATCGATGATAGTAGATCAAGTACTAATTGAATGATTAAATGAATAAGCATCTGAATGTCTAATTGTGTGATTGGATGAATACAAGGTTACAAGCAAGTGCCACTTCCCAGGAAGTGGATGTAATATTTTTAATTCCCGAAAAATCTTAAGGGGGAGTATTCCGAAATATTGAACCTAAGTAGTAAAGGCTTAAAGGTAAAGTAATAGGATTGATGAATGTTAAATTAAAAGTAAATGATTTTGGGAACTTAGTATTTGAACGGTTTATTTGCTATAATTAAATGAAACATTTTTAATTGAATTAATTTGTGATCTCCACGATGCGCATTTCACAGTAAATGCACTTTTAATTCCACAATTTCGTGCATATTCCTTATACGTTCAGGCGTAAAACAAAATGTATGTCTGGAAAACATTTAGTGGCAATATACATAGTTGGAAATTCATGCTTAAATGAGTTCTATTATTTAAAATAATGGGATTGCATTCGATAGTATTTTGAACCTCTGATAACTTTACATAGATCTCATTGACAATTATTATTCCCAAAATGTATAACATAATATTTACATGGTTAATTCAAACATAATGGTAAATAACCAAGTACTTTGGAAGTGTAAAACATGAATTTTACATAAAAGTTTAATTAATAACAATGCAATATTTTTTAGAGATTTTTAACACGGTTATACTACCTTGATCAAAAAGTTCCCGGAATAACCACCGTGTGGCGCTCCCATCGTTCCGATTTGAGTTCTGTTTTTTTTGTTAAATTGGTACATCTGTTGTTGATATTCCCTTTAAATCTTAGTGTCATAACTTGACATTTGCAAAAGTTACGGTCGGTTTTCGGTATGTCCATCAGTGCTTCCTGCGATTTTTCCATTACTTCCTCCCGGCTGCTAAAACGCGTTCCCCGTAATGGTTTTTTAACTCGATTGAACAGAAAGAAGTCACAGGGAGCCAAATCAGGTGAATTCGGTGGCTGTTGGATGGTATTTGTTGCATTTTTCGTCAAAAAATTACGAATAATGATAGCACTGTGCGACGGTGCGTTATCATGGTGCAAAATCCACGAGTTTTCTGCCCACATTTCTGGCCTCTTTCGGCGAATTGCTCCACGCAAACGTCTCATAACGCCCAAATAATACTCTTTGTTTACTGTCTGGCCTTCTGGCAAAAATTCATGATGCACTACACCGTTGTAATCCATGAAAACCGTCAGCATTGCCTTCTTTTTTGACTGAAAACGACGTGGTTTTTTTGGTCTCGGCTCATTTGGTGAACGCCATTCACTTGCCTGATGTCTGGATTGCGTGTCGTACTCATAAACCCACGTCTCGTCTCCAGTAATGATCCTTTTGATGAATGTGGGATCGGATTCAGCCTCGCAAATCATGTCTTTTGCGACGTCAACACGGTCTCTTTTTTGCATGAAATTGAGGTCTTTTGGCACCAACTTTGCTGCTACACGACGGAAACCCAAATCATTAACCACAATGTCTTGGGCGGATCCATAGGCAATGTTCAAGTCCTCCGCTATTTCTCTGATGGTTAATTTGCGGTTATTGACCAACATTTCTTTTACTTTATCAATTTTTTCACCGACTTTCGATGTCGATGGTCTGCCACTGCGTTCATCATCTTCGATTGACTCACGACCACTTCTGAACCGCTCGTGCCACTGGTAAACGACCGTTTTTTTTAGAGAATCGTTGCCGAAACACTTTTCCAACATTTCCAACGTCCGTGCGCCACTAAATCCGTTTTTTACGCAAAATTTAATACAAGTTCGTTGTTGCAAATTTAAATCCATGTCTGAAATTGTAAAAAATCGCCAACACACACAGAGATAGATGTACTCTTGGCTACGTAACTTTTGCAAATGTCAAGTTATGACACTAAGATTTAAAGGGAATATCAACAACAGATGTAGCAATTTAAAAAAAAAACAGAACTCAAATCGGAACGATGGGAGCGCCACACGGTGGTTATTCCGGGAACTTTTTGATCAAGGTAGTATGTAAATTTAAATGGATGTTGACACAATAAAATTGAAAAATAATTTGTTGGTGGATGTTTAATTTGTAATTTTTCCATTTTCCCAAGAGTAAATGTGCATAAAAAAGATATATATATATATATATATATATATATATATATATATATATATATATATATATATATATATAGATATATATATTTCATGCGCTATTAGAAATGAGTTTACAGAAATGAAGCCATACTGATGATCGTTATAACCTAAGCAACCCTATCATATCTGAACTATGACTCCGAACCTTAACGGCATTAGTCATTAAGATTTTAGACCAAGAATTAATTCGAAGAAAGCATTTTTTTGGCAAATTGTTTCGCTTCCTGTGAATCGATTCTAAGAGAAGGAATATGTACTGTTTTATTTTTAATCTTTTAGGCTAAGTCAATTTTGGTTCAAACCTACTTCTATTAAATTCGTAAATTATGGGACATCACGCTTGCTGTAAATTAAAAAAAATATATTATTGACTGCCCAGCGTGCCGAGTGTAAATTATAGTGAATATTTTATTTTACTAATAGGAGAATGGCCATTTTTACAACAAAGATAAAATAGGGAAAAAATCTATGGAAATACATCTACCTAAATACCCCGCCAAAAAGGTCTATCAGGGGGAGCAAGCTCAAGACGGGAATGGTAAGTGATAAAGGAAGATATGGGAGAGGGATGGAAAAGGGAAAATTATTCAGTACAAAACTTTCAAGTGACGTGCAAATTTCTATACATGCTGAAGGAAGACAGCATTAAAAACAAGAGTAAATTCACCTAATAAATTAGTTTTCTCTTAGGCAAAAAAGGGAATAAAAATGAACCAAAACCGGCAGGACATCCACCATGACAAGATAGGACATGTAAAATTAAAAAGTAAGAAGGAGAAATTTTACTGTTGCATGGACATACAACTCATAGCAGCCGCCCCTTAAGCCATACATGTAGAGAATGTGACACACCGCTGATGGCAGCGAACGGCGTCAAGCGTCCCCTCCCCCCCACAGAGGAGAAGAGAGACGGAAAAGGAAGCTTGAAAATAACGAAGCAGGGTAGGCTATATTGTAACGATGAGCACTACATTCATTAAATGGCAGTCCCATGCCGTCCAGCGGGAAGGTATTTGTCAACAAAACACACGATATTAGTGAAAGTGCATGCATTTGAATATAACTAATTAATCCCTAGACTCTGTGAGCGGCAAGTGAGACTTTTGATTTCTCCAACCCAACAGTTGCTATCCTGTATTGTCCGCGGGAAGAAGGAGTCCTTGAGTCTGCTAGTTCTGGCATATATTTCCCGAATTTTATATTCATGAAACAAGCGACCAATATTTTTCTGAATGCGAATAGTGGACGAGACTTCGGCGCTAAAAAATGCAGCTTTGAATTTATTCAATTAAGTTTAACCTATAATTGAATCGTTTTTCTTCAAATGATTCCCAAGCCAACTCCATAGGCATTTCTGTGACGCATTGATGCTGTGAGCATTTACGTAACCGTTTTTATCGAGATGAGCCTCCCTACGTTGAACCATCTCAATATCCCGAATGAGCCTTTTTCAGTCGGTTCTCATGCACTGCATACATGTTCCAAATGAGGCCTTATAAGAGTATGGTAACAACGTTCCTTTACCTTATAGTCACTCCTGCCAACAATGCGCCCAGTAAATCCTAAATTTTTGTTTGTCCACATACATATGTGAAAGTTCCAAGTTTTAAGTTAGTTAAGTTAGTGTAATACATATGTGAAAGTTCCAAGTTAAGTCGCCAGTTGTAGTAACACCTATATATTTTACCACTACTACGTTTAGGTCAACTCCAGCTAGCTTGTAAAAAATTCCTGTTGATTTTTCAAAGGAATGAACCACCAAACATTTGTTATGGTTCAATGACATTCCCTATTTTGTTAACCATTTCGAAATAAAATCTATGTACATCCCTTGTTAGTATTAAGAGATCCTCATCCCTGGATATCTCCCTATAAATCACCCACAATAATGTCATCCGCGAGCATGCAACCAATACGTAAAACTAATTTACCTGAAATAAAACATTGATAATGTGCATACAAAATTGCAGGAGATAATTATTAATGGGTTTTATTTTATTGATTTTTAATAAAATAATTTAACATTTCATATTAATGTTAAAATTAAATCGGATTTATGATAAATATAATGCAATTAAAAACAAAACATCACCTACAAGTTAACCATCACTGAAGTGTAGGCTATTAAGGTTTGATGCACAAAAACAAGTACACTCTGTTTCAGTTTTTCAAATATACTCAAAATTCCAAAATAATACAGCTTCTAAACTCACGTTTTATATTATTTTAGGGGAAATAAATCTAGGTAGCTGGATTCCTGCAGTCTCAGTAAAGTTACGGGGATATTGGAGGACAGACTCTGGTCAGCGCGTACTTCCATGGCCCTAGTCCCAAAAGGTGCAGCAAAGGTCTTCTCCTGCGAGGCAGTTGGCGGGCCTGCTGGTGCTCAGGCGCTCTCAGGGCATCATCTCTCGACACCGCCCACCCACCATCCTCTGGTCCGGCGGACAGATATTCCTTAGCGGTGCACCCACGATGTCCTGCCGGAGGTCACCGAAGTCGGAGGTCTCTAAGCGAGGTAGCTTGATCCTCACGGCCTTGGCGGCCCCTGGCCTGGGCGCCACGGACGCGATGCAGAGCGCCATCGCCAGGACGAGCAAGAGGCGAGAGCGTCGCACGTCGCTCGGGAACATTTCGAGGTGCGAAGGGACTCGGCGGCACACCTTCCACGGATAGCGGGCCAGGAAACTGAGTGTATGCTGCCCCCCCAAGCCAAACTCGCATTTAAATTGACTCGGGACAACTCTTTTCCCTCCTCCCTCACCGAAGTCCTTAAAAGTAAGGCAACGTGGAGACCGCCTTCCGTTTCCTCCCCTTTCGCGAATTAACGAGCGCCGCTATGAAGTTGTTTTGCTGGATTTTTTTGTCACACGAGTTCCCACAGTGCCACTCAACCGACCTTAATGGGTTCACCGGCCGTTTATCTGTGGTTCACTGAGCTAGTGAGTTTTGTTATAATGGCGTAAACCCGTTCCGCGCTATATCGACAGCATGTATATCCTGAAATGCTGACTGTTTGTTGACTGTCCTGCCGCTGAAATATGGCAGTTAATTCACCATCGGTAATATTCAATTACATGAACTACATATAATGGGATGCGCGCTATTGGTCTATCCCTGTTGAGGTCTGTAAATGTATATATTTCATGAAGATAAAGAATATAAATAATTTATTTTTTTCTTTAGACAAAGGGAATTCGAATGCGAATTATTTCCTTCGACTCAGTTGAATTCAAAGTCTGTAATTTTTCCCCGTATTATGATAACACCTGTGACTCGTTGCTGGTGTTATTCACCGTAAAATATACTATCGTACCTCATATAACTTATCTTGGACACCTCAAGAGCTGTGCCATTAATTTTAAAACGGGTGTTAACTTTCATTGATGAACAAGAATTGTAAAGCTGGAATATATAATGCATATAAAATATTCGCGTGTATATTTATTTAAAGTAATTGGTTGATTTCAAAAGAAAATACTATTTCAATATATGCGTTGAAATAACTCAATCTTTCCCTGGTAAAAAGATAAATTAAAAATGGTAGCCTGGCCTCCATCTTATTTATATTATATGGTTCATAGAAGTCATAGAAGAGTTTTTTTTTAAATGGGCGACTTCTTCCCAGATCTTATTTAATAAATCCAACAAAAAAATAGGGTCATCAAGGCCCAAGCAATAGAGCCATTTTCACGATCCAGAAGTGCACGGAATACATTGTTCCAATCGGGGTGTAGGTTCTTCAAAGTAGAAGAGAACCCAATTCACTCTTTTCGAACCTTACAGAATGGATTGGCTTCATTGATGCTCCCTTGTGATGTAATTTAAGTGAAGCAATTTGATCATTAAACGTTTCTGAATTTCTTTTTTTGGCTTGAAAAATGCTTTGCCTCATTCCTGACTGAAGCGAATCGACAGAGAACGAAATTATAGCTTTCAATTCACATTTAGGTGAATTACTAGCTCTGGAGCTATCCGTAAACACAGGTCACCATATAAAAGACAATGTTAAAAAGATAGCTCATGGCTAACATCAAAATTATAGGCAAACAGAATCAATTTATTAATCTTGCTTTCATATAAAACGGCAAACGCTCATTTAGACAAACAGAAAACTCAATATTTCACGGTAAATTTTATAAAACACTAATGGCTATCATTATTTTACTTAACTCCTCATGATATTATGAATAAGTAGAAATTTATATGAAAATTAAATAAGATTCGATTTTTAATGTATGTTAAAAATTTAAGCTATTAAATAAATTACATATGCAGATTTTTGGTTTCATGACAATTCACATAATAATGTGAATTCCTGATGACCAAATTTAGATTGAGAAGTCATATCTATTTGGTTGAAAAACGAAGTTTCACTCAGACAACACCTACGCTTTATATTTATAAATACAGACATTCACGCAATCAAAAAGTTAGCAAAATTGATGGTGAAAACGACGGAAGGAAAACATAAAAGATTTTTATCCATCCTTATTCTGCGTATAGGTTTTTTCGCTTCCCGACCACCACGCAAGAAACCTGCGAAAAACAACTAAAATAAATCAATAGAGTATCTGTGTTGGGCCTCTTGATTTGACAAGGCTTGAATTGGGGCCAACGTCGAACAGGCAGCACCAGGCATCCGTCGGTCGAAATGTCCTCCGTCAAAGGGTCTTTCATTTTCGGCGGCTGGAAGCAGCTACTGAAGGCCACGACGACCAGAATGACAGCAAGCGCAAAAGCAGGGGCCCTCTGGCTGTGTGCATGGTTAATCAGTTTCCACCTGACGGGCTTACAACGATAATTCAAATCTAAGCGATAGCCCCTTTCAACATACTCCTCGCATGTACACTCGACGGTGACCAAGAGAGAAAAAAGAGACCAAGAGGAAGAGAGAGCTGAAATATAACGCTCTGTTACTTAAAATTTATCAATTAAAATATTGGTGTGATAGAGGAGATTTTGGAGGAATAGTGGTAACAAAACTGATACTGATTTAAAGATAAAATAGGTGAAAAACCAAGTATACTGAATTGTAACTATGCCAATGAAACATCAAATGGGATAGATCTCAGTTCTAAGACTGCTAAATAATAAAGAACGGGTAGTGGCAATTTTCCACTAGATGACTTTAATTATACGACCGGGTTTCGATTGTATCGGTTGGGATCGTATTGCATCATCTTCAGGTAACAAAATGAATTCATTTTTCTACATGAGGATGATGTAAAGCATCGAAACCCGGTCGTACAATGAAACTTATCTTGTATTAAATTGCTACAATCCGTTCATTATGGGGATCGGGATGGTGCGGGGGCTAACGTACTGGCTTCCCAGGGTTCAAATCCCGGCGGTGTGGAATATTTTTCAGAGGTATCTCGATCCCTACTTGAGGTGCTTTGTGGAGGGCACTTTGAGTGAGTACGCCGTCCGTCGGATGGGACGTTAAGCTGCGGACCCCTTGGTGCCTTTCGTAAAGAGCAGGCTAATGGCGACGCCGGGTTTTTCTCCACCCTTCATCCTTTCCTGTCCATCCCCTATGGTGCAAATGACCTCAGCTGTCGGTCGCCTCCCCTAAATACTACTACTCCGTTCTTTATTACATTCAAATTCCACCACATCACACCAGAAACTACTCAATTTGCTAAGACTCCTCTTTTTAATTATGTGGAACTGGACAAGCAGCTAAAATAGTGCTTATTTTGAGAAAAATACAAAAAATTTAAGTGAGTTTATCCAAAATTAGAGATACTCTTAAACCATCATAAGGAGTAGGAATAAAAAGCGAGGCGAAAACGGAACGGAAAACTTAGATTTTCTCTTGATAAGTCGCTTTAACCTATTTCTGAGGCTTATTAACTAATGAGGCTCACCTGTAGAGTTTCCTCTCACTGCCTGCGAAGGTGCATGCAGGCGGGTCTTCAGTCTGGGCAATGAAGAAGAGCCGGTAAAACGGGGTGGGTGAAATGGAGCTTTTATGCGAAAGACAGAAATGGCTGGGCGAAAGAAACAAATTTATTCGTCATTTGTCGACCCCACACAAAACGAGCAAACCATCATCAAAAGAATATCTTTCTTCCACGACTCACTCCACTCATCTAGTCATCGTTTCGCAGTGATTGTCTGCGCGAACTCTCAGGTGTCATCCAGGCCTCAGCGGTGGACGGAAGGGTGCGCCGGATCACGATATCACTCGGCGACAACGTCCGGCGTGCCACAAGTATTCCTCGGGGCAGTGGATGAATCTTCTGACGGGAACCGATATCATTCTGGTTCCGACATCTCCTTCTTTTGGCAATTTCTCGATGCGCGAACCTCTCTCCGGTATCCGCAGGAACCTCTTCCTAACCCACGTCTCCACCCCATCTCCTTCCTGTCCCCACGACGCAGGGAAACAGGGAACGACGAGACAGGCGATAGCGACGGCGAGTAGGACGACTCCAAGGAACGACTTCATCACGTCTACTCGGGCCGCGCTTCAGTTTCGACAGGCTTCGGGTCGGGGTCCCTCCGCCTTTACCCTGGAATGAAAAACTCCTCCTTCCGCCTCTTCGACCGCACATAACATCCGCATCCGTGGGCAGCGAACCGCTCCCGTGGGGTGTCGAACAGGGCCCCTGGGTTGGACACGAGTGCAAATTCGCGTCGCGTCCGTCGTAAAGACTTGCTTTGAGGTTTTCCACCCTTAAGAAGGTTGTATCGAGATGTCAAGTGCGTGCCATTTTCATCTAATTGATTGTATTTGTAATCTTGAATGCACTACCTCAAATGATGATGATGAAATAGGGCATTTCCTATTGCGTCTTTTTAGAAATTAACACCAAAACACAAGTTTTATACATGCTCTTATAGAATTGTGGGAATACCAGAAGAAAAACAATGGGTTTATAATTCATATATTTGTGGAATAGCAAATAAAAAGTTAGAATTCATAAAAAGATTGCATGGGATTGGTAATGAAAGGGTCAATGAGCTTTGTAATTTCACATTAGTTAGATTCCACCTTGAGCATGCTGCAAGTATATGGGATCCTAATAAGATAGGCTTAATTTTGGAACTAGATCGAGTGCAATGTAAAACAGCTAGGTTTGTGAGAAGTTGTTATGAACAAGGTAGCAGTGTCACGACATTAATGGAAGATTTAGGGCGGGAGCGCCTAGTTGACCATAGACTTACATAAATGTACTGCGTAAATATGAGGCAGATTACTTATCGGAGGATGTTTAGGGCATTGTACGTAGACCCCGACTTACCATGGCAGATCAGATCACAAACGTAAAATCAGGGAGGTTTAGCGTATAACCGATAGATTTATTGTGTCGTTTTTTCCTTGAGCCATTAGAGATTATGATAGATATGACAATAATCGGGTGGGAGGCGATTAAGATTGGCAGTGTATATACTTTGCCGATATCCAGCGTTTAATTTTTTTACATTAAATACACCCATCTCTCTTATATTTCTATCATAAGATTTGAATATGCGTATCCTATTATTGTTGTATGTTTGTTTCGTGTGATTAAGATTATTCGAGTGCATGCTCAAACTAATGTTTGTGATGAGGTAACATGATGGGGATTGTGCATTCATGACTGATGACCTAACATCCCCCACCACACACCTTTGTGGCGGCTTGCGGGTTTTTTTGTAGCTGTAGATGAAAAACATGTGTATCTCAGGGCAAACCGATACCATTTCCATAATTGTGTAATAGTTTCATCAGTATGTACATAGAATGACTACCCATCTTTTTAAAAATGGCATTAACACATTTGTAAGAAAAACAGTCGATATCGCATAGTTACAAAAACTGCGCATCAAAAGTAATCCGAAAGAGATTTTAGAGCACGTTCCAAAAACTATTTAGAACCGGTCTAATGCGGGACCAATGGCTAGGAGGCACATATGCACCGACAAGGCCAAATGGCATTCATACTCTTAGTGCTTAATTTAATTCGATTTAATGACACAGTCTATGGTGTTAGTGTAAGTCTTCTACATTGATGGAATATCCTTGAAATTTTATTACTATTTGGCATTATTTTCTGGTCTAATTACGTATTTGGATGGACACAAACTTGATACCCCCACATTTCCCAGCTATAAACCCTTGCTCAATACACGCTCTGCCTCCCTTCATTCCGTCAATCTACCCACAAGGCTGTATAAAAAGTATCGGGAAAAGTGTTTTCGTACAAATAGATTTATTTCAGATATTATTACAATGCCTCATAATTTTTCAAATCACATACCCTGAGCGTTGACACACTTTTTCCAACGGCTTTTCCACGATTCGAAGGCTCCCTTATAGGCAGACTTCGGAAGGTCCTAAAGGGTGTCCGTCAAGCTTCTTTGACGACAATTAGGGCCCCATGATGGTGCCTTTTGAGAGAGAATTCCCTTTTGGGAGTAGGAAATAGTCTACTGGTGCCAAGTAGGGACTTTAAGGGCATTGGTGTATCGTCGTTATGCCATTTTTTGTCTGGTAATCTGTTTCGTTTAGCGCGGATAGTTCGCATCACCAGGTGTTCAGCGACAATGGTGTGCACTGTCATCTTATCAATGCCAATACGATCTGACGGTCTGAATTCAGCACTTCGAGCACACGTTTCACGTCATCGTGGGATCTCGACGTCGACGTCCGCCCACTGCGGGGCTCGTCCTCCACACTCTCTCGGCCATCTTTGAAGAATCTGTGCCGCCTTAAAGCTGCAGTTTATGGCGTGCTTTCATCATTCTCTTTATTAACTTGCCCTTTCACTTGGAACGGCACTCCGGCTTGCCGCTACGACCCGGTTTCAATTTCGCGCAGTTATTCGGTTTTTGAACGCAAAAGCTGTTAAACAAATCGAAATTCATCACCAATTGATGGAACTGTATGGTGAGTTTCTTAAAGAGGACATCACTACCACTTGTTTGCTAATTTGCAAGAATATTTGGCCAAAAGTCACTTCAGCCACGGTGCCTTGAAAGATTGAGGTTCCTCAACGATATAGCCACGAGATAATATCACATAATCATGCAAAAAGTACCCCGGTGCCTGCATAAATCATTATGAATTTACCAAAATAGCAATGGTATGGAACAATAGGAGAATATTTAAGTTAAAAATAAAGAATAAAATATCGAACAAGAACGTATTGTCTATTTTAAAAATATTGTAAAAATTACTTCTGGGATTACCCTCGTAGAATGAGTCCTCTTCAAAAATCGGCTGGCTCGTAACTGAGACTTCTTGGATTTTTTGCCACTTGACGACTTTTGGTCTTCATTGAACTTTCGCACCCTCGAAAGCACACTTTTTACATCCATGGCGTCATTTTTCGCTCCATTGGGTTTGACGAATGTTAAACCAGGCAAGATAAGAAAACTGACGCTGTACATTAGCACTCAAAAAAGCTGTTTTAAATAGTTAAGTCCCTTTTTATTCCTACGGTAACTATGGAAAATATATGCTTTGTACGGCAAAGTCATCTATTCCTTGAAAATTTAAAAAAATGTAAGTATTTTAAGCTCAAACACATCTTAATATTTGCTCCCTGTACTAAGACAAAATCGGCGGAACTTGGAACGAGAGCGCACTCCTTACGATGGTAAATCGGTGTAAGCGTCCTAGAGTTTCGGCAGCCAGTCCTGTATCTTTATAGCCAGTGCTGAATTTCGGTGATATCGACTGGGTTTGCCAGTAGACTTTGAAGTGATTATTCGAAGCCTCTCCAACCCAAATATTTAGTAGATATACACTGGATGACTGAATCTAATTCCCCGTATATATATATATATATATATATATATATATATATATATATATATATATATATATATATATATATCTTGAAGGAAAGTCTCGCGGATATGAATAATAATTTCAACGGAGAAGCGAGATAGCGCTAGCGAACAAATACACAGAGAAAAACTTACAAATGATCCTCACACGCATTTCGAATTTTAGGTGGCCAAACCACCCTCCTCTAGTGAAAAAAGCGGCCCTAGAGGGAGGTGGTTTGGCCACCGAAAATTCGGAATACGTGCGAGTTTCATTTGTATGTGTTTCTCTCTGCTTTTGTTCGATAGTGGTATCTTGCTTCTCCGTTGAAACTATATATAAATAAGAGGGAAAAGTGAAGGGAAAAGTCGTTTTAGAACGAGATACAGTTAGAAGTGCGTTTAAAGGGGTCAATAGAAGGCTTCGTTCCAACACAAATATAACAAAAATAAATATGCGTTCAGTTTGGGTTTGTGATGAATTTGTGGAGTGCTCAAGAGAGAAATGGGCATATTAGTGGAGCTATTAGGATTTTAATTGATGAAAGAAGTATTTACATGAAGAGAATTGATGATAGGTACGCTAAATAAAGAGATTTAGATGCTTAAGGCCGTGCCGTGATAAAATGAAGACTGTTAGGTAAGAAGGGAAGTGGAAGGAAGGGAAAAGTGCTCTATAGAAAGCATGAAAGTAGAAAAAAGTAAATAAGTAATGAAGGGCAAGCTAGAGGAAGTTCTCGCTGGATTACATAGAAAATAGCTGTCGTTAAGCACTATCTAAGACCCACCTTAAATTAGTAAGTTGACCCACCTTGACGATGAGTCAAAATAACGCGAAAGAATATCATATTTGTTCGTAGTGTTTTCTCTGCATAAGTTACCGTTTTAAGTTCGTGATTTTCATGAGGTTCATGATGTTTTCAAGTCGAGGATCATTGTACCGTGGTGATAACACAAAACACTTTTTAAATTTGAATAAATCATAATTTTAATAGATATTTCAATACATCCAGTGTTTTTGTTGTTAGTTAAGCAATAAGAAAAGCCAGAATGTCTTAGAAGACATGTGTCTACATTTCTTTGAATAGCGCAGCTACATTTTTAGGTTGGTGTGCAAAAACGTGGATAAGCCATTTAGCTCTTCTTCCGTCGGCTGCGACCGTCCTTCCCAGCTCCCTTAGACCCTCCAATCGGTGACCCCAGCAGTGACCGCCGCCCTTACTTCGGGTCGATCATCGCAGCCACCTCCTCGTTACCGTCCACGTCGCGATGCCATCTGCCTGGAGGCCCATGTCGGTGGTGCAGGGGATACAACACGGCTGGCTTAACTACGTGATGCTGCTTCGGCTTGTGGTGCAGGACGGGTGGCACTGGCTTTGGTTTGTGCTTGTGGCGCATCCGCCGTCGTCCGTCAGTCTCGTCGACAAGCATCGCCAAGAGGAGCAGGGCGACCCCGAGAGAGGCGACCCAGGCCTTCCGGTGGAACATCTTTATGGAGCGAGCAAGCGGATCTGGACTGGGGGCACGCGCCAGGGGGACTGCAGGCCTGGTCACACTCACGCGGGGCCCAAAAATATGCTAACACCCCCCCCTCCCCAATAAAATTGATAAAACCTTTCCTGGCGTAGATTTTGACGGCATTCCCGGCATCAAAGGAAGGGAAGGATACGCCCGTGCGGGTAGCTTGGGTGGCGTGGATGCGGTGTGGTTTGCGGGACAAACATCCGCTCGGGGCGCTCGGATTAACGGCTCAGCGATATCGGAAGAGGCTTCCTCTGCCCAACACCCAGCAACCGTCTCAAGGGCGTGTTACGTCATCAGTCGCCTCCACAATCCCAATCATGTCACCTCCACGCAAATATAATATTCAATAACAGGATACGTATATCCATATCATGCTATAGAGTCGTAAAAAAGATGGGTCTGTTAAATTACAAGAATAATAGCCAGGAAGAAACATGGAAGATATAAACAAATATATACACTACCAATTATAATTATCTTCTACGCGATTGCTGTCATACCCATTAAGGTCTCCAATGGTTAGAGGAAAAACGACATTTTAAATATCTTCGTTCTAGATTAAGACTCCCGAAATTTACGTTGGTGATCTGAGCTATTATCTACATTTACATCTAATTAAAACCCCGCCAGCCGCCGCAAGGTGGTGTGGCGGGGGGTGTTAGGGCACCATCCGTGACAAAGAAAAACAAACCGCTTGCAAAAGTCACAAATTTATACAGTCAACAAACAAGGCATGATATTCAAGTACATTCATGCAGAAATCCTTACACCCCACACACATGTAAACACGCAAACTACCAGCTAACATACGAATGCATCTACAAATGCATCTGCATCTTGCAAATTCAATGTTTTTAATATTTCTAGAGTGACTTCGGTTTCTTACTATTATGATTTCTGATTGTTCGGGGAAAGAATGAGTATTTGTATCTATCTGTAATCTCCCTTATTCTATCTTTGTGGTCTGATCTACCTAAGTAGTGTGGGGCCATTATAATTCCTTCAGTGTCATAGTTAAACTCGTTTGTTCTGAACCTTTCTAAAAGTCTCGCTTGTTCTCTTCGTACTTCAAGTGGCTCCCAGCCTTAATCCCCTAAGAGACCTGTCACCCTTGTGTTCTTATCATAACAGCTTTTAATGAATCCGGCGGGTTCTGTCTGGATTTCATCTGATTCTTTTAATTTCCTTCTTTCCTTTAATTTCTTTCTTCTGATTCTATTAAACTTCCCTGGGGGACACCTGAAATTACATCTCTGTCCGTTGAATACAACCCATCGATAACTACTCTTTGTTTCCGATTTAACAAGAACTCTCTAATCCAATTAATAATTTTCTCATTGATTCCATAGTATTGAAGTTTATGCAGCAGTTTATTGTGTGGGACTTTATGGAAGGCTTTTTTGAAATCTAGGAATACTGCATCGACTTGTGTGTTGTTTTCTGCCGTTCTAAGTATATCGTGAATGGAGAGACCAAGTTGTGTTTCGCATGATCTGCTCTTCCTAAATCCGTGCTGGTTATGGGTTAGTATTATTTTCCTACTGCCAAGAAATCTCATAATTATAGTGACAATAATGGGTTCCAATATTTTACAAAAGATCGATGTTAAGGGAATTTTGTTTCAAACTTGGTAAAAGTGCTACGGAGACTTTTGGAATGATTCAACAAGCCTTTATCATTAGAATTTATGAGTCGAAGCGAGTGTTTTGAGTGGTTCAGCCCTTTTAAATCGGGCAGGACCTCGACAAATGAAGATTCGCGAACGTGGCTGCCTTTAACCATGTCATATTGGTGAACGAATTGGTGCGGGAAAATCGCTCTTTAACTGTAAGAGGGAGATAGCCGAGGAAGTGAACATTAGTTTTGTACGTATCTTGTCAGGCAATTTTGACAGACATTTTGGGCATGATGCGCGTCGCATCAAAATTCGTCCCGCGGGTGCTGACTGATGAACAGAGACAAAAACGTGTGGACATTTGTCAGGAACTCCCGGATCGAGCCAATGCCGACCCAGAATGTCTTAAAACCATCGTAACCGGTGACAAACCTGGGTTTACGGTTATGATGTTGAGACTAAGGTCCAGTCTTCTCTGCGGAAAGATCCTCATCCTCCGCGACCAAAGAAAACTCGCATGTCCCGGTCCAATGTGAAGGTCATGCTTATGTGGTTCTTCGATTGGCAAGGGCTGATCCATTACGAATACGTCCGTCAAGGTCAAACCGACAACAAAGATCTCTTTCCGATTCGATTAGGTGGTATCTGTCGAAATAAACAAGTTATAAAATCAGTCCTGCCTTTTTTGAATGTCCTTGTCTTTTTTGACACCTTGTGGTCCCTCTATTCGGCTCCAAACGAGCCTTCCGCGGGCAATACGCGGCACAATAATTAAATTTATTGGGGCCTTCAACTCCGCCTCGACTCATTTCACCTTCAAGTTCATCTCCTTAAAGGAGAGCAGGATCTCTTCAGATCCACGTTCCTAGGTGTCCTTTGTCCCGACATGAGCCACAATGCGTAGCTTTGAGCAACCCGTATAACTGACGGAAGCTACCATAGTAAGTCGGGGCCTGTAATACATATGTCTGTAGCACCCGCAGATAAGTAACTTGTCTCATATTTACTCATTAAATTGTAGCTCTATTTTAACCCTACGGCCAACTATTGACTCCCATCTTAATTCATCCAATAGTGTCGTGACGCTGCTAACTTGTTTATGAAAGCCTTTCCCAAACCTAGCTGATCTACGTTGCACTCGATCTAGTTCCGAAATTAAGTCCACTTCATGAGGGTCTCATACTGTTGCAGCATTCTCAAGGTGGGAATTAAATAATGTGGAATAACAAAGCTCATTGACCCCTTTAATTACAATTCCCAAGTATTATTTTTATGAACCCCAACTTTTTATTGGCTATTCCGCAAATATCACGAATGTGTTTTCCCCCGGACATATCTGTATATATCGTTACGCATAAGTAATTTACCAATTCTACGTGTTTTATATTGGTTCCCTGTAGAGCGAAAGTTTTTTCGGGTGAAATACTTTTCCTCCAAAAATTTATCGAAACACATTTATTCAAATTTAATTGTGGCTTCCATATCTCGCACTACTGTTGAATTGCAGTTAGATCGTTAGATAACGAATAGCAATATTGTACAAGCGATGTAACGCTTAAGACATAACCATATGACGTCCAAATTAAATTCCCTTCTACGTTTTACTAAGTCCCTAAAATATTCGTAGATATTTTTCATACTTGGTGAAGTCGAGGCTATAGCAGACAAGGCTTTCCTAAACAAAAGAGTATCCTGAGCATATTGTTTCAATTAACTTTTAACATTAGGAATCGTCCAATAAGTTAAAGGAGATAATTAAATATTTCATTGTTTCTGGCTCAAATTACTCAACTGCAAAAGTATCGACTCAAATGCGAAAGTATCAGTTTCACTTGTGAGAAAGAATAATATAATCAACTAAAGTTTCCAGATATCATAGTGTCGAGAAAGGGACGGGACTTTGGATTTGCAATTTTGCAAGTACCACCACAGACCACATCATTTCCTTCAACTCCCACCATAACATATCGCATAAGCTTTCCGCTTTTCATTTCCTACTAAACACACTGTTTGCCATTCCTCTTTCCAAAAGTAATCTTGTTAAAGAACTCAAAACGATTAAAGGTTTAGCAATGAAAAATGACTACAAAGAAAATTTAATTGACAAAATACTGCAAATAAAATGTTCCTTTAAAGCATACAATCTTTTGTTCAAACCAATTAATGGGGAGGAAATAGGTTACAAAAGGTGGAAACTCACTTATTATTGATTAATTTCACAAAAGTTAGCCAACCTCTTTCCCAGGGAGAAATTTCGAATAGCTTTTTACAATACGAATAACTTAAAATCATTCTTGAATACTACTAAAGGCAAAATAGGTACACAAAATATAAGTGGCGTTTATAAGTAAACTTTTAAGGACTGTCATGCTATATATATATATATATATATATATATATATATATATATATATATATAGGCCAAACGGTCCTCGTCTGCCATTCCAAGGGTCGCGGGCTCGATTCCCGCCTGGGTGAGTTTCCCTCCATCTAGGGCTTGGGTGTTTGTAAATGTGACCATTGTTATCGTTGGTTGTTAATAGTTCGATGTAAAGGCCAAAATGTGCTGTTTTCGGACTAAAATTGAATAAATAAATAAATAAATAAAACGGGGAGATCATTAAGAACACGGGCGGAAGAACACAAACGCTGTTTTAGAAACTGTGGCCTCAAGCAATCACACTTCGCCAAGCATCTATGGGAAGAAAATCATGGGAGTGATTTCAACCCGGAACTCTTACACCGGACGGAAAAAGAGAAGGGGATGGACAAGTGAGAAGAGCTGGAAATCTGGAAGAATTTAAAAACGGCTCATTTGGTTAACGATTTATTGTTTGAAATCCTCTCCCCAATCCTGGAAGTGTCCCTTTCCTTCACAGAAAGACCTAACAAACCCCCCACCCGACTGTGAACCAACCCATCACCTTTCCTGACGCTTAACACCCCTCTCCCACCTCCCCATCAACGCCGATCGCAAACCCACTTTTCCCCTCCCTCTCCCCCCTCTCTCTCATGAATGGTAGATAAATTGACTGCGACTTGATTAATTTGTACCCGATGATGACGGTTAAGCGTTGGAACTAGTTGTACGCGAATAAAGAACAGTGGAAAGATACATTGTATTCTTCATTTAATGAGACAATTAAATTTTAAACGCTCTTACTAATGCAAGCGGGTAGTGCGAAATTAACAGCCATATAAATATCCAAGGAGATTAGTGTATTGGAGATAAAGTGCAGACCTTTGCAGTGACACAATTCAGGGGGATAAAATATTTTGATTCCAATGACGCAACTACCTTTCCAACAAACATTCCTGACTAATGGTTCATCTATACAGTTATACTTTTTCTATATATTACGGCTATTCTATACCTGTCGCTCTCGGTAAGGTTCGCGTCAGGTTATTAAAGTCATATATCAGGTATCATCTACATTTGCGCTAATCAATATCAATATTATCAATAATATTATACTGGGAATTATCATGTCACGCTACCAGTTGCAGATCTGCATAATGCCCAGCAACCTGCCTCAAGGGCTTGTGGTGGGGGGTGTTAAGTTACTACTAGTAATAGAGAACAAAACCACATGCAAAATCAACGCATCTATGCAAACCTATACTCACAATGGCGTATGCATCCACGCAAAATCCCATTCTTAATTTACACGGATGAAAATTGTACATAATAAAGATGAATTTGCGGGGAACCTTGGGATGTGGAGATTAGCAGGGGTCACATAGATGGTGCTAAGATTAGTTCTTCTTACCAAGTGGCTAGCGTGCTTAGGTTTCTCTATAGGAGGATGTTGTCCGCAAAGGTCTTCTGCAGGATAACCATGGCCTGGATGCTATCACTGTCTGAGTTGTAATTGAAGATGGTTAATTAACAGAAATAACTCGGAGACATTTTGATAACAATTTATTTTTTAGCTATCATGAATTTGCAATCAAAATTGAAGACATAATAAACTCCAACGTGCTAAGTGTAACACATGTACAATTTGAACAATACTTTTCCAAATTGATCGGAAAAAATATTCTTAAAAATTATTACATAAATCGAGGTTCGAATTATTTTACAGCAAAAGCAATCGATTTGAAATAGAAAAAAAAAAGATGCGAAGCAAACAGTTCAACGGCACATTTAATACCTCGCGTGAAAGCGTTCATTGCTGTCGGTAGCAAGCAAACGCAGACATGAAGCAGAACAATCATTCACTCGTAGGAGAGGACATCTCTAACAAGATCAAGCAAATCGGTTTTCTTCTAGAAATATCACACAACGACGCAACACTCGTTCCTCCGTCAGTAGGCTTAAAGTGAGGGATTAAGTTGGCGCCTCCTCGGGCGGGCGCCATAGTCCGGGGCCGACGTGCTCCTCTTTGGCCTCGCCCTCCCTCTCGCGTCCACTAGGGATGCCGGTGCATCGTCGTCATCCAGCTTCCTCCGGCCGTTCGCGATGACCCAAGAGACATCCAGGGACTCGCCTCGTTCCCGAACGCTTTTCCTCCATTCCCTCATCTTTTCCAAGATCCAACCCGGCGCCTTCCGTAGAGAGACCCACCAAGAACCACGCTCGGAGGCATGTGACTCAGGGGCTTGCGGGTCATCCCCCGACTTCTCCGTGTCGAGGTGTGAGGGGCAGGCAGGGAGAGCGAGGGACACGGCGAGGAGGAGCGCCAGCTACGCCATTTCGTTCGCCGCACTCGAGTGAGTGAGAGGCGGAGGTCGGGGGGCGTAGCGCGAGAGGTTCTGAAAAATGTAGTATGTAACTAAAATACTGCGGCGGTGATCTGCATCCTGCTTCCTTGCGTTGTCTGACGCTAAGAAAAACCGCAAGCATTAAATCATCGCTTAGTTCGTGTTTTGTTCTGGAGTCATGTCTGGGAGCTCGCGAAAAAGCAGATCTCAACCAAACCCCCATGATTGAGGCAAAACTCGGACCCACGACCTTTCCTTAATTAAATGATAAGTTCTAATGCTACTGCCATGTAAATGTGAAGGTGAAGAGTTATATTTTATTCGTAAGGTCCCACATAGAGTATGCATTTAGCGTATGGGATCCATTTCGAAAAACATTGATCACAGAGTTGAATAAGCTAAAGAGAAAGGCTGCTAGGATTGTGAAAAACTAGTACCAAAGGAACAAAGCGTCACAACCAATACAGATTCTGGGGTGGGAACCTTTAAATATGCGAAGACTCGGGCCTAGATTAAACGTATTACAAATATATAAAGCATGTGGTTTTGCATCCAATATTAGAGATTTAATTAGGCCACCTGTTAGCATTGGCAGGGGCGGCAATTGTCACAAAAAAGACAGACTGACGAACGGGTAGAGCCAAACATTCGTTATTACCGAGCACTCCTTACGACAAAAATATAAGGGTCAGCACCTAAGACGATAATAGATAGGCGCTCTCGAAAATAGGGGTAAGGAAGATTAAACTCCTCCAAGATGATCTCTAAGTCTGGTGTCTTAACGCCCCCTGCCGTGCGTCATTGTGCCGGGTGGGGTGTAGGTATAATATACTAATCAGTACTAAGTGTGTAAATTGTATGTGCGCCTGCCCTCTTTTATTGTTTCTTCTTGTCCTCTTTGCATGAATGGTGTTCAGTCGTCCCCTTCCCTCGCGGTGTATGGGTGGATCGCAGGGTGCCGTGTGCGTGAGGGAATAGAGGTAAAACATGTACGAGTAAAATGGCTGATGCTCTACGACCCCCTGCTACAAGTCCTTGCGACCACCTGCGGGGTATTATGTGGATGTAGATGTAAACGCTAATTTAATATCTATTAATTTAACAAAACAGCCAAAAACAGCACAAAGTATTTTGCATTGGCTGACAGGCAATATACATGGTATAAATTAGGAAAAGAATGGGTAAGAACAATTAACAATAGTAAAAAATTAACAGAATTAGTGTGAAGATAGTAGGAGAGCACATATGCTAGCAGAGAGGGCTAAGTTACCAACTGGCGTTTAAGGAAGGAGGTGAAAGATTTGAGTGAGGAAGAGAGGGCCAGGGAATGGTCCAGGGAAGGGTCCACTGAATGGTTAGCGAATTAAATGTGGCGCATGGGGGGGGGGTAAATGGAATAGGGAACGTTGAGAGATCGAGAGTCGGAAATTCGGAATCTGTATCAGACTAAAGTTACGTGTTGGTCGGGAGGGAACACGAATTGAGAAGAGAGGAATAAGATCGTTGGTACGGTGAGTTATGTTGAAGATGCTATGTAAGAATTTCATATCATATAGCAATCGATGGCGGTAGAGATGGGAAAGACCAAGGGATGAGTGAGGAAAGTCCCGGGTTGCATTTCCGAGGGAAGGAATGCAATGACGGGAAATGGCAATAAAACAATTGAGGTCTGTTGAGTAGCTCTAAAGTAGTTGGAGAGTAGAAAGAGTCGACCATATTGGTGAACAGTATTCTAAAATTGGGAGTACATAACCAAAAAGTACCGTCCTAAAGGAAAGAGGATCACGAACATCAGTGTAATGATAAAGTAGGTCGACTATTACCATCGCTTTCCCGACAATCCTTTGAACGCGCTTGCGAAAGATGAGCTTCGCATCAAAAATTACACCTGAATCGCAGTGAGAATTGGCAGATGGGATAGGGTTGTTTGAAAGAGTGTATGAAAGCGAAAGTGGTTGGTGATTTAAAGAGAAGGTCATTATAGCTGATTTTGAGGGATTAATGCATAACTGCCAATCGGAGCACCAAGCAGTGACGGAATTAACCGCAGATTGTAGGGAAACGGCGTCAGATGGACAATCAATCTGTTTGAAAATTTTGCAATCGCCTGCGTAGAACAAAATATTGCATCCAAGGCGGACAACATAGTCAATAATGTCATTTGAGTAAAGTGAAAAGAGGAGAGACCCAAGGACACTACCTTGTGGTACCCCGGACGGTGCAGAAAGAAGAGTGGAGGTTAATCCATCAATAAAAACACGATGTTTGCGGGAGCCGATAAAGCTGCGGATTGAAGAAAGGAAAATGCCATGCATATTGTACCGACGTTTGAGTTTGTGGATCAGCAGAGGTTGGTTAATGGAGTCAAATGCTTTCGAGAAGTCAATATAGCAAATATCCAATTGTGAGTAAAGTTCAAAAGAGTTAGTGATATGGTGGTGTAGAATGACGAGATGAGTGAGGCATGATCCACCGAGGAGAAAGCTGTGCTGATGGGGAGAGATGTGAGGGAGGGTAAAGTGGAGAGGACGATCATGAATGATACGCTCGAAGATTGTTGAAAGCACGGGCAATATGGAGATCGGACGGTAGTTTAGAACTAAACAATTACGGCCAGATTTGATTAGTATTGGCGCTAAATTATGTCTTTCATTGAGAAGGGAAGGTGCCACTGTCGAAGAATTTGTTGAAAATAATAGAGATCGGGGTATTAGAGTGATGAAACGGTGCTGTCGAGGAAAAGAGAAGATACAGGGTTCGTCCGGAAAATAAGTGTACTGAGCTCAGGAAAAAAATTTATTACACTTTTACATATCTTAAGCTAATATTCCTCAAAATAGGACCCTTGTGAGTCGATACACTTGTTCCAGCGGCGTTCCCATTCCTGGAACGCTCCCGCGAAGGCATCATCGGGAACCTCTCGAAGACACGTCGTCACGGCCTCTTTGACGGCGTCCAAAGTCCCGTATCGCGTTCCTTTCAAACTCCTCTTTATCTTCGGGAACAGAAAGAAGTCCGGTGGTGCCAAGTCTGGGCTGTAGGGCGCGTGCGGCAGCGTTGCCACGCCGTGCTTGGCCAAGAAGTCCGGCACGACAAGCGCGGTGTGAGACGGCGCATTGTCGTGATGCAGCCGCCAGATGTTTTTGATCGCTGGCCGGACGCGGGCAACTCGTTTTCGAAGCCTTTCGAGCACTTGGACGTAAAATGCAGCATTTACAGTTTGTCGTTCAGGTACAAATTCGTAGTGGATGACTCCCCTTGTGTCAAAAAAGACAATGAGCATCGCCTTGATCCGAGATTTTCTCATGCGAGCTTTCTTTTGACGGGGTGATGATGGGGTGTGCCACTCCGCACTTTGTCTCTTCGACTCCGGGTCGTACTCAAAGATCCACGTCTCGTCACCCGAAACAACGTTCTCTAAAAAATGTGGATCATTTTTGCAGTGATCCGCAAGTTGTGTCGCGATTTCCAAACGATTGAGTCTTTGATCATCACTGAGCACTTTCGGCACCAACTTTGCACAAATTTTTCGCATCTGTAATTGCTCCCTAATAATCTCGTGCACTATTGTTTTTGGCACATTACACTGCTCTGCTATCATCCGAACACTAAGACGACGATCAGAGTTCAGTACATCGCGAACTTTTCGCACATTTTCGTCGGTGAGTGTCGTTGATGGGCGTCCAGGCCGTGGTTCGTCGTCGATCTCTTCTTTGCCCTCCACGAACATCTTGTGCCACCGAAAGGTCATGTTTCTGGACATGGCTGACTCCCCGTAAGCCTGGTTAATCATACCGACAGTTTCGGTGGACGATTTCCCAAGCTTTACCGCAAATTTGATGGAATAACGCTGCTCCAAAAACTTCGGCATCGCGTTCCGTGACGTGGGTCGAGCGTGGAGGTTCGCGTTAACAGAGCTCCTCACTACACCACAGCTCAGAGCCGACTGCCTTTTCAGCGTCGCTTGCCAACATGCCCCCCTCCAATCGCAGCCCGTCAGAGCGGTGCTGGGCGCGCCTGGAGCGGCGGGAAAAAATCAGTACACTTATTTTCCGGACAAACCCTGTATGGTTGAAGAGAACCGATATGGTCGAATCCAGTAGATTTTGAAGAGGGTAATAAATTAATAAATATTTTTAATTGTGTATTTTCGATGTGCTTCGAAGAGGTGTAAGACAGGGTTGCCCATGATCACCTGTACTGTCCAACATATACGTGGAGAAGGTGATTAAAGAGGAACGGGAAGAACTGGAGATAGCAATGCAAGTCAGCGGGGAATTCATAAAATCAGTTGGGCTTGCTAATGACCAAGCTGTAGTTTGTCTGTCAGCGAAGGGATCACAAGCATTGATAAGTAATCAGATGGTATCAGCATGGAATTAGAATAAATGTAAATAAAAAAAAGTTTTGTGCTTTTAGGATAGAGAAAGGCTAGGTTAATGTTAAAATATAAGTGAAAAAACTAGAGCATCTTCCATATCTTGGAAGTGTTTGGGACCAAAATGGACAAACCAGTAGGGACATAAGAAGACGAGTTGAATTAGGCAAAGAAGCTTTCACATGGTGGGCGAAATTGATGACTAGGACGTTGAGTAAGGATGTTCAGAAACGGCTTGTTAACTGAGCGTAGTTATGTACGGCGCAGAAACATGGTCACTCGAGCAGGATAATGGGCGTAGATTGGAAAATTTAGCAAAGTGAGTGTGGAAAAGGATGAAGAAGGTGAAGTGGACAGAAGAGAAAACGAATGAGGCGCGAGGTATGGTGGAAGAGGATAGAGGAGTGTTGAAAGCAATCCAAATGAAGTAGAAAAGATGGATTCAGAGCATATTGATTGGCAATAGGCTGTTGAAGGCTGTTACGAGGGGCGAATGCCAGGCAATCGAGGAAGAGCCATGATGAGGAAGGGAGTATTGGACGGAATGAAGGGAGGAAGGAAGTATACGGAGATGAAGAGGGACTTTGTTTTAAATTAAGATGTTGGGTTGTCTTTTGCTATAAGAGACAAGATGTTTATTTAGTAGCTGTGACCATCTAAGAACCTACCTTAATCGGCAGAATATGAATGATATAAATAATGTGCCATGAGTATATGACAACAGGTTTGAAGTAATCTACATGGAAATTAAGCTTATTCATACATGACTCCCTGCAGTAACATTTATCACTAGTATTAAGTGCCCTGGCATTTTATAATTATATTTTGAAGCCGGTGAATATTTAAAAATAAGGTTAAAATGTTCTGTTAGTCACGTAATAATTTATGTGAAGAAGTAATACGAAACTTTATGTGAGTGATACGAAAATGTATTGCCCTTGTCAAAGAGGAATAAAAAGATGTCACATTATATTGAGCTAAATGCTACCGTCCCATTATATTATTGGCATCATATTGTGCTATCTTGTTAATATTAATTTGATGTTGTAGTCTGAAAGAGGTAATGTAACGGTGTGCAATCTCAGACAAGAATCGCTGTTGTGCGAAGACAAGTCAAGATGGGGCCACGACCGCCGTTCGCGCGTAGAAAGACCAGTCACATATTTTTTTTGCACAGACTTTGTATCTTTAAGTGGGTGTATGAATGCATAATGGCACGCCTCCGCTTCCTACCAGCTGCGGCGTGTCACATTCTCTGCGGGGATCTTTGGGGGTGGAGGCTTGTCCTGTTGCATGTTGCATGAAGTAGCATGACCATATGATAGTAAAGTCTTCTTACTTGAAAAATTCTATCTTAAACGTTATCGGATAGATATTTACTAAATTTGTATGTGCACGAGTATTGTTGGTTGATGTTATTTATATTAGCATGCACATAGGTTTAGAAGGTTTTCACATGAACATATACGCCTCTGTGTGCGTGTGTTTTCATGAATGTGTTGTTTTTGAATATAGTTATATTTTTCTGTTATGGGTGGTGACCTAGCACCCCCCGCCACATGCCCTTGCGGCAGTTTGCGGGGTATTATGTACATATATATGTGTATCCAGAAACATTATTGAGAAAAGGCTGTCATCGGGCACCTCAAGGTTGAAACATATCGATTTTTGTGACCAATAAATATGTTTAAGGATAGGTGTATGTTGAGGAACAGGCAATGCCATATGAGGTATTTAGATAATAGGTTAGTAATTTTCCCTTAGCATGAATGTTTAATGTTTAACATCTGAAATTGTTCCCAAGTGAAACCCATAACGTTTATTTATTTAAAAAATACAGATGCAGCAGGTACCTTCAATTTTAGGCAGGGGAATTTTGGCTTAAAACGTCTACGTTGAAAATAAACTTTAGTTTTTGAAAACTTACCATGAAATATCAGAATTATTTAACAATTGGAAGTTAGTATCGGTTTTGGACATTTTGACTTTATTCGTAACTATGAATTATATTCCGTCAGAGTTTTCATGAAATAAACTTAGGCATGTAATTATAGTGCGTTTTGGATAACCAGACGTATATATTATCAGGTTTTTCTCTTTGTATCGTGAACACATGTTTGAAAACATTTTCAGACGTATTGTTCTTTCGTGCTAGGTGATAGAAATATATTTATAAAGAGTGAGTTACACTCAGGATAATTAATAATTAGGCTAAGAATTTTGCGAATCATTTCCGAATTAATTTGACTTTAGATCGTAGGCTTTCGCAGCTGTTGAGAGATGCAGAGGTAGTTCTCGGGCTGGACTGCGTGAGAGACATTTCGTGAGAGAAATGTCTCTCACGCAGTCCAGCCCGAGAACTACCTCTGCATCTTAATTTGACTTTGTCAAATTTATTGATAATCTATTGAAAAATAGGTTGTTTTTCAGCAAAAAAATAGATAAAATTCCTGTAGTAATCAGAGGGTAGTGCATACATTGTGTACATGAGTGTGAGTAAAATTATTATATCAGGAGTGCGGAGATATGACGCATAAGCAGTTCCTACCTCAATAATACTTCACAAATCATGATCTTCGTTTTTTCTCCCAATACTTTCAAGAAAATTATAATGGAACTATTTGTGTTACAGGTGTATTACTCAATCCCATTTAACCATTCGTTGGTATGAGATGCAAGCAGAAAAAAATTATATCGTACACTGCGGACATCCTTGAACTAAAAACGTGATATTCCATAGATTTGTATTCAAGAGTTTGAAAATGTTCATCATAGGGTTTCTTAAAAACAAGAGTCAGTAATTTTTACGAATAACTTGCCAACTGATACGTTAAATAGTAAGTAATTAAACAATTCCTGAGATTTCTTGCCATCATCAACTTCACCCTATTGAGTATCATCAATATATATATATATATATATATATATATATATATATATATATATATATATATATATATATATAATTGGCTGACACAACATAACACAAATAGAAATGAATAGACACATATAAAAGAACACTTACACGGTAAATTGTTCGAGCTTTCGGCCCTCTCAGGGGCCTTCTTCAAGAGAGACTGGGCAGTCTCTCTTGAAGAAGGCCCCTGAGAGGGCCGAAAGCTCGAACAATTTACCGTGTAAGTGTTCTTTTATATGTGTCTATTCTTTTCTATTTGTGTTATGTTGTGTCAGCCAATTATTGTGCCGCTCGTATGAGTTTTTCCGTACAATCGTATATATATATATATATATATATATATATATATATATATATATATATATATAATGTATAACACTTAGCACTAGTGGACACAGACAAAAACACAGAAACACACAAAAAAGAGACTCACTATTTTTCGAATTTTCGGTGGTCGTTGCCACTTTTATCAAGGAAAAGAGGGGCAGAACTCCGTGAGACTTTCAAAAAGTGTTATATATATATATATATATATATATATATACTTGGGACGTGTGTCGCGGTAGTCCAGTGGGTAGAGCGTTGGACTGCTAACCCGAAGTTCCTTCCGGGCTTAGTACTGGGTGAACTCTACCATCACCTACCAAACTGACCTTCGGGTTGTTACTGTGGTTATATATATATATACCCGAAGGTCAGTTTGGTAGGTGATGGTAGAGTTCACCCAGTACTAAGCCCTATACAGCGTGTGAAATTCATATATATATATACACACACACACGAGGGTCATCCGGAAAGTAGTACCCGTTCGTGCCGCATGAAGTGCTGACGACGCGAGTAGCCGCTGGACGAGGTCAGATAGCTTCAGTGGCTTGTCTGCCTTCTCTGAGCCAAGTTGCGTGACGCTAGCATTGCCTGTGTTGTTTCTGTGATTGTTTACAATGTTTAAAAAAATTGAGAACGCCGCCAGTTGTGAAGTGAGGGCAGTGATTAAATTCCTCAATGCAAGAAACGTTCGCCCATGTGATATTCATCGCCAATTAAAGGAGGTGTATGGAGACAATGTAATGGACGAGTCGTCTGTTCGGCGGTGGTGTCGCAACTTCAACATGGGGAGGGGGAACACACACGACGATGAGCGTTCGGGGAGACCGTCTGTCATTACAGACCAACTGGTGAGCTCAGTTGACGAATTCGTGAGGAACGATCGGCGCGTCACAATTGATGACATCTGTGAGCATTTTCCCAATGTTTCTCGAACAATTGTTCATGAAATTGTTAAACACCATCTGCATTATGCAAAAATTTGTGCAAGATGGGTCCCTCGCGTATCTCAATGAGCTGGCGGCGAAGGACTATGCAGCAGGAATACAGAAACTTGTCACACTTTATGACAAATGCCTTAATTTGCTTGGAGATTATGTTGAGAAGTAGTTTAAAGTATCCTCTTTCAAATAAAATTTTTTATGTTTGTTAATATTTACTTTTGTGTCTTTATTTCACGAACGGGTACTACTTTCCGGATGACCCTCGTATATATATAACCACAGTAACAACCCGAAGGTCAGTTTGGTAGGTGATGGTATATATATATATATATATATATATATATAGGGTTTAAGGATATATATATATATATATATATATATATATATATATATATATATATATATATATATATATCCTTAAACCCTGTAGCGCTTTTCAAACTCGGGGGTTGGGCATACTCCTTTAAAATAAAATCTGAAGAGGTTATTTTTATGATACTCATTTAAAAATAATGAATAAAAATGAGCCAGAAATTATTACTAAAGAGGTTAGAAACAGCATTACGTTGAAAACAGTATCTGCTGAAAAGCATCTGTTTCGGCACCTCCCGCAGTTTGTTGGAATCTGCTGAAAACTTTCACTCGTTTGATTTAAACACAACTCTAAGGTGAACCAGTTTATTATGAATATATAAGGAACACCGTTCAGAATACATCACATAAAATTGGTCTGATTATGTGAAACATTATTATGATGAGGTTAAAAGAAGAAACTTTGCACTTTCACATAAAAATTTATTATTTCACGACCATGGTTTCGATGCTGTGCAGGTTTAATGATGACGCGCAGCAACGAAACCATGGCCGTGAAATATTAAATCTTTATGTGAAAGTGCAAAAGTTCTTTTTTTACCCTCATCATGAAGGAATTCCACAAAGTTAAACCTAAAACTGTTATGAAACATATTTATACACACGTATAAATTACTATTTGTATCAATCGCACATCGGTTGATATACAGGTAGATTTTTTAATTTTCCGCAGGGAAAAGTATGGCAGATGAATATTTTTGACAATGGGTGAACACACACTTAAAGTTCACGAGCTTTGCTCAATAAAGATGAAACACGAACTGAGCACCACTGCACATTAGGATCGGGCGGCTTGGTCCGAAGTGTGGGCCTCAATCAAGCGACCCGCGACACCGGCCTGTTTCTCGAGCGACCATCCACGAAGCTTCCGCTGGATCCACCCCCGTTTGTTTCGTCCCTGCCTTCAAAAATGGTGGTGTAGAATTCATCCGTGGGTTGCGTCGGTGGGTTGCTCTGGGATTCCGCCGGCACAGAAATCATGTCCGAGTACTTAAAAGGACGTCCGAAGTTACTAGCGTCCGGGAGAGACGGCGAGTGCTGCGGCCTAGACCAGGGTACGCCGGCGTTTTGTGGCCGGAGGTTCTGGAATTGAGGCGGGAGCGCTCCAGCGGAGTGGCACCTCGCGGACCCCGGGGGGCAGCGACAATGGGGCGTGTACGGTGCGGGACCGGGGTTCCAGTAGACGGCAGCGGAGTGAGACGGGAGGGCCGAGAGAGTGATTGTGGCGAGCGAGAGGAAGACCAATCTCTCCATCTCGAATCGGAGTTTCGAATGACGCGGAGAAAGAAGGCGAGGTTAAATATACTTGTGTTTTAGTTTCCCGCATTTCATCTCGGAACACTACGTCATTGAATACCAATGAGAAGGACAAAAAAAAATTTAACGAATGAGGTGAAAAAAGGAAACCGTAGAGAGGGGAATTTTTTATTGAAACCAGTGGGCAGACGACGACGACCTTCGTATGTATTTCCCACATGACTGAGTCACGGCAGGAAAAAACCCGTAAAAGAGGTGCGGAGAGATATTTAATTTTTTTTTCTAAACTATGTGGCGAGTGGCAAAAATATCAGAAGCACAAAAGTACTGGCCACATCGTTCGTCTATCAACTCTTGTTAAAATAGAAATTTAGAAACAAATTGTGGTTGGATGGAATCACTCTGAGATCACACAGCACGTAAAAATGCAAACAATTTAAGTTAGACAGATCTTTATTGCCGTAAAATTGACGTTAACGATTAGTCAAAGAAACAATTTATTAATTCACCGTTATTTTTCACACTTTTATCGCGGTATTATCGGTTTCGCCAGTTGACTTTTATCATCAAGATGCAAGAAAATTGGAGAGCCTCACTTGACGGAGAAAGTTGGGATGGAGAGGAAGAAATTAACAGAAAGGGAAATATCGAGGAAAGCTGTTGAAAAGGGACCTACGAACGGCCAATTACTCATAGGTAAGTGAAAGGTAATAAGGACATACGGGGAAAAATGTAGGAAATGGGAAGTATGGGAAGGCATTATGAGTCCGGATGCATGACTAACCATCAATGTCGCGCAAGAAGGGAAACGAACAACAATCGTGGATGGACTTCATAAACAGAGTCACATAACAAATACTTATTGAGGTGTACATAGCTTTCAAAATTTCAAAAATAATAAGTATGCTAAGTTTTAAAATGACATAGAAATCAATTTGGACATATTTATATCCCCATAGGACTCAATACAATCATGGTCCAACATATTTCAGAAAAAAGGATTTGATTACGTTTCACATAGAAGAAACAGCACAAATATTCAGGGAATGAAGGTAACGCCAGTAAAGCGTATCATTATAGTAAAACTTACAATCAAATGAAAAATCAATGGTTCACAGCCATCATCAGTTAACAGAGCGTCAATATAAATAGAATTGGATGCGTGAAGCTCCCTCAATTTGTACTTTTCTCCCGCTAGTGATCAGTCGTATGAATGTAAAAAAAACTGGTTTGATCAAAGGGGCTGATTCCTCAGGTGAGGCGAAGTTCTAAACGTCAGCGAATGGTTTAATGTCGCTTTTCAGGATGACGATATTGTTCACCACAAAATGGTTTTTATTTAATTTATTTAAATATCCATCCACTAAGTCTGTACGAGTGGAAAGGTGCCATTCCACAATTATATCGCAAAATCAAAAAAAAGCCACTACTCTTTATTGCTCTCATAATTCTTTTGAGCATGCTGTTTTCCACAAAATTGAGCCTCCCACAAATTACATTGGCTCTGAACTACACACAAACTGACAAAATATTAGTCATAATATTCTTAATCTGTGAAGATTGATCCTACGAAGAACCAAAAGAAAAGTGACAACGGTGAGTACGTATTTAATCAAATGTTTGAAATCGCAGGAGCCATTTGTGCCATGCTTGTGAGAGGATGACACCATGACGGATTAATTAACACATCAGCTGATTATCAGTTATGAAATTAACAACCAGGCTCACTCATAGACTTAGAGAAATAACCGCCTTCTGGCAAAGCTCTGTACCTCATGAGACGGTCTAAAGCGAGGAGCGGTTGCGCATTCTACAATTGCGAGGACGAATGCCAGTAACCGACCGCGCGATAGGTCGGTGAGTGGCGCGGCCTGAGCACCATTGGTTGCACCCGGTGCACTGAATTTAAGGCTTCACGTTGGCGATGGGACATGTGACCCGCACCATAGTCGGAGGAGGAGGAGTGAAGGTACCAAGAATACTAAGAGAGGACGACGAAGGGCTCAGCTAGCCTTTCGACCTTGAATCGAGGCTCAGGCGAGTCTCACAGAGGCGAGCGTGGGGTTAAAACTTTAAAAATATAAGTAGACGGAGCTGGACGCCATCATGCAAAAAGCACCATGTTTTTAGCATGCTATGCTTACGCTGGTAAATAAAGATCCACGAAGAAAATGTCTACGTATATCCTTCCACAGGTTATTTATTTATATACATAGAAACATAACAACTATAATTACATCGATAACTAAGCAATTTAATGTGCAAAATAACGGAAAAAGTAAATGTAAAAAAGCCCCTACTTGCCTCTTTCTTTCTCATTATATATTTCCATACAACTAAAATGATGGGTTTTCTTAAATGTTTTCTTTGAACGAGTGTAAAATTTTATCAGGTAACTAATTAATGTGGGCATAAAAAGGAGAAAAATTGAAATTTCAACCAAATTAAGAATACAAACCATCAAGTCTTTTTCCGTTTTAAATGATAAAAATACCTTTTTCTCCAAATTTTAGGGTATTTTATCACTAAAATAAATTGAGAAAAGTTCTTAACCATATAATTGATGAAAGTAACTGGCGATTGAAATCAGATGCATGAGAGAGACAACATTAAGACTATTCATGCGAAATTTAAAGTGTGTTCAAACCCTATCTGGGACTGGGTTTCAGTTTTGAATGATTCCTTTGTTGAATGTGAATCTCTGAAATACATATGCACCCCAGTTACTGAAAACAATGAAATCATTGTTGAGCCTTCCCTGTATTTTTCTGAACCGTTTCAAATTAAATTCGTTAAGTAGGCGTGTGTGCAATCTTTAGTCATTCAATTTTACCTTATCCTAAAAAACATTCCGAATGCTCTGGCTCGTGGTGAGAATATTACTTTCCCAAAATTTCAATTTGATACGCTCTTTGCACTAGGGGCGGTGGGAGGAGTGGACCTGGATACCATTCAGAAATGCATAATCTGAAACAAGTTTGAGTCTGAGACGTGCCAAATTACACGTTAAAGGACCAAGGGCAAGTGGTGCTTCTGTTGGTGGAGGAAAACGGATGAACAGTGAAGGGGGTACCTTAATCTTTCAAAAGCATCTTTATTTCCTGGACGTTATTATACACACACACAAGGATTTGTGGGATGATAATCTATTTAAATTTTCACCATACAGCAGTCGGATACTATTTGACATAAACGGCATGTGCCATTTTAAACTCTTTAATGTGTTTCTTGATGTAATTCTACATAATTGTAAACTGTGAGGATTGATATTGAGTAAGCTTAATTATTTTTAACTTCCAGGGGCAACAATGGGGGAAAAAATAATCAATTTGTGCGTTCGTTTTAAAGGAAAGGCATAAAGGTCCGCTGGTTGTTATGCATCATCCATGTTGTTATACATACTATGGTGGGAATGGAAAAAATATTTATGAAAAAAGGAATCGGCAGCTGGAACTCCAAGAGTCATTTAAATTGTTATGTGTGAACATATTGTGACATAGAAGGTCACCTTATAAAACAACCGCTTTCTGCGAAACTAAACAAATATGTTATCTTGTTCGATTGTATATCTGGTTCAGGTCTTCACCGTAATTCGTGAACTCTGGTTTAGAGCATTGTTTTCAAAAATAGATAATATTATTGAATCATTAATTTTTAGTTTTATAACACCATTAAAATTAATTAAAACACAATAGTTGCCTTTACTTCTGCGGTTAATTACTTTGGATTTTGCAGGAAAAAAGCACTGACACTTTTTATATTCTGTCCACCCTAACACATGTCAGCCTATATTTACCATGCCTTTTCCGCTGTAACCTTTGACTCTCCCGGACAATTTAACTCCGAAATCAGGCACCTAGGGTATGCATTTTGTCAAAAGCTAATAATATCGGGCCTCACATCCGGAGTGAGATGAATATCAGGAATCAAGGTAACAGAAGGAAATGACTTCTCTCCTAAACATTTCGCCAAAGCGCTGTTTCTAGAAATCTGTAAGGACCATTGAATGGAGATTAGAAAACTCATCAGCACTGCAAGAATTGAAATCACTTTAAAGTCTCATACTAGCCAGTCATCATCTTTGTTGACTCATAACCACCACTTTCTTCTTGGGGGGAGAGCGTTTTGTGTTGCATGTTCATGTGGTGGTGGAGTTTCGCCTTCTTACTTGTTGTACCCTACTTGTTGTGGCTTGCGTGTTGTTGGATGGCTTTCGTGCTGCATCCTGGGGTGCAGTTGTTTGTTGATTTATGGTATATGTGTTTGCATGAGTGTTCGATGAAGGAATTTTTGCATGAGTGTGTGCGCTGCTGTGGGTATAGTTTTCCATGCTGTTTTTTTTGCATGTGGTATTGTTATCTTTTACGGGTGGTGACCACACACCCCCCGCCACCCGCCCTTGTGGCAGCTTGCGGGATATTATGTAGATTTAAATGTAGATAACCTTCGCAAAGATTACCTTAGCAAAGATTTCCATTTCCTGACCAAAACGCAACCAGGGAGCCTGATTATTATAAATGGCCAGAGAAAGATGATATTTTGTTGAAAACCACAAGTCAAACCGAGATGATTTTTAACCAAAATTACTCAAAAAAATATGTGAAGAGTAATTAAAACCTACATGTATCCTTAACAACTGGTTAAATAATTAATGAATGTAAACTGGTTGCTACAATCCCTATTCCAAAAACTCAAAACCTCACTAAACACGAAGAACTCGAAACAATCAATTTATTAGCATTTTTGGAAAAATCCAGGCATTTATATTTACGTAACAACTGGAAAAGCATTCGTAGAAAAAAAAAATAACATTCCCAATGCACATCAGACAACTTTTTGAAATTATATAATAAAGAAAGTGCATTACAAATAATTTTTAATCAATGGAGAAGGGAGCTTTATGACTGGCAAATTTCAATAAGTGTGATGTTAGACCTCAAAGAAGCAAACGAAACTGTAAATGGAGGTATTTTAGCGAAAACAGCATTATTATGGATTAGGAGGTATTGTTATATAATGGCTCAGAGATTGTAAAACGAAAGAGTTCAAGAAAAAAAATTAATAATTCATTCAAAGTTAAGAAACAATATAGAGATATCCAAGTTAGCAGGAGTTTTGTTCATGATATACTTTAGTTCATGTTAAATGTTCATTTTTTCGGTTCATTTAAAATTTGCTGTTAGGATTGTTTCATCCTTATGGTGGCAGTTGATGCATTGGTGTTTGCTTCCGGTAGAGAGCATTTCACCAGTTCTCACACGCGTGCCTCGTTTAAAGAGCTTAAGGAACTGATGAAATGGTTTAAAATCAATAAATTGAAACTGAATGTTAAATAATTATTAGCAAGGCTGTTGAAAATGCAAATATAAAGCATAAAGAGGTATCGAAAAACAGCCCCACGTGATAGAACTAAAAGGTCAATTGGGAATACCAAATGTTAGTGAAACACCTCGTGTTAGTTGATTCCCTCCCGAGGATCAAAACCATTTCAATTAGGTACGTAAAGAATTGTTTAAAAGATTCAATGTTATTTTAAGTAATTTTTGATCAAAGTGATCAAGACTCATGGTGGTAAAATCTAAAAAAAAACCATCTACTTTTATTACCACCTCAATTCTCATTGAAATAAGCGAGGAAAATATTGCAAACTGTAGGAATTGCAATAAATGATCATGAGGGGTATACTAAACCACAGTAATCAACATTAAGGTTGATATTGTCGATGATGGTTGAGCTCACCTAGCGCACACTAAATCCAATGCACCAAATCAACCCTTTGTAGAGCAAATGCTTTCCAGGATGGCATTTCAACAAATTTTGTCCATTAAAAAAATACACAATTCATCCAGGAAAAATATAGAGATCGCCGATATCAAACTCTGGCACATATTTAACAAATTGGCTTTGTGTCAGAAGAGAGAGAAATTCCTCCCGTGAAGTGAAAGAAGTAATTTCGGGACCACTTCTTTAGCAGCAAAACCGGAATTCGTAACCTGCTCATGGGAAAGAACCTCAATGAACCAGTCCTCTTTTCTGTTCATAAGAATTGACGTTAATATTGTGTTCAGCTATTCATTATCGCCATAGATAAACCGCAAAGTCAGTTTTAATTATTTACAGTCCAGGTATCACATAATAAACAACAAACAAAGCGAAACTTTTACGAGAAAAAAGGTATATTCTCCCCATACTTAAAAATATTTTTCCAAATTTATGCATTAGTACAAATAATAAGGCCTACCCCAAGTTAATACATTGCGTGTACTATTCTACTTCAAATATAGAATATCTAAATGAGACAGTTTTTTGAGAAAACAGGTATTAGCGTCCAAATCCCCGTCACAGTTCACTCCTGCTTCATGCACTTATCCTCGGTAGCGGTTGGGTCTGAACCTGTTCCTGTTGTTTTGCCCTCTGAACGTCGATGGGCGTCTGCCATTGACCACTTCCGTCGGTCGGAATCTTTGTCGCTTACTCCTGTGTAGAATGGTGTGCGTATCCTGTAGTTCCTTTGAAGCGTCCTCTTTCCCAGGGAAGAAGAGGCCGGACCGCAGTGCGGTGTCCTCTCCTCCTCCCTCCGCTGTCACCGCCACCAGGAGGAGGACTGCGAGGAACAGGTGACATCCCCACCGCATGCTCCGTCTCGTACGTTCCAACACACGACTGGAAATGAAGATGGGAAATGATATTTTTGAAAACCTTATCCGAACGCTCACCTTGCCTTTCCAAAAGGAAAATGGCAAATCCAAATTGGTACATATAAGTGACGGGGATGGGGAGAGAGAGAGAGTGGGGATTGTGACCTCAAAACAGCATTGAAATGAATTAACAAACTGGTTTCGGGACGATAATAGTTTCCGTGTGTAGGTTGTGTTTGCCTAGAGTCCTTTTAGTAGGACCAGTTTATACACAAAAAACAAGTAAAAATTGAGCTGATTTTGGCCGTTTTAAGACTGACTATATTAAATAACTTTTTCATAAGCCAGAAATAGTTTAACCCTTTACAGTTAAAGGAAAAATTAATAAAATATTCATACACAAAAATCAAACAAATGGGTTTCATAATTAACTTATAATTAAATATAGGGGATTATGAAATAAAAAATAATTATTATTTCGTCGTCTGCCGCTTAAGATGGTTTTCGATGAAGACAGACTCAGCATCGCTACATTTTTTAGGTTCGTCCGAACACACACGCAACATCAAAGCGGTCTTTAATTCCGTGCCCATTTCACTTACCTCCAAGGAAAGTAATGAACTCAAACACTTTTTCCCGGTGGAACTTTGCCGCAAACCGTAATTTTTTTCTTCATAAGGAAAAATCACCAAAAATTGAGGTCAAACTGTAATTCTCTCGAGTTGCATGACTGTTATATCTGTGAAAGAATCAATTTAGATGAACATGCATTTTTTTAAAACAACATACTAATTTGGATAAAACACCGCTGAAGTCGCTTTGCCATTCCTGTTGAGTTTTTATCCTTATTCCAGTGAAAAATCAAGTGGTTCTGATAGAGAACTTATTATGTCATGTGTCGGCTGCACATGCGTAACAAACAATTTTTATCTGAGGTTTTTATCTTCAGTGAACTCTTTTAGCTAGTTATATTTATTGTTTCCAATTGAAAATATAATAGTTCCTCCACGGCTTGATTAATTAACAGAGCTAACAAAAACTAATAACAAAGCAACTTCAGCTATCAGTTTGTTTGTAGTTTTTTTGTGAAATTCTCTATAAAACTTATTTGATCTTCCACCTAAGTATCGAAAGGGCGCGTAGCGAGGGGTGTTAGGACTCTAGTCGTGCATGCAAAAATAATACTTCGCGCATGCATTTGAGTAAATATCTTCTCGCATAAAAAATGCTAACATATGTCAAAATACACAAGTATCATGTGTAAATTAAATAAATATATCTGGCTGCTCAATTCCGATGCTTTTTGATATTGAATTGTACGAGGGAAGGACAGTTAATATAATCTGTTAGTGATGGTGCCTATCTATGTTATCTCCTCTAGGTGGTTAAATCCACCGATATTAATTAGGGCCATAATAAATACTTTGGTGTGCGGCGTCTCCCTAAAAGTTTTACACTTGCCAGAAATTTTCCCGAAAAGCAATGGGTTCCCAAAATCATTCCTCCAACATTACCGTCAGGACCCTCCCATGGACTAAGAGCTTGACGCGGTGGAAGGACTTGCGTGTTCCGGTGATCCCTAGAACTGTGCTGGCTGGAGTAGTAATAATTACTCCTGGTAAAGTCACCCAGATAGGTAGAAGGTTAGGAGCCAGAGGAAAAATAGTCCACACAGCGTCTGTTCTTCAGTGTGGCGGATGAAAAGGCGTCTGACCCCACTGGGGTGGATATTTATTGATGGTGTCACGTAAAAAAACTGTCGAGGAAGGCAACGGGAAACCATCTCAATTATTAATCCTAATATTTTTATGTTGGACAGTACGAAGAAAATGATTCCCGTCAACTACGGGACCCAATCGCTCGTGAGTCGCGCCCGGCAGCAGGAGAGGCAAGGCTTCCCCGGTTGTCTTCTCACAAAACGCTTGCAAAGTTATAAACCGACAGCAGCGGCACAGAAAGAGGAGAAAAAGACAAAATTATTTAGAAGAGGAACTTGGAATATAAGACCAACTTTACATACTGGATAGTAATAAGAAAATATAAAGCGAGAAATGGAAAGAGAAAATATATCAGTTTTAGCTACATGCGAGGTGAGATTAAATTTGCTCATTGAAATGTGGATGTGGAGAAGATGAAGTGGACAGAAGGGAAAATTATTGAGGAAGTGACGAAGGAGGAGAGGGGCTTGTTGGGAGAAATCATAAGAAGGCAGGGGAAATGAATCCAAGGTATATTGATTGACAGTGGGATTTTGAAAACCAAGATAGAGTGAAGAATGCTGGGAAAACCAGGAAGGGGCAGGAATAGGAAAGGGATGTTGGACTGAATGAAGGGGGGAAGGAAGCATACGGAGATAAGGAGGAGTTAATTGTAGGGTAAGGTGTTGGGTTACATTTTGTTAGGAGCCAAGATAATTATTAGGTACTAGTGTCCATTCAAAACCTACCTCACCAAAACCAAAACCGTCCGGTAACTTTCAATAACGAAATCGGTTAAGCAGGAATCAATTTGCCTCTTGCACTTGCTGACGATAAGTCAAGTAAGCTATTAAATCAAGGCAGGCATTCAGGGCTGACGAAATTACATGGTCAATATCCGAATAATGAAATGAATCAAATCGAGAGAGAAATAAAGTCATGAGGTCCCAAAGGTAAGGAAGGTATAGTGAACTATTTCTGCTTGAGGATGTATGGAGGGTTTGAGATAGATCTTTCCGTGCTTTAAGTATTTTTTCCGAGGAAAACTGATGCAGTAGAAAATATAACTGAATGACAGTTTCATAAAAACAAAGCTATTACAGATTTTTTAGCATTCACAGTAAGAAAATAAAGAGTGATTACTCAGTACTTACTTTAATATATATAGTGTATGCCAACTATGGGTACGAAATCCGTTATATTTGAAAAAATAGGAACGTGATTAAAATCGAGGATATTTTAATACCATTTCATAATAGCATGTTAAACTAAAGACATTAGAGCTCGTATCTTGCGGTCGTGGTTATATTTACTTACGAGAGGATATAGAAAAGGAACTTCCAACCCCGTTGGAAAACCGTCGAAGATTTCACCTCCAGCCCGAAGGGCCAATCTAGCCCTTAAACCTAGGGGTTACTATTGAAGGGCTAAACACAGAAGTATTAAGCACGTGGAAGGATTATTTTTTCCTTGCATCTCGGAGTCGCCAAAGGTTAGCAGCATATTCTACTTCTATAAATCAATTTCCTAGTGGTATTTTTCTGCTTGGTTGTGAATAAACGCAAGTAAGTAGCTAAAACTTGCCTATAAAGGTAAAATGGCATATTTTCATTTTAATTATGCTGGTATGGTTTTTTTCCTATCACTATAACCTAGCCTCTCAACTTTCTCTCGAGTCTATAGACCGTTTTCTAAAGAGCAACCAACCTTTTTCTGTCCAAAGCACTCGGGAGACATCCTGTGAGGAATTCACAGGATGCCCGACACGGTCCAGCGCCGTCGTTCACCTAACCTCGGCGGCGATAGTGGTTGTTGGGCCTAAACCTATTCCTGTTGTTCGTCACCCTTTTCACTGACTGGCGTCTACCATTAGTAATTTCTACAATCCCGAATTGCTGCCTTTTTTCCCTCCTTAGAGGAATGGCCTCTTGTCCCGTTGAAGCACCATCGTTCGCAGGGAAGTAGGAGCCGGACCAGAGTACGGTGCCCTCTCCCCCTCGCTCGGCCGCCGCCGCCGTAGTCTCGGAGGCGGCCGCCAATAAGACGGCTGCGAGGAACAGGTAGTATGCCCACTTCATGCTGCGTTCCTCGAATGAATAAGGGAGACGAGGTCTGAGAACTCCTGCTCCATTCTGCGCCCTGCCCCTTGGCATCACGCCAAGGACAACCAGAGGCGCAATGTAGATATGTTCGGAGGAAGAAATGGGATGATGACTTCAGAATACACGCAATGTCACTAGTCTATGGCCGATTCTTGGCTAGCTATCACCAATTATAGTCACTCGAACTCTCCCACTCTACGGGTCATCCATCACTCATTCCAGACAACCTGCATGGCGCATACCCAAGAATGAGGCTAGGAGGAAAAATTTCAGAAATGTTTCCAGAAAACGTAATGCGTCATGCTTAGAGGAGACGATCTTTTCCTGAACCAGGAGCAGTATTTTTTATTTTACCAAAACGCCTAAAATATTTTATTTTTTAGTTAGGAGGGTTAGTCCGATGGAATGTTTGCATAAGAAATAACAAATTTATCAGATGAATTAATCCTTGTTTTGAAATAAGTCTTCCTAAAGCATTGGTACAAATTTGCACGTTTTTTGGTAATATTTAATGAATAATTTTCCCTTTATCCTTCCTCCCCCAAATCCTCCCTTATCACTTTAAATTCCCACCTGGTACTTGCACCCCCTGCCATACACGTTTTAGTGGATTACGGGGTATTTATGCTGATGCCAACGGAAGCTTTAAGAATTAAATTTTGTATCTCACAATTTCTTGAGTTCTAAAGGTTCTCATTCAGACAGTTTTCACGTGTAGTCTTTTTGGCGTACAATAGATGTATTTCGGCGTTTCAAAAGAACACGGATACCTCTAAAAAACCATTACTGAAACTGCCCATAAGTAAAACCTCTGCCGTCACAACACGGTGTGAGGCCTTCCCGATCGAGGGGAGCCTCATACGGATATATCATCTTCACGACACTGGTAAGGGCGTGTGGCGGGGGGTGTTACGACAACACCCGTAATTTAGAAAAGAAAAAAAACCGCATGCTAGAACCACAAAGAAAACATGGCATACATTCATGCAAGAACACTTACACCCCACACATGCAAACACTCATACTAAATCTTACATACACATGCACCTGAAAGTATACCTAACAGCTTCGCAGAGTTTAACTTTGCTCCAACTTGTAAATTCAATGTTTTTAATATTTCTAAAGCGACTTCGGTTTCTTACTATTATGATTTCTGATTGTTCGGGGAAAGAATGAGTATTTGTACCTATCTTTCCTGGAATCTATCTCCCTTATTTTATCTTTGTGGTCTCATCTACCTAAGTAGTGTGGGACCATTATAATTCCTTCAGTGTCATAGTTAAACTCGTTTGTTCTGAACCTTTCTAAAAGTCTAAGTCTCGGTTGTTCTCTCCGCACTTCAAGTGGTTCCCAGCCTAAATCCCCTAAGAGACCTGTCACACTTGTGTTCTTATCATAACAGTTTTTAACGAATCTAGCGGATTTTCTCTGGACTTTGTCTAATTCTTTTTGCCAAATTTTCTCCCAAGGATCCCAAATACTTGCGGCATATTCCAAATGAGGTCTAACTAGAGCAAAATAACACCTCTCTTTAACTTTCTCATTACATTTCCCCACCACCCATTTTATGAAGCCAAGTTTCTTTAAAGCTGATCCGCATATTGTCCTGATATGTGCTCGACATGAAAGACGTGGTGTTACAACCACCCCCAAAATTTAACTTGATTTGCCGTAGTCAATACTGAACCCTCTATTACGTAGTTTATATCCTCGCTTCCTTTGTTCCAAAATTTCAAAACTGCGCATTTATCTATATTTAGTGTTAATCCCCATTTATTGCACCATTCCGAGATATTGTCTAAGTCTCTAGAGAGTAGCTCGCGATCTAGTTGGCTCCTTATTTCCTTGTATACATCTACATCTACATCTACATAATACCCCGCAAGCCGCCGCAAGGGCGTGTGGCGGGGGGTGTTAGGTCACCAACCGTAAAAACGAAAAATACCACATGCAAAAAACAACACGGAAAATTACACCCCAGCAGCGCACACACTCATGCAAAACTCCCTCCATCCAATACTCATGCAAACACATACACCGCAAAACAACAAAAAACTGCACCCCAGGATACAGCACGAAAGCCATCCTAAAACACGCAAGCCAGGACACAACAAGCAAGAATGTGAAACATCACTACCACATGAAAATGCACCACAAAACACTCAACCCCCCAAAGAGACAGTAAAAGGAAGGGAATTCGACCCAACGTTGCAGGTAGCAGGAATTTCCCCCCGCCGGGAGGGAAGAGGGACTGAAAGGGAAACTTAAAAACAGATGAACAGAACACGAATGATATCATGCGGAAAGAATGGGTTATTATAACAAAACACATAAGGTTAGTGGAGGAGCATGCATTTAAGTAGAACTAATTATTTTTTAGACACTGAGGGTGGCAAGTGGAATTTTTACTATCTATAATCCTACAGTTGCTATCCCGTATCACGGTATACCACCGTGTCGTCAGCAAATAACCTCAGATTGCTACCAACGTGTGTGCTTAAGTCATTTATGTATATTAAGAACAGAAGAGGCCCTATTACACTTCCCTGGGGGACGCCCGAAGTTACATCTCTCTCCGTTGAGCACAACCCATCTATGACTACTATTTGTTTGCGGTTTGACAAGAAGTCTCTAATCCAATTAATTATTTTATCATTGATCCCAGAGTATTTAGGTTTATGCAACAAATTATTGTGTGGGACTTTGTCGAAGGCTTTTTTGAAATCCAGGAATACTGCATCGACTTGTGTGTTGTTTTCTCCCGATCTAAGTATATCGTGAATGAAGAGACCAAGTTGTGTTTCGCAAGATCTGCTTTTCCTAAATCCGTGCTGGTTGTGGATTAGTATTTTCCTACTCTCAAGAAATCTCATAATGTTAGTCACAATAATGTGTTCCAATATTTTACAAGAGATCGATGTTAAAGATATGGGTCGGTAATTGGTTGGTTTATCCCTATCGCCGCCTTTATAGATGGGAGTTATATGGGCTAGCTTCCAGTCGCGAGGCACTGAGCCTTCTTGTATCGATTTTAGAAAAACAATATGTAAAAATGGGGCAATGTCTTCAGCTAATTCCTTTAACATTCTAGCAGGTATTTCTTCCGGGCCAGGTGCCTTGTTTGCTTTGATACTACGGAGCAGATGTACTATTCCCTGCTTGGTCAGTGTAAGATCGCTCATGTGTTCCCCGGGTGGGTGTGGAGGATCGTTTGGTGCGTTTGTGTTTTTATTGTAGTCGCTCTGGAAAAAATGGTTTAAAATATTTGCCTTTTTCACGCTATCTGTAATGATTTCCCCATTTTCCTTCTTCAAAGAATGAACATTTGGACGTTTACCCTGTATTTTCCTAACATAGGACCAGAATGACTTTGGATTTTCCTCAAGATATTCGCTTAGCATTTTAGATTTAAAAGAGTGTAGTGCTGTGCGCATAATACTTTTCGTCTTACTACGACATTCTTTCAGTTGCTGTTTGGATGTATTCATATAAACTATATCGTCACTTTTTAAACTCATTTTAAAATTTGACTGTAGCTTTCTTTGCCTTCTCAATGCCGATCTGACTTCCCCGTTGTACCATCTAGGTTCCTTACTGTCGCATTTGAGTTTGGACGGGATGTACGTCTTCATTCCTTCGCGTAAAATATTTAAGAAATAATTCCAAGTGTTCTCTGTGTTGGTTGTGTGTGTTTTTGTCTTGTATTCTGGTAATTTTATCTTTTAATATTCTCTTAGTCCGTTAAAATTTGCCTTGTTGTATTGGTATATTTTACGCTTTTCTTTGTTTATTTTGACGAACTTAGTTTTTAACTCTACAAGAATAGCCTTATGGTCACTGATTCCGTCAATTATTTCAATGTTATTAATGATTTAGGGCATAGAAGTCGCAAAGATATCTAGTATGCTTTGGCCCCGTGTTTGTGATTTAACAATTTGTTCTAAGGAGTGTTTTGTGAATAAATGAAGGAGTTCTTGGCATGAATCTCGGTTTTTGGCAGATTTTCCTACGCAGTAGTTGTCCCAGTCAATTGACGGTAGATTTGTGTCACCAGCGATTATAATATTACTCTTCTTATGTCTGCTGCTGAGAGTGGACATTTGTTCGTCGAGCTTGTGTAGAATTTGGGGAAATAGGCGTGATGTTGGATTTTTTCAGTCCACGGGATCAATATCTTCTCCAATCGAGTTGCTGAATATTTGTTCAAAAAAAGGTGCGATTTCGGACGCGAGCTCTTTCAGTATCCTTGCAGGAATATCCACGGATCCGGGTGATTTATTACTTTTAATCTAAAGGTATTGTTTCGTGATTCCTTTGCGCGTAATTCTCCTTTCATCCATCTTTACAATAGGTGTGCCTTGGCCTTCAATGGTATCTCTCTGCCAATAGTGAACACGCTTTGAAAGAAGTTATATAAAACATACGTTTTTGGGTTCTGTCTTCATATACTATATATTCCCAATGCTTCTTTCGAGGGGCTTAATTGTTGGACGTTTTCTCTACCATTACCTAACATATTACCAGAAAGCCTCAGGGTCATTCTCCAAATAATCACACATTATAGAATAATAGATCAGAGGGAGGAGAGTCGAGTTCATTGATGGTAGATGTAGCTATAGGAGTGCCACAGGGAAATGTTATAGTGTCCCTACCCTTCTTCATACATATACAAGTTTAGAATTTCAGTACATGTATCATGCATGTACAAATTGTAACTTGATGATTTCTTCTAATAACGGAAAAAAGGAAGTAGACTAGAATCAAATAATGGAGATATGCGTATTTAGTATCTGATTCACTCAAAATAGGTCAAATGCTTTGTATTACACTTACATCGAACCCCCTGAGTGGACGCGCATTTGATGGTTATCTGGGTGAACCTCAGTAAAACCCCATTTCTCAACAGGAAAATGTTTGAATATCTGTCTACCACACTACCAAAATGACCTATTACTGTTCTATCAGGCTAAATATTTAACTATTGTTCTTTGTATTTGTATGTATGTATTGTACTTATTGTACTATATGTTTCGTTCAAATGATGTTAAATTGTGTTTTGTGACTGGTTTAATTACCTTATTCTATGCATTATGTAAACCTGTTTCACTCCATAGGTTTCAAAACCTCATGTAACATGTATTCTGCTCCAAGGTACTTTGCTCCCAGAGCAATAAAAATTGTTTATTATTATTATTATTATTATTTCTCATGCTGATGAAACACTTTCAACAAGTACTTAGAAAAGTAAGCGTGGGATGCTGAATGAAATAAAACGGCAATTTAAAGCTGTAGAAATCACGGTAACGCCTAATACAAGCAGTTTTCAAGTCCCACCGTATCAGATGGTTCAAACCATTGTAGCTCACGTTTATATCACACCTCACATGAAATATAATGACAACTGATGTACTCAGAGATAAAAACATGAACATGAATGAATTTGTATTTAATGTTGTATAAAATCCATATACTATTTGCATTGTTCGGGTTGAAAAAAAGATAACGAAACACATAACGAAACCTCTATGTCAGCAAGCGATATCCTTAAACTGCAATGAGTCCCAAACATTCCAGAGGAAAGGGAGTGACCGACCCTACACTCTATTGCCTCAGGAGTGAAGCTCTGTGATCAAGGAATGCGAAAGAAAGCACTGGTTACGAAGTAGGGGCGATCGGCAACGCCGCAATTTGGGAACTCTGCTTACTTCTTGCTGCTATGCCATCTCCACCCGACGACACCGTCCCGCGGCCCACCTTTGACCCTCGGGGCAATCGGGTAATCCTTGACGCAGCGGGGCACCCACGATCGAGTAAGAAACGAGCGCGTCACCGCGTTGTATTCCCTCGACAACTCCGGAGGACACCCCAGAACCACCGACACCCGCCGAAGAAGTAGATCTAGAGTTGCCCATCTCCAATTTCTCAGCAGGCGTTAGTTTGGCATCATCCCGCCTATCCTTGAAGGAGGTCGAGGAGACCGGGAACGCCTGACCGGATTGCCATCCCGAAGCTGACCCCCGAGATCCGTTCTTTCGGGACGCCGAACTCTTGAGCGGTGTCGGCGACTCGTTCTTCAAACTCGCTCCCGATTCGTTCACCTGGCTCACTCCAGGGGCCTTCGGAGAAGGGAAGGGTGGAGGGGAACCGTAATTCCGGTTCCCCACGAAAGATCGTGAACCAGGGGTTTTCTCACCGCGGGCCAAGTGGTCGGAGGGTGGGCCGTCCCCGGCGGGAGACGGGGCCGAGCGGTTCGCTTCCCGCCTCTCCGATGAGCTCACCGCACCTGATCCTTGGCGAGGGATCGCGATGCCTTCCGCTGCGACGATGCCCACCCTATGCCACTCCCCTCGCTGTAATCCGGGAGGGGACGCCAGGGCTAAGAGGAGGAAAAGGGCAACCACCATTTCCCCCGGACTCATCGCCTCGCGGGCGCAAACCAACCTTCGACCGTAAACTGGTGGCGATGGAAGAATGCGCGCACTCACCCGACTTCGTATATTTAACTCCCAGTGCGATAAGAGGCGGATCCTTTGTGAGGGTTTTGAGAACTTGTGCAGGCAGGTCCACTAAATCACTCGCGCGGAATATGAATTGAAGCTAAGAAAAATGAATCCATTTGGGCCGGCGTATCTCGTGGCCCTGGGTCTGTCCTCCATTAACCCAAGGAAGGCACGGAAATCAGGGCTCTCCACTGCGCAGGGGTGCGCTAAAAGCGTCATTCGGGAAATTGAGAAGGTTCAACACCGTGCAGCCCGTTTCGTTAAAACCTTTTACGATAAAAAGAAAAGCGCCCCTGAAATGCTTATGGCGTTGGGATGGGAATCATTAGAAGAAAGACGATTCAATGCTAAGTTGAACTTCACTAACTATATTCAGGACTGCAAGTTTTAGCGCCGACCTCTGGCAAATTGTTTGAACTCCTGCAGACATTGGGCGCTTTGATCATGAATTTAAAATTCGGGCAATAGATGCCTGAACTACCAAATCCAAGGACTCGCTCCCATTTACAATACGGGATAGCAAATGTAGGGTTAGATATAGCAAAAATCCCACTTTCCACTCATAGAGTCCAGGGAATAATTAGTTTTACCAAATGCAAGCACTTTTACTAATCTCGTGCGTTTTGCTGTAAAATCTCTTCCCACATGCGACTGCCATTTAATGAATGTAGTGCTCGTCGTTGCAATATTGCCTACCCTGCTTTGTTGTTTTCAAGATTCTCTTCCCATCCGTCGTCTCTCCCTGTTGGGGGGGGGGGGGGGTTGTAACATTCTCTATCAGTGACTTTACGCGCGGAGATTACGTCTACATACATTATAATGCCCAGGTAGCCTCCGCAAGGGCGTGTGGCGGGGGTGTTTGGTCACCACCCGATGAGTTTCATGTCCGTGAAACAGTAGAATTTCCCCTTCTTACTTTTCAATTCTGCAGGACCTGTCTTGTTATGGTGAAGGCATGTCGTATAAAGGGTTTTGGTTCATTTTTATTTCCCTTTTTTGCATAACGAATGGCTAATTGGTTAGGTGAATTAACCCAATTTTTCAATCGAGTCTTCTTCCTGCATGCTTACAAATATGCACGTTATTCCATAGTTATTTTAGTAATATTTTTCCATTTCCCTCATTTTCTCATTTCCTCCCTTATCATTTACCCTTCCCATCTGATGCTTGCACCCCCTACCACACACCTTTTTAGTGGATCGCGGGGTATTTATGTTAATGTAGAAAAGCAAATCAGCATTCTTCCATGGCCTCTGTCCTTGGAGCGCTTCACAGGTGTTGCCGACGATATTTTAAATGAAAATATTCCCTGAGTCTCCTGAATTCGGTCGTACGGAAGTGCGGCGGCCAAAAGGATAAGGATGACATATAAATTTTCCTTGCCCCGACTTTGTAAAACACATTTAGGAAGATTATTTTATACTCGGATAGTTCTATCACACAGCTTTATGTATATAGGCACAAAAAAATCAGTTGATATCGAGCTCAGAGGAGTCAAGTCATGGATCCTTATCTCATCTCATGCGAAGAAAAAATTCGCAAACGACTGCAGAAACCATTAATAAAATATAATAAATAAATTTTAAAATTGGTCTCCAAATACGAAACCGTTCCTTTCAATTGCTACAGATATAACGAAGGAGATCGCGCTCTGCGTGGACGTTGAATATCGACTGGAGATAATTAATAGCAATACAAAAGCTAGCAGTTTCAGGCTTAACTTTGTGGAATTCTTTCATGGTGAGGGTGAAAGAAAGAGAAAAAACAACTTTGCACTTCCACACACTTATTTAATGTAACACGACCATGGTTTCGATGCTGCGCATCATCTTCAGGTGATGCGCAGCATCGAAACCATGGTCGTGTTACATTAAATAAGTGTGTGGAAGTGCAAAGTTGTTTTTTCTCTTTCTTTCACCCTCAACAATACAAAAGTTTGAAAAGACATCACTTTAATTCCGATACCAGAGTTCGATTCTATTCCCACATTGAATTGAAGACTGGAAGGGCAAGAATTATAGCCATAATTTAAATCAATGCCTGCAAGTTACTGTATTGGTATGGTTTAAGTTAAATGAGGTTTGCATAAATATGATAATGTGCGTTGGTGTGAATTGGCATGTATCTGGTTGTTTTTGCATGTCATTGCATTCTATTTTACGGGTGATAACTTAAAACCACCCGCCCAACGCCCTTGCGAAGGTTTGGAGGGTATTGTGTTGAGGTATAATACAAGGACAAAAGCCAAATCAAAAGCTACTTCGGCGCGAATATTAAAGGCGATCACAATCTGCATTGTTAGGTCCCACTCCAGAGTACGTTGCGAGCGTAAGGGAACATCACGAGGTGGGCGTAGTTTTGAAACTAGGTCAGCTAAGTATTTAAAAACTTGTTATAAATGAGGTAGCAGTATCACAAAACTATTATAAGATTTATAATGGGAGCTAGGTGTAAACTGAGGGACATAAAATGACTTTATTTACTTTGTTATTCCCCTTACAAGTGTGTGGAATCACAAAGTCAATAATTACATTTGATTTCTGATATGTTATGCAAATTCCATAAAGTTACGCCGGAGATAACAATTTTCTTTAAATGAGGGAAGATTAACTTGGCAGATTCCACTAGAATCAGCCTTTCTCTATTTACGCCTGGTATGAAATACTTCCACCAAATAACGCCTGAGAGAGTGCCTTAGAATGGGAGCTACCACTGCACCGTAGGTTGAAACACAAGTTAAATTTACAACGTACATTTGAGGCAGCTCACTTATCAGAGGATGTTAAAGGCATACTACACGCCTTGATTTATCAATGGTTGATCAGAGCACGTGCGTAAAATCAGAGAGCTAGGCAGTTGAACGGAGATATTTAAAATGTCGTTCTTTCCTCATACCATTTGAGATCAAAATAGATGTGACCGCTGGTGCGAAGTAGGCAATTATTATTGGTAGTTTGGGTTATTTTGTCAATACCCCGATTGAATTTTAAACAGCCCCATATTTATAGCATTGTTTCCGCACGATTTGAATATAACCTGCTATTGAATATTCTTGCATTTAAGTACTATCTTTTGTATCATGGGGATCGAGGTGGTGGGGCGGCTAACGAACTAGTTTTGCACTCAGAGGACCCGGATTAGAATCCCTGCGTCGGCAGATATTATTTCCGTAGTAACTCAATCCCTTCTTGAGGTACATTGTGGGGGGCACGGGTGAGTGCGCCGTCCGTCGGATGGGACGTTTAACTGCGGACCCCTTGGCGCCTGTCATTAAGGGTAGGCTAATGCCGATACCGGGTTTATCTCCACCGTTCATCCTTCCTGTCCATCCCCAATGGCACAAATGACCTCAGCGGTCGGTCGCCCATCCTAACAACTACTTTTGTTTCATTGCATGATTAAACTGATATTTTTGTAGAGGTATTATGGTTGGAATCGTGCAGGCATGGTTAGCGATCCAAAACCCCCCGCCACACACCCTTGCGGGGTTAAAAGTTGGTTAAAAAGGCATGGGTGGATATGGAAGTATGAATGAAATTTGGTAGGGAATTCATAAAATCAGTTAATGTGTAGGTAAAAAAGCTTTAGTCTGCCAGTCAACCAAGCAGTTGAAAACTATGCCGAGTGCGTTGAAAAGTAAGTGTTAGAGTAGGTATGGAATGAGAATACATATAAATAAAGCTAACGTTACGCAGTTTTCTAGATAGTTTAGAATTTTCCAGGCTAGTGCAAACATTGAAGTGGGAGTTTATAAAATAGAGCAGATGAAACAGTTTGCCTATCTTGGAATTGTTCTAGATCATAATGGTCAAAGTATCAGGGCCAAAGGAGAAGAAAATTGCATTAGGTAAAGGAGCTTTCACAAAGAGGAGGAAATTGATAACAGGGAGGTTGAGTATGGATATTTAGAAAAGGCTCGTCCCAGCCTAAAATTTTGGTGCTTAGTTTTGAACAGCGCGGAAACATGGTCATTGAAGCAGGATTATAGACATAGAATGGGGGCTTTTGAAATGTGGATGTGGAGAAGGATGGAAAAGATGAAGTAGGCTGAAAAGAAAGCAAACGGCCCCGGTGGCGGCGGGGTAACGTCCTCGTCTGCCATTCCAAGGGTCGCGGGTTCGATTCCCGCCTGGGTGAGTTTCCCTCCATCTAGGGCTTGGGTGTTTGTAAATGTGACCATTGTTATCGTTGTTAATAGTTCGATGTAAAGGCCAAAATGTGCTGTTTTCGGACTTGTACTGAATAAATAAATAAATAATAAATAAATAAAACAAACGAGGGAATGCTAAGCATTCTGGAGGAGAAGAGTTGTTGAGAGATATCAAGAGAGCCAGGAAAAATGGATGCAGAAATTTTGGATTGGGACTGGGATGTTGAAAAACTTTGGTAGAAGAGATAATGTTGGGCAAGCGAGAAAAGGGCAGGAATAGGTTAAGCATGTTGAGCGGAATGAAGGGAGGAAGGAAAAATGCAGAATTAAGAGGGGAACTATGTTGGATGTCGAGTTGTGTTTTGTTAAGTGATACAAGGATATTGCTGCTTTACGATTTGGTAGATTGTGTCCATCAAAAACCTATCCTAACTGGTAGAATACCAAATAATAATATGTATAAATATACATACGCACACATATATCCACAATGTGTTTCTCAGGAATTCAGTCCCTCAAACATATCCTAAAAGCCCATTTCCTCATTTCGACCAACCATGAATCAAAGGCAAGCATTTTAACTGAATGCTCCTCCGTTTTTTTTGAATTAGCCGCCAATTAACGAGAGTATCTATCATATTGAAATCCAATCCACTTATCTTAATCCACGGTCGTCCAAAAATTCACTCCATTACTCTGTAGAAGACAAAATTGTAAAAACATGATCAATCTTCATCACTTTTCACCTACCTTTTCAATAGAATAATTCTCCCTTATATCACAGTACTTCTTTATGATAATCCCGGAATATAATTTACTCATTGAACTGCAACATTTGGCACTCTTTCTATGATTTGAAGTACACCACATCCCTCAACACCCGCATAAACTATCGCCGAGCCTCGTGCAAACCTTTGCAAACCTCTCTACCAGTTCCGAACAATGTCTCCCTCCACAATATTTCTTCAATGATTGTTACAGTGTATCACTTATTTCCTCCCTTCCCCCCCAAGACACACCGTCAAAGCTCAAAACCCTTGAGGTGGCATGCATTTGGCTCTGGGGTCATGCCAGTACCTGAATCTGAACTTTGCCTAATTGGAGGTATACTATCCTCATTCCCGTCGATCCCCACTCCTGCTGATCAGTGCACGGATTCCCGTCTCCACTTTTGCACCTGTTATTCTCCCTTGCTCCTCTCCTGTGCTCTCAGTGTTCCTTCTTCAGTTGAATTGAAAACCGTAAAAAATATTCTATCCAAAGTTGTGTTTTTCTATTTTTTCCTAAAGACTTGAGCACAGTAATCAACCCGAAGGTCAGTTTGGTAGGTGATTGTAGAGTTCACCCAGTATTAGGCCCTAAGGCATGTGAAAGTCACGCATCAGGGTAGGGAGTATAGTTCGTCTCCCTGTGCCGGTTATGGTCTCCCAGGAAGATATGCTACCCGAAAAATCATTTATTGGAGCTGTAGGTGCCCAGAGGGCCTTGCCCGGGAATCGAACCCGGGCCCCTCCGGTCAGTAGTCCAACGCTCTACCCCCTGGACTACCGCTAATGAGTCATGAGAAGATTAACTGGGTAACCGCGACCCACTTCAAAGAATTATTGAATGATTTACGTTTATATACCTGGTATCAATATCTCGCCCAATTTAGCATCTCTCTTTTTCACTTCTGCGAAAAATGTTCCCAATAACCTTCATTTCTTCCCACGGCATGAAACTCTCTTTGTTTGTATTCTTCCCTCCTGAAGGACGTTGACGGGTGTGGGGAGGGGAGAATGGACGGAGGGGCACAGGTTGGAGAAACGGAGAAGAGAAGGAGAGGGGATGTGGCAATGAAAAGAAGAACCGAGAGGCTGAACAGTGAGCCAGCCGGGAGTGTTGCCACATGGTTAGTAGTTAAACCTCTATTAGAAGGAAAGAGTTCCCATCCTCCCGCTCCTTTCTCCATCCGCCTCTAAATCGACCGATGAAGTAAATACACTCCGCGGGTCTCCTTGGTAGGAAGGCGAATTATCGAATCAAGTCCCTCCTTCCTCCTCTCCATCTATCCCCTATTCACCTGTTTAAGTGTCAAGTGCTGAGCTCGCTATCGCAAAGAATGTTGTCGGTTGTACGCGGTGATTTCAACGCGTGGATATGTGGATTTGGCGCTCTCATCTGCCTGCTGCTATTTCATGGACTCCTCTGCGACTTCGTCGCCACCGGTGACTTGCGACGTAACGGGACCGCCGGGACAGAGAACCAGAATACATCCAACTCGGGTGGAGACCGACCCACGGGCGACCCACATTCCAATCACCATAGCCGCGACATCAAGAGGTATGATTTGGAAATGCTGTTTTCCTTCAGCGGGGGCGGGCGAAACTCCCAAAATTCGTCCGAGGATGTCGGCGGTGGGGAGAGGAAGGATTCCGAGGAGCAGAGAGGTGCGATGATGGACGAAAAAGAAGGATCAAACGGTGGGGTCCTTCGCCGTGTTTACAAAGACGATGGCCATGTGAGCTCTTTGACATTTCCAGAAGCCCACGTCGCTGCTTCTAATGTTGCCATCAATCTCCCACCGCACACCGTTGCTTGGCCGAGTGCCAATAAAACAACTGCAAAACGCGGAGAAGATAATATTCAAGAAATGTGGAACCCTTCCAGTTTGATCGAAAACGACAACTTAGGCGTCACCGTGCGGCAGGATGACCTCATGAAGGACAACGGAGAAGGACCTAATAGCTCAGCATCGTCCCCTGAAGATAAAATACAAACGAATACCAATAAAAAGCAACATGGCGGCACCCGACACCCAATAGTCAATTCTTCTCACTCGGTCACAGAGGTTACGAAAATGACAGAGAATAAAAGAACAACGCAGAGCGAAGCTGATACGCCCACTGATTCTGGAGGCATGATCGTGTTTCCCGACATACCGGAAGAGGATGATGCTGAGAAAAGTGATGATGACTCCCTTGTAGGAACATATTTCTTCATTCGAGCACCTCTACGCAACAGAACTCAAGCCAAGTGTGGACCGAACCAGAGATTTTTCAGAGGAAAATGCCGCACGTACCACCCCTGACGCTGAAGTTGTCTGAAATGGCACGTCTAAGTTTAGAATGTTAGCTTCATTGGCATGGTACAGGAGACTATCTAGACTTAGCTATCAATTAATTTATTAAAACATATTCTGATGGGTAATGTGGCTTTTCAGTTTGGTGGACCGCCTTTTGTATAACATGTAATTTTAAAAAAATAAAGGCGGTTTGCTTTATTATATTTCGTTTCTCGTGCATAATTTCTAACCAAAAGATAAACGCAGGACAAAATTAGTGGAATAGTTTTCATATTTTCTTGTCGGTTACTCTATTTAAAATTGACATCGTATCGCATACGAAAGTAAAATAAATATTCAAAACGTACTCTTCATTGGCCTTATTAAAGGGAATTTTCCCGGCGCAGGCAAAGGGACTTAATATGGTGACCATATTCCGAAGGACTAGGAATATAAAAAACAATTAAAATATAAATAATATTTTATAATTATTTCCTGGGGGATGCAACAGTTTGTAGTATAATGAGATAATTCGATCTTTTATCGACCTGATGTTTTATTTTGATGGCATTAACTCAATAATGTCTTAATCTAATGAGAAAAATAAAACAGTGCTAACTGTTATTATCAGTTTTATAAAACTACTTATTAGGTTTTCAATACCATTTGAATGGTTTTAATAGCGACCCCAGTGGTATTAGTTGAAAGGGATCCTCCAATAAACAAATGGAGTAGCTTCAGGCGTGATGTGGTGGAAGTCGAACATAATGAATAACTGGCCGAAGCACTTTTGCACTTGATAATTTATCAAGTGGAAAAGTGCCTCGATCAATTATTCATGATCCTCCAATAATTTAATTTTATCTTAAGACGGTGGATATATACATATTAACTTTCAATCTGCTTGTATTAACAACTTGTAGTCATCTTTCCAGCAAGATCCTATAACACACTAACAGACACACGGAAAGAAAATCTGAAACCGTAAACATGCCTTCAAAGGACCTCAATATGTTATTTTTCTTTAAAATAATAGGGCCGATTATTTAAAATAAAAAAATGTTTTCTAAAAAGTTTTCTCTCTAAATATCTTTCCTTTGAAAAATATAAGTATATTTTCTTTAATGGACGAATATTCACGATATTATATGTTAAAATACAGGATGTATTATTTAAATTGCTTACGTGTATTACATATTTTACAGCTTTAAGTTGTGCCAGCAGAATAGCATTAATTTGATAAATCTTTCAGGGAGCACCATCCAGGGAAAAAGGATGGTTAAATTATCGTTAAAATGACTGAAACATTTAAGAAAATTTTCCAATAAAAATAAATGAATTATTGTGCATTGAAATGCATAAATACTTTATAGCAGTGGAAGATAATTCAGACTTGATAATTATTTTGTGAGGAAAGGAAAGGAAAACAGTTAAAATGCGCAGTTCAAGACTGGCACAAAAAATGAAGGAGGATATCAGGAGACACTATGTCACGAAACTTCCTATCGGCTCTCAGTTAAGTATTCATTATGAAACTCAAGATGACGCTGCACGAATATTTCATTTTCAACATGCATTCTTGACTCTAGTTAAATGAGCAAATATTTTTTATGGAGGTTAGGAAAACCTTTCTTAGCTGTGGTTGTAATTTATTAAGCATGAAATATAAATTGTAAAACTCTAAAAAATAAATTAATGTTATACTGGATGCGTTTAAAATAATCATTCCTCTATATTTTCTCTTTGCTTTCCGATTGTCGTCTTCCCATGAAGGTTTGAAATTTCCCTAATGCACTGAAAATATTGCCAATCACAGATTCTTAGCATCAAAAAATTCGAGTGGACGAAATGTCGACATATTTCCTATAACCCCGTAATTATATATGGTGGTGCAATGAGATCCTCATCTTAATTTATTTCATCTTCTAAATAAAAATGATCGTCCTTTGAAGACAATTGCGTCTTTATTTATGAGTTGTTCAATTACGATCGCCATCCACGCTCACAGAAGTCTTGTATTCCTCAATCAAAGAATACTACTTTTTGAAAAGTGGGCGAAAATCCAGCCATGGGGATAACTATGTCTTGTCCTTCAAGCCCTGAAATACAATCGTAAAAATCAGGTTTAAGAAAGCAGTTACCAATGCGAGTAAAATCATTCTTTTCAACAAACTGATGACTTTAGGTGATCTTTCCAGACGTTTTGGATGTTTCCAAAGAATGTGCTGGATTTGCTTCAAGTTTTGAATTATACTTTGATCGAGAGATTGAAACTTGTGTTTGGAGGTAGGAATATCACCCGTTTAGTGCAATCTTAAAGTGAGAAGGCCAATTATTCACAGTGAGAAGGAATTGTAATTTCCCGCCTGGTAAAGTTCACATCAAATATGTATAACCAACGTTCATAAGCTGAGTCGTCATCCATGCTCTACACCAATTTGAGGGTAATCTGTTAGCAAGGATCTGAAAACACGAAAAGCACCTTGGCTTAATCGAGTCGTCAATCATTAGAAGGCTCAGTTTTTCTGTTACATCCATGCTAGCTCCGACTATCGCTATCAATTTTTCCTTGTTTCTTTTTTCTTCGTTCAATCTTTTACCTTTCGCTTTAGCTATGCCGTAGAAAATGTAGTGTACTATAGTAGATCATGACAGTAAAATTAGAGAGATTAAGTTTAGAAATCAGAATAACATTGTTTGATCGCGCCAGGAGGGAAAGGTGTTTTGGGTCAGGAGTGGGTGGTGTAATCCCCCCTGCCACACCCTAGCAGTGGCTTGCAAGGTAATGTGTAAATAAAAACATAGACGAAGAAAGAACACGACAGGTTCATTGCTACTTCTCATTGAAGTGAATGAATTGAAATCTTGCTTCTAAGTCAAACGTTCTGTTTGTGGACAAAAATAATTTAAAAAATCGATCAAAAAATTTTCAGAAATTGATATTAAAATGGGATCTAACCTATGTTAATTTATATATTTTTCAACTAATTATGCAAACAAATTAGAAACACCTAATCTAGACCATCTCGGCGTGATGTTACCCCAAACAAGCAAAACAAATTGAAATTGATGGGTACCTTTTCCACTCAAACGAGAACGTCGAACAAGAGAACAGCCGCTCCCGCTAGGAAGCTTCAGAGGAGCACCAGAACGCACATCCCTTTGACTCGCACGTGGCCAAAGGGACAGTCGAGTCCCCCATCGGGTGGGAGGCTGTGGTCCGGCGGCGGAGGAGTGGCATCCTCGGCGTCGGCCTGCCTCGCCGCCCTCCTGTGGTATGCCGTCACCGCGGACGGCGTTTGCTGGGGCGACGCCTGCGGTCCGCGAGGCTGAGCGGCGAGGACCAGCGAGGCGAGAGCCCAACATATGAGGAGAAGAGCGAGTCGGAAGGCAGCCATCCCCGGGGAGCACGCATTCGCGGAATGAAAGCGGGCGGCTGGGGTGGATGGAGAGGAAGTCCTTTTTTGTTTTTTAAAAAAAAAAACTTGTTTTGGCAAGGTGTATCGTATGTAACTTCGTTCTCAACCAATGAGACTACTTCTCCAGGGAAGTTGGCTTATTTCCTCAAGTTTGTTTGGCATCAGCGGAAATAACGACATCCAAGGAATTGAAGGAATTACTATCTTCATTCTAGAATTAAATTTGCATCTCTGTTAAGCAGATTATCAAAATGTTACGTGGCACAATATTGATTCCATCAATGAACAAAACAAATTTTATGAAACTCGTTTTCTCCGAAGAGAGGAATTTGAGGGTAAGTTATTTCAATATTTGACCAACGTGTCGGTAATTCTTTATGCTTGACATTTGAGACACTATATTATTTTTTAATATATTGGTATTTTTTGGTACTATGCAAGCCATAAATAGGGTTTACTCCCGCGGTCGGGCAGTGCTATTCTATATCCTAATCGTTCGTGAAAAAATGACATCTTAAATCTATCTCTAATTTTATTGACATGATCTCCCGTACCGTGGTAAGATGGGAGTAATAAAAATATATTTTAACACCCTTGCTAAATGAGGACAATCAGAGTTCCAATGGCTAAAAGAAAATATGGCAAAGAGGAATAAATTAGCCATAGATGGTTTCATAAATGGCTTCAGAGTATATGCTTATATCGTCATATCTCAGTTTTGGAGCATTGAGATATCAGTTTCACATGAAAAAATATGATAAACTTCGTGCATATCTGACATATCAATTTTTCATTTATTATAACTGATATTATATTGTAAATCTCAGGGCCAATGGGAATAAAACTTACGAGATGTAACCATATTTGTATTTTTGATCCTTTATTTCTATTCTTATACAGTCATACACAGATCAATATGAAATGAGAATCTATGGCTCGGAAACAGTTGAATGACATATTATTCTCTCCGTTATTGCAAATTACCAAGTAAAAATAGTTTCAAAATATCATTATCGCAATACAACGAAATGCATTAAGTATGCTATTATTTTGCAGTTCTATAATTCAATGAGTGACAGATTTAAGTGTAGATGAACTTATTGGGCATAGCTTTGTGCGTAAAAATGTCTCATGCTCATTTTGGTGAAAAAGTTCCCGTAGTTGACTTCCAGAGTGAATAAATATGAAGATTGACCATATTTTTCAAAATACGAATCTTGAATTTTCGTTAAATTGAAAAATGTATCTTTATTTCTCAACTTCTGACCGTGAAATCGCTAATGAACACAACGCACATGGTTTGTATAAAAAATATCGGAAAAATAGATATTTTTATATATTGCTTTAATGACTCAAAATGCTTCAAATTACATCCCTTGAACATCGACACACTTATGCTAGCAAATATTCCACGACTTGCAGACTCCCTGGCAGGTGTATTCCGGTAGATCAATAAGAGTACCCGTTCAAGCTCCTTTGATGGCACTTAGGGTGCCATGTTGCGGGATGATTTCAATTATGGAAAGAGGAAATGGTCTGCTGGTGCTAAGGAGGGACTATAAGGCGGTTGGGGAATCGTCGCGATGCCACAGCAGAAGATCTTCTCGCAAGCAGACACTCCAATTTGCTCTTGATCGTCCGTCAGGACCTTCGGGGCGAGTTAAGCGCAGCTCTTTCACATCGCCAAATTTTCAGCGATAATGGTGGGCACTGTATGTTATAATTGTCGATGCGATCTGCGATTAAGCGTACACTTAACCGAAGGTCTAAATTCAGCACTTAACATACACGTAGGGAAAAATTGCTTACCGATAATATTTATACTTTTTATATGGCCCATTCTCTCGTCAAAACCTTCCCATGATGAAGCTTTTTGGCTGTAAAATTGAGGGTAGGGGGTTCTCGGTTACCCTGTCGCCCGGTTGCAAGATCCTTCCAGCTCTCCCTGAAGACCCCTGGAGGGAAGTCTCTTCGTCGATTCGGGGCACCACCCTGCCGCCGAAGGCTTCTTTGGCCTCCATATCCTCCGCCGCAGACCCTCTCGCCGATGGATTTGCCCGCACAAAAGATAGTAGCAGCAGAGTGGAAAATGTAACCAAGGCAAATATCATTCCGGATTTCATTTCCCTAGTTGATGACCTCAAAGTTTGAACTCTTAAAAGTGCCATGAAGGTTGGTGAATATTCTGGGAGCACCACAAACACAGCCGATTGATTCACTTGCTCAAATGTGGCTCTCCGTTTCTACGTTTCACGTGAATATATAGAGAGGATGAGGGTGAAATAAATGAGCAAATAGGTGCTTTAACAGTGGGGAAGCCGTTTGTTTTGTTCCGAAGCATGTGATTTGCCTCCCACCGCAACAGGTTTCCTTAAATACATATCACGGAGTGGTCAATGTGACCTTGCTCACTATGAGATTCGTCACCTTCATCTTCTCCGCTCTTACCTCTTGGCACTTTCATTTGAGATCCTGCCTCACTTCCTCTTCCTCATAGTCAAGAGGTAGACAAAGGGAAAAGCAATGGTTGTTGCATTATGAAATAATATAGTTATGTTTGTGACACCAACTATTTCATGAAAATCAGTACGTCTAGAACTGAAATTTAGCATCGTCACTCTGATCTAATCTTGAAATATTTTATGCCTGGCCTTAGTTGATGCAATTAATTGTGTAAGAAAACATGATCATTTCTCAAAGGAAAAAATTGATATTCATAAAATTCTTGAATAAATTTGATAATACAAAATTCGCCCAATCAAGTGTGATGCAAAGAGTAAATCGATCATATTAGTAACTAACTCGTCATCAGAGTCCTCATGCAGATTTATTTTTCTCATGGACGCTGACATTTAGCATCCAAGATACGATAAGCGTCCCTGTGTAAAAGGATTTTCAAATTGCGTGCCTGCGACACATCAAAGCATACATTCAAGAGGAATAAGAACATGCATTTAGGGTTGGCAGAATAGTCACGGCTTAATTGAGCTCGTCAAAAGGGGACTTTTGAAGGAATGGATGTTCATCCTGGGCGTTCATGACTTTTGATATGTCTATTATACATTGATCTCTGTAAAACAATTGCCCTTTTTAAAAGAATACGTAGCTCTGACGCACGCTATCGATACTCGAACTATTTAGATTGTTTTTAATGTCATTATATGCATTCCTTATGTCACCTTAAGTTAGAAAGTACTCATACAGAAATAAAGAATGAGATAGAGTAATATCAGGTTTAAGAATAATTTTTGTCAAGTTAGTTAGGGCTTGCGAGCAGAGTAGTGTACTCGTATAGCTCCGAGGTCCATAACAATTTTTCCATAAGCTGGTATGTCACTGCCATTGATAAAAAATTGAAAATTAGTTTTATTGAAACCCTGGAAAAACGTGTAATTTCACAATCATTGAAAGGCGTCACTCAAAACAATTCCGAAAGATATCGACGAGAATAAATGATTACTAAGCATATAAAACCACCAAAAAAAGTATCAAACGCTATGCTCGGATAGTTCACCTTTAAGAAAAAATTAGGTGTAAACTTAAAGTGACTATGCAAGCTTCCTCTCGAAAATAACTATATGGAAAAACCCTTTCCGCTCTGTAGGGGAGAGTTTCTCCACAAAGCTATCATTATCAACAACACTATATTCATATATATGTATACGTGTGTGTGTGTGTTAGTGTGTGTATATATATTCAATATTGGGACGGCACAACAGAACACAAATAAAATAGTAACACATAAAAGAACACCTACACGTTGAGTGTCCTTTTAAGTGTTACTATTTTATTTGTGTCCTTTTGTGCCGTCCCAATATTAAATTTATATATATATAATAAAAAGATATACATATATTATAAAAATAAGGGTTAAGAAATATGGGAAGATGAGTCTATATGAACTAATTCGAAGTATTGAGATATTGAGACAGGAGACCGGCCGGAAGAATTTGTCAGATAACTGTTAGCCCCTATTCTACAAAAGATAAAGGCTACGTTATGCGACGAATACTGAAAAATAAGTTTGATTTTGCCCGTAGCTAAATTTGTTCTCAGGATCACTAAGAAAAGGACGGAGAGCAGGGCAAATGATTACTTAGGGGAAGACCACTTTGGGTTCGGGAGAGACACGCACGATGCCATAACAGTAATGAGATCACTGATCGAGAGCAATAGAGAATACAATTGGGATGTATTTGCTTATTCAGTATTTTTTGAAAAGGCTTTATTCATGTCAATTAGGAAAAACTAATGAGTACATATATTGCAGAAAATAGGAATAGATTGGAGGGAAAGGAGGCTAATCCGCAACCTGTGCATGACTCGGACTGCTCAGGTGCGAGTGGGGAACAGAGAGTCCCGATGGGTAGTGTTAGGAAGCGGTGTAATGTAGGGTTTGCTCATTACCACAGGCTCTGTTCTACGTACGTGTGGAGGAAATGATTAAAGAGGTAAGGGAAGAACTGCAGATAGGAAATGAAGTAAAATCAGTTAGGTTTGTTGATGACCACGCTCTAGTTTTGTCAGGCAGCCAACAGGTTGCAAGTATTTCTAAGTTAATTGCAAATTCATTGCGAGAGATATGGGATGAGAATAAATGTTAATAAAACAAAGGTTATGAGGTTTCCATTAAGGGAAAGGTTTATACAATCATTTAAATGGGAGCACAAAAACAAAAGCAGAAGGAACAGTTTGCCTATCTCGCAGGTGTTTTGGACCAAAATGGTCAAAGTAATATGGAGAGAAGGAGAAGACTTGCGTTCAGCAAAGAGACTTTCAAAAGGAGGAGAGAGTTGATGTCAGAGAGGTTGAGTCAGGATGTTAAGAAAAGGTTCGGAAAATCCTTGATATGGAATATAGTTATATGCGGTGCGGAAACATAGCCATTGCATCAGGATGATAGGCATATGTTTGAGGCTTTTGAAATGTGGGTGTGGACAGGATGGAGAAGGTGAAGTGGACATCAATAAAAACAAATGAGCAGGTGCTAGGTATGGCGGGGACGAAAAGGGGATTGTTGGAAGAAATCCAAATAAGGAAGGGAAGATGGAAGGCGGAACATATTGATTGCTAATAGGCTGTTAAAAACTCTTACAGAGGAGAGAAAGTTAGGAGGAAGGAGCAATAATAGTAAATGGATGTTAGATGGAATGAAGGGAGAATGGTAGTATTAGGATATTAAGCGGGGCTTGTTGCAGAGTAGGATGCTGGGTTATGTTTTGATAGGGGAGGCAAGAGATTATTTGGTAGTTTGTGTCTATCGAAAACTTGCCTTAACTGGTAGATTACTTATACTATATGGATGCATGCATATGTATAGTAATGGCATAACATAACTGCCCCACCGCCATCCCATTTATCACAGTAAAGATTCGACGCCATTCATTCTGGATTCAACTCGCCTTCGATAGAAGAAAATCTTGGTCTCGCCCTTTTAAATTCTCGTCGAGCTTAGCTGACGATCTCCATAGGTCCTTCGACCTCCACCCCTCTGTTGGGAAGCGCATCGTGGAAGAATGGTGGTATGTCTCGGCGAGGCAATCCACTCACCCCTTCAGGGACGAATTCTCTCTCCAAGGTGAAAACCACGTTGGAAATGCCAACCCCTCGCCACTTGGGGAGGGAACCAATGTGGATGGACTCGAAACCATCTCCCGGTAAACTTCCCGAGTCGACGGCGTGCGCATGCGGGAAATTCGCCGTCGGCGCACGGAATCCCGGCCTCTGCGGGGGACAGGCATCGATACCCTCGAGTCCGTGGCTCACTTCGTGGCGTCGACTCTCCGCGGGCACTAGCGGGGCCCGCGGGGCGGGGCAGTGAGTGGGCACCTGTGCCATCCACACTGTGGTAGCGGATATGAGCCACGCTGATGTAATCGCAACGGCACCGTTGGATACTTAAACGAGTGAACGGGCGCCTTTCCCAGGAATTACGACACCGTGGCCGTTTTATCTGATGCGAGATAAACAGGCATTATTTGCCTTTGGCTTGGTGATTACTTGCTGCCTCAAATCGGTTCAGATAATGAGTGAGTCAGAAGATAGGCCTCCGCAAGACTACTCGTGTCATTCGGAGGAAGATTAACTCGCTGCCAACGGTAGATGGAATAAAGCTCTACATAGTGAATTAAACTTTACGTTCCCATCTTTAACCACGCAACCGTAATTAGAACTGATGACTCCCACTTTTAGCCCTAGGAATGCAGTGATTGTCAAATTATACAATTCAGCAGGTAGCGATGAATAAAAGACTCGCAATGGTTCCTTCAGCTTAATGAATGACATAACTGGAGCAATATTAATTTCTATAACTCGGAGTATGGTATCATTCTGTCAGATTCATATTGGTAAAAGAATATTGTTTTTTACACCAAGCAAGACACTGTTAATCAACTTTTCAGCACAATAAATCAACCCTGTATTAAACGTGGAAAAATAAATAAGGGAACCATGAGTGGGTTCAGGGTTTAAAATGATATCATTTTATGATTAATTGTGAGTCCCTTGTGCCCATTTATGATTGGGATCAACGACCTATCCCGCATATTTTCGTTCAAATACTCCCTTCATTGTATTTGGCATGAGATGTCACCTACTTTCCTATTTGGGGGTGTGTTGGGGGAATTCGTGGCTCGAGGGACCGGAAAGCATCCTGACCTCACAGTGAACACCCGCTGGCACCCGACACCGCGTGGGTGACAAGGCCTACTTCCCCTCCTGGGTTGATGGCTCTGAAAAAGGAGCGTCTGCACCCGACTATCCGAGAATCACATTTGATACTGCATAAAACTTTCAGTGCATTAATCATGGACGGGTAATATTTAACGTGCGAATTTTATGATTTGATATTTAAAAAATAAAAATATAATTGTGAACCTACCGGCGGCTCGGTCAACTCGGACGAATTCTAAAACTTGAGGAGTAAATAAATTCCTTCATACAACTAATATGAAATAAATCAAATCATATCGATGTAATCAATATAGGATGATTAATGTTTTTCGGCGGAATTCCCGATTATCGATTTGGACTTCTAAACTTGGCCTTTTCAGCATTGCGTCAATGCTTGCAATTACGAATAAAATATCACGGTGATGCAATTTTTTCAATTATAAAAAAAATCAGCCTCTGTGCTCATGTTAACCGAAATGCTTCCTGTTTTCAGAGCTGTGCTGGTTTTAAATGCGCTCAAACCGAAAAGTTAAATTAAATTTGAACATACCCCGAATAAAATCAAACTTACGCTGAACGTGTTAGAATATTTCCACCGAACATTTATGTCCATGTACTTGGGCACTTGCTGAGAAACAATGCATAATTAATACGAATTACGTTCTAGTTCCATTTGGCGCTGATTCTCTTGAGGAAACCATGCATGTACTTATGTAGGTATCCACCTATCTAGAGAAAGTGAATAGAAATTTGAAATAAATCACGTTTGCAGGAAATTTTCTTCAAGATTTAATAGAGATACTAAAATGGATGAAGAAAACAACGTTTTATTCATCGGCTACTTATTTTAACTATCACCATAATTGCAGATAAAATATTCAGCTTTTAATGAGTAAATGAGATAGACTGCTGGCGGGTGTATCCTGTAGAACTCCATGGTTTAACTAGCAGAAATAGCATTGCACATCCACAAGAAAGCACTTAGTTTCACTAGACCGTTTTCGTTGCATAGTGATATCATCAGATTGAACACCATAGAAGTTTACAGAATCTATACCCTTTTGAGGGGGAGAGGGTGATGAGGAGAGAGAGGGGAGGTAGAAAGAAAGAGGTTGGATATTTGAGGGTTCCCATCTTGGTTCGTCGGCAAAGTAATGTAATGCTATTACACGCATCAGGTACTTGCTACGGTCTCTCGTGCGCTTTCATTGACCAAAAGCCTCCAAGTGATTTTTCATAACTATTGCGTCATTTTGTTTGCATTTCCCGAGCTTTAATCCGCTTATTCGAAACCAAGCCGTTGAGAATTTTAAAGATGCGCCACTATAACCAGCAATGTCCTTGAAGGCGAAACCATTTTGAGAGGGAGAAAGTCTACTTAAAACCAAATTGCAAAAAGAAAAAGAAACAGCGTTCACGTAGCGTTTCCACATAGCGTTTTAATTGGGTGAAGGGGACGAGGTATCCTCCCATTGGTCGAGAGGCCATAAGGAAAAGACGCACTCGCCCAGTTTTAGAAATGTGGTCCTTCCTACAAAAGTCGACGCGAGGTCAGGTGGAACACGCGTGCGTATGAGACCGTTTGAACGCCTTATCGTAAACCGAGTCCTGTACTTGCCAGTAGCTGTCCGCTGTTTTACAATTAACATTGTCCAATATTTATAGTAAAACTTAGGGATTAAATTTTATTTGCTAAATATTATCAATGGACTTTCCTAATACAATTTTGGATAAAGGAGCGAAAAGCTGGAATGAAGGGCGGATTTAGCAGCTTTCTAAGGAAGGTCTGATACTAAATTTACAAGTAATTTAATAGTATATCTTCTCTTGATAAGTGACATTTAAGATGCACTACGCATTCACAATTTAACTACGCGAGTTAACTTTACAGCTAGGCCTTATTTTTTAAAATAATTTATTTTTACACTTATTAAATAGCGCAGTTTCAGACGTTACATGTTAGAAATCCTTCATGATGAAAGAAGACACCTTACTTTTTCACATGGAGTATTGTTATTACGACCTAGATTTTGCTCCAGCGTAACATCTTCAGATGCCTTCAGAACTGAAGATGGTACGCTACAAGGGAACCTATGTTGCAATAAAAACACTATGTGGAAAAGCATAGAGTCTCCTTTCATCATTTACACGTACTGACAAATTCGTAGACGATTTATTTATGATCCCTAGGTAGACAAATGCTACCATCGAAAATGGCTGACACTATTAATTACTTTATATTCTCGTGTGTAAAAATGTTATCAATTATTCTTCAGGTCGCTGCACCCGAAGTAAACACTCAACTGATAAACAACATCGCAATAACAACTCCGACGATTCGAATGTAAGCCGCGATATTTTGCCTGACCAATGAATACGGTTCCGGTCGACAAACTGCAAGCTTCGTAAGACAGTTTTTACCTTTGAAGTATGATGTACACGTTATAATTTCATTATGGGAGCTCCCGAAAATCTTGGTATTTATTAGCATTGGAAACATAGTAACTAGAAGCCCGTGCGGGACCTATTTGCCATTTCAAAACCTTAGTTGACAAATTGGAAAATTGAAAGGGAATTGGGATGGTGCGTTGGCTAACATACTGATTTTCCACCAAGGGCCCGAGTTCGATTCCTGAAAATGGAAGATATTTTTCAGCGGTACCTCGAACCCTACTTGAGGTGCTTTGTGGAGAGTACTTTGAGTGAGTACGCCGTCCGTCGGATGGGGCGGACTCTTTGGCGCCTTTCGTTAAGAGTAGGCTAATGTCGATGCCGGGTTTCTCTTCACCCTTCCTCCTTTCCCATCCATTTCTTATGACGCAAATGACCTTAGCTGTCGGTCGCCTCTCCTATAACTACTACTACAATAAATAAAACCCTTAAATAATACCGTAGCGAAGTAGCTATTGCAAACAGAAGATGGATAGAGAATGAAAAGCACTTGGCACAGTTTCGTGCTTCCCAATAAAATAACGTGTCGGGTTTCGATTTAAAAGCATCATCAGCAATTAAATATTGAAATTGAAACAAATGCACAGGATTTCGTGGGTGTTTTTTGTCTTCCTTAATTAGATCGGCTTGAGTGAGGATGGGCGATGAGGAAAGAAAGTCATGGTGAGTAAGTTAATCATTCACATGTCCTGTTTGAAGTGAAAGGGCACTAAGGTCATATGCCCGGAATCAATTAGGGTAAGAACCGATGAGTATTAAAAAAAGGGTAGACGTACCATATCATCAAATAGCGACAACTTTTTACATTTTTGGCAACAGTTCAAAAATTTCGTTTTGAACTTTTTGACATGATCGGGATGAACAAAAAAGAAGAAATTTAGTCAAGAGCTATGAAAGTGGGTAAATAAAAGTTTTGCACACATTGACAGGTTCTATATTTATTTACATTTACTGCTTTAAATTTATATTCAATGCTTGTGAATGCGTACGATGCGCAAATGCAAAAAATCACCAAGGTTAACATCAATTATAGCGGAATGTTACATATTTAGAGAGTTATTTTTTAAAAAAAGCTCACTCTGCACTAATCACTGAGACGCTTCAATTTTTGCACATCAGGTAAAGATATCAGATCCTTTTTACGTGCTACTATAGGTTTTACATGGCTAGTGACCAGAGAAAGAATTCTTCCCAATTGAAATGAGGTAGGACGAAAGCTCTACCTAAAACTTTTACACCAATCCTCCACCCGATTGGAAAATCAGACTTCCCTCTCATGTTCTAACTTCATTAACACTCAGCTACACCAGCATTTCTGACATCTGTATCCGAAACCAATAAATCTTGCCAATTCTGACGCCAATCGAATAAAGCAGAGAGACCAAACCACATCTCACCTTGACTCATGGGACCCTGGCTAGCATTTCAGTTAACATATGAACACATTATGTATAAAGAAGAGCATGAGTATGACTGCTTCTAAAATTCATTTTAATTTGACCTATCCAAAGTAGCATTTACGGTCACCGAAAATAAATCTTCAAAATATTTTACAAACTAGAATTTTACTCTTACTGATCATTGAAGATGTAAAACGCCCCTCCAGCCGTAAAATTAGTTACTGAGGGTATTGTCCTCGGTTGTAATCTTAGAATTATGACCTGTGACGATCATTCCAATCATTGTGATTGATAAAATAGATATAATTTAATAGATAAGGCAATAAGAGGCATGATTTTCTACTACTTGCTTCTCATTCGCCTGAGTGGCTCGCTGATTATCGCGGTCTGGAGCAATATATGACATCTTTTGCTGTATTAAACTCCAATGAAAATATAAGTTATCGATGTGAAGTATTATCCAAGTAGAAATATCCTCACGTGCTCACGCTTACGTTATTAGTCCTTGATGATTTATGAACTCTCAATTCAGGCATCAACATATTTCAGAGTAATCGGTCGTAATCTGACTGAGGTAATTTGAGTAATAAAGGTTACTAGGAATATTTTACTTTGCAACATATCCAGAAGTGGCACTTCATATACTCAGGATTTTGTTAAAATTGGACAGTAGATGATTTAATGAGAATTTATCTTTTTTATAATGTCGTAATTTTTGTGATGGCTCTCTGTCATCATTGGATAAGAAAAATTGGAACTGGGTTGTAAAATACGTGCGGAGTGATGAGTTAAAAACCATTAAAATAAAGAAATCATGCATAATGCTTGTTCTTTAAGTATTTTAAAGGTATCATTGAGACTGTAGAAGAATATAAGTAGGCATTAGGGGCCCTACACTTTCCTAAAATCTTTAAAACAAACTTGACAAGAAAAATTTCAGTGGAAACCAGAAAAAAAACAAATTGGGTTATTTCGCACCGCGTACCATAAGCGGCAACTTTGAGCGTTACCATGTATAGCAAACATATTATATGTGTATATATATATATATATATATATATATATATATATATATATATATATATATATATATATATATGCAGGGTGCACCGATCGTCATCGTTATCACATATGGTGGTATTTAAATAACTTGTGTTTAACCATTGGCTGTCTGAGACAAAAAAGAAATATTTCTGTGGTTAGCGAACTCAGAGTAACTGCTAAGTTTCAGCCAATTCTTTTACCGGCCTCATCCTTCTTTCTGATAATGAATATCAGCAGGGTGACACTAACTAAATTTATTAATAGCAGTCTAGAACCAAGAAAAAGGGTTTTGATTACTCCTACAAAAATATTATCCTACTCCTAAATAAGGTACAGGCACGAGCCGCTACAACTTTAAAATCCAGGGATTCGTTTCTTAAAGCTACTAAGGAGTTGACAAGTAACTTTAAACTACTTACATTACACAGAATGGTATCTGAAATTTATATCCAATTGAAACTGTTTCCAGAGAATTTATAAAATTAACTTGCATTTTTGAGAAAGAAGACTCAGATGAACGTATTGCCCAAAGCACTTCAGTCTAGAATTAAATAATCTATTTCCAAGACCACATACGTTCTACCTGCCATCATCTCTAAAATGCATTTTTTCTCAATTTAACTAGAAATCTACTTACCCAGCAATCTCACTTATATCAGTCTTCCACATCTCATTTCATATATACGTCCCATGAATTAACTCTGCCTTCTTTTTTGATCATCTACAAACTTGTGTCTCTAATACTTTTCATTCTCCTTTTTCCTTTTATTGCCTTAAATACTCGATACAAAATAAGTTACCTGCTCTTGCTCTACTTACTGTCCTCACATTTTGATATTTAGCCCAACCTCTTTGTTACTGAGGATTTTCATCCCATTACCCTCAAACTATCTCATGCACCCCGCAATTTCAACAATCCTATGGATATCTGTCCTGCTTAACCCTGTCTATCAGTAGATTTAACTAATCAACTCCCCTCTTAGTTTTATTCCTACCACGTGCTTTTCATTACGCTAATTCCATCAATCCGAAGAGGAAAGTAGGTTTTCTGTGGGTATTTCAATATTCCTCCCACTCTCACATGTTATTTCATTTTAGATATAAGATTAATTTCAAGTGTAAACATGTTGTGCAACTAAGTATTAGATAATATCTATTTATTAAGAATTTTAAAATTAATACCATATTGCCTACTCTTTGATAAATTGGATGTAATCATAATTTAAGACTCAATAGAAGTGTACATTTTTAAGCATGGAGTGTAAAGCGCTTACTTCCCGGATATTCAAAACTGCTGTTCCCAATATTTTAGAGTTTATATAGGTGCAGCAAAACTCAGTCTAATTTTAATTATAACTTCCATAAATTTGATTAGAATCAATGGAAATAAATAGTCACAAATAAATTTAATTTCTCAAACATGACTGATATATAACACAAAGTAAATACATGGAATTAAAACTTTTAAAATTAAATAATAAATGCAAAAAGTAAGTTATTGTCGTTTTAGTAGCTACCTTGTTACTGTAATGGAAAGCCAGCTTACCAACTGAATTTTCGGCTACTTATACACCCCTTCTAGTTTGGGTTCACAAATTCACGACATATGAACACTGATATGTTGACGAAACAAAACAAACATCACACTATTATCAGAAAGTACTAAGGTTCAATGCTTTCCCGAAATGAAGAAAAAATGCTCGACACCAGTGTCATTAGCGGGCTTCTTCGTCGGCTTCAACGGCTGTTCAGGAAAAGTCAATTCATCGCCTTTGTAGCCTCCACGAGCACCGATGGACGGAGGGTTTCCAGCAACTTCTGCCGGCTTCAAAAGTACTCCTACCGGCGGCGTGATGGCCTCTACTGCAGGATCACTTCCGCCTACCGACTCGGACGAAATTGTATCCATGGCCTTGGCTTCTACCAGATTTGTGTCAGAAGCTCTCGGAGAACCGACAGGTGAGGCTTTTCCAACGGGCGGGTGGGGCGAAATCTCGGAGACGTAAAGGAGAATCGCTAAGGATAGGATGAAGAACCCTATAAATGTATTCATTTTGCGATTTAGAGATTTATTTAATAATCGTTGTAATGGTACGGTATATTCGCGAACTCCCTATCCCTTGCGAATATTTCAACTCAACGGTTTACCGCACTTAACACCAAAATATCCCGCCGTTCACTTCGCCCCTTCGCCAGATTGAAGACGTCTCCAGTCACTAAACACAGTATGCGAGCGTTGAAGTCTCTCTCCTGGCACAGACTGAATGCGTTGATTTTTTTCCGAACGACTTTGCTGCAGCTCTCCAAATGGAAATGTGATCTAAATCTCCGATTGGCTGGCATCGCTATTTTTTATTTCTTCTACACAACGTGTACCAAACGAGAAGTAAACCGTTAACTCTATAAATCTTCCTTTTGACCCGAATGCGTTCGTTCACATGAAGGGCTACGTGCCAATCATTTGCACTTGCACATGCGCATTGAATGCAAATATTCATTTCTCATTTTATCTAATTTAATAGAACAATTTATCTATGAGATAAAAACAGCGCTTTAAGTAAAAGGGCTGTAATAATAATGGAAATAATAATTCGACGAATATGTTATGAATCTTTAGATCAAAAAGATGTTATTGAACTTTGTTTTAAGGGTCATGGGTGACTAAAATAGAGCCATACTAAAATTGGAATCTACCTTTTATAGTATGAAACAAAGGTGAGGCTAACAAATACCAAAAAGAATCTATCAACGTATCGCTCCAAATGTTTAGAGAATACTACATATAAGTACGTAATTATATATTGAAAGTATTATTTAGAGCTAACTGTAGCATAAAACAAGAACACTGTGGTGATATATATTTGTTTCCAGTTACCAACGTGTATACGAAACTCCAAACATTTATTAATTATTTAATCATTTTACTTCATTTGCAATCCTTGCCCCAAAAGGTTTACTAATTTTGCTAAAGAAGCACTTACACCATATATTTACCCACTGCACCTCCAATCCCTACAAAGAAGGTCTAGAGGATATCATATATTATATCTCCCTACGGGATAGGCCACAAGCCAATGATTTTCTCACCCATCTTACTTAACTCATACTCACCAAAATGCATTCATTTTAAAAAATGAATTTCATTTACAAATAAAAGGCACAGCTATGGGTACTAGAATGGCTCCTGCATACGTTAATCTTTTCATTGGAAAATTCTAACGCACCTTTCTTTAAATCCAAACCCTCAAACCACGCTTCGAACCCCTCTATACGGACGAAATCTTCTTCCATTTGGCCCAGCGGGCTTAAAACTCTATCCTGCATATTTGCCTGGTGAATATACCACCACTCTATCCCTCCGTATGAACAACGACCGCTGTTCAAATAAACATCTTGCCTTCCTTGATTATTCCATCCTGTTCATACTGATTCTCACGACAAATCATTTGAAAAATTGCTTCTTTATTTAGGTAATTGAGAATCCGGAAACAGCTTACAGTTTGAAACACTTGCGATGGCTCACATTTTGGTGCTTAAAGGTTTGAAGCCTTCTGGGATTATTATCGCCCATTAAATACATCCAATAGCCGCCATCCCCGCATCTCCTAATTTCTTCAACCAATCCTTTGCTCCCTGCATATATCCTCTTCCTCCTCCCGAGATCGGCATTCTGTCGGTCGCGGATTGACCATCTAAATGTCATCCCTATAAGATAGATAACACGTAAAAGGACACATTTCAGAAAGTTTAAGCTTTCGGCCTTCTTCAGGTCAGAATGGAAGGTTGTAGGTGGAGGGGATGCGTGGCATGGAGGGGGGAGGCGCTGGGTATGCTGGGGAGGGAATTAGTGATGGCGGTTAAGGGTGGGAATTTCAAAAGATCAGAAAGCTAGTATTTACGCGGATTCGCGAGTTTTCACCTCTATATTGGCGACTGAATTGGGTAGGGTTTCGTCAAACGAAAGCTGGGAAGACTGGGCTTTTATATCAGGGTCATGGCCGTAGAACCATAACTCAACTCCAGTTAGGACCTACTTTTGGAAAACCTGGGTCATTGTTTGAGGCTTGGAGCGATTCCCCTGTAACTGCAGTATGAAATTCTTCACGATGACGAGATAAAATTAATTGCGATGAGAAAGCTGATGAGTAGTCCTAAGAGGAACTTTGCCGATGGTTTTGAAAGGTAGAAGAGACGCTGGGATTAGCGTAAAAGTTCCCAAAGGAGTACTCCGAAGGATACTAAGGTCTAATTATTCTAGGTAGGTTATTTTTCTCAACTGCGAATATTACTAAACTACGCCTGCAACGTAAAAGTGGATTTGGGATTTGATATAATTGCAGAACTTTAATTTGGGTATCCAATTTTAATGAAATTTTTATGGTTTACCAAACACAAATACACACTTTATCATTTCTATCAGTTTCTTTATCATTGTATTTAGTTGAAAATAAATATCCACGTATTTGAAATGACTGTTTTTCTCCACACAAAGTAAATATCTTGAATTATTTTATTTTATGCAGAGGTAATTGTGATAGGTTTTAAGAATAAAATGGATGAACTTATTCTCCCTTCTCAGTAGCATCTCTATTGACTCTGTCCATGTTAATTAGAGAAATTATCCTTAATGAAAAAACAGTTCTAATAGAAATGTAAATAAAAATAGTTCTTTAAAATAAGTAGATCCTTCAAGATATTTTTTCTGAAATTTTACAAATATATTATATAATTTACATTTTGCGCTAACATTGTCGCAATTTATCGTTCATCCTGAATCAAACAATTAGCTCTTGCAACACTTGAACGAGGATCTTAACCAATGATATATAAATTGGAGAGCGGCAACCAAATCCCATGAACTCCCGGGACGGCACTCACCAGGATGCCGAAAAAAATCTTGATTCTTCTGGGTATCTCTTTGAACCGATCTCGTAGCTTACCCAGGCCGATATCACACGAACACAGCACAAGACATTCTGTATCGGTAGCAGTTGAAAAAGCAAGGCCAAAAAAACTCCAGAATCTAAAGTAACATCACTTGAAGCTGCGCAATTTGTAGCATCAATGAATGCTGGATTGGTTTCATTGATCATGATTGATTTCGCAAGAAAATAAACATTTGGTAAAAATAATGTTGTGATTTTGGAGACACCGGTGGAATACCAATGTCATTTAAACCAAAAAGAATTTGGAAAGGGATGAAAGGAGGGCAATTCCATAGAGGAAATGGGAAGAGGGTGGAGGACCGATTTGGAGACAATCCATCTTGCGAAAGGCTTAAAATGTTACACAGTTTTGGCATCCGTTCGAATCAACGGTTTTTCATGGGTGGACCCTTGAAATCTCTCCACACAAGCAACACATTTGGAGGGATCAAAACAAAGAAACCTACTCAGATGCCTATAATAACAGAAATGTCAATTGCCAAAAATGTATTCAAAGCCATGCCATCGCGGAAGGCGCAAAAAGCCAAACGAACCTCAGTCAAAGCCAATACCTCTCAGCCTCTCCTTCCGTGAATGAAACTGAAGTGTTCAACACCTCCAGACTCAGTGTCGTTTGTACTGCCTTCCACAGTTCCGCTTGGCTTATGAGAGGTTGTGCCTGTGCTCGCCATTCCAGGGGTGGTTGCGAGTGTGGACGCAACGAAGCCGATGGCGCGCGGCTTGGATCCGGCGGATGTGACGAGAACTAATGCGATCACCGCCAAAGCACCCATCCTTCCCTCCATGTCTGCTCGGAGATTCACTTGGAAGAGGTGTCCTAAATCGGACCGCCTTCCGCGGAGAAAGAGTGTCTCTTCGTACAATCACACTGTCCGCCACCGACCAAAGCCCAAGAACCTGGCACCGTTACTTCCCTGTAAATTATTGTCTACTCGCGTCGAAAAGAACCTCCGGTCTGCAAGCGAGCGAAGTGAGGTGCACCCACCCCCGCCCTCCCCCCCTGCCGGCTCTCAAGGAAGCTGCTCGGTGTGTTGCCAAATCTCTTTACCCGCGAGGGAAATTCAAACAAGAAGCCATGTTTTTTCATGCCATAGCATCATGGGATAAATATCAACGGAAGTTCCCATGAAAATCGCGGTATAGTGAAATGACTATGCTTGAAGGATGCGTGTATACTGCATGGTAGTATAGCGTTTTCTTGAACTCACGATTGCTCGATTTTATTTCCAGTTTATTTTTTGACACTTGGATTTCTTTTCACTGATGTATACTTTTATTGAACTCTTGTAAGCGATTTGAAAATTATATTTCTGCTTCATTGGTGCAGCCGACCGCTTTTTTCAATGCTAAAATAATTTTAATAATAATAACCACTTCCCGAGGTTTTTAATTTGCAACCGTAAACTTTGTATGTATTGAAACAGAACAGGTTTTCCGTAGACATTGAAAAAAATGAAGAATATATTTTCAGTATGTATAAATACATTGTTCACTCTTAGTTATGGTTATTGTTATTCATACGTATGTTATTATAAATAAATATCAGGAGGCATGAGAAAAAACATAAGTGAGGACAGGGATACGGTTGCAAAATATGAAAAATGGCAATATACAAAACTGCGGAATATCGACAGCCGTAAAAAAACCCGTTCGAAATATAATAGGAAAAAATAAGGAAACCATTGATTTCCAACAATTGCAGATAGAGGAAATAAGGAAATGGAGGAATGATATCACTGAAGAATGTAGAAGAAAAATTACTAAGAGAGACGAATAAGTAATTAACTGTGGTCGGAAAATTATAGAGCTAAAGAAATGCGATGGAAAACATTGCGAGGATATGGAAAGCAAGCAGGGGAGAAGCAGTATAGGCGGAGAAAGTAGAGAAAGAGGAATCAACCTAAATGAAACGGTATAGGAGATTTAGCAGACCGCAGAGAACATTATGAGTGTGAATAGGGAGATAAGTGCTAGAGAAGAAAAAGGGGAACATATCAAAAAAGGGATATCGAAAACATGAAGCAAAATTCTAGGGTTTGTAAACAGGAAAAGGACAAATAAATCCTAAATTAAAGAGGAGCTGATTAGAGAGATAGACGAGAGAAATATGTAACATAAAGTTCATATTTTAGTAGAAGAAAGTAATAAGGATTGCATAATAAAATGAGGCGGTTAACTAAACAAAGACGCTTGGTGGAAGATGCAGTGCGACTATAAGGAAAGCTTAAAAAAGAAAGTTGAAATTGCTGGACTGCACAGGAAGTTTAAAGCACTATCAGGAAGTAAGAAGGGAAAACAAGCGCGCAATATTGAATATAAAGAAGAAAAATAATTAACTGGACCTAAAAATATTCAAGTCAAATGGAAAAAATAATAAGCGGATCTATGCGCCCATGATGTTAGTCCAGCAAACTTGGACAAAAGAATTAGAATATGACGTAGATATGGATGGATTAGGAATACTTTATTAGGAGATAAAAAGGACATAAAGGCACTTGGAATTAAATGATACAGTTGGGTTGGTTAACATTCCCGCGAAAGTATTTAAGAGTTTAGGAAAACGCTGGAGGAAGATTTTTTACGAGCTGATTCGTAGACGTATGAGGTAGGTTTCGGCCGGAATGTGTCATTATATCAGGGTTAATTACCATACCAAATGTGGGAAAGGCATCCATATGTGAGGACTAGTGAATGGTAAGTTTGATTTCTCAATCAGAATAAAGTGATACGATACTTGGACCCTAGCCGTAGCCATCTCCACGCTAGGCCGAAACGTAAGCTACTATCTGGTGAACTCTCATTTAATCGCAGAGCAGTTTTTTAGAAAAAATATTTTTATGCTTACATAATTGCTCTTAAAATAATGCAAGAATATTATACATAGAACATACGATTAAAAACATCTACACGCAGGAAATGTAAACAATACAAAAATATTTTCTGGACAAAAATAATATAAGGCACATAATTTGGTATTGCACCGTTCAATGTTGATGGCTACGACTGAACAACATTACATGACAAATGTTCGCATCACAAGACACACGCTGACACCTTACACTACAATGAACCATTATTTCATGCCGCATTCTTTCCTTCTCCCTTATTTCCGTCCACTAGGCCTGTTCTTCCCCTGATGTTTTCCCTCCATCAGAGTTTTCTACAGTCCATCGGCTTTCAAAAAGCTTTGTGAAACGCCCCTCATCCTTACTTCACTCTCTCGTCTCCTCCACCACGTACTTCTTCATTTATTTTCCTCTCCTTCCATAGCTATTTCTTTCATTCGATCTCCTGGCCACTAGCGGTCCATGTACCATTTAGGAGATTGATTAACCTTGGCTTGCCATTAGGTGTGTTCGAGGGACTGAACAATCAAATGAACCACAACACCATTGCGGGACTCGAACTAGCGACCTTTGGATTAGCAGATGGGCGCAATACTCACCTGACTAACCCGGACGGCACGGGCTGTTAATCATTTGATTAGATTTGTTGCTATATATACAGCCGTGAACGAAATTATTCATTTCAACGAGAGGCATTAGGCGCATAAGTTTTAGGGAAAGCACAAAATTGCAAAATAAAAATCAGGATACAAGATCCCTAAAGGGATTATGCAGGATCATTTTCATTTTTTCCAACGTACAGGAGTTTATATTTGTAAAAAGTTGTTTTGATAAACTTAGTAGTGTATCCAAAATATTTGAGTAGCTAGGGTGGGAATCACTCACGAAGCGAAGGTCAAATTACAGATTGAATCTCTTGGATAAATTTGAAGGAGGTCTCTTTAGAAGTGATGTTGAAAATGTATTATTATCCCCATCGCACTACGGTAGGAGATATCATGTCAATAAAATTAGAGAGAATATGCATAGAACAGATAAATCGAAGATGTCATTTTTTCCACGAACGATAAGGGATCAGAATTACATTGTCCGACCGCGGCAGGGTGTCCCCTATCACATACCCTAGCGGTGGCTTGCAGGGTGCTATAATATCGAAATATCCGTAAATCTATCTACCTGGGACTGACGGTCATCATACGAATTAAAATTTCGATCAATCCTAAAATGTAAATATAATTTTTGAGATACTATTGGAAACTTGGAAATTCAAAAATATTTCCAAAATATCCCCGAATTCTTGGATTTCAAGGTAAAAAAATAAGAAATGGATTTGCCACGATTTGACCAAGGTCCGAATGCCCCGGGGTCACCGAACCACTCCCAAACCAACGCTGTGTTTTTCTTAAGGAGGAGCCCGTGAGTGAAGGCGGGAGAAAGCCGATTGCTTCGCCCTGAGCTCTAGAGCGTTTAGCGCTGCAGAACTGAAAAAATACCCCACTTAAGTGAGAGGAGCAGCTCGATCGAGTTAATATAAGACCCGAGCCCCGTGCGTCACCGCGGCTGACCTCGTTGGGACTCAGAAAAGAGAGACCATCGGAGAGAAGTCACCTCTGCATCAGTGGGAAACGAAGCATGTCTCTTACGCCTTGGGCCAGATGTTTCCATCCCCGCCCTTGCTTCCTCCTGTCCCTCTTCGTAGTTTTGGTCTTGACCTTGTCCTATACGCTGGCGGAGGCCAAGGTCACGAAGCCTGGACACAAGCCACCACCTTGGCAGCCGTCGAAGGTTACCGACGGGCAGATGGCGGGGAGGATTCAGGGGCCGTCGCGAGAACCGGCGACGACGCCAGCGTGGGATGTGGGGCCTCAGCGGGGGCCCATCCCGTTCCCTCCTCCTCTCCAGCGGCCCACGAAGAGGCCCGCCATCGTGGCGACCAACGGCAGTGAGGTTGCCCCAGCCTCGGGGGAAGTCGTGAGCGGCTGGCCGCAGGAGGGCAGCACCTCGCGGACGACGACAGTGGCGGCCGTGCCTCTGTACTTGATCGACGCTCCCGAGCGCGCCACGACGGCGAGTGAGGGCGGCTGTCCTCCCGGGGAGAGGTGGCTCAACCACCGATGCAGGGCAGTCCTGGGCCGCCGGTGAGCCTGGCGAGCTGTGTCTATTGCCGTCGGAAGGGAGGCCAAATGCCTGAATGAGATAGTTTTCATTGAAGATCTTTCGGTATTATTTCATTTAGGGATTCCGGGAGTGATATTTAGAATTTCCGCGCGGACAATGTTTTAATTATGTTCCATGCAGTTCACCTTTCAAAACTGTTGTTCTTTGGATTTTCGATATTAATTTCATATTATTGGTCATGTTCATATTTTATTTAACATTAAAACTTCTATTAAGTAGCAGAATGAATTGCGTGGTAAAGAAAACTCCAAACTTTCTTATGGTTGTATTTAGCAATAAATTTGACGTAATGAATGCATCCAGTTCCTTCACACTATTTACTTATGCTTTATAAACTATCATTACTTTATTACTTACTCTATTTTAATATTTTTTATTTGCTCTTTTACTATTTGCTGTGGTACTTTTCAGTGTAAATATTTTTCAACAGTCATATCAATCTTTAATTAATAATAATATACATTTATGTAGTATTAAAATGCTTGGGTTTTATTTAGTATTATATGTCCACGTCGGTTTACAATTATAGTTCAGCTGCTATCGAAGAATCTGAACCTCTCATTATTTATTTTAAAGCTTGCAAATATCAAATCATAATTTACGTTGAGCGGGTTCAATATTAAGTAGTAAGTAATTGCTAAAAAAAACTCTCCCATTTTGATTCTAAAAAAATTATTTACTCGTAAAATTTCCCTCTTGTTTTTCTTTAACCATGCGGGCCAGCACACCGGGCGTTTCAAATTATGACGAGACAATAATATTCTTGTTGTACATTCCATTGAATTTGCACATTTCATCTCTCTAATCCCAGCCTTTTCGCATATGACTCAATCACTAACTAACTTTAAGTTGTGACTTTTTTCAATTTGAAAATAATAATTTCATTTTTTAGAAGTACGAGCTATGCGTATGAAAAAACGACAAATGTTTCTTTTGAACTTTCATTTTAATCATGGAATTGCTGAAAACATTCAAATTGCTAGTGTAAAAAATGTGTCGTATTAATGTTGCTTTATCCGCATATGATATTACTTTCTCTTATTCCTGGAATATTGGACGCGGCAGTGAGGAGGAAGGCACTGGGAGGTTTCGGTCAGTCTCGACCAACCGCAAATAACATCCCGCGGATATTGAGCCCTTCCAATTCACTAAAATCATTCTCGACCCGATTGTATATCGGGCAAGCCAAGCGTCAGTTACCTATTAGGTATATTTTAAAAACCCTGTGGAACCACGGCAGAAAATTTTATAGTATTATGGGAATTGAAATTCAATAAATTCAAATCAAATATTACATTTTAACATTGGTTGAAATGGATAAGTCAAGGTAAATAATAGCATCCTAATTATTTAATAATTAAACAGTATCAACATTGACTTAAACAATGCAATGATTTAACAAAAAATATATGTTTTTCTATCAGGGTTTAATTGCAATAACAGGGGGTCCAGTATGTTAAGCTCAACTGTAGAAGTCGTTAAAATGATGAAAATCTTCGAATAGAAACGTGAAATTTCAATAATTGAGTGGACAATCTATAGGAAACATTCTATAAATAAGGAATTTACAGCGCAATTCATAATATTAAAATTGCAATTCTAATATAGCTGTTTGAAAGTTACAATTTCCAACATGCCAGTTAACAAACTGGCAACTAAAATTGTTTCAAACATCTAGTTCCCTTTGATGGAAACGTATGAAAAAAGTTAGTTTTTGGACATGCAAAACGCAGTATTCACCATTTAAATATCTTCCAAAAATATAATTATAAAGTGGTAGAGTCAAAATAATTATAGTATATCGGAAAATGTACAGCACTGAAGTTTTGGAATTAAAGAGAATACATAAATTATGAAATAGGTGGGATAGAGTTAAACATTTCAAAACAGGCCAGCTACTCGAGTGCTGCAGAGACATTAATCTTTTTATTGCATAGACAAAAGGAGAATATTCAGATTAATTCAAAATTGGCAATTTTCCACAAAGTTTCATTTTGTTTGATTTAATTTTATTTTGTGGAAAATTTCCACCACATAAAAATTTTTAATTAATCATGATATTCCACCATATCACACCTGAAACGTGTCTTTTTATGAGGATATTCAGGTCAGCCTCAGTCAGGTAGTTGGGATTCATTAGACGGGTTATAATAGGAAAATGTCATGAAAAAGTAAGTGATGGGTGTAATATCGCTTAGTTAGAATGTGTTTACAATAGCTGGAAAGTATTTGCGTTCCATCAGAGAAAATGCTAATAAAAGCATCAGATAACATTCAAAGAAATACCGTTAGGTGTGTTAAAATTACTTCCATAAGCGGGTAAGCGTCACTGGTATTTTCGAGGAATTAGATTGGGAGTCTTTTAATTCTCGAAGAGAGCCGGCAAGACCTATAGAAGTGTAGACTGCATAGCCTATCTGACTTTTCCAGTTACTCAGAGCGAATCAAATAGACATCAAACCATATTGATATGTTCGATCACCAGGGTAAAATAAGAGAGATAGACAACACGACCAACATATGAAAGCACTCGTCGAAATCACAGCAGAATTCAACCCTAGAATTAAATTAATTTGCTAACATAATTTTATGAATCAATCAAGCGCAAAGATTATTGCATGTTGTATAAAGGTATGCTTGTGAATGGCGAGAATTGTACATTAATGAGCAAACATGTATTCAAATTAAAAATTAACATGAACAAATAATTCCTTATCTATGGCTGGTGCCCTTGCATCCCGTGCCACACGACCTTACCGTGAATTGTAGGGCTTTGTGTGGATCTAGACTTAAATAATATTGAAAACGAATCTTTAGGATTCCTTTCCCTTAAAAAAAACAATGGTTTTCAAATGCATTTGGTTATAAAAATCCTACACATGCGACCTCTACGATTATATTCAAAATATCCCCTTTAACCCCTGGATGTAATGTAGAACTGTTGATGCCATCGTATGCATAGCTTTAAGTACCTCGCATTTGTGACAATCCGTGACTTTCGGTCGACGTTGCCGCTAAATGTCAAGTGGCCTCTCTTTGCTCTGAGTGTTAGCAGGTCCTCGAGACCTGTGATGACTCACCAACGTGGCTTAGAATTGGACAAACTAAGCATGCCGCAGGTGTGTATAAAGGAACAAAGGCTTATATCCGGTACCTTTCTTTTATAGTTTCAGTAATCAGTTGAAATATTCTCATGAATAAATAAGCAGATGGGGAAAAGCATGCAGGTTGGAATGAAAATATTTGAAAACGTGACAAATGGAAAGAATTACATAAATATTCCCAGGTCGTCCCGTTTTCGACAAATTTCTGGGAGAAGTTTCTTTGAATTGTTTTATTTCCATGAAACATAATAGCACGGCTCTGAAAAGATACCTTCGTTAAAAACAGTTTTTATATTCCTCTTCGTTCAATTTGATATCGAATTCGTAAACGAAACGGAGTTCATTTTTAGTATGAGTGTGCTGAGTAAATTGTGGGTGCTTTGACAATCATAATTCAATAGCGCATTTAGCGCAAAATGTGAACCATTAAATGTCGATCCAAGAATTTCAAATGACAATTCATTTGATTTGGTCAGCTCATGAAATAAACGCCTTAAATTTTATATATCCTTCGAAGCTGAGCCACGTCTGATGCTGAAACAAACTCCTTTGTTACCCTTTGCGGAAAAAAGGAAAATTTAAACGATTGTATGGTGAATATTTCACCATTTAAAATAGTGCCTTAAAGCCAAGTTGCAATTATGTGAACGGAAGTGGTGGGACTGCTAACGAGTCCATCTAAGAGGAGGAAGATAGGAACGCGACAGATAAAGAAGTTATGGACGGCTTGGGAAAATGAAAATCTGAGGCGGTCAGGATGGAAAATGAAACCTATCTACGTTGGCGAACGTATCTCACGCAGCGGAGATTCTCATTCTCTGTAAGGAATCGAATTTGGCAGGTCGGATCTCTCTTATCGTTTTCATCCATTAATGAGTTGTTGCCACACGAACACGTAAGTAGATTTCTCATTCATTTGGACAGATTATCGTATGTATCAAGATCGCTGGCCTTTATGGTATCACCTATTTCAGTACTCCAATGAATGATGCCATGTTCGCATACAGTGATTGCCATCGCGAATGATAAAGAGTGAAAATCCGAAAGAATCGAAAGAGAAATACAATTTGGTCCCGAACCTGAGATCTGCTCGTCATCTTGCTCAAGCTCCGCCAAAATTCGCACCGGCAGGGCAAATCAGAGGGGCCTTTTGAGGTCATTAACACGAGCGAGTGGTAGTATGGGGCACCTTCTCTTCACCGGCACTTCCTCTTGGAGGCGCCAGAGGGGTTGCGGGGGTTAGGAGTGCGGAACCGGGGCCGTGCTTCTCCTTCGGGTGGCAACCGGTGCGGAGGGGAGGGTGAGAGGGGGCCCCAAGGGGATCAGCTGAACCGCCCATATGTGCCTCCATCCCTATATATTCACGACCGTGGGCCTCGCATTATGGTCTTCGATTCTGATCCTAACGCAGACGAATGGGGTAAATGATTTCTTTAGCACAAGCTATGCTCAAATTTGATTTGGCACTAATCTAAGCAGCACCGGCCCTCTGAAACATTCAATAAAGAAAATAGCCCAAAAACTGCACAACGGTCCCATATATCATCTCGAGGTATTGCGTAGAAGGGTTGATTTAGAAGGCGATAAACCAGAGTTTAATCAATACAGTGTTCCGTTACGAGCGATTCTGTGTCGAGTTCTTTAGCTATGATAGTCGAAGGAAGTAGCAATGGTCAACTTCAAACGCAATCGATTTCCATTCCAATTTAAATTTGATTCTCCATGGTGCGACAGTATACGGTAAGACAACAAACTTCTGCATCTGTTACCTTCGGTACTAATGGATATGACCATCAAAACTCACCTAAAAGCCTTTTTTTAGGCGAATGATTTTCAAGCAATACATTCTATTCCCAATAACATTAACACCACCTGAAACCAAACGCCAAAAACGCCAGGAAACATTCACATGAGTAATTTTGTATGCAGGTTTATATTTTCTGTGCTTCTAAAGATAATATATTCGATATAATATATGTTATAATACATATACAAAGCGTTTGCTGGATTTCAGGTGAGCAACGGACAGGCAGGATTCACTCAATGGTCCTTCCAGGAGAGAATCCCCTTCCTGAATCCGAGGTCTGGATGATAATCTCCCCTGATGAGCATCTCCCTTTTCTCGTTAGATACGACAGAATGTAATTCGACAAGCAGCCAGCTCATGCCCTCGTCGACCACTGCGTGGGCTCATTCACATGGACGGCACCGCGCAGTGTAAAGGTCGGTGTTTCTTACCCTGAGGTGACCGCATTCATTGCCACTTCGACAATGCAATTACGGACCCATTTCTTCGAAGGGACTGAAGAAATGGGTAAAGATACGACCGTTTTTGACGCCAGACGGTTTATAAGGCCTGGAACCAATCGAAGACTACAAGGCGTCTCGGAAGAGCAATGGAAGGTAGAAAAAAACGAGCGGGATAGGAAGTAGAAATGGCGGCATCGGAGGGAATGAGAAATGCTTTGGCCCGTGAGCCTTCTCTCCTTCGGAGGATCGGGTGCGCTCGTTTGGCTCTTCTTCCAATTGGTCGATGCGGACGCACACAAAGCGGCGGTCGACGATGCCAGAGGGTGAGTGGGAAGAAGCTCTGGCCGTCGGAGCAATTTCGCGGACTTTTAGCATGTGATGGTCCCGAACTCGTAATTGGCTGTCGGGAACCGTTAAGTTGATAGCTTCCCGATTGGCACCCTTCGTTTTCATGGAGGCGCTTAAAGGAAAGTATCCAAGATTATAGTTTGGGGGAGGGCAGGCAAGAAAACTCGTGAAAACCGCGCGCGAGAAAGTTATGGGGCATTAATAACTTTTGAAAAATTACCATTTTATGGACACGGGTGGGTTAGAATTCCTAAGCGTTGCCGTTTTTGTAACTAACTGGTTCTTGTAGACGTGGAAAATTTATGCATTATTTTGCGTTTATATTGCTCCCGCATCAATATGAGCAAAACTGAGATATAGCCATTGTGGTACGGACACTGATCGTGATTGTGTTCTGGGATAATTATAGAACTCCAATAATTGATTGATACTTATTTCTGCATTTCTGCAAATGCCTAGAAATATCAGTAAATCTGAATATCAAAATAGTGTTGATCTTCTGTCTCAGAAAATTTTTAGCGGCATTGTAATTACATTCAAAATGCCCTATTGTCTCTATTTCGAGAGGTTTATCCGGACTCTGGATTTGATATTTTAAGTATCCCGTAAATTACGCAATATTAGTCCGACATGACTGATTTGATTAAATTGCGCGAAATATTTATAAAATATACGAATGAATAACTTATGAACGAAATAAATCGAATGTAATATCAATTACTACGAAAAATAAAAATTTCGAGATAGCATATAGAATAAAATACGTCATATGCTGCTAGTTTCGATGAGACTGTCTTGCTCATTGTTAAAGCCTTCTCGCATGGACTAAAATTTCCCGCTAAATTTCTCATGACTTTGGATATCTTAAAATTAAGGTATTAATTGGTACAATATGGTAATCACAAAGAAATCGCAGCCAACAATCACTCTATCTTATATTCATGATTTCAAGATAACATAGCATGTAAAGAAAAAAAAATAAAAATATTTATCAAAAGCATTTAATTGAGCATTATTTTTTAGTTCAACATGACCAAAAGTAACTCTCTCTCCTTGTTAAAAATTGCGAAGAACGTTCGTCTTAGTATATTAATTTGAAAAAGAACATAATCTCCACTCACATTTGATACGAAACAGGAAGAAGTTCACCACATAGATGCAAAATGTTTTGAAAGCAAATATCCTTCTCATTTATGGAAGCAGAAGGTCTTGGAGAAACTCTTGAATTAAATGAGCGAAGAGTGCGAATGAAGATTCAAAAACGTTATTTCGCGCGGAATTTGTGGAAGTGGAGATAAAAAACATTCTAAGACACTATTCACCAGGACATTGAACGTTTATCGGCTAAACATTAAATCCCACATTCAGTTTGGACGAGTAACGCTTGTTTCAATGGAACACACAAGGAATTTGATCCTGGATCCCCTTCAGTGGTGCTTGTCCTTTTCCTGCCTCGCTTGGTGCTTGGCCGGTCTTTCGTGTTTGTGCACCAGTGGCGGCTGCAGGAAAGGCTTCGGCGGCTTCTGCACCTCAAGACGCCTCTTCGGCTCCTCCATGCGCTGCTTGGCGTACTTGTCGCCGTGGTGCTCGGAGGGGCGGTGGTGCATCCCGGGGGCCTTGGCTCTCATCGTCGCCCGGTGGTTCCCCTCGTTCGGGGCAGAGTGGTGGTGCTCCTTCTTGCCAGCTTCCACGGCGACCTCGTGGGTCGCGTGCGGGCGGTGCACGGCGGGGGATCCGTGGTGCTGCCTGGGCACCTTGGTGCGTTCCTCCTGCCTCCGCTCTTTGGCGGCGGAGGACGGGGCGACGAGGGTGACCAGGACGAAGGCGACCAGGAGGAGGAAGGCCGAGGGGCGGAGGCCACAGAGGTACGTCATTTCGCTGGAGGGTCGGTCGACTGGAGGCTCCAAATCTTCGTTTTCGGCTCGCTGGATTGCTCCGCTGCGACTATGCACTGACCAACTAGCTGTGCTCGCTTGTGCAAGCCGTGAGATTGTATCACGATTTCGTTCCAAAGGCCTTATATAGAGAGAGGAGTGACTGCTCCTTTGAGACCGTGAGATCGTGTCTGCATGTGCGCACTCGTGTGTTACGATGTGTGCGTGTGTGTTTGCCGCGACGCTGCTCAAACAAACTCATCTTTGGAAGGAAGCAAATACGCTCCCCCAACCCCCTCCCCCCCCCCCGGCATTCTACCCTATTCCATGCCAGTTCTCCTCTCTCACACTCCCAGCCACCCCCGAACTCCCACCCCAGCGCCCCTCACCCAACCACCCCACTCCCCCCCTCGCTTCCTCCTCAACACGTCCTCCTCCTCATCTCATGCCACTCCGAAAAAATTAGAACCTCGGGAACATCGCCCGGCGCCCTTGCCTTTGTCTCCCCGCTCCCTCAAGCCTTTTATTTTATTATGAAATGCCACTTTTTTTAGTGTTTTGCTCGTCTTTTTAAACTTCACCCGTTTGTGTGAGCGCGGACGCCGATCTTTTGTTTCCCCGCCGGAATCCCATTCTCTCGAAGTAAAAAGCTCGCGCGCTCCGGGGCATTGAAGAGTTAATTGTAGGCGAAGATTACACGATTATTTCTTTTACTCCTTCACTCAGAGGTCGTGAATTAAACGAAAGTAAAATGTTTCCGCTTTCATTTCGAGGAGGGAAAAGGTTTTTGATGCGAACCACAGGCCGCAATACGTTTAAGGCGCCGTTGTTATTGCGTCACTGGTACATATAATCATTACTTCAAGTTAGCTCATTATTGTGTGGCCAGTCGTGCAAGTGCATCAGGGTTGAATTTCTTTAAGCGGCTGCTATGCCATCGTCAAAAGTTAAGCCATCGTCAACTTTGGATTTGTCCTCTCTTGACCAATTTGAGTCCTTTTCACTGATTCATTGTATGTGGTAGGTAGTCCAGTGGGTAGAGCGATGGGATACTAACCGGAGGGCTCGAGTTCCATTCCGGGCGATGTACCTGGCCACCCTCAGCTTAACTCAAGCTGCATGGTTTTTCGGATACGAGGACTTCCTCAGAAACTATAGGCGGGAAAGGGAAAGAAACTGACCTCCCTACCATGATGTGCGAATTGGACACGCCGCTGTATTTCGTATTAGGCAAATTCTACCCTCACCTTTCAAACCAAACTTCGGGTTACTGACTGGTTTTGACCTCACATTCAGAAAGGGCCAGCGCCTGCCGTTGCCATATGAGAGTACCTAAGTGATCCCTTATTTCAGACGGCGTTTAATTGAGACATTAGCATATTTTATCCAACTGGTAAATTACGGAAGAAGATCGGAAAAAGATGCAAGAATTGAGTAATATATCCTCAAATCATGCTTCATTTTGATCACGCAAAAAGTAAAAATATTCTCTCCATATTCAAGTGTACATATAATAAAAATTTCCCAAACAAAATCCCAAAAATTCATAAGTATCAGAGATTGCTCCTCTCTACCAATCAAATTTTCATCGTTTCACCTAAAAGGAGCTACGAAAAATACGCAAAATTAATTCAAGGTTTACGGTTTTACTAAATTACGCCAATTTTAATATTCACGCAATTCTTACATGAAAATTGGCAAAACACCTTCGAAAGAAACCAGAACACCTTTGTTAAATCAGACATACACGTGACATTTTAATTAGATATATACTTTGAGAGAAACTTGGAGATAGTTTTTACGGTATAATTGTTACTGAATAACTTATAATATCAGTGAAATATTTTATAGCTTGTTTAGGTAGTACATGCACGCATACGGAATAAAGCCAAACCGCCATAGTGTCCGAGGGCGTTGTTATTACTGTATCGATATGGAAATGCACCACTTATTTTCAAGGAAGATACAGATTGGAATTTATTAATTTAGTGGCTTTATGACTAAGTTTATTTTCAAGGGAAAAGTATCTGCGATTTTAAAAACGCCGCTGGGAATCTAGGCTTAACTGCAATCTTAATACTTATAATAAAACAAGAACATTATTGAACAGGGTAACATCGATCGTGAAGGAGTTTTATATAAGAATAATTAGCCTGCTTCAAGTTTAAAAATATAAATTTAAAAGATCTAAATTGCATGATTCCCTTCTTTTCCCTCAAATCGATAACAAGTGTTCGGAATATTCAATCTCGAAAGTCTGGAATCTCCAATCAATTAAGTGTCGTGATTTATTTTTTATTCAATATTAATCAAATAAAATTTTCTATTTATATAACACAAAGCATTAAAATTCATAAAATGCTAAAATGGTTTAGTACCTAACAACCGGTCCGTTTCAACAAAATCTCCTGGAATTAAACACATAATGAAAGAAATATTTATTTAATATAAGTAACATTTCCATAGATACGACAAACAACTAAAATGCGTAGCAAGAAAAAATTATTACTCTTAAAAATATATGTACCTATATTAACCAAGTAAACGTAAAAAGATTCAAATGTTTGATGCTGATTTATCTATCATTCCGTTTAGGAATACACGACGAAATGGGTTATTTGACAAATGAAATACAATTCAGCTTCAACTGCATAGAATTGCAATGGGAGCATTGTACATATAACTAAAGTAATATGAGAAGGATAGTAATAATAGGTTTCCTAAATCTGACACGCATATCTGTTTCTTTATCAGAGCAGAGCAAACATTTCTTCGTTTCCTGAAAGTATTGAAAGCTGTTTCTTCATTAATAATACATTTTTTTATTTGCTGAAATCGCAATTATATCCATGGCAACGATTTCGGCAAATTATGATTTTAAAATGAAAAAAATGGCATGTTCTTCAAATCATTTTGTAAACGCACATATTTAAGTTATTGTGGAATGTGAAATTAAACTTACAAAACATAAATTACTGATTCTGGTGTGATGTGTTGGAACTATTCCATAATAACAGAGATAAAAACTCTTGGAATATTTCACTTAATAAAATTTGTTTTTCAACTATTTTCGATGCACAACTCACCTCCTATTTTTACTATATATATATATATATATATATATATATATATATATATATATATATATATATATATATATGTGTGTGTGTGTGTGTGTGTGTGTGTGTGTGTGTGTGTTTGTATATTAAATATAATCCCTTTACTTCCTTGAGAAAGGTGACTGGTACCACCGAACATTCGAAAACGAGTGTTTCTTTACTTAATTGTGTGATTCTGTGTTTTTGTCTTCGTTCGCTAGTTCTGACACACACATACACACGAGGTCTGTTCAAAAAGTATCGCGAATTTTGAATTTTCGCGGGTTACGCTTATTTGATTTTCCATTTTTTCGCAAGGTTATGTTGGTGCTATGTCTCTCACTTATGCCGAAACGTTCGGTAATTTTTACTGCTCAGTTAATTGTTGACAGTTGTTTTGCTTGGACGTGTTTTGGCTTGTCTTCGATTTTTGCCTAACCCAAAAACTGGATCAAAGAATCCGTATCAAATTTTGTGTGAAAAACGAAATTAAGTTCGCGGACGCATTCCAAATGTTGACTGTGGCTTATGAAAAAGCTACCTTAGCAAAAGCAACGTTTATCGATGGTAGCAAATCTTCACAGCGGGCCGAGAAGATGTGAACGACGAAGAGCGTGCCGGACTCCCGACACGTCAACAACAGACGGAAACACTTATGAAATGAAGAAAATAGTATTGGCCAATCGTCGAATCACCATTAGAGAAGTTGTAGAGGGCCTAAACATATCGATTGGATCGTGCCATTCAATTTGTACCAATGATTTAGGCATGACCCGGGTCGCCACAAAAGTCGTACAATAATTTTCTCAATTTCGACCTTAATTGCATCGCAGTAACATTGCTAATGACTCTGTCCGCGACGACCCAAATTTGCTCCAGAGGGTCATAACTGGTGACGAACCATGGGTATTTGGTTTATGGTTATGACGTGGAAGCTAAAGCTCAATCATTCCAATGCAAGCTGCAGCACGAGCCAAAAAAGAAAAAAGCGCGCCAAGTTCGGTCGAATATGTTTTTCTTCGATTGCAGGGGCGTGGTGCATTATGAGTTCTTGTCACAGGGTAAAACGGTAAATAAAGGATAATACCTGCAAGACATGCGAATTTAGCGCGAAGCAATCTACCACAAACGCCCGGATTTGTGGAAGAAAATAGAAAACGCTTTTGCACCATGACTACCTCCCTGCTGACACATCGTTAATTACACGCGAATTTTTGGCCAAACCCACAATAATCATGCCGCAGCCACCGTATTACCAAGATCTGGCCCCCAGTGACATTATCTTGTTTCAGAAACTGAAGAGGCCCATGAAAGGACGACCATACCCTACGATAGATGAGATAAAAACTGAATCGAAAGAGGAGCTGAACAAGATAACAAAAAATGATTTTTGAAATGCTTCGGGGATTGTCCCTCCCCGGAATACAACCTTGACGTGGTGGAAGGGCTTGTACGTTCCGATGACCGCTAGAGCTGTGCTGGCGGGAGTAATAATAATTGCCCCTGGTAGGGTCACCCATGCGCCAGAGCCAGACGAAAGGTAGTCCACGCAGCGTCTGTTCGTCAGTGAGGCGGCTGCAATGGCGTCTGACCCCAGAGGGGCGGCCAGTAAGTGATAATGTCACGTCAAAAACACGATTGAAGCAGGTAACGGGAAAACAACTCAATTATTAATCCCAAGATTTAAATGATGGTCAAAACAGAGATTTTGATTCCTGGCGACTACGGGGCTCGGCCCAATCGGCCGTGTGTCGTGCCTGGCAGCGGGGGAGGCATGGCTTCCGCGGTCGTCATCCCACAAAACCCTTGCATGGCAAAACCGGCAGCAGCTGGACAGAGGACGCAGGAGAAGAAGACCAAATTAGTTAGAATAGGAACGTGGAATGTTAGGACAATGATGAGGACAGGGAAATTGGAGAATGTTAAGCAAGAGATGGAAAGGGGAAAATAGATATTTTAGGTCTATGCGAGGTGAGATGGAAGGATAGCGAGGATTCCTGGAGTGATAATTATAGAATAATATAAAGCGGCGGCGACGAGAGCCAACGAAGGGTTGCCATAGTATTAAATGAAGAGGTGGGAAGAAGCGTAGTCAACATAGAGCAGGTAACGGATATAATACAGAAAATACCTGTATATTTCTAGTGGAGATAAAAGCAGAACGGACGAACTTGGTTATTATTCAGGTATACATGCCACCGAGCAACCATAAGGAAGAAGAGGTCGATAGGATATACGATCAGTTAGAGGACATGATCGCGTGTGTTCCTGCAGGGAAACATTTGATAGTGATGGGGGATCGGAATGCAACGGTAGGTAAAGGAAGAGATAGTGATGAGGTGGGAGACCACGGTTTAGGCACAACGAATGGTCGCAGGGAGAAAGCAGTTGAGTTCTGCAAGAGACAGGGTTAGTCGTTACCAACACTTGGTTAAGACACCACAAAAGAAGCAGATACACATGGAAAATGCCAGGTGAATCACAAGGTATCAGCTAGATTATATTCTGGTTAGACGCAGGTTTAGGAACAGTGTGATAAATTCCCTAGCTTTCCGGGAGCGTATGCGGACTCTGACCACAATTTAGTTGTTATGAAATGTAGCGTCCGTTTCAAAAAGATAAGGTAGGGGTGGTTGGTTAGAAAATTGAATGTAGAAGAGTGAAATAGATTGATAGGGAAGAAGTACCAACAGGCTGTAGAGGAAATAATGAAGGATGGTAAAGAGCTGAGTACTATCGAAGAAAAAAGTATCAAGAAAGAGTTATTGAAAGCCGCAAAAGACACTATTGGAACCCTTAAGGCGAAAAAGACTAGGAAACCATGGATCACAGGTGAGATGATAACAAAGATGGATAAGAGGAGAAAATGTAAAATTGTAAACACAGATTTAGGCAAAATGAAGTACAAAGAGTTAAACAAATTGAGGCGGGAAACAAATAAAGCAAAAGAAGCATGGTGGAAGACGCAGTGTGAGAATATGGAAAATTTTGTAGAGGTAGGGTGAAATTGTTGCGATGTACAGTAAAGTGAAATCTTTATCGGGAAGCAAGAAAGGAAAATCTATGCTCACAGTTATAGTAAGATCGGGAAAAGGAACATGACGCAGAGGAAGACAGCTTAGGTCCAGGCGTACTCGGCGATGAGATAGAAAGGGTATTAAGGGAGATGAAACTAAATAAGGCCGTGGGGGTGGATAACATTCCCGCGGAACTATTGAAATGTTTAGGAAAATGTGGGAGGAAGAAGCTTTATGGGCTGATTCGTAGTATCTATGAGGAAGGAATCTGGCCGGAAGACTTTGTGAGATCGGTTTTAGTTCCTATTCCGAAAAAGGTAAAGGCTACATCATGTGAGGACTACAGGACGATAAGTTTGATATCCCACGCAGCTAAAGTTGTTCTCAGGATCATCAACGAAAGGACAGAGAGTAGGGCAAATGATTCTTATGGGATGATCAGTTTGGGTTTAGGAAGGGGAGAGGTACGCGTGATGCCATCGCAGTAATGGGATTATTAATCGAGAGGAATATAGAATACAACCAAGAGGTATTTGCCTGTTTCGTAGATTTCGAAAAAGCGTTTGATAGAGTGAATTGGGAAAACTAATGAGTATATTGCAGAAAATAGGAATAGATTGGAGGGAAAGGAGGCTAATCCGCAACATGTATATATCTCAGACTGCCCAGGTGCGGGCGGGAAACGGGGAGTCAGGATGGGCAGTGTTAGGAAGGGGTGTTAGGCAGGGTTGCCCATTATCACCGTTGCTGTTCAACCTGTATGCAGAGGAAATGATCAAAGAGGCATGGGAAGAACTCGAGGTAGGAATGAAAGTGGGCGGGGAATTCGTAAAATCAGTTAGGTTTGCTGATGACCAAGCTTTAGTTTGTCAGGCAGCCAAGGGGCTACAAGCATTGCTGAGTGAATTGGAAATTCAGTGCGACAGGTATGGGATGAGAATCAATATTAATAAAACATAGGTAATGCGATTTCCTAGAAAGAAAAAGGCTCGGCTAAACATTAAAATACGAGGGCAAAAACTAGAGCAGGTAGAACAGTTTACGTATCTCGAAAGTGTTTTGGACCAACACGGTCAAAGTGGTAGGGAAGTAAAGAGAAGAATTGCACTAGGCAAAGAGGCTTTCACAAGGAGGACGGAGTTGTTGACAGGGACGTTGAGTAAGGATATTAAGAAAAGACTCGTAAAAACTTTGACATGGAATGTAGCTCTGTGCGGCGCGGAAACGTGGTCATTGAAGCAGGAGGATAGACGTAGACTGGAGGCTTTTGAAATGTGCGTGTGGAGAAGAATGGAGAAGGTGAAATTGACAGAGAGAAAATCAAATGAGGAATTTCTTGATATGGTGGGCGAATATATATATATACTTTTTCTGAATAATTGTAAGTTTTTTTTGTTTATTTCTCTGTGTTTGTGTTCCCTAGCGCCATCTTGCTTTATTTTAGTGTTCATATTAGTGAGACTGTTCTTCGAGTTATATGTATATACTATGTAATGTACATATATAAATATGGATATATATATATAAATATATTTATATATATAAATATATATATATATAAATATATTTATATATATAAATAAATAAATAAATAAATATATATATATATATTTTAGTGCACATATATATATTTATATATATACATATATAGATGATATAGAAACCCTCACACGAGCAGTATAATATTTGGACGACAGAATAGAGCACAAAGAAAATAGTGTGTACACACATGAAAATAAGTTTGTATACACATACATATGTGACATTGGGCAGTGATATTCTCACTAAAAAATGATGTAGTATGTCGAATTTAGTACAAAATAAATTTTTATTAAGGGAAAAATTACAAGATTTTTCGTCTTTATTTTTATACAACCCTAACTGAAAGTCGAATTATCAGTTTCTGTCATCGATTTATTGCTGTCTCTCTATTCGTAAACCCTGTTTATTATTTGCAACAATTTGAAATTGTATAAATCATTCACCTTTACTGAATCCTGCTTAAGGTGAATGACATTCACACTTTGAAATTATTGCATGCTTATGAAAATTAGCGCGTGACTCTGCTAAAAAGTCCTGTTTCCGCGTCTCCCGCAGTTTCTCAAAACATTTTTACTCGACTTTTTATAATTTACCCCAACTTTATCCATGAGGACAATGTTAACAAATTTAGAATTCCCAATAAACAAGATGGAGTGTTTCAGGAGCAGCTTTTTCCATAAATACAGTACGTATTTTCCACATTCTATTCTTTGATACTTAAAACACAATTAACATTTCATGGAAAAACAACGAAAAATATCTAGTCATCAAAGACAATAATAGCGTTTGGAATTCCATCCTTTATTTGATAACCCTCAAGCCTGGTTGCTTCGATCGTCATGCCGCATCACTTGTATTTACTTGTCTCCCTCAAGAGTTGAAAGACCTGCCAAAACGCCGGCTGAATAACAAAATACGTACGCTACTGGTTACTTGGCCCTTTCGTTGCCAGAACACGAGCTCTCACATTTCTTCGTGGCCGGAGGCGGCATCCGCTATCCTCGACAGACATCAACGCATTCCTCCCAGGCAGTGGAAACAAAAAGGAAAGATAAAATCATCATACCCGCTTGAAATTCATATTCGTGTGTTGAAGACAGCAAGTTACACGTTTCCGTACATCATTCATCACGCAATGCTTTTTCCTTCATCACCGTTGCCAACCATATTTTCCCTCTAGGAAAATTTGATCGTTATATCACGTTTTTTTATTTAGATAAGCTTGGAGTATCTAATACGTAATACTAAGTGTGAGAAAAATATCCATTTTAGAAAACAGCGAACGTAGACTTCCGACATGGATAAAAATATTAAAATAAATGACGGGGTTAGTAAAGATCGGACCATCTTGCAGTGCTAAAAACAAAAGTGAAATTTATTACAAGACAAAACAGAAATACTTCCTGTCAAAATAATTAGCTTCATGGAATTGGAGGTTCAACTATGATGCAAACTAACAAGATGTTCATACAACCTAAGTTATATAAAAGTTGAAACTAAGACAAAGTTCTTTTTAAGTATAGTGCACAATGGCATCGGTACTTTCATAACAAACAGGCGACGACACCTTCTGTATAAATGAGAAGTAAAATGACTGAAAGAAGGAGCGTCACATTCGTTCAAAAAATCAGCCAAATCTAATAGAAATATCAATAGAATTGCACTCCTGGAAAAATATTATTTTAACATTTCCTACCCAATTTATAATTACCCTGGTAAAATATCATTACTTCTTCAAATTTTAGTTCGGAGACTTCAGTTGTTTCATTTATTCTATGCATTCTCTTGCTTTGAGTAAATAAGAGGACTACCACAATGAGTGTATAGGTGGGAAGGAATTACTTTCATGCATAGAATTTTTTGGAATGATTGTTTGTTTAATTTCATCAGAAATAATATCCTTTCCATTAATTTCGTATTAATTGACAGGATTGCGTTTTCATCGGACCTTCCAAGATACCGTGGAGCTTGCACAGTGCGAAACAAAGCCACAATTTCCGCCGCCGTTGATTTATCAACTCTAAATAAAACAATGCATTCATCTAATTATTTCCGACTGACGTAATTCACTCGCAATTTCACGGCCAATTCCAACCCTTGGTCCGGGAAAACGTTGGGCTATTACGAGAAACACCAAAGCGAGGTCACTGGCGTGTTCGCGAGGATGAGTTGGGAAGAAGAAAGGAAATGGATTAACCTTGGTGCGCAAGCAGCCGAGCGCTGCGAGGCATTCCTTTCAAATACGATTTATGGCATTGGTAGGGATTCCAAGGCATGGGCAACAGGCGCAGTTCACTGTAATTGCATGCCATGTTAATACATTTGTTGGTGTGGCTACCGCATTAGTTATGTGATTACAGAATATGATTAAAACTTATTCAGTGAGTAATATATGCAGTGTGAAGAAAACCACACTAATTTGCACTACGGTTCGATAATTATACAGATATAACACCCATAGAGTTTTGCTCTAAGTAGAATTATTAATTTGGTACCATAATCATTGTACTTGGATACTCTATTAGAAATAAGAATGTTACAATACAAATTAAAATCATACGCAAGAAAGGCCGATTGCGTTTGTTTTGCGTGCAGTGAGCTATTGCAGGGGTATTCCAAGATTACATTGTGTTCGTGGTCCTTGTGGACACAATTTATTTTTTAACTTCTCAGTTATCAATAACAAATGACCAATTTATAACACACAATACACTGCATAAAAGCATTTATTCCCATTCCGTATTTTTCCTCAGATATTGAATAATGTGCTCCAATGTTTATTTCTAAGATCGGATGATATCTCTGGAATGAAACTCGGGCGTAGTCTTGTACTTTTAACGTTTCTGAAATATCTATCAGCTGGACATTTTCCCGCTTTGTATATTTATTTAACGACTTTATTGGGGCGAGATTGAGACTTCATAGTCCCTTCTTCCGCCTAACATTACATTAAAAACAACGACGTAGAATTTTTTAAAATCTCCCGTTGATGCGAGACTTACAATTACTAAAAATAAATATGATTAAATATAAATGTGGAATTTCCCTCCGTAGCTGCTACAACCCTCAGCATTTTAATGCACTGAGATAAATAAAAATATATATTTTTTAAAAAGTTTTTCCAAAGATAACGTAAATATCCTAATTTAAGGAAAGTCAAATCAAATAACCAAAGAAACCGTTATGACATCCATTTAAGTTGAATTACATAACCTAATTCCGAAATATTAAAATAATTATTAAATTTTTATGGTTTTCATATAAATCGGTAAAGGCAATACATAAAAAAATATGAGTACTAATTAATTAAAAGAATTGAATTTATAGCTGAAATGATTATTATACGGATAAACTATTTCAAGAAATTGTACTTGCTAAAGGGAAAATAATGGAATTATTATTGATATGTGATACCATTCTCCTTTTGAATGATTATTAATGACGCGTTCAATCGTGTTTCTACGAGTAACTTGATAGAAGGGAATATATAACGCTGGAATATAACATGGTATTGATTGAAAATAGTCTAAACATTGGTGAGACAGAAGATGAATGGTAACATACCCTTCTCCACTACTTCATTCTCTTTGGGAACTTTTTTCACTTTTAGGGGCAAAAATGGCTGCGGTCAGGATGCGGGCATAGGAAGGAAGGAAACCGAGCTACGAGGTTAAGGCTGAGAGGAAAAAATAATGCTATGAACGTCAATGCGCTGACGAAATATCATCACGGGTGCAGCTCATCTTTCTTACTTGACTACCGTGAGGCCGAGAAAGCGATTCAGTCACGCCGTACCGCCGTCGCTTGAGTTTGCAATCTCCGTCCGAGGAACGCACTCGCCCACAGAGACATGGCTAATTCATTCATTCGGGCATCCGCTCTGGTAATACTGGCGGCGGTTGTCTGCCACTCCCGGACATATTCGGGAAGACGCTATCCCAGCGGCGTACAAAGCGGTCCAACTAATTTTGGCTTTTTCCCATCGTTTGCCGCCACCATTCCCAAGATTGGGAGCGGGAGTCTAAACCCCCAGCCGCCGTACAGGTTGAGGAGATCGTCCGAATCGGCGCCTCAGTCCACAAACTCCCTAGATGAGACTCCCGAAACAGACGTCTTGGACGTGGATGCCTTCATCGCGAGTCACGGGCTGGGGGATCGAGTGAACGGGGGGCCGGATGGGTCGTCTGGGGAAAGCGGCTCGGCGAACGTCGGCGAAGACGTCGAGGAGGATGGCGTCTCGCAACCGTCGCCGGACAACAACCGGCTGAAGAGGCAGGACGCTGAGGCGCCCGAGAGTAACCTGTCGTGGCTCCTGGAGCAAGACGCGTGGGAGAAGGTGGACGATGCAGACGAACTTGACTGGAATAACATCGGCACTGTGGAGTTCGACGCGGATGCGGAGACGCCATCGAGAGGCACGCGGGCCGCCAGGGTCGAAGTTGCCCCCCCTGTGGTGAGCGAGGATGCCGTCTACGCGAGGGTCATGAAGCTCGCCGAGGAGTTGGAGAAGAGGAGGAAGGAGATCGAGGCGCAGATACGCGAGGAGGGAGGCGATGACTCCGAGGGAGCTTCAAGCGAATACTCGGCTGAGGAGTCCGCCGAATATTCGGATGAAGATACCGACCATGGCGAGTCGGCGTCGCGTGAGGTGGCTGAGGACTACTACTTGGACGATATGGTGAGGCGGCGGCGATCAGCGGGCAAGGAGGAATCGGTCCCGGACATGGAGGGCCGCATTGAGATGTTCTTCGAATCGGCGACCGAAAGCCCTATCGCCACGGTAATCATCCAGAAGGAGTCCCTGCCTCCCAACCCTCCTGACGTCCCTCCCCCGATTTACTTCTGCGGCACGAAAACGGATCCGAACAACCTCGACTCGGTGTCTGGAGAGGTGTCGGAAACTGTGGCTTTTTAATAACGTACGCACCACCCTGAATTCTCTTTTTCCTCCAAGGCTTTATACTAACGATGGAGACGTTAGTGTGCCCGTAAACGCGGGTAAATACTGTGAAAATACGAGTATACACTCATATTTTCACAGATTCTAATTTAAGGATATCATTGGTGATGGATTTCGAAACTGTGATTGTGTTTAGAGGGGGTCCTTGCGTGAGGCCGTGAATTAGCAATGGCCTTTGTCCTTGTAATCAACGTGATGTTTTGCAAATATTTTAACTTGGAAATGTTTAATGCGAAGAATATGGTCCGAGCCAAATTTCACTCTTGGCTGGTGGGTGTTATATAAATTGAGGGATATAGCAAAAAGAATTTGACAAGGCGTCGATTGTAGCTAAATATTCTTGAATTCAAAAGGAAGCAATTGAATGCAATTCATTCAGTTCACGAGAACTATATTTTTGTTACTTATTCCCGATATTTTTCTCATTAGATGGTATTTACTGCCATAATTGGCGACGTTTCAGATTTTGTTTTTGAACCACGTCTACATTTCAACTGGCCACAGGAATACTTTCATCCGGGAGGTCTTTTTTAAACGTTTTCTGTTAAAGTAATCTGATTTTGGCAAGAGCGTGACACTCATAAATGCCGTATGTAATGAAAATTTCACAGACATCATTCTTGAAAATGTGTAAATAGATTCTCTGCTTCAGAAACCCTTTGGCAAACAACGAAAATATCCATTTAACTTGAAGTAATTATTTGCTATTTTCCAGTAACACGGCTATGTTTCTCATGAGTACAACTAAAAGGGAATCATGCTTTGTTAATCAGCGTAGTGAAAGATTGGATGATATATGTCAAAGTTACACTTTTATTGAAAAGTATGGACTATGTCCCATCTTAAGTAATGCATTTGAAAAATATGCTCCATTTCAGAGTTCAAAATATTTATTTTCTCCTGAGAAACTAATGGCATATTTATCTCTGTTCCTAAGTAATTATAGACAAATTTTGTGATTTACAGTTATTAACTGCCATGTTATGTATATTGTAAATGTGTGTATATAGATGTAGTGAAAAATGTAGAAACAGCTAAAGCTCATATAAAAGAAAGTGAATTTAAATAGCCTTTCTCATTATATACAAACATGGACTCAGACTGAAGTATTGATTTCTGCCTTTGCATTAATTACTTAAGTATATGAAACATGAAAACAGTTAAATGAATAATAATAATAAGAACAATAAATAAAATAATTCTCAGTACACAATAAAATATAGTCTCAAAGGATATTTGTAATTTTGTGTCATTCCCTTAAAATAGAGACAAATGAATGAAGACATATTTCATTTCGTTGCTTTCATTCCAAATTCCATCGCAGTAACTACGAGCAATTAAAGATACACAACTAGGTCATTGTAATGAGTCCGCCCTAATTAGATTGAGATTACAAAAGAAGAATAAAATGGTTGACCTTTTTAATTCGTGTTCGAAAACAGGAAACAGAGGAAGTTCCAACAGGAAGAAGAAATATATCTCATTGCGGTGGGGCTTGGAGGAAGTTGAAATACTCTCACAATGACGCGACTAGCAGGCATTAAGTCACCTTCCGATTAGGGAAAAGAATATTTCCTTCTTTGCGTCTAGATTCCTGTGTTCATTACGATTTATTGCCTATTGGAGACGGTCCGTGGCATTCAGTTTATATGCCGCGAGTATAAAAGCACTGTGACGCAAAACGAAGATAAACACATCTTAGCATAATTTAAAGACGTAATTTCCGATTCTGTTGCTAGGGAGTCATGAGTCTATCCTGGAATGTATTGCTTCTCTGCTGTCTGATGCTGGTGGTTGCATCCTCCGCCGCACCGGCGATAGTGAAATTGAGTCTTGTGATTCCAGAAGGCCACAGAGTGACCGATGTGAACCTGCGGTTCGAGAGGCAGGACAGCAAGAGCGAAGGATCCTTCGAAGGCGGGGCGGAGGACGAGGACGATGAGCGGCCCTCGTTCCGCAAGGGTCCGGAAGGCGTTGCCGCCTCAGGGAAGGATGCGCACGCTGGTCGCCATAGCAACGTGCCCAACATGGTGGAGACCTTTCCAGCGGTAGCGAAGAAATCAGGGGAGAGCCACAACACGATAAACAAAGTCATTAAATTGCCCGGACAAAACATAGCGTCCATTAGGAAATGATGGCGAAATGATTTTGATTGATCTTGTAGTAGTTGCCGCGATGCCATGTTGATCCCATTGAATTCGGGCCCAGTATGATATCTGTTAAGTTTTCCGCCCTTATATTCAGATTCATTTTTCAATACAGTGACATTACGACATATTGTGAATCAATTTCCGACAACTTTTGCGTCAGCGGTGGAGCTTTAAAGTTGTTCTGTGTCCGTTTTGCATGTTGACGAAGTTTTTAACGAATATGTGGAAAAATATGATCCTCAAACATGAGCCAAGTCTGAAATGTATCAAGCACGCATTGTATTAAATAGATAACACGAATATGTTTGCTTTCATATCCAAAATATGTTTGCTCCAATCTATGTTGATTTTTGGGGTCAGCGCTTTTATTTGTTATGCTAGCTTTTATTAGTTAAATAAAATTTTAAATTGATGGTTTGTTATATTAATTTTCAGTTTTATCAGGACAATTTTGTAGATATAACTGCAGGAAAATTCAGTGTGCCTCGAAGTTGTCTAATATACTTAATTCTCAAAAAAGCAGAGTACCAATTTTCATTGCGTGTTTGGTTTTAATGATAACAAATTTAAATTAGCACGCATGTTGCATCAAGAAAAAAATATTAAACATCCACAAAAATAAAATGCACTGAGAATATTCAAATACGAATATAAACATTGTTTGAGCAATATAATCATTAATGGGATTTTATTCGTTAGGGCGATTTTAGATACACTCATACATTAAAATTACCACTGATACTTTTTCATCGAAAAGGAAGCTAGTAATTTAAATATAAATTTAAATTAAAAAGTTGTGTCATCACATTATATTCACATTTTTACACATATGTGAAATGCATTAATTAATGCAATATTAGGTTTTAAGACGCAGCGAAACTATTGGTATAGTAGGAAGGAATTTAATGGCCCAGATTTTACTTTGGTAATTATGGACGCTAGTAATGAATATCCTCAATTTAAAAAGTTTCATTTCTTGATACAGCCGCAATCAACTCTCTTTCTTAGGTTATAAATTATATTTTTGTGATTAGGTTGCTTATCTGTCCATCATAATACACTGTTTTATCGATTTTTTTTATTTTTTACTAACGGAGTTTACATGTGTGTGTGTGTGTATATATATATATATATATATAAGTATATATATGTATATATATGTATATATATGTATATATATGTATATATATGTATATATATATACATATATTAGTATATATATGTATGCATACACACATTGGTACATAGAATTTAAATTTTGAAATTATTTCTTCTTATTTCAAAATAAATTCGATAAAACAATGTATCGTATGTTGATAGACAGATTATAAATACATATATACATATATATATACACACATATAATTTTGAAATCTTTTAATCTTATTTTAAAAGCATATATGAAGAACGAAAGAAATTAAGTATCAATATTTTGGAAAACTAATTTCAGATTCTGCTGTTCTATTGCAAAAGGCGTAATATTAATTAGTTCATCTATTAATAGAAAATTGATTTTTACTAAGTCCGTAAAATATTCTATTGAGTTTGTACTTTTAATCAATTCGGAAAATATTATACTTGGTGTTAATAAATTAAATAATTTCAACTTTCAACTTGAAAATAGTTTCCATGAACAAAAAATGACAATTACTGAATTATGCACATGCAAATTCTGGACTGGCTTTTCATACCTAGGTTATTCAACATTACTAAATAGTGAAAAGGATTTCAAAAATAAATATTACAGCACTGCCTGGGCCATAGAAATTAAGGCAATATTATGCATTTTCTTTGCTCTTATTAAGTAGATTTTTCCAAAAGGGTCATGGATTACCTTAAAGGTAAGTAGCTGTCCTCCCAAAACAATCTATAGTGAGAAAAATATATGACCAGGAAAACAGTGTAGAAGCTGACTGAAATTCACTGACCGTATTTTCACACATCCGCCTGTTTCGAAGGGCTTAAAAAATTAAAGAATTCAAAAGTAGCTAAAATATCACCCACATTTTTTTGGTTTTACTCAAATATTTTTCACCAGAGAATATTAGTTTGCTACAGCTCAATTGATAGTAGTACTGCAACGGGTGCTTTGGAAAAAATCCTAGGACCATCCTTTTTGCCTTTTAATTTAGCTCTTTCAGCATAATGAAAACTTGTTTGAGGTCAGAAGATTTGATTTTAGTAGGGAATGTTTTTCCGTTCTTCTGTATAGGCAGTGAAGAAGTTACAACCATCGCCTCCACTATCGGGAAGGAGACTAGAATGTAATACCAATCTACGCTCAAGCGTCCCTGACAAATAAGAAATTGCATTATGAAAGCGCTAAGATTATTATTTTATTTAGCGAGATTAGCCACATGAAAAATTTAACTTTAAACAGCTCCTTAACTAAATTTTGAAAACTTTCACAAGGGAAACAAAGCACTGATGTGGTAGTTTGAATATTAAGCTTAGAAGTGATATTGTATCTGACAAGTAATCGGTATTTCAATCCTAGGATTGTTTTACTGCAGCCCATATCTTTGTATGCTATATTTGCATGCAAGACATGGCTACATATTTTAGGAAGAATAATGTGGTGGTTTCCCGTTGCCTTCCACGCCGCAGTACTGCGGCCGATACCGTCAACTTCCCTCTCGCCCGCAGCTGATGCCGGGCCGACGCACACGGTAGGAGTATTTTTCTCGTTGCCTCGTTCCAAAATACCATTATAGTGTTTTTTTCCTGTTAATGTGTGGTTGTTTCGTGCCGAAAAACCGTTTACAAAAATTAATTAGTTTTTCTAAGCTAAAGAATTTCGAATGGATGGGATTCAAATCAACTACCTTCTTTTCTACACGCAAACATGCTACCTCTAGTCTACCCCCGCCACTAAAAGTTAAATTTCTTCATAAAATAATGAATATAACCTTTTAAAAATAAGCTCGAATGAAAATAAGTAAGATTGAATAATGATGAAAGAGGATACTCGGCTTTTTCATATAGAATATTATTACTACGACCGTTTGGTTACTTCGTAACATCTTCAGTAGACGCAGATGTTACGCTGCAACAAAACCTAGCTCGTAATAAAAATACCTCATAAGGAAAAGCAAAGTGTCTTCTTTCATCATGAACGATTTCTACCACGTTACGTCCGAAACTGTGTTATTTTTTAAAGCTGAATATGTTTGATATGAGAGACAAATTAAGTAAAATAAGTACGTTTTAAAATATGAATTGTCCCTCGTATTAAGTGTAATTTTTCAGTAGTTTCAAGTTTAGTTCCTTGTCCCTTTGATTATCACCATGTACTCGTTTATGCAAGCGTTATCGTACCACTTTTAAAAAACTATTGGTGTTTGAAATTATATTTTCCCTTTGAATATGTAATATGAATGTTAAAATATAACCGTTACCGAAAATTTTTAATTCTACCTTCACTCAAAATACATTTCTCACTTAACACGGCCACTTGCACCTCAAGTTCACCAATATCTTGCCAAAAGGGCACAGTTCACACCCTCTTCGGGACGCTCACATTGCTACTCAGGGTGAAAATATCTGAGCCGTACTTGGGCGTCGTTGAAAAGATGCGTTCTCCTTCGGGAACACGATATCTTCGGCATCCACCTTTTCCCTCTTCTTCTCCCCGAGGTCTTCCGGGAACCTTCGGTTGAAGAGATCTTGGGATTCGCCTCCATTGCTTTCCGCTTGGACCCCCATCACATCCAATCCCGCCACATTAGCCTCCTCCTCCGACATCATACCAGGATTTCCAAAGGGAAAAGAATCGTACAGCGTCGGCGGCTTCGGAAATACGATCACAGAAAGATTTCGCCTCCAGCCCTGCGTCGACAGCGAAGACGGTACGGCGGCGTCGGCCGTTGAAGTCACCAGCGTCGTCACCGCGACGGCCTGCATCGCTCTCAGCCAGAATGTGTTGAGCATGTTGCCAGAGTATTGTTCCACTTCGGACTACCAGTTAGAATGAGTTGGGTAAGATGGAATAGATGATGGTGTGGATTCAAGGCAAACAATATCTGGCTCCGAAAAAAATTCATTTTTTACGCTTGAAAAAGAGACGGCCTTCGACCTCCTTTGGCAGATGAGCCAATCCCCGTTACTGTTTTCCCTCTCCTTCCCAGTTACGCGCTCTCTTCCCCCTCGGCTCCTTTCCTATCTCTCGCTTGAGTGCGGCGACGCAATCAACACTATCGTCATCCTCATCAAGGGAGAATTATTACCTAGAGCTTCCGGCAACTGAGTTTGGCATATTGATGAGAAAACTGAAATACGCAGCATCATCAATTATTTCCCATATTGCAAAATGAATAAAATTTTCATTAAACATTGTCTGTACTTTTGCTCCAAATATCCTATTGCTTTCATTCGCCCTCCCAGAAGAGTTGTACATGAATGTGTATTTATTTCTCTGTGAGAGGCCACTGTGGAACTGATAACTCAGATCAAATGTTGTGTTTTTAGCGTGGTAAAATAAAGCAAGATAAAATACTGTGAGCTGAAACTTAATTCCAGAATTGAGTATTCTCCTTTCGCAAAACGCTCAGCTTGGTGTCATTATACCATTGAATATATATTTAATATGTATAAATATTATTCTGTTTTCATTTAACTTAAAAACAACGGATGCTGAAGTAGCACTGTTCACTACCGTTCCACAACATCTGATGAGATCGACATTTTTTTAAATTAAGACTAAATTACTGAGAATTTTGAAAGTGAACACTAATTTCATAAAATTCGGAAATAAAAAACAATTCCAGTGGCATTTAAAATTATGACTTTTATAATTTATAATATCCTTACTTTCACAATATATTTATTAATAACTCTAGCGTACTAATGAGGATGGTAACTACTAATATATAATATTTAGCATTATTCAAACGTTATAAAAATATACAAAAATTATTCATGCATAAAAATATTCATATGATAAAATAAAAAGAATTTGTTGAGAGCGCTGGTTGTTTCATTTTCTATAAAAATAGTTAAAGCAATGGTGGTTTCTAAATTTATTATATGAAAGGGCAACAAAACTATGAAGCAACTACATCACCAATACAAACCACTGCATTTATATTTTATACATTTTAATAAATAGCGATTTATTTCCATGATTTTTTGACCGTGCTCAAAAATTTTAATGTTTGATTTGATATAGTTCGAACCATTCTCTTTGCCACGGATTCATATTCGAATGATTCGCATTTTCTAGTAGTTTCCAAGCCTTTGACACTGTGTAAACGCTTTGAAAAACCGTATTCAAGTGATTTCATAATTTTATAGTCGTAATCATATTTGATAAATTCATGAAGAACCTAGATAACAAAAGGCCTGGAGATGAGAATTTGAATGACATTTTAAGATAATTCGATATACCCTCTAAGACTCCAGGAGGAAATGGAGTATGCTCATCATGGAACCCTTAGTAATAATGAGTACTCCAATCAATGCTAATTAAATGTACTTAAAAAGCATTGTGCTTTGACGAAATATGGCGAGAGGATGAAGTAAGGGTGAAATATTATGTAGAGTGAGAGAACGAAGGGAAATGCCAAGCAGAGGACAATACTTTTAATTTAATGTCAGTAGTAGGCCTCAAGGTCTGAATAACAATCCCGCTGGGTAATTAACTTAAAATACGCTTATCTTATCACGCATAGTCGTTCACATTAATAAACCACCATAAATGAGAAGTCTCTTGTGGCTCTAATTGTGGAACTGCAGCTCACCTAAAACACGCAAATGATTCTACGGTCCATACCTTTACGACCCGACCACTTCCTATCATTAAAATAACATAATTAAACTTCTAATTTATTTCGAAACTAATCATTACTTGGACATCTTATTAAATTACTATCAGGTCTGCTAAACGAGAGAAAATAATACAGACTCTTCTGCCCGAGATTGTTTCCATCATTAAAGTTAATTCCTGTTATGGTTTAATCGTAATTGAAAACACAATGTACCCCATTTCTAAAAATTGATGTTCCTATATGTAATAAGAGTATACAGATAATTTACCCTTTAAGTTTTTGTGACACGTATTGACATATTGATATCACTAATTATTTACATTAATCAGATATATCGTAGGAATCTAACACAATATGTCTCAGGATATATTATTAATGTATAAATATTAAACATAAAAGTGTATAAATACATACATATGATATATATATATAAATATATATATATATATAAATAAATAAATATATATATATATATATATATATATATATAAATAAATAAATATATATATATATATATATATATATATTTACACTTTCATTCCTAAATCTCTATAATTGTAAATAAATAGTTTTGTTAAATATTATTTTTCCATTATAAATTTTTATACTGAAAATTCAAAGCGTAACTAATTATCAACTTAAGCCATAACAAATCATGAAAGTAGGTTTCTTTCAAACACAGAATTTTAATTAAGAAAAAAATTTGAACCTCATAAATTAATGTAAATAAAATTATAATTGCACGTAATCACAAAACCTAAAGCTTCTCAATATCTTTTAATTATCTTACCTTTACCTTAACTTTACCCATCGTTTTTTCATGTTTGCTGCGCAATGTAATTAAAGTGATTTCTTACACAGTTTTAGCAAAAACAGAGGATTTTTGTTTTATTACAATGTAGTAACATGACGGACTTTTCTGCTTCGGCTTCTAATTTTATTTTCCGTCTTCGTGAAATCGTAACTCAATAATGTATGAAATCCTACACTCTGTGTAGTGCCTGTACTTCTGGGGATTATAAATGATACTCAAAATACAGGAATCAAAGAGTCGTCAGGGTTATCTTTAACGGATTTTTCGTTTTATTTATTTTATAAATTCACAACTTCCTTTCAGCCCCGTCTTCGTGCAAATCACATGAGCTAATGAGGTACATAAAACTCTAAACATTATCGTTGGTTTCAATCCATTTGGGCATTGCACGCCACTGTGACGAAAAATCTTGACTTCCCAAGACATATTGATTACTGTCACGCAGTGATTTACCTGCTTGGAACTTGTTGACACTTACGTTTTGCCTGTCATCATGCCACCTTCTCAAGTAATTAATATGTCGATATTACAGCAGAAGGTTACTCTTTGTAACGGAATAATTATGTTGCTATGAATTATCATAACAGTGATTTGTTGTCTCAGGCGTAACTTTATGGAATTTGCATAACATATTGAAATGTAATGAAATAATTGACTTTGTAATTCCACACACTTTAAGTTTGTGGAATTACAAAGTCAATTATTTCATTAAATTTCAATAACAGTGATGGTATGCTTCTGTGCCGTTCGTCTCAATTTATCGACAAAATGATCTGGCACAGTTGGGCACATTGCTCGCCTATGAATTGCTTATAGCAACAATATTTTATCAGAGATTTTTATCCCATAATCCCATATTAGTTGCTAACCGAATCGGTTATATAGCTGTCGGAGTCAGTACACGGGTATGTCATAGTTACTGAGAGAACTCATAGGCAGTGTGAAGGTAGCATCATGTAGCCGATTGTATTATCCGATATTCCATGTTGTTACTCCTTTGGATTCATAGACGTCTTATGATGAATCATACTTGTTGATGTCTGATATTCGTATGAACGCATTATGCGTAGTCACCTGGGATAACTCTGAGTTCTCGTCGTATATTCTAAACAATTATATCCGATAATACGTAATTTTTCCAAATTTTCCTGTTCATGTGCGGCGAAGATGCGTGATAAAACTTTGTCATGATAAACTTAGTTAAATATTTATATCATTAGAGAAACTAGGTTGGTAATTACAAACGGAGCTAAGGTAAAATAAATTATTTCATAAATTTGAAGCAGGTCTCTTTAGCAGTGATTTTGAAAATGGATGATCCGCCATATGGTGCCTAATGCTAGGAGAGGTAATCCAATTTAGATTAAAATAACAAATCCAGTAGCGAGAGATTACAAATTTTCCCAAGAAAAATAACGGATCGGAATAATTGCAAACGATAGTACTATGACCTAAATTCTGGTTGACCAAGTATTAACTCATAATTTTAGTTAACACGTATTTTATTATTCATCCTAGCATATTTTCAGCTATTGTACCGTAGAGTAGATATGTAGCTGTCATAAAACTTTGGTCCATATTTTGACTATTTGCTATTATTTTTGTTGGCTAAAATTATTTAATTAACACTAGATTTTGAAGTAGGATGTCTGGTGTAGAATCATCCCTAGCCTCGCCCAGTTGCGACTGTTTGGGTATCATGTAGATGTTCGTAATAATAATAATAATAAAACGAACAGCCTCTCTTGCAACGAGGGTAAGCAGATGAATATCGCAATACAACATTGCCACTTACCTCGAGGTGTGCAGAACCGTGAGGTATTGCTAGCTAAATATGAAGTATGAAGTTTAAAGGTTTTCATAACCAAATATCACGACTCTGAGGTAAATATTAAATGAGTACCAAAAGGCCTGGTCAAAACAAATGGTTTTAGTAACCAGTTGCACATTAGAAACATGGAATTGGAGATCCCAATTAAGGGATGATGTTAAACGTTAGTAAATTAACTTTCAATGGAATACATATTTTAAATATTTCTAATTATTAACTTTGTAGTGCAAAAAATAAGCATTACTTGTTTGTAAGCTTGATTATCGATCAACATAGCAATAAATATCGGTAAAAATTTTCAAATATTTGTGCAGTTTTGTGAATACAATAATTATCATCGACTAAAAACACGCTCACGATGCAATATTAATGGGATCAAAAGTATGTAGTGAAGCGTTTTCCCTCAAAACTATTAACTTATACGGATACATATTCAAACCAGTTGATAAAATAAAAAAAGACTGAAATTTGGATAAAAAACGCGAAGTACATTTTTCAACTTAAAAAGAAATTTTAAAGTAATTCCTACACAACGATGCCACTAATTAATCAAATAGAAAAAAGAATATCTATTCATTACAATGAAATAGCATCAGTCATAAAGCTATCGAAAGTTTCAATATATTCAGGCGAGATGTAGTGGAAGTTCGTCTTGATGAAAAACAATAAAATTTGCATTTTTCCACAGATATAAATGGCAAATTTTCCACAAAATTTGTGGAAAAGTGCAAATTTTGTTTTTCCACTATCGACAGTTGGGTTTTTACCCATATTGAAAGTTGGTAAACAAACCCAGCAGGTATTTGAGCAAACATTCCAAGTTCGTGCGTGACTCTTTTCAAATTGACTGTGTGACTCCTTGTTAGTGTACTTGTATTGTACAATGTACAATTTGTGTTGGCTTGTGGGTTCTTCTCTTTTGCCAAGTGACTTTGAGTCAGCCCAGAAGAACAACTCCTAACAATACAAAACAAATAAAAATTAGAAAATTCGATCAAGGTTAGAAAATTAGATGATGATTTGACTGTGCCATCGACTTGTGTCAACGAGGGAAATCGCACAAAAAATATTTGGTTTCTGTTGGGCCAACATTCATAAAAAATAAATAATAATACAGGGGGCGTTTCGAAAGTAATGCAACTATTTTTTAAAAGTAATTTATTGTATAGATTTGGATACACACTTTAAATTCTTCAAAGTACTGTCCTTAGGCCTCTACATATTTTTCCAGGGACTCTGCCATGACCGCGCCCTGAAAGGCGTCTTTGGGGCCTCTCGCAAGGTCTTCGTCACGGCTGATTGGATGGATCTCTTCTATGGACGAAAAACGGGTTCCTTTCAGGGCTGCCTCAATCCGAGGGAACAAAAAAAAGTCGCTGGGGCGACGATAGGACTATATTGGGGGGGTGGAGCAGCATTGACATCTGATGTTTGGCCAGGAACTCGCGAACTCGTAGCGTGTTGTCTTGATGGGGTTGGCAGGTAGCGGAGATGTCTTTTCTCGTCCTGATGACCCTTTTCAGTCGCTGTCTTTCCAGCACATCCACGTAGTGGGCAGCGTTAACTGACAGTCTTTGAGGAACAAACTCCTAATGGATCACTCATTTACTGTTGAAAAAGACAACTAGCATTGTTTTCACTTTTGATTTGCTCATTCTTCCCTTTTTGGACTTTGGGGACTGGTCGGTGTACGACTTAGAACTTTGGTGTTTTTTTCTGGATCGTATTAAAAAACCCAGGTTTCATCACCGGTGATGCCGTTGTCCAAATAATCAGGTTCATCTCCAATACGTCGCAAAAGCTCACTTGAAATTTCCGCTCGGTTGGCCTTTGGGCGCCTGGGAACGAGTTTGGCGCACGCTTTCCTCATCGCTAAATCTTCAGCAACAATGCGAATCACAACGGTAAACGACAAGTTCAGTTCATTGGAAACCATTTTGGCAATTAATCTACAGTCCGAGTCCAACGATTGTTGAACACGAGCCACATTGTTGCCAGTTTTGTTGGTTGCCGGCCGCCGTTGTTCGTGGTGAACCTCCTTCCGGCACTCCTGAATTTAACTGAAGAATTTTAACCACCTCGAAACATGTGATTAGGACAAAGTAGAGTCCCTGTAAGCCTCACGAATCATTTTGTTAGTCTCCTCAAGAGATTTTTTCAGAGAAAAAAACTTAGTAATCGCATAACGTAGCTCGATCGTCGATACCATTTTTTTTGTGACACGGTCGCCACGCAGAGATTCATAAGTGAACCTCTGCCGCTTCCATAGTTTGGAGAGCACTGAGACTGGTTTCACGGCAAAGCTTAGCGCTCACACCACCTACTTCAAGTTGTTTGACCGCACCTAAATCAATTGGAGCGGCGGGGGAAATACAATTGATTAAATTTCGGAACGCACCCTGAACATCTATAGCAGTCCTGTTTGAAGAAAATTTTTCAATGTTGCGAATCGTATACGGTAAAAAATTAATTATTAAGTCCAAGTAATTTGATACAAATTGTATAAAATATTTATCATAAACTAATGAATGATAGCAAATGGCCTTCAATGGAAGCTAATATTTATTGTATTCTCATGCTCTTCTTTTGTTAACGTGAACCGCTTCTATGTACTTCACGCTTATTTTTGATATCTTTTTTTAATTTTCGCCATTGATTGGGGCTTTAGACCCACCTTCAAGACAAATGTAAGCATCCCATCACATCTTCAAATACTCATTTGATTTATGTGATTATGCTTTCAGTCCAAGAAGCATTTATATAATCGTAAATAGACAGATAAAAGTGTTATTAACGTGCATATTTTCCTAATGTACTTATTTGATATAATAACACATATAGGATACGCATATCGCAGGAAATATTTTCTTGTGAATTCCAAACCTCTGAATAACAGCTACATTCATCAATGAAAAAATGTATGAGTCATGATAATTTTTCATACGTCACAAGCAACGGGCATTTTAGTACCGGAAATATCTCTGCACGTTTTTAATTCAATGAACCTGCGTACGCCATTCAGCCAATTCGATGCGGGCATTAGACCCGAACCCTTTAGTGTTTCGAACCCAAATATTTTATAAATCATGCAAACGAGGAACCTCTAAAAAAATGGAATTACAGTTATTGTTGACCTGATTAAACAATGAAATTTGCTCGTAGCATGATTGTTCGAATTTTTCCCTGCCTTTTTATTAATAATAAACATTTTTAACCCGCTAATTAAAATAATAAGTTCTCATTTATTTTAGGATTTGACAGGTCAGAAGATAGGAGAGGGCCAAGTCTGTGGATTTTTACAAGTATTCCATTATTAGGCCCAAGTATCAAAATCCGGAGCATTTGAATTTTCAATATATTGTAATTATTTCCGCTTTTCATTACATTTGGAACATTTTTCAAGAAGAATACTCAATCCCTCGGATTAAACCTTGAAATGCGGACTAAGGAATTGCATTTTACAATAAGTACCTGGAGTTCAACTCCCATATATGCATTGTATGAAACCAAAATTAGGAATTCATTCACAAATCAGAACTTGCACTGTCAAAAGATTGAGGACAATTAATGAAAATAAAATAATTTTTGAATCTATTTTCATTGAAATTTATACTCTTGGAAGTTATATATGACTATATTTAAGAGATTAGAGAGTTTTATCTTTTATTTGCATTCATGAATATTTATGCCTCGGAAAGCGTACAGTAGTCATCAGGCAGTTAAGGCAGATGCTCTTCAAGGCAGAAGACGGGTTGCTTCTCAAGGGACGAACCTCCCGATCGTCCTTAAGAATCTTATTTGCTCATTTTTTTGTGTGTGCCGATATTTGTCTTCGTTCTTGTCCTATAGATCTGCGGACATGCTAAGTATAGGGTTGACGCGACAAATGCTACCGAGTGTCACCAAATGAGCTTCTTATCGACATAGTGTGCGTATTATATTATTAATTGTGATTGCCAGAGGTACGCTATGATTTTAATATCTATCTTGGATTTTCTAGGCCGACGCTAACTAAGCATTTATCAGCGAGTTATCAGAAAGGGCTTTCCAGGAAGTAAATAACGTTTTGAAATAAAATATAACCATTGTGACAAGAAAAAGTTTTATGATATACCCCGGGACGGCACATTTTAAAACCATTTTTCTCCATAGTCGCTATTCAAACTGAAGCATTTACAATAACGACACACAAGATTTTACACTCAGCGTCACTGTCAAAGGAATGTGTTGCAAGTCACGTCTAGCGAGAGATTGACACACGTAAATTGGTGATTTTCACGATTTATTCGTTTACTTTGACCTTGAGATCATCATTCACAAGGCTAAGTCGACCCCTACGGTCCTCGTCGTGAACATAGGGGCTGTGGCCATTTTAAAACTGAATTCACCACTGCCTCACTCCGCCTTCACTCATTATTCCGTCTCCGTACATACTTCACAGTGTTACCAATGAATATAAATTGCCTTGTGGTTTTTTGCCATTGAAAACCTAATCACCAATAGCACTTCACAACTCGCGGGATTTTTTATCGCAGCGCACATTTTAACAGTTTGCAGTGAACAAAATAGAAGAGCCACAGTCTGTAAACTACCACAGAAGAATGCGTACTGAGTATGGGAACGTTGAAAAACAAAGATGGTGACTGTAGACCTGCCCACCGCTACGCTAGGTCGAAGCATAACTTACTTTCTTGAAAACCCTCGTATTCTGTGCATGTGTAATAATATATATTATAATATTGCCTTTAATAAGGGAGCCGCGGATTAAAAGCTTATCAGTATATCGTGCGGAAGGAGCCTTCACTCGTTACGTTTTCAAATTGAAGAACGAGCGACCGTGGATGGAACACAGAACCGCTTCCGCCTACTCTTTGCAGTTACTCTCAGGTCCATGGACCAATCAGATTATGCAAAATCCATTCTCAATGTTCATTTTAATATTTATATCACCACATTTTTAATTTTACACTACAGTTATCAAATTGAGGCCAGAGGATTTTTCAAAGTTGCTCGGATTAAGAAGAAAATGTAGCACCTTGGCGTGGCGCAGCTGCGCTTGGATTCCCGAGAGGACATGAACTCCCTTCCTCGATGATTATGACGAGAAGGGAGCATAAAGGGAAACCCATTTTCAGTCAAGGCGTTCATTCACCTCGTGCGTTCAAGGCTGAAAGCGGTCAAGTGAGCGATCGCACTTAATCGCATTGAGCATGCACGAGGGCAAAGCTTCCCGCGGCAAGAAAAGATGAAAAAGGTTGCTTCTCCCGTGAGCTGTGAGAGTTTGAAATTCTTAATCGATTTTGTGATATATGTGGATGCCTAAGATCGTTATCATTCGGAAAAATCGAATTTTGAGAAAGGATGACATAAAAATGTCAATGGTTAATTTATATGTGGGCTATTTACATATATCACATATATTTTTAAGTGATTAAAAAGTCTTTGGAAATGAGAAAAAACTATCACGATTGTACGAGCGTTGTCCAGAAAGTAAACTCCGTAATGCAAAAAAACACGGGAATAAATGCAGAACATTTATTATTTTCGTAGTAGTAGTTTTGAGGGGAGGCGACCGACAGCTGAGGTCATTTGCGCCATAGGGGATGGACAGGAAAGGATGAAGGGTGGAGAGAAACCCGGCGTCGGCATTAGCCTACTCTTTACGAAAGGCGCCAAGGGGTCCGCGGCTTAACGTCCCATCCGACGGACGGCGTACTCACTCAAAGTGCCCTCCACAAAGCACCTCAAATAGGGATCGAGATACCTCTGAAAAATATTCAACACCGCCGGGATTTGAACCCGGGCCCTCTGGGTGGGAAGCCAGTACGTTAGCCCCCGCACTATCTCGATCCCCTTATTTTCGTCTCAAAACTACATTTTTCTAATATTTTTATACATATTTGCACATTTTATGCATATACAAAGAGATTTAAACATTCATTATATCTCGGAACCAGTTTTCAAATTCGTTCAGCTATAAATTCTGATTGATGCCTGAGATCGCTGCCAATCGACGATGGTTTCCTGAAGTTCCTCGCCGAGACGAGCTCATGAAATGTAGTCGCTTAACTTTCCAGTAGTTACTATGCAACAGAGTCGTCAAAATCACGGTAAAACATTATAAGGTTTCAGATATCGTGAAACGCCTGTTTTCGCGTAATTTTCGTCAATTTTCAGGTTCAGTTCCTTTTTCACTTTGGTGGTGGTTACTTCAGTCGACAATAGAATTTACGCTCATCATTAAACAAACGACAACAATGACACACAACTCTTGTCCCTCATCCCATTTAATCCGTACATAGTACAAATTTCCCGATAAACGTGGAGAGCTTTGAAGTCTTTTATTGGTAAACACCTTATAACTAAACGAACTTCACATCTGACGGGAATGAATCCATTATTAATCATTTCAATAATATTATATCTTTCGGAAAACATACCACTTGCTTATGTGGCAATTCAACAAAAAAAAAAAATTTAATTTGCTTTCGATTTTTCAACATTGGAAAATGTTTGCAAATTACCTTCATGACTCACATAATGTTTACGATTAGCGAATGCAGAAAGTAAACACCATATTCAGTGGACTCTTATTTGGTTGCGCATTCAAAGCATGTATTTTTTGGAGAAATTATAATTTCATAGCGAAGATATTCGGATAGTAAACGACCATACTGCCTAGTCATTTAATAATTCCTTTAGTACTGGAAGGTAATTTTTTATGCTTTTGTTCACAGATGAAGGCCAGAATGCCCTGTAATTACATTGGCAAGGCGAACAATTGCTACAAAAATGGAGAATTAGACTGTCGAACCGATAGATTCAAGGATTCATTTTTCTCGCGTACTATTCAAGACAACAATGAAAGGGGCAGCACTTAATAAAATAATAGGTTGGTGCTGTAAAAAATAGGGGTACACTAGATTAGATTCCCACAAAACACTCTCCAAGTCTGGCGCCCTTGTGCCAAGTGGGGTGTAGGCGAATTTATATAAAGTCCATTGTATTTTCCTGAATCGTACGTTTGGAATGTGTAGAATACTAAACGGTAATAGGTGTCTAAATTGCGCTCCATCTCTTCTAATGTATATCTTGTCCTCTTTGTGGAGGCATTGGAACAGCTGCTAACCATGCATTACTTATAATGTACTCGTGTGTAGGCATATTGCATGATTGATGTTCGGTTGTCTTGTTCCGCGCGGCTTTTGTCGGATCGAGGGGTGCCAAGTGCTATAGAAATAGAAGAAATATATTTAAAATGCCTGGTGACATACCACCCCCTGCCACATGCCCTTGCGACAGCTTGCGGGGTATTATGCAGATGCATATGTAGATGAATATTTTGAATGTTGGGTGGGAATTTTCTAAGACTTTCTATGACAGGGAAATAAACTTCGATATAGTTTTAATTTCATGTTATTTGTATCCTTTTATCACAAACCAATAAATGAAACCAAAATTTATTGACAGTAAAATATTAAAAATCAATCCAGTAAATGCGTTAGACATTGGTTATCTCAATGTCTGATCCAATTCGAAATCCGATATTAATCGAAAGGGTCGCAGCATTAGTAAATGAAATTACCAACGAAAATAAAATGAAATCTTTAATTTAATTCCCGAAATCAAGTACGGCTAATAGATGAAACACAAATTAGAATATTCACGATTATATTGCCTTTATTTGTTTCTAATTACTTTAAAAGAGAATGAATGCCACAATAATTTGACCAAGAGGTATTACCTACAATATCCTGTTTTACAGAATGAAATTAAGGAAATATCTGAAATTACCTTTTCTCTATTTGTAACTCCTAATGAACAATGTTTATTTGCACAAAATTAAGACAAAATAAACTTCCAAATTTATCTAAATGCTTAATCGTCGACCTTTAAAGAACATGTATGTATATATATATATATATATATATATATATATATATATATATATATATATATATATATATATATATCAGTATTTCTTTTTAGGGGTGATTATTTTGTGTTCTTTTTGGAGAAAATCTTGAGAAATGTTTTAAACTGAACTTCAACAGCATAGTTTCAGTTATTGTCATTCAAATATTATTAATTATTCCCATTTATTGAGAGTACTACCGAGGGACAACGATTGTAACTGTAGTAGCACACTGAAAAATTATTGAGAACAAGTTGAAACACAATTCGCCTGAATCACCGAGCATCATTAGAGCCTTAGAATAAAATTCTCTGTCTCACAAACTTCATAAATGCACGTGAAATCTCCACGGAAGTTGGATACTAATCTAGATGTCCTCCAGTATGCGGTGCACTTCTTCTTTACCCTTGGAGGGGGATCAAAAAGGAGAATTTTTGTTCCATGGGACGCATGAAACCAATGACGATTCATACCGCTCAGTTTCCAAATATAGTTGGACACGGTTTTCTCCTTTGCCTTACTACTTCTAATGACCAGAAAATCTACGAACATTTTGCCTCTTAAGAGTAAGGCGAAGGGGAAAATATCATTTGTACTGATTGTCACCAGTGTAAAACTAAATGAAACTTACTAGTATATTAGATTCATTTAGCGTGGTGTATGTGAATTGGTAAAAAATTCACAGATAATACTAATTTAAATGGAAAAACAAATATTGAGTGATGTGATAAAAATTGAAATTTGACGTAATTTATCAATATCAAGAATGAATAATTTACTTTTTGATCATACCATTTTGAAACTGCTATTTCTCCCAGGTGGACCTAACGAAAAGGCAACAATCATTGACCATTGAACAACAAATTTTACGAAATACATTTTCAATGGACGTCAAGTCTTATTCTTGAAAATATAATCAAGCAGTACCATAAATTAAGGCAAGAAAGGAAATTTGCAATGATAAAATAATTAATTATTTCAAGATTTATTTTACAAAATTATCAAATAGATATAAAAAATCATTCAGCACATGACATTGTCGCTTCAGGAAATAGTAAATACCATATCTCTGAGGCAGGACGAGGTACAGATATGTATGCGTTTATTATGAACAATACTTGCGATTGACATTTATAAACATTGCTCGAATATAATTGGTATAGTTTCAGAATATAAAATTATTTTCTCTATAGTACTTCAAAATTTTTGAGGCACTTCTTTATAATTTATTACTATGTTGATATGTTTCTATTTTCACAGAGAACGAAAAGAAACAACTAGTCATCGGTGGCAAAGCGCTGCTCAGATTGTTTCCAGGAGTATTCAGTTCTGTTCCTCTCCATAGAAAAAATTGCTTAGTTGCATTGAGAAACTAGAAAAAAAACTGTTTGAACCTCTCAACGCTGGTCTAGCACGCGAATTAACACCAATTGTAGTATTTCTTCACCGCTTTCAGGAAGGAAAGACATTGGATCCGAATTATGTCTCAGTTCTGTTCGTCATGGCACCCTATGCGGTTGATGGTTTAGTGTCCGGCACTGCCATGATGATGATGCCCTTGGCATAGACTTCAGTGGTATCCGGGCTTCTTGGTGGTCGGCTGATACGATGGCACCGGCTTGATAGTGGTGCCGTGGGGCGTCGTCGGCTTAGCGGAGGGGTTTACGGGTCGGTGAGTCGGCTGCACCGGATTCAGGGTTGGTAGTTCACCATGATGAATCGGTACCTTGGCGGTGGTTGGGTGCTGGGGTGAATGCTGTACGGGCTTTTTGGTGGTGCTGGAGCCGTGTGGTGCGGGATGATGCCCGATGGGTCCCGGCGTGGTCGGATGTACGATGTGTGTCGTGGTGTGCTGTGTGGTGACGCCCTTGGCCGGTTTATCAGTAGGGTGGTGGTGCTGGTGACCGTGCTGGGTGGTGGGCACCTTGATTGGCTTATCAGTCGGGTGGTGCTGCTGTTGGTTGTGCTGTGTGGTGGTCACCTTGATCGGCTTGTCAGTAGGGTGGTGGTGTTGGTGGTTGTGCTGTGCGGTGGTCCCCTTGGCCGGCTTCTCGGTTGGGTGCTGGTGTTGGTGGTTGGGCGGTGCGCCAAGAGGAGGCTTCGGCGCCCCGGGATTGTTGCCGGGGCCGTACTGGTGTCCCGGCTGCGGCGCCCGGGTCGTGGTTGCCGGGTGGGCCGCGGCGGTTGCGGCCAAGAAAACCACTGCGGCGATGACCGCGAATGAGAGTTTGGTCGCCATTCTCGGAGGAATTATACTGCGGAGGATGTTCTTCTGAGCTGATACTTGAATGGTCACGGCGGTGGGTGTGCTCCCGAGGAGTGAGAGGGAAGCCTTTTTATAGTGCCCAAAATTTGACCGACCGGCGATTAAGTATTGAAAGAAAAACGAGAACAACAATATACAAACGCTGGGGGGATGCTGGGTGTTTCCCGACCCGAGTCGTCAAAGCTCTTCCCGGAAAGGGCAAATTCGACTTCCCCTCCCCCCACTCAATCCACCGATGCTTATCCTTTAGCACAAACCAATCACGTGCTGCTAGAGAGCGGAATAGCTCCGCACGAGCGTGTGTCGTATTTTTTCCCGAGAGGAGCAAGGTTGACGCAGCGAGGAAAGTGGGATGAGGGACCCAGGCAGCGGTGGCGGGCCGCGGTCATTGATTGGTTGAGTGGCGAATCATGGAAAGAGAGAGAGAGAGCGAGAGCGATAAACGTAGAGGTAGGAGCGTTAAAAAAAAAGAAAAACGAAAGGGTTATCGCTTCGGCAAAGTCGTTCCGAGTAACTGCCAAACACCGTGGGGCAGGAAAACCCGACCGGCAACTCCTCGCGAATCGGTCCGCAGGAGAGAACAGGTTCCCGCGCTGAAAAGCGTGGCTGGAGGAGTGAGGAGGCTAAAAGGAAAACTCCGTACCATCTCGGTCCTCGCTTGCACTACTCAGAATCCGATTACTCTCGGAACCGTTCCAGGAATATTATAAAAATTTTACGCGAAGAAAATGACCTTTCTCAATGAATCCAAGTCCCTTTAAACGCCCATCTTGCGTGTTAAGTCCTGACAGGTCGATCTGCGTCTTTGAGAAAATGTGGTGAAGATCGCCGTGACATAATTAGCACATTTCCCAAGGCCTTCGTCGAATGTATGTGGAACTTTTGAGGTGGAAAAGAGACCATTTCCTGGAAACAGTCTAAACTGAAGAATTCCTTGGAAATTGGCCACGTCATCCAATTACATTACTCATATCTTCTCAATTTCATTTTTATGTTCTTATAATACGTAACAGTTGCAAGAATGAAATCCGATATTGTAGGAGGAAAACAAGTAATTTTGTGTCTTAGTCTCTTCAAACAAGCACATGTAGCCTTTCCATTTTGCGTCTTATCTGTTTGTGTCTAAACACGCAATTTTGTATCACGGACCCCTAATTTAGAGTTAGATGTTTCATTTTACCGTGACAAATTATCTTGTTTTTTTTTTATAAAATGCATCAGGTATCAATATCATGGTTACCACCACCGAGACGAAGTATTTTGGTGAGTATTAGGAAAAGAATCTGCTTAATTTGTTACTCTTTAAATTGCATCTAGCAGGTGTGCGAAGTGGTGTTAGGTTTTGAACTATTAGTATTAGTTACCAATCATTGTAACACTCGAAATATTGTCTAAACCACGTTATAAATACACATCTGTTAGACAAATACATACAATACCAAGCTGCTAATTAATTAACATCTAATTTTTTCACGTTTTCTTGTGTACATTATCAATATAATATTTCGAAAGGTATTTATATATTTAAAAATTCCAATTTTATTCTTTTATTTTAAATTTCACCTTCAAATTTTCCCACCTCTTACCCTAGGGTGCATGATAATCTTGCTTCCTTATTTACCCATAATCATTCAGACAGCAGGTAAGCTATTAAAATTAAAACTTCGACCCACCATTTTCCTCCTTGATTCTCGTTTTCCTTAGCAATATGAGATTCATTGCAACTATTTAAATAAAAAAACCAATAATACGTGACCGATGGAAATCATAATCCTGCAAAAGACGTAGAAGGAGAAAAAGGAATGAAACGATGACGGAGGAAGTTTTGCTTCCTTTTGCCTCTTGTAAAAGTATTCCAACCAAAGTTCATCAAGGCGCAATTAGGCAAACTGCTCCTTTTACCCTCCCACCCCTTCTCCCGGAGATCGGTGGTCAGTGTATTGGTTCAACACGCTGAGACTGGGGTCAAGGTCCAAAGAAAGCTCAACGGTATTCCGATCACTTAAGGTTTCAGAATTGATTATTATTGATATTGTTTTACTGCCAGAAAGACAGCGAATGCTGTGTACTCAACCTGTTTAGGTTTTTATTTCTTGCATTTCGATTGAATTTGTCAAAATTAGAAATAACATATACTTAAGGCCATCCGTGTACGAGTATATCTCGAAAATTAAGGTACTGATTGATAAGATGCCCCACGTCCAAAATCTATAGGTGTGCGGGAAGTTAGAAAAAAATCCCAATGATGGCAGTTAGTGAAGGAAGCCATTGAAGTTCGTTTAATTGAGAAAAAATCTGTTTCTCTATCAAATTAAAGCCAACACTGGAATTGATTATTGCAAGAAATATTACCATGTCCATTCCCATAGTCCGTTGATTGCCATATTTCATTTGGACTAATGCTGTGGAGAGGCAGTGCATCAAAGGACAAGATAGGAATGTGTAAAATATTATAATGCAAAAATTATTGTTCTATACTGGCAATCAGATACATTTAAACATACCTTCCATCAGAATTACAGAAGATTTGGGTTATCTCGGTAGGAATTTAAGATTAGAGGAGTCTTGGCTCTTAAGAACTGAATAATATTTTGTTTCGGTGACCATTCACCGGAGATTGATCCGATGAATAGCCATAAAAAACGGGTATTTCTTGAACAAAAAAATATTCGTGATAAATTTCAATGTGATATGAGTCTACTTATGTTGTAAAATGGGATTACTAATTTACCCTGTGCTGTGAATTTTTATTTTTGACGATGAAATGCTGGCATTAATTAAATTTACATCATTGGTAATAATTTGAATGTCCATTTTTCTAAATTGCAGCAACTGACGAGTTAATTAAAACGTGATATTCTTGAAGTATTTTTTAACTTTTGAGAAAATCCAAAATCTTCTTCTTTGACGAAGTTGCCTGTCGTTTACCAAACTCAGATTTCTGAAATAATTATACCTTGAAGAAAGCATTTGGAAAACTATATCCAGAGCACAGCATCAGTGTGAAACAAACGCGAGGTCATCAAATTATGTATCTTCATCCGTAAATATCTTGCTAGCTCAGGTTACCTATTAAATACCTATTACCTTTAAACATAGGCGGGTAGCTTTATATAAAAATCCCTCCTTTAGTTTAAACCTTCGTATGGTGACTAGCAATATCTGGCTTGAAACATTTTGGATTTATTTATTTTTTACTGCGGAATTACGGTGATCGTGCATCCTGAAATTAAATTTAAGTTCTACAATCAGAGTCATTGTTTAGCCACGGGGTCGACCTCGTCCCTGTCGGCACAAGTCGAGTTGTGCCCTCCCTGGGACTAGTCTTAATCAAGCCTTCAGTGATTGCCTATTCAGACGAGATGATACATGAGTCGTAAGATATTACTGCGAGCATCGGTGCGCAAATATGTCTCCCAGGGGACTAAGAGCCTGTGCGGAAGTTATCCTGAATAGATTACAGACCCCGAAGACGAATGCGAGAATACACGTGATCGTGAACTCGCGAACTCGCGGGTTACGCGATTTGGGGCGTTGACCCACCTCTTTTGGTCGTAAACCCAGACAATCAGACCTTATCCGGTCCTTGACAACCAGGCTGCTTATGTGTTAAAAATTCCTCCTCCGGTCTCGGAAAAGACAGCTAAGAATATGGAGTCATTGACTGCGAGGACAATGTAGAATTCCTCAGAACTAACCCCTCAAACCTGAATCCAGTTTTTTTTGTATTTACTCTAAAGCACTACCTCCATTCGAGATTACATTTAAGCATATGTGGCATATTTGCTGCTAATAAATTACAACCTTTCAGATTGGGAACTAGCTGCGATGACATCGATGAATCTCAAAAGAAGAAATTTTCAAGGAGATAAAGAAACAATCACTCAAACATTAAAAAAGTTCAAAAGTTATGGTGAAAAGAAGATTTCAGAAGGGAAAATGATGGATGTCAAGCAAAAACGAAAACTTTCAAATGCAAATCCTTAAGTGCCTTTAAAACTAAATTAAAAGAATCATTAGGTGATTATACTTAAAATAATGTTTGCCTTTCATAAGGGAGATTCAACGCAGACGCCCAAATGTGTACTCTGTGAGGCAGAAAATAGTAAAATTGTTTGAGGGCCAATATCCCAAACAATATGCGTCTATGACAAGAAAATGGGGTGCAAAAAGAAATGAATAGCTCATTAGCCAAATATTACTATCCTTGGGAAGAATTAGAAAAACAGCTCGGGAGTATGAAGAAAGCAAAGTCACAAGTCCTGCAAAAATTCCTCATAAAATACTAATGGAACTTGATGGAGAGATCGCGATTAACTAAAAGAATAACTCTTTGCAAGTCGACAGGTGAATGTTCAGTACCTGACACCAAGTTTACCTAGCCCTAATTCTATAAAGGTGGCGACAGGGAGGATCCCCATTATATACGCCGCTTCCTTTAACTTGAAGATCATGATAAGACCATCAATATTCAATTTTCGTTAGCCAGTCAACCAAGGGATTACATTTACTGCTGAGCGCATTTGAAAATCAGTGCGACTGTTATGGAATGAAAATCAATTTTCTCAAAGTAATGGTTATTAGGTTTTCGAGAAAGGGGAACGCTTTAAGGGCAAAAACCAGAACTGGTGGAGCAGTTTACCTATCTCGGTACTGTTTTGGAACAAAATTAGTAGGTAAACAAGAACATGAATTCCGTAAGCATAGAATCTTGCACAAGGAAGATGCAATTGATGACAGAAACTTTGAAAAAGGAAGTTAAGAAAATTTTAGTGAAAAAGTAAAATAGAGCGTGCCTTAGTACGGTTCGGAAACTATGTGATTGAAGCGAGATGATAAGCATATATTGGAGGTTTTCAAGACGTGGATGTGAACGGCTGAAAAGGTAAAATGGATATAAAGGAAAGCAATCGAAGTAGCAGTCGGTGATAGAAAAATCCACATGAGACAGGAAAGTTAGATGCAGATTATTTTGATAGTCTATAGAATGCTGAAAAATGACAGAGGGAAAGAAGAAAGCCAAGCGAAGCTAGCAAAGAAAAAGAATGTTCAAGTTGGAAGGATGAAGGGAGATACTCGTAGAATGTAGGCAGAATCAAAGAACTGTTAATTGCAGTATGAAGTGTTAAGTTGAGTCTTGTTGAACTTGGCTATTTGTAACGTAGGCGTATTCAGTGCTCCTAAACTACTTGAAATGGTGGGCCAATAATAATAAGCCAGCAACACGTTCCACAATGTGAAACGTCGAAATTGGATAAATGAAATGCACAAATTGAGGTTGCATTTTTAGAGAAAGAGTTCGAATAGATTCCTTACCAAAAATTGCCACCAAAACTAAGATATTATGACATTTATGAGAAAGCTATCAACTGGATTGGTGACTTCTTATATGACCGTATACAATAAGCAGTAGGCGATGGATAGTGTCCATTAGATTCAGATGTAACTTCAGCAATTACCACAGGGAAGGCCTCTTTTCTTCTTGATAAAAAACAAACGGTTTATGTAACCACGCCATCAGTAACTCTAGATTATTTTTGGATGACAATGTGATTTACAGACAAATAAGAGCACCGGAAGTTTGCGGGCAACTCTGTGTGGTCTGCGCATATCAGTGTTGCGCAGGGAATGGAATAAAACAAAATATAATAAACAGCTCTAGAGTTTTGGAATGAAAGAAATGATGATGGAGACGTAAATTGTAAACTGCATGGGATAGAATGAAACATCTCAAAATCGGCAAAATACTTGGTTGTCCAACTGACATCAAAGTTTCACGGAGTATACTCATCAGAAGAATATTTTAGTCTGAAAGAAGGTATGGTTCCTTACACAAGTTATGAGAAAATCTTTCGCTAAGATATGGGAGAGTTGTTACTCCGCTTTATTTCAATCACATTTAGAATACGGGGCAAGTATCTGGGATCCATGGGAAAAAACGTTCAGTAAGGAATTGGCAATGCTTCAGAAAAACTCCTCTAGATCAGACGCCCTTCACGATACATTTTCTTAAATATTGGCCTCATCTACCCAGAGCTCGATGCGTAAATTAGATATGAAAATGGGATGAGTTAGCAAGACGGAGCATCTTCGTATAAAGAGACATTCACGCGATTTGTCGCTATGTCCCGGGAAAATGATCTTTAATATTAAGCCCTGATGTTTCATTCAGTACCACCGGGTGAAAATACACCGCTTGGCAACCGAAGGAATATCTCGTGTGATTTTGTCAATCTTCTGAAGACATACCTAGTACTAACGATCACACGCACTACCGCAATGCCTTGCGAGCAGACACAGACATTAGCCAATTAGACGGTTTGCAGCGTGGAATAAAGATGGAGACGAATCACTGTAGTCTCAGTCCTGTTAAAAAAAATATTATCTTTAACTGCTATATATTAAAGGTAGTACACAATATTTGAAAGAGAAACGTAAGTATATGTTTTAATGAAAATAACTAAAATGGCTAGCTACTAATGGCTACATTGTAATACGTAGTCATAAAAATGTCCAACCTAAGAAATAAACGAGACTCTTCCTCTCCACAGGTGTCTTAATTTATTATTTTCCAACATAATCTCCTTCAAAGTCGATACAATTTTGCCAGCGATGGCCTAACCTTTTTAACCCTTCTAAGTATTAGTTGACGCCTTTCTCCGAAAAATTAGCATTTTCATATGTGATAACCTCCTCGTCCGGCAAAAATCTCTGCCCTTCAAGAATACTTTCACAAAAACAACTTCATTTTGAGATCGGAAAATTTTCATATAACCGACGTAGATAAAGGGTTTCTTTGGAGTCAAAACACTATTACCGTTGCAGGAAAATGGATTATTTTAAAATTGAAATTCATAAAAAACAGAAGTCCTAAATTGTGGTACTAGTCAGTGAGTTAGTGGCACTTTGTACCACTAACTGGTACTTTCTACCACTGACTCACTGACTAATACCACAGTTTTTATTACTAACGCACTCACTACCACTATCCAAGTATGTTTTTGAATTGTGCTATTGCCATAACAAGGTTTGAGGAAATTTCGAAATAAATGAAACACGTGGTTTCTTCATTGGTCTGTGAATTATTACATCGCTACCATACATCTAGTGAACCGCTTATTAAACCAAATAGTTTAATGTAAGATTTGATTTCGTTAAATTTTGTCATTTTTGATATTTAAAACAAATGGAGACTGTTAAATTTACGAGCGCACCACATATTACATTTCGCCCGTTTAGTGCCCTTTTACCCATTCTTATTATTTCCATTCCATAATACCGAGAGTATTCGATCATATGCTTTGTAATTATCTTTTACCAAATCGTCCCGAATTATTAATGCCTGTCCAATGAAATATTAATGCTAGAAGTGAAATAACTACAGTCATAGGGTCTTGCCTATGATTTTAATTATTGCCTGTGAGATCACAAGGTGTATTTTTATTCACCTCCATCACAGCATCAAGTTTCAACTTGAAACGTGGCTGATTCCAATAAAAAAATTTAGTGCTCCCTGTACGGCGGTATTCATGTGCATTTATTTTGAGTTTATAATTTTTATTGAAATACGTTTCTGTCATTTAAATGATCTCTCAATATTACTGAATTATTTTTATTTACCTACGACTGAGCATTATTTAATTTTTACCATGGGAATTAACTGCGATTGAGCTATGTCTAACTTCATGTCGCTTATGATTTGGCGAACATAGCATTCGCAAATGTGACGACAAAGAAGTTTTAGTCGTGGGATTGGAACGGAATAAAGGCTGTGGGGGACCACTTCCCCGTCATTCAACCGATTCTGGAAGAATAAACATCCACCTGACATTACAAATGGTGTCCTTATGTCATAGGTCTTCCCAAAATTAACTTACTTACAAAGTCATTTAATACTAATCAGAGAGATTGAATTTTAAAGTCTGGAAATGTTTCCGTCGGGGGAAGGGTAAAGTGAAAGGGATGGAAATGTTACAAAAACTCGGCAATGAATTACTAAAACATGTCCTGGACATACATATATGCACATACGCGATGATTTTGAATGGCGCATTCAAACAGCAATAACGGTAATCATAGTAACCCGAACTCCCAATAAATTAAGCTCCCTAAAGGAATAATAAACAGAGAAGATTATGAGATAGAAAAGCTTTCACTGCAAAAAAATAAATGAAAGGAGCACAACAGGATGCACAAGGAGCAATGACTTCCGAGTTCAAAAGACTGGTGAACTGTACAATTACTTCAGAATTGAACATTTTAATATTCCCTCCAATTATTATACATAATGCCTTTTGAAAAACTGAAAGTATAAAAGGATTAAATTTAAAAAAAACATATCTTAAGAAGCACAAAGCTATATTACTCTGTCTTCTCAAGGAAAAATTCAAAGAAAAAAATCATTCCTCAATATGAAAGTTTCATGCGACCCCCAATAACTAAATTAATATTTTCAGACTAAAATTTTGCATATTGAAGCATGCATGCTTTATAAATTATGTAAAATACTCTCGTACGATCGTATTACATATGAAAATTTCTTAGATTGAGAATACTTAGGACCTCTCCAAAATGAACATGAATTTAAATTGCACTCGGAATCAGGCTCAAAAGTCACTACGTTACATGTGAAACCAAGTAGCCTAAATTACGGGGAAAAAATAGCAATTAAATTGATTTTCTTTCACAATTATTGCAGAAATAAGAAAACCATTATCATTAAATTAAATTAAAGATTTGGATAAGAAACCTTCAAATGGTTTTTTAATTTCTCATTATCGGATAATTACACAATTACCTGGTTAAATATGCTCCTGTTTTATTTCAAGTCCTCAGAGATTTCTTCTTAATTTACTTACCTCGGGAAATTACCTCACCCAATCATTTAACCGAAATTCATCTATGACTTGCTAGCGAATATCTATTCCATAGAGGAAATGAAACTGACATGCTATTACAAGAAACGAGTTATCCTAGTAATATCACAGCATTTCCGGGAACAAATGTTGCAATGTAAGAAAAAGAAAATTAATAATTCCTCTCGACTCATTTGAGATTGCGATGTGCTCCAAGACCACACATATATGCATATTTCCAAAGAAAATTGGCAAGTCCATTGAAAAATCTCTTTCAAAGAATGTAATAAAACGCAACTGGTTTCAAATTTCGTAGGTGCAATGGGTACATTCTCACAAACATGATGCCATATTGTAACGGCCAAGAAATAACAAAATTACATAGGAAAATGTACCTACCTTACATTTATTCGGAATATTATCCGAAATTTAAGTAAAAAAGTAACGGGGCATTGATTGAAAAACATTTTTTCTAAAACATTAATTGTATTTCAACACATAAAACACATAAGCGTAATGAATTCATTAAATATAAAAATATGTCATGCAATAAGAAATAAATACATTTTATCACACAGTCCGGCAATCATTCCATCCGAAGTCCAAAGACGAATGGCATCGATTTCAAATACAGATAAAATGGAGAAAGCGGCGAGTTCACGGGTATTTCAATCCCAAAATCGAAATTTCTCTTCTATACAAGAAAAAACAAAAACACAATTTGAACAGGACGAAAATATCATTTTCATTGATCACTATGTAATTAATTTACTGTGCTTTTTCATTAAAAAAATCGATTGCATACAGCATGGGCTAGACCTGGGATTTATTGTTTTTTCTCACTTCAGCGCCACGTTTTCGTCAATGTATTCCGAGATGGGCGTCAAGGGATCGAGGAAATCAATTATCGGTTCGATGGAGTCTCTCTCAATTTTTTCCACGGCAGCGGCCAATATGTCGCTTTCCTCATTTTTCGATGACACCACAGAGTCAGGGGTCGCCGAGGCAGTTTCAATATCGTAGGAAGTGCTCCCTACCAATGGGGAGAGGGAGGAGATGGCCGCTGCCTTTTCCTCCAGGTCCAACTTCTCTTCCGTCTCCTTGCTCCCCACTCCTAAACTCCTCACTCCAGTGTCGAAAAAGGAAGGAGATGAGAATATGGAGAGGTCCAGATCATCTTCATCGCTTTCGTTCGACGAATCGATGGAGCCGTGAAACTCTTCCCCGAATTCGTCCACCGAGGACCTTTCATTTGCCATTTCGAAAAAGGAAGGAGAGGCAAACGAAATCAAGTTGTCGTCCTCAGTCACCAAGATTGCAGCGGGCTCATTACTTTTGTCGACGCCTCCTTCCGATTCGTTCCGTGTTTCCGAGCCACTTATTGAATCCAACGACACCGACCCCGATTCCTCCCGCTTATTCACAGAATCATCGTCAAGGCCACTCTCGGAGGTTTTGCCAGTGGGCAGTGCTGAATCTTCGACACTATCATCTTCATTAGCACCAAACTCACCAATTCTGTCTACTAGATTGACATCACCTGAAGCTGAGAGTGGTATTAAGACTTGGGACTGGCCAATTTCCATCGGTTGAATGCTGAAATCTGACTGTGAAATTTTGGTTGTGCCGTCATCACTCTCTACCGATTGATCAACAGGAAAATCACCAGCGAGGACAACTGTTTGCTCCGACTGGGCCTGATCATCATGCAATTTTGTAATGGTTTCACCTACTCCAACAGGATCATTAATAAGAATCTGGGAGAGAACTTTGACGACGGTATCAGACAAAACTGATACATACTTCGATTGATCCTCCCCATTCTGATCGTCTACACTTTGAGGTATCAGTCCGTCGATATTATCCGCAATGGAAGTGATGGATATTACCGCTTGTTCCATCTCTTCTTTTTTGGTATCGTTTTCCTGCTGACCTCCAACCATTTCAATTGGTATTACAGTGCTCACATCCCCAGCTATAAATAGAGAAGGTTCGTTGTCGTTGGGGGTCTCCAAAGGTTCCTTTTCCATCGCTTCTCTGTTGGGCTCCCCTTCTGCAGCGCCTTCTGATCCACTCACAAGCACCATTGACACGAATTCGTCGTCCACACCTGGGTTTAGCCCAATTGATTCAGTGGACCCTGCTGTGGTTGTCTCCAAGGCTTCTTCGGCACGATTGTCGGATTCACCATCGGTATGTTCATCTTTCTCAGTTTCATTGATTGCTATGCCGGAAGGGTTTCCCACTTCACTTCCCTCGGAGTCAGTGTTAATACCTGCAGCAACGAACTCTTCGTCTGGACCCTGCATCCCATCAGGCAACTCCACATGTTCTTCTTGTCCAGATTCACTGTTTCCTTCCACGCTGGGCTCCTCCCCCGGTGTACTCTGGTCAATATTATGGTTGTCTCCCTCGCTACTAGAAGCTTCCTGAACCGAGCTCTCGGCTTCTCCGACCAACGATGTTGATACGAACGTCTCGTCGACATCCGGGTTCACTTGTGGTGCTTCCGTTGTCACAACATCAGTCTCTCCATTCCCCTCCACAGGCTCTTCATTGGCTAGATCAGTCTGGTCGACACTTTGACCATCGCCCACTCCTTCTTCCCCAAGGGTATTTCCAGAATTGGTGAAATTCTGCTCCCCGGCAACCGTCGTTTGTTCATCGCCGTTCTCTGCCTCCGTAATCGCCTCCGTGGTCGTCGCTTCTTCCTCGCTCGGCTCCGACGGCTGCGTCGTGGGATCCGTGGACTCGAAGGCATCGGGTGTCTCGGAGTTGTCAACCGCATTGGCGTCGTCAGTTTCAGAAGTTTCCTCTCCCTCAGCGATCAGATTCACCTCCTCCAGGGGAGGCTTCGGCTTGGGGGTCGACGATGGGGGAGGCCTGGCGTGGGCAGGATACCACCAAGGCAGAAGGATATCCCAAATATCGGTGGAGTTCTTAGGCGGTGAAGGAGGGGAAGAACCCTGGGCATTGGGAATCATAGTGGGGAAGGGGGAAGGGATAGAGGGCACAGGGAAGGGAAGGGGAGGGATGCTGGGGAATACGCCCGATGGGAAGGGGGCCGGCTGGTCGAAGGATGGCCGGTGATGTTTCAATGGAATGTGATGGTGGGGCCTGGAATAATCCTTGCTAGGAGAGTCGTGCATGGGAGGGTGAGGGAAAGGGAGCGGGGGTAGTCCGTGGTGGGGGGGAGGATGGCCGGGGGGAGGGGGTGGAGGGGGCGGTGGGTGTACAGGGGAAGGGGGCTTTGGGTGCCCGGGGGGTGGGTGTCCGGGGGGTGGGTGTCCGGGGGGTGGGTGTCCGGGGGGTGGGTGTCCAGGTGGCGGGTGTCCGGGGGGAGGGGGTGGAGGAGGCGGTGGGCGGGGACCCTGCCGGTGGAATGGGTGGAGTGGGGGGTGGCTCTGTGGGAAAGCCATTTGGTGGTGATGAGGATGCCCTGGCTGGAAGTCGGGGGAGAAGTGAAGGTCAAACTTTTCAGTTAGCTGACGGATAGCGTCGTGGATGTAGCGATCTATGCCCTTCTTCTTCGCCTCGGAATGGAACCTGAAGAAACTTCTCGACTTCTTCGGTCCCTCTCCCGCGGTGTCCGCCTTCTCCGCGGGTTCACCAACCTCTCTCGCCCCGTCAGCTGACTCTGAGGCGGGTGTGGACGCGTCCTCCCCGAGCCCCCGACTGCCTACCGCACTTCCTCCGTCGCGCTCGCGGGCCGCGGTCGGGTTTCCCTCGGCGGTCGCGACGGCTGCATCCACGCGGGTGTCCTCATGGGGGCCTCCTTCACCGTGGGAGACCACAGAGTTGATTTTGAGGGGCCCAACGGATGGAGGCGGGTGAGGAAAGGCGGCGCAGAGGGTAGACAAAGCCAACAGCAGCAATGGCAGCTCGCCCCACTTAAAGATCGCCATTGTGCGGAAATTTTAAACCACTCGGACGAATTTATCCTTAAGGACGATGCGTCTCCATAGAAACGTGCGACTCTTCTCTCGTAAAACTTGAAGCTCGCACTCGTTTTTCTATTCCTTTTGGCCTTTCCCCCTCCCGGTGTGCCGTCCACAACTCCTTCCTCTCTTTATCGGAGACTTTCGGCTTGTGTGGCTCCTTGGTCTGTCCGATGCCCGTTTATATAGCGGTATAAAACGTTCCTTCCTCTTCTTAGTCGTCCCCTTCTGATGCTTCACTCCATTCCGCCCTCCCCACCTGACTACCCTTCCTCCCCCTCCCCCAACCCCCTTCGAGGCCCTCCTCGCTCTAAAAATCCCCCACCACCGTCATTTCCTCCTCCTGTTTGGTTTTCCCCATCCGTCCCCACCCTTCTCCAACTATACAAAAAATATGTAAACTCACTGCTCACATTCTTTTAAACTCTTTTTGTTGCATTCATCAGGAGTCAAAGTCTCCGTTCTTTTCCTCTTTCTATTCATAAACGATTACACCCCTCACCTTTTTGTTCTAACTGGCTCCGATGAACCCCTACCCCACCAATGCGGACTCCTTCCTTGAGAGGTGGTGGGGAATCCACCTCCAGAAAAAATCTCCGCCTCCTCATCACTCTCTCCCCAACCCCTTCATACCCTCACAAACCCTCCCTCGCCCACACCCTGCCCTCTCTAACAAGTAGCCACGATGTCGTTCGCTCGGGATAAACCGTTGAGTTAACTGCATTCCTTTAAGGGAGGGGACTTGACATTCCTTTTTCGTCAAATGGCCCCATCTTTGGCCGCTGGCTGCGGAGACCGGATAGACCGGAATCATCCCTTTTATTTTTCGATTGTTGTTTTGCAATCGCTGTTGAATGGTTGGAAAAAAGACGAAGAAATACATGATTCCTATTTCATAATTTTTGTCCCTGGCAATTCAACCTCCGTTCCCCTGGCCCACATTTCACGCGAACGATTTTTTTTCTGATTCCGCACACATATCTTGACCTCTTTTCACTCTGAACTCTTCGATAAGCTCAAAACTTCCGCACAGACCAGTCATTTTACAATGATATAAGATTTACTTTGATCAATACAGTACCAAAGTGCATATAATAGCTTACTTGAAACATAAATTAGATTTTTTAAATATTGGCCGTATGGCAATAAGATAGGCAATTAGAATTTTTTTAATTCATTCATTATTACCTCTGATACAGACTTCCACGCTCCTAATTTGACTAATATTAGAGAGTACCTTATTATTGCCAATTATTATTATAACAGATATGGACAAATATGTAATTTGTACACATGCTTTAATATTTGCCGACTGATTTTGAATTCTTAACTACCATTAATGCCAAAGAAATAAACATGATCAATGATCCAATTTTATCGCTCTTTTTTATTTTTGCGCTGAATCGAATTGGTGAAATGATGGCTAGCTTCTCATGGCAAATATAAATATTCTCTGGCGAGGAGGATGATTAAACGGCGTAAACATTCTTATTTCATTATAGTATGGAGAGAACACTTGAAGTGTGATGAAAATTTGCAATGGCAAATTTTGCTGGCGATGGGTTATTCGTCCATTTCTTCCTGCCTATGTCTATAGTTCCAATACATAGCCCACATCCTTGTCCACTCTTCCCGATGGTGAAACGGAAGTCAACGCTCAAAAAAGGAATTTACCGCCTTCCTTCCTTGCAGCTTTGATTCTATGAATGCAATAACGACGGGTGCCAATTCAACACTAAAAGGAACGCAGTAGCAGTGCGTCGTTGAAGGAAACATTTTTAATAGCTCCTTGACCCTGACCTTGGGATTGATTACTCATGCCCCATTCATTCTGTGGGCAGGATTCTCGGTAATTCTGAGGCATCCTCGACTCCGGCCACTTCCTGTTTTGTTTGCGATGAGGCTCGTTGTGTTAATCAGAGTGCCTTCTCGGAGTCACTTTTAGATTATTAAGTACCCTGCTTGGTGGTCGTTAAAAACTATAACTCAAAGAATATACGAGGGTCATCCGGAAAGTAGTACCCGTTCGTGAAATAAAGACACAAAAGTAAATATTAACAAACATAAAAAATTTTATTTGAAAGAGGATACTTTAAACTACTTCTCAACATAATCTCCAAGCAAATTAAGGCATTTGTCATAACGTGTGACAAGTTTCTGTATTCCTGCTGCATAGTCCTTCGCCGCCAGCTCATTGAGATACGCGAGGGACCCATCTTGCACAAATTTTTGCATAATGCAGATGGTGTTTAACAATTTCATGAACAATTGTTCGAGAAACATTGGGAAAATGCTCACAGATGTCATCAATTGTGATGCGCCGATCGTTCCTCACGAATTCGTCAACTGAGCTCACCAGTTGGTCTGTAATGACAGACGGTCTCTCCGAACGCTCATCGTCGTGTGTGTTCCCCCTCCCCATGTTGAAGTTGCGACACCACCGCCGAACAGACGACTCGTCCATTACATTGTCTCCATACACCTCCTTTAATTGGCGATGAATATCACATGGGCGAACGTTTCTTGCATTGAGGAATTTAATCACTGCCCTCACTTCACAACTGGCGGCGTTCTCAATTTTTTTAAACATTGTAAACAATCACAGAAACAACACAGGCAATGCTAGCGTCACGCAACTTGGCTCAGAGAAGGCAGACAAGCCACTGAAGCTATCTGACCTCGTCCAGCGGCTACTCGCGTCGTCAGCACTTCATGCGGCACGAACGGGTACTACTTTCCGGATGACCCTCGTATGTAAGTAAGAAGTCTGTCACGAATATGTAAGTATACCTTTAATGGTTTTTAACCACCCGCGTATTTTAGGTATTCTTCTATAACCGAAGCCCCACCAATGAATAATCCATTTACTCCATTCTGCTTTTTTATAAGAGGAGACTCAATATAAGAAGTAGTTAAAGTCCAACTTTCGGGACTTGATCTCACGTAACTTATTTTTCACGAAAATATTTTCGAATTTACAATGGTCTGGGATAAAATTGACAATAAAAGTTACCGAACGTCTAAAGAAAATTAAATTAAAGTCGCGCAAATGCATACCAAACAAGGATCTCAAGATATAACATAAGGATATGAGTTTCACTTCTAACCATTCGTTGGGTAAATGAATAATAAAATTATGCACATTCTTCGTAAGAAACATGCTATCAATAGAGGGGTTGTGAGGAAAACAATGATGAAAATGTAGTAAACGGGAAAAGAAATCAATGATTTTCCATATTCATTACATAGGTGTTATGGAATAATATGATGCGTTACCGTTTAATTAGTTTGCAATGAAATACTCTCTGCTGTAGGGAAAGATTTGGAACAAGTAATACATTACAATATTACCGGAGATGTTATGATGAGAGTACCACCATCAATAAATGCGATGGCCCATAACAATTATCTAAGAAAGCTTAAAGGCTTGCAAACTTCCCAATGACTGAAATCATGAATTATTGCAACCAAATATTAATTTAGGAACTAGATCTCTCTCATAAAAATAAACTTGCAGTGAGAGATTTTAATGCTCGGTTTTTCTCCAATAATTTCTAATCGTGATATAACCAGGTTTAGTCACCCAGAAAGTGTTAGTTGAGATATATAGTTTCCATTAAATATATTTTTCAAAAGTTTTAAAATAAATTATCCGTAATATTTAAAGTCGGATGCCATAACTCCCCACGTCAGATGGCTAGCGACTGATTTCGAGGTATGATATAGCTGCACTCACGCAGAAGTAAGGAATATGTAGGGATGGGATGAGGAAAAGGCACAGGGAACAATTTCACGAATGGTTGAATTCCATCAATAAAATAATCTGCATCATAAATACCTTTTCTGACATAATTAGTCAATGGCAGTCAATTCTAGTCTAGTAAATGCTAGTCAAACAAGTACTCGTATGTTTGACATCAGGGCTCGTAATTTCGATTTGCGGGAACACTATATTAAGGCTTTGTATAATACTGAAATATGGGAACGGACATATGCTACTGTAATGGCATTATTTCGTCATAAACTTTAACATTCCACTTTTAAAATGTCATAACTATAAAATACCCATAATATTCGCTTATATTGACTTCCACTCTCTGATTCCTTCAGCGTGTCTCTTCCCTTGACCTTCGTCATCCATATCATGAAAGATTTTATCTGCTTAATATCCATTCTCGATATGAATATTTAAGAGCCATTCAAAAACCCAATAAATGTAAAATAATTTTTATAAACAGACCTGATGCAAACGAAAAATTCATTTGGTGATCAGGTAGGATCATAGACACTAGTTTTGGGAATTTTGAAAGCGCTATTATCTTCCAATAATCTTACAGCAAACTAAAATACCGACAAGGTAGAGAATCACAAAGTAATACCTGGTGAAGTCCTGACTTTAATCATGCAATTTTTCCCAAGATCAAATTTAATACACATAATTCAAATTTTTTATGGACATTGACTGGTGACTAACATACTTAATTCTCAATGGATAAAATGCCGGCGGTAGAAGCTGATGGAATACTTTAAAATTGATAGCGATTAAAAATTATTTTCTGAGGATAAGATACGTATTAACAACATTAAGGAATTTGACCATCAAGGTCCTATCTACATATTTAATTTTTACTGAAACATGTATGCTCATGTTGTCTTCGAAAAAATCTTGAATTAATACCATTTATTCGTAATAGTGTATTTAAATAAGCAAAATAATTGTTTAAGGCCAACTAACGGTTTTATTCTGCTGGAACTAATTTCAAAACTTAGGCATATTGTATTCTCAAACTCACCTAGAAATAAAAGTTAATTGTCAATGAATCTCTAAATAATGGCCTTAAAATGGATGCAACGGAGAAATGTTTGCAGGAAAAATAGTAATAAAGTGAGTAAGAGCATAAATACTTGTAATTTCAGTATTTAATTTTAAATGTATATTTATTGGAAATTAGCAAATTTTTTAGCTTTAACTTTTTCTGATTTGCATCAAAATTTGCTTGAGCGAATAACAAGGAACCATGATTCCATGTCCTCCTTACGTTTTAGGCATCATCACATGCGTGAGACGAGAGAAAACCGGTCGTGAATGCCCAATATCTTATATTGGGCATTCACGACATCAAGCATTCACGATATCAAGCTTATCACTTTTCAATTCCCTTTGGATACTAATAAATTTGTTGAGCAGTGTTTTTCAGAAGTATGAAGTTAGGTTTATAATCATTGGTCTATACATGAATCATGTTTTAGATGAATTTCATTTTTCCTATCAAGACACTAAGGGTTCACAGCCACCGGCCAGTCTGCGACCATCCTCAGTCGGAGTAAGTACATGACTCTTTGCCGTGACTACATATGAGAGGCGTTGAGGTGCTTCGCCAAATTTTAAAATTATTGTAGGCCACACGTATTCGCAATTATTCCTGTGCGAAAAAGAGTAACATTAATTTTCCGAAACATAAAATTGTAACTAAAGGATCGATTTGTATTGACTAGTACTTGCAATACTTGAAACCAGAAAGGAATGATGAGTTCCTCTTTCGCAGGAACTTGGCGAAAAACGAAGCACTTAATCGGTTAATTACTGATTAAATAAATTACACACATTATTATTATTATAAGGTAATCTACCGGTTAAGGTAGGTTTTTGGATGGACATTTCCTAAATAAATATATTGTGACTCCTAGCAAAACACAACATCCTACTCTACATCCACTCCCTCTTCATCTCTGAGTACTTTCTTCCTCCAGGTTGAACAACAACGGTGATAATGGGCAACCCTGCCTTACACCCCTTCCTAACACTGCCCATCCGGACTCCCCGTTCCCCACTCGCACCTGAGCAGTCTAAGACATGTACAGGTTGCGGATTAGCCTCCTTTCCCTTCAATCTATTCCTATTTTCTGCAATATACTCATTAGATTTTCCCAATTCACTGTATCAATCGCTTTTGCGAAATCTACGAAACAGGCAAATACCTCCAAGTTGTATTCTATATTCTTCTCCATTAATAATCTCATTACTGCAATGGCATCACGCGTACCTCTCCCCTTCCTAAACCCGAATGGGTTTATGTGCAGCGAAGAGGAGCTAAGTTAGTGAAACGTCGCAATGAAAAACTGAGTAATGCATCAAAATTATTGGCAAGCTAGGCTGGGAATAACTCAGTGAGGGAAGATTAAATATCTTTCATAAATAAGAAGGATGTCTCTTTATCAATGATGTTTGAATGTATCTCCCATTGTACAATACGAGAGATCATGTCAATAAAAGTATAGATTTCATATAATTTGAAAGAATCCGAGATAATGTATCTGAATAACGTTGTCCTACCATAGTAGGAGGGAAAGGTGTTTTGGATCAAGGGTAGTATGATTTATAATCACTCCCTGCTATACACCCTAGTGAGGGATTGCCGTGCACTATGTAAATCTAAATCATTAAATATTTTACTGGGTTATGTCCACTTTGCTGAAAAGGTATGATAAAAATCTTCTGAAATGTATATTGAACATCTTTGATGAAATTTTGATTATAATATTTCAGAGGCCATTTAATAAATAAAATAATAAAAATTTATAAGTTAAAAAAATAATAAAATATATAACTTTCCCAGAGCAGCTGACAGCTTTTTAAATAACTTGGTGAAAGTACTTACATGCAACATTGTCAAAGTGTAAAAATCATTCGCCTTGACCGAGATTGGATCTCGCACCCCGTCTGAGTGTTTTAGCCAATTAAGCTACCGAGGTGTCCATTTACACTTCGAATTTTTTTTGGGACTTTAAAGGAGCAAGATCTGACGACGAAGTGACGTACATACAATGGCAAAGGCATTCGTAGTCGTGAGCGATGCGCCACAGCACACGAGGTTAAAGCCCACGTTTAAACGCAATGGTGTTTACCTTAGACTAATTCAAAGAGTTGCGGTAGATACCGCGAGAGTAACTTTGAACAGAGTCATACGGTAATGTACATTAAAATTGTTGCATGCTAATGCTTATTAGCGGATGGCTCCGTTATAAGTTACTTTCGCGGCACCTCCCGCAGTTCTTGGAATTTGGTGAAAATACGTACCTTAAAGTGCTAATCACAGCAGCTGAGTACAAAGTGTGCAGGGCAAATAATAAATTCAGGGAACCCTCGAGGAGCTTATCATATTTGTTTAGATTAAGAATGTCAAAACAATAAAACTGCACTCATAAAACCAAAGCAATTAAATAGCATTAATGCGATATGCTTAATTATATCGTGAGAATTATTTAAAATTTTGAGCGATTAAAGCAAAATGAGAGCAGTTTATTCATAATTTTTCATAGTAACTATTGGTGGAATGTTTATCTATATAAGATTCCATAATTCATAATCTCCGTGCCAATGGAGGAGAACCAAAGCTTCTAGATATCCTTTCTGTCATGGAAACGGATTTCGGCCCGGAAACGTGGGCTGTGGTTACAACTTCCGAGATGGAACTTGCGTCTTACGACGCAGAGATCAAGTTGGAGATGAGAAAATCAAAATATCTCTTCTCAAACTGCCATTTGGTGGAAAAGACTTGACTGTGGTTTCATATTATTTCACAGGAACTATATTACACCCTAATGAGAGTATTTACCTGTTTTTCTCATATATATTCAAACTTATCGACAACTCACAAAATACAAAATTTGCGGAGATGATATAAGTGATATTATTTGTATTTAAAATTAAAGAAAACTGCAGCTAATATGCCGAATACTTTTATTTTTATAGTTTTCATTTTTTCATTTTAATAGATACCTTTTACGATAGTTATGTGTAAAAGTATGCACGACCGTTCACATACGACAAATTCTTGCAACATTAAAATACCAACCGCTTCATAATAAATATAATCCAGGTCTTTCTTTTAGAGTAGTATCGGCAACTATCACAAAAAAGTCACAAAAAGGACGCCAAAACTGGAAGAAAAATAAGCATCTCTCCACCAGAATGACATTCCTGGGAAAGGTTATATCACATTTGAGGCCAAGGCCAAAGTGTCTCTTTTAAAGCTTCTGCAGCTACGGGAAAGAGATCTTAGGTTGACACACTTGACGTGCGTGACGAAAAATTAAAATTCATTCCCCGCTGCCCGATGTATCTCCACCAAAACACTGCTGACTTCATCATTTGTGGCAAAGGAAAAATTCCAGGGAATACTTCGAACATATATGTGGTAATTTCTCATGGGCCATAATAGTTGGTTTAGGATGGTTTTAAAGCTGATTTTCTTCGTTTATGCGCTCAAAAAGTGTCCAGAATCATAAAACTCACACTAAGGAGTAAATTAGCCTATACGATGGCAGGGAAATGGCAACACGCATTCGCTTTCTTCACTAATTCCACGAAGAAATCTCGGTGGGCGTGGGAGTGAAGTATGTCTCCGGCACCCTGCGATCATTCCTCCTTGGTCTCCTCTTCGGCGTGATTCTTCGAATGTGGCACGGCGGGTTCTTTGGCGCTATCTACGGGGGGAGGGTGAGATGGGATCGGGTGGATCAAGGGGACTGGGCCCGTCATGTGAACCCTGTGGTGGTGGTTGTGGGCCGCCTCCGCGTGTGCCGGCGGGTGCGATGGGATGGCGTGGATCTGGGGTCTCAGGGTGGACGCTCTTTGGGGCGGCTTAGGCACCCGCACCTTCACCGGCCCTTGCTCCTTGATCGGCTCCCCGGCGACCGCGTCCTCCCTCTCCGTCGCCTTCTGATGCTTCTTGTGCCCGTGGGAACTGCGGAACTCGGTCGGCGTCACCGCGGCCGAAGCGAGTGCTACTACGGCCACGAGGGCGATCAGCATAGCGGTGCGCATGGCGGCTCTTCGACTTTTCGTTTCGTCAAGAACTCTCAAACAAATCTTCGATCCGATGGGCAGCGATCCACCTTTTATACGCTGACGCCCGTGCGAATAAGTCGGAAGGAATAAAAAAGGAAGAAACAAGCAAGCAGTAGGCGTCGTGTTCGCGAGTGGCAATGGAACATTTCATCCGGTCCGTTGTCCTTGCACCATCCCTCTCCAGCGACTTTCATTCCGCGACCTCCTCCTGCCCTCTCGGGAGGTTTGTCCTCTGTCGGTCACCTCGTCGTCCTAACTCGGGGTCAGGCACAGACAATGCAGCTTCCCGAGTCCCGTCCTCGCGACTGAGTAAGGGGAAAGGGGAGAGGGGCCGGGAGGGGCTTGCAGGTCTCGAGTCGGCAGCAGGCCCACAAAACACTTCCGTCCTCATTTTTCGACAAATCCATCTTGCACGCACCTCCCGATTGATATGAAATTTCAGTTTTCGAAAGGGAAACGGCTCCATCTGATTTTATTTTTTATTTACGGTCTTCGGTGTTTTCGAAAGCCAATAAATGTCTCAGGCGTGATCACATTTGTCTGATTTATAATTAAGGGCCAACGGGCAAGGCTATCTCACGGAAGTGCGCCGATGCGGCGGATTGACAGGCTCAGAAGGTTTAGCAACCCTGGTCTAGGACACACCCTTGGAAGAAATTAGGGAGAAAAGGTGAGTTTTATGGCTCGTTCGTGGCGATTGGGAGCGAAGTGATTTCATCAGCACAGCTTCAAGGACTTGGAGCTATTTTATGAGCAAGCTGTTTCTGACTTAACATTCAGTAAAGTAATACCAAGTTGAATGAAAAATACAGTTGGCCTACTTTCCACTGTTTTGATGATGGCCGTTTACTTCTTTGAGGAACTGCGAATATAATTATTGCTTTGGAATGTTGAATCATAAAAATAATCGTTATTAGTGTTTGTGTGTGAAAATTTTCCAAACACGAAAAACTGTGTGTAATTATGGGTGTAATTATGTTATTTTACATAATATTCACATGATACGTAATACATATTCGTTCCTCTTCAAAAATACGAGCCAAAAGAAACGGGAAATAATTTCGCTTTGATTAAAAATTCAAGATGTCGAATAGGAATTTGAAATCAGACTGACATGATTAGTAGTAGTAGGAGTCTTTCGGGGAGGCGACCGACTGCTGAGGTCATTTGCGCCATAAGGGGTGGATAGGAAAGGATGAAGGGGGGAGGGAAACCCGGTGGCGGTATTAACCTTCTCTTCAGAAGAGGCAGCAAAGGGGTCCGCAGTTTAACGTCACATCCGACGGACGGCGTACTCACTCAATGTGCCCTCCACAAAGCACCCCAAGTAGGGATCGAGATACCTCTGAAAAATATTCAACACCGCCGGGATTTGAACCCGGGCCCTCTGGGTGGAAAGCAAATACGATAGCCACCGCAACAATCCCGATCCCCGACATGTTTAGTTTAACCTTATCAATCAACATATCTGTTCGGTAACCCTAGTGTGGTAGTTTCTGTTTTTAATAAGAACATTGCCAATATAGTTAATGCACTGAAGATTTAATATAAAAATAAATTCCTCAATAATTATTTACTGATTTCTTTTTGACTTAAAACATATAGTGGCCGGATTTCACCCGACTTCATTCGTTAAATATTTTATTTTTGCTTGAGTATTTAATTTAAAAGCAATATTTCGAAGCATAACACCAAATTCAGGGTAAAAACATTAAATTTTATGTAATTTTTCACACATTGTCTTTTTAAAAGAGCTGAAATATTGTTCATGCATTTCAGCGGATGCGTTTTATTAACTTTCACTCTATCTTTCTTTACAAAATGTAGGTCTGAATTGTAGGTAACCACCAAAATCATTGAAAATTTACTCACGAAATTTGTAATAGTTTTGGTATTAAGGCTGCTTAATGTTAAAAAGTAAAATTAGTACTTAGGAATAAAAACTTCAAAGGTGAATAATTAGAATGACAAGTGGATTCCAAAGGCAAATGCTATTAAAGACAATTGAGCATTAACGGAGGTAACTCGTATACAAATGGTTTGAACTTTACAGCTACTTACATTCAAACCGTACTTTGTCTTCAAAGGAAAAAACGTACTTTGTCGCCCATTCATTCTAAGGGACTCGAGTTTCGACTGATATGTGGAATTGAAAACTTTTCATTCATTATTGAGAGCATATTTACAATTGTATTTACATTTTATAAGCAAGAAATAATTTAATTTTCACGAAGGAAAAGGACATAATAAATATTTACCCATGAATATATTTAAATAACCCGAGCGGTCACATACGGTGATTTGTCAGTCGCAAAATATGAAGAAACAGACCCAGTTTCATCCAGATAGGTATATTAATTTCTATTTGTCGTTTGCTTTAATCGAGCATGTCGCGTAGTCCCATGAAATGGCTGAAGAGGAAGTTTGTGTAATGGTCACACTTCATTCTGCGAAAGTTATCTAGCATCAAGAGACAAAGAGAAACTTGATAAACATTAAAGTAGACTAGCACCTTTGACCATAATGATTTATCAGTGATTTCGAAATATCATCTGGACGTCATGTAGAGATCACTACAAGTCACCAGAAACCTTATCAAAATCCATGCCATGCTGATTGATGATAGAAGAGTGAAGGCGCCTGAGATTACTAACACTGCAGGCATCTCGAGTGAATGGGTACATGATAATTAGCGGAAAAATTTGGACATGAGGAAGCTGATGGACGCCACAATTGCTCACAGTTAACCATAAACGAAATCGTGTGACATGCGTAAAGGTCAATTATCTGCTGTTTCAGGACATTCCACGAATAAATTCGTCGTTTCATCTCTGTGAACGAAATAGTCATGCATCACTACTCGCTTGGAACCAAGGAACGGCACAGCCAATGGCTTTATATTAAATTCAGTCAGCATGAATTCTCCACTGAAGAAGACTGAGACTGTGTCTTCATCAGGAATGGTTCTGGCAACTGCTTTTTTTGGGATTTATCAAGAAATGATCTGCATTGACTAAATAGAAAATGATCAAACTAATACAGGCGCGTACTATTCATCATTCTTTGACCGTTTTGAAACTGATCTGTAAGTTACATGTTCAGGATTGGCGCACAAAAATGGTACTTTTCCACCACAACAACGCATCAGCTCATTTTTCCGTAAATGTGGCCACGGAATTGATGAAGTTAGCATTACCAAGTCATTCCCAATGCCCTTTTATCTTATTATCTCCCTAGGATTACTACATACCTCCTTTCCAATATGAATAAATAAACAGCTGGCAGGCAGACTTCATTAAAATTAAAAGGTGATGCTAGAAAAAATGCTTGTTTTGTAAAGTTGAAACAATTGTTTTATTTGAAATATTTCAGGAAGTTTGATCAGCGTTTATTAAATGCATAAATATAATAGGTGAGCGTGAGTTGAAAAATAAAATTTATATTCCTCAAAAATTAAGTAGTTTGCAACTTTTTTTGCAACTTCGTATCAAACACAACCGCAGCACAAACACAACTTGGTGATGAAATTCATTTATATTTATAAAAATTTATTTATTTATACTCGTATATTTATTCAGTATAAGTTCGAAAACAGCACATTTTGGCCTTTACATTACATTACCTATTAACAACGATAACAATGGTCACATTTGCAAACACCGAAGCCCTAGATGGAGGGAAACTCACCCAGGTGGGAATCGAACCCGCGACCATTGGAATGGCAGACGAGGACGTCACCCAGCCGCCACCGGGGTCGGCAAAATCTTAACCTTCTACCACAATATTTCATTCATAAGCTATTTTCTCTACCGAGTCAACTTTAATCATCATTGCCGGTGATCTGGTTTGGATTGAACATCACAAATGACGTCAGGACATCTGTATTTTATGACACATATAGCATATTTTAAGAGCAATGGTCGTTTGGTCATCAAACAATATATTCGTTAGAAACAGTGTTCCTTGAAGATTTTCGTTTCATACAAACCTAATTCACTTTTCCACATAATCGCCGTTCACTTCTGAACACCTTTCGAATCGCTGCACCAACTTCTTCCATCTCTCTGCATAGAAGTTCGCCGCCGGGGAATTAAACCAGTTGACAACTGTGGTCTTGAGTTCTAACTCATCTTCAAACCGTTCACCACCAGCCCACTGTTTTAATTCCCAGGTCGGGTTTGTCGAGTGTCGATAGTGGTCCAAAAACACTTGTTCACTCAATGTTATTTGCTCTTGGTGTTGGTCGGTACCCACCTTGCACACATTTTGCGATATCCGAGACTTTGAGTAACAATAGCGTGAATGGTGGTTCATCCAACAAAAGGAAATTCATCTAGCACTAGTCGTCATAGAGGTCACAGATCTTGGTCCTTTTTGTTGAACGATTTCATCGGCCTGGATGCTGGGCCTGCCACTCCGCTCTTCATCATGCACATTCGTGCGGCCATATTAGAAGTATCGACACCATTTCCTGACACTTCCTTCGCATTTGACTGTAAGTTAACAACCCCCGATGAATCTGGGGCAGCCGATGATCCTTTTGCACACAGATATCGGAGGACTATTCGACAAGCGGGAGCGGCGAATTTCGCGAACATTAATATCTGCGTCCACCATCAGGCGAACGACTACCAAATGAAAACAATACCTTCAGTGGCTTTGGACGCAACTAACAGATGATGCTGTATGCATAAAGTTTGGTTCTGATCGGCCAATGTTTGAATAGGAGTAAATGGTCAATATTTTTTTCTTATGCCTCGTATTGAACCACAACGCACTCTTTTTCACGTATCACAAAATCGCCAATATTGGTCCTATCTCGAGACAAAATCTTTGTCCATTTAATAAATATCAATGAACCGTGTAAAATGGATGCAGAAAAGGAACAGGAACAGAACGACGAGAATCAGATGGTCGTGTACATAATATATAAAATCCAAAAGAGTTATGGTAAATACTTTAATTTCTATTGGTAAATTAATCGATTAAGTCACTTCTTGACTAATGTGTTACTTTTCATAGCCAGCGTGGCTTACAGAATTGGATTCCAGGCAAATGTTGGTGCTGTTGGGTGTGGCGGGACCGACTACACTGGCCCCATGGGCGAAGATAGTAAGAAAGGCATAAAGAATTGAAATATAACATTTTTTAGATAAAATTTATTTGGTACATGGATGATTGGTACATTTAAAAAACATAATTCTTTGGATATGATACCCTGTATTACTATGCTATTCAGTTTGTAATCTAGCGCATGGCTTAAAGACGTCCTTTACGTCGGAAACATTTCTGCTCTACGATATCTGGTCATCTTGCCCGATGCGCTAACGTAAACTGGTTCGACACTTTCCAAGGAAACTTGGTGAAATTCATTTCGAAAGTCTCAAGCTAGAAAAATGGAACGAGAAATAGAGCAACGATATAGTGAGAATCCGGAAACGACTGTGTCTTTTGTTATGTGCGAAATGAATACGTTTATTGCTTCGATTTCCAACTGGGAAGTTCAAAATTAGGAATGGTAATAGACCTAGATAAAGAAATAATAGGGTCAGATTTTAAGCGGTGAGAGCGAGAGACGCATAACAATGGTATAATTTTAGATCTGAAAGTAGAGAGTTAAAATCACACATACTCATTTTGCAGGGATAGTTACAAGAAGGGAATCTGATTCATAATTTTATAAATTCGGAGAAAAATTATGCTTAAGGTAAACTTATTCATGAATTTTTAGAAATTATGGTTATAATTAACTCGGAGGTTTTCAAAACATAATTGGAGGTATTGAGGTGGAAGGACGAGGTCTTAAAAGTTAAGCTAAGAGGACAAAAATTAAAAACTATGCAGATTTGTGGAATACTCCACTCATTGATAATTTCAGTACCGGTCCAAGCCAAAGTAATTAAATATAAATATAAATTTAACAGTAAAGATGCCAAATATAAAGATACAAACCTAAATACGATCCAAAAAATGTAAACATTAATGGTGATGCATAATCAGTTTTTTAAGGAAGTGACATTGGTTTTCCATGTTTTACACAATAAATGCGAATTCAGCAGCATTTATTTTTTCCAGCACCACAGCAGTACCTACCATTTCTCGCTTTTCTACCAAGCGAAATATGCATTTTTATGCGAAGTGATTATAATTTTGCGTTATTTAGATTAAATAAATAATGTCGACACTCATAGAATTGACCATGTCTGACATGGTTATTATTTCAAATAATGTACACATAACATTCTTTTCGTTCATTAATCGAATATGTTCTTTAGTAAAAAATCCTCATTGAACCAGCGTTAAAAGCAATGATAGACGTGACATTATACAATAAATATATCTTATTACTTTGCAAATGAGTGCTTAACGGGTGAAAATATTTGCCCTGGATATGCTCAGAGAAAGGAGATGAGACGCGTGGTGAAAAGTAAGAAATGGCCAGAAAAGTGAAACTAAGCTCCTCGGAATGGAATAGAAGAGCATCTAGATTCGGGTGGGTGAATATGTTGCAATTCCGTGTCCGAGTGCACGAGAGGTGATTGGCGGGGCCGGTTTGATCCGGTTAGACGCGGCGAGAGCGGTCCAGCAGTGGCTGCGATCGTCATCTGGGATTCTCCAGACAAGTGGGACGAGGCCATTGGGGCGGACGGAAAAAGAAAGCAAAAGGGAGGGAAGAGTCCACGAAGGGCGTTGGGGGACACCTTCGAGTTTCGCCCCGATGGGACAGCGCCCTAGGGGAGACGAAAACGGTTTTATTTCCGCTACAACGGCCCGAAGGTCTTAAGTCGGCCGGTGTATTTTGTTCGACCAGGCCTTCGCTGAAATACACCTAAACTTATTTCCAGAAAAAATGTATGGGGAAAAATTTCGAAAAAACAGACTTATTTCAGATATTGCTAGAATGACTCAAAATTCTTCCACGTACATCCCTTGACCATCGATGCACCTTTGCCAACGGCTTTTCCACGGCTCGAAGGCTCGTGACAACTGGAAGACTGGTAGGCGGATTAAGGGTACGCGTGCAAACCTCTTTGACGGCTTTTAGGGTTCCATGTTGGTTTCTTTGAGTATCTGCTCTTGGTCGTACGTCTAGACCTTCGGGACAAGTTTAGCGCAGATCTTTCGCATCGCAAAATTTTTAGTGATAATGGTGTGTACTGTCATCTTATAAATGCCAGTAAAATCTGCGAACTTAACCCACGGTCTGAGTTCAGCACTTCACTCACACGTTAGGAAAAAAATGCCACTGATACTTTTTATCAAACTTTATATTACCTTTCCTGATTAAATCCTGAAAATACGTTAACTTTGAGCAATCACACAATCAACCATGGCGCATTTTCTGCCAAGAAATTTCTTCATTCTAATTAAATACTTGGACACTGACACAGTGCACAACAAAGTACCGCAGGGCAGGCCTTCAGATAATTATGAAAATTAATGTGAAAACTATCTGGCGGTTGTGTTATCAACATAAATTAGTGTTCACCCTCTGTGAGACCCTTTCTTTTTCCTGTGTATAGCATTACCTCATTTGTTAGCGTTAAAGCTCCTTTCTTCTTCTTCAAAACCCTCATTATTTTAATTTTATTCTTTCTCTTTTCTTCTAGCATAAAACGCACGCTATTCATTTGTTACTGCTTTGATTTTCGAATCCACACGTAATTATCAATATTTTAATTCGGACTATTAATAACTGCGCAAAGAATATTCATCAAATTTCGAAGTCCATAACTGCCCACCTAGAGGACCCAGGTTCGAATCCCGAAGGAGGAAGATATTTTTCAGGGGTATCTCGATCCCTACTTGAGGAGCTTTGTGGAGGGCAGGGTTTCTCTCCATCCTTCCCCCTTTCCTATCCATCCCTAATGGCGCAAATGACATTAGCTGTCGGTCGCCTCCCCTAAATACTCTTACTTGAAGTTCATAATATTAGTTTTTAGAGTTGAAAATCATCACTGGGATAAGTTCATGTGTTTTTATTGTTTTTGAACTATAAATAATTGAAAATTAGCTTTAAATTTCTTTTGCCTGCTGAGCTTGACGAGAGGACTCTTAAAGTATCGTGCCGAGACTTTCCTTAACCGTGACCTCGACATACAGAAATTTCAAAGGTTTCAGACATCTGCGAAGGACTCGTCCTTCCAACTGATATTTTAACCACCAAGTGACAAAAAACACAGTGGTTTCGTTTATTATTTGGTGAGGATTAATTCAGGTGATTCTCTGTCTTCCTCTGCGTCCCTCGAAAACTTTTTAACTCCCCTCATACGAGTTAGTAAGTAATATTTTTATATTTTTTGAAGCATTTTTCGTTGAGTTGAGAACAAAATTAAATTTTTAGTTATTTTAAAAATCATTACAAATATTCATTTCATATATCTAGACGGGATTCAACATCAGTGCATTCCCAATAAAGTCAAGCATATAAGCTTTAAATTCAATGAAATGTTCATAGCATGACAGTAATGTAATTCCTGCATTTGAATTAATTGGTTGGTACGTAAGTATAAGAAAAGGTTACGAAATGTAGTTTGCTAAATACGAATCCGAATTAGTATTTCATTATATCACCAAAGATCGGGTCCCTGTGAGTTTAGAATCTATAGATACAGGCGCAGGCGGTGACTTGGCAAAACTTTTTTGACTTAACGTGGTAACATTTCGTCATTCACAGGGACATATTAGAAGATAGTTCACTGTAAAGAGCCGATTAATTTGAGTCAAAGGGAACATACCAATAGACTTCGGAACATGCTCTTCCTATCCTCGTTCAAATACACGAGCAGGAGGACCAAGGCGCTATTCTTAACGTTCAATTGAAGAAGAATTGATTTTATGCCCATGTCTTTATTCCACCTTTATACGCGAATGATGACAAAGGTGAGGGAATTGATGGACTCTGAAATCTATAATGCATCGTCGTCGATTTCATTAGCTATTCCTACTCCCACTCAAACAATTCGTTGATCAGGTGTACCTAATTTCCCGTGTCCACACCCTCAATGGTGATCACAATGTTCATATAGTAGTATTCGTACCTCTCTTTTATGTGTGGCCATATTGACGGCGGTCGATCGATGACACATTATCCCACCAACCGCATTGCTCTGTACCCAGTTTTGTGATTTTTATTCGATATTTCCTAATTTTTCCAATTGGTTTTTGTCGCGGATTATTAATTTACTTTCTCCTTCTTTCAACTATGGCCACTATATTATGCTGCCCTTCAGGTTTAGGTAAGAACAAATGAGTTTTCTCAAGCAACGGATGTAAATGTTTAGTTCTTTGTAATTCTTTGCCGTTAGTAAAAAATTCGCAAATTTATTTTCAAAATAAAAGATTCATATTATGTAAAAATTCATATTTTATTGAATCGTTTTTACTCCATATCCAATTCTTTTGCTTTAAATCTAAGCATTCATGACCCTAATCTTGACTGGAAACAAAATTTAATTATGCCACCTTGCGTGAGATTGTTAATGGAGGGTTAAAATATAAATAGACACGTTTACGGAACCTAAAACCTACCATCTGTTAATGAACTTAGCTCCAAGCAATAAAGATACTTTGTTATTAGTACCATCCTCATAGTTATCGTTGGTGAAGAATTAATAAGGTGTAGCAGGAAGGAGTTTTAATTTTCGAGCAAACTGCCCGAGTTAAATCGCCGATGAATTTGGACATCCCTCGCGTTAACAAAACCGTGTGATTCTGCGGATAACAGATCATTCAGGGAAACGACGGCGACACAAGGAAAAACTGTTCTTTTAACTGTAACAGGTATGAGATGAAATCCGACCACTAAATGACCGCTGTGATAATTTGCATTTTTTTAAACTGTAGAAAACATCAATTACACAAAATGTTGAACATGACATTTCATTCGTCATTTAAGTTTGGATACAGTTTCGTATATTAGCCAAGTAATTTGCTTTTTAACTCAGACACGTCCTGCAATGATGAGCTGCTGTTTATTCTTCACAGTAATATTTTGATTAAGGAGTGCATCCCGCCAAGCATTCAGTCAAATACCATTTGGAATGCTAGTATACTTACTTTCAAGTGACTTAGGAGGAGCTGATATACCTGTATATGTAATTGAATGAGAACCCACAAACAACCTAAGGAAGATCTTGATTCTTGGCTCTTGGAAACACTGAGTCATAATCGGAAAATCCGGATTATTGATATTTTCTTGGTACGGGTGTTTACCTACAACGTCATCGTCGGCATATGCAAATGAGTTGATTCTCCTCCTATTGAATATAACTTTCACATACCTACATAAAACGGTATGTTCTTCCCAGGTTTTTGAATGAATATTTGTAGTTTCTACGGACGAAAGTTTGCAGTAAAATCATTTCCGATTGTACAAATGTTATTATCGAATTGAGAGACAAGGCACTTCATCATGACCCCTTTTCCCCCGCACTACTTTTGTCAGCTTCTCATTTTTTCATATTTCTTTATTGAGTCCCGAGTTCAGTTCGATTTGTTCACTCTTTGCCATTTTAAGAATTTTATTCCATTTATTCATTTAACTGTAAAAACATTGTACATCACGTAAGTGAAAAGGTGTAAAATTATAACCGAAGGAATAGAGATTCGTTGTTGTTTAATGAACCGATATCCTTTCACTCGATTGCCCAATAGGTTTGAACCTAACTATAACATCAATATGAAAATTATTGAGTGGATGTTGTTTTAGAATTACAATCAAACAAAGCCGCATTTAGTGAAAAATTTCCTTTTTTGTGTGGTAATTAATTTTGAATTGTATGATTTTTGATTTAAATGTTAACTCTGCTGACATGCGAACATCAAGAGGAAGGCTTCACAAACTGTTTATTCATACGAAGTTTGCGAGCGGTGGAAGAATTAACCCTTACTCTCTAATTTTTTTGCTAGTTGAAATTTTTATACCTCAATGAGAGTTCACTTGCGCCAATCAATTTATCTTGTTGATTTTTTTTATTTTTTTATAGCTTTAATTCGCAGGAAAGTTTGTCTCTTACTGCGATTTTATTGGGTTGATTTCAAAGAGACTTCTGCAGCACCGGGTTCATGTAAGGCAAATGTTAATGACAGCTGGAGGCACTTTCATTTTAATTCCTATCGCTGAAATCATTCACAGCTTAGAAAATAAAATGAGATTCAATTTCCCCTTTCTCTTTTACATCCCGAAGATTCGCCATTTCCTTTACTACTTAAGGATGACATTTCTTTTTCAATCTCGGATCAAGCTTTACCTGCTAACAGTCGATGCCGGTGCACTTTAAATCAGTTTTGAATGAAGTTGTCATCTTATACTTAGTATTTCACATGAGAAATCGGTCATTCTAATTTACGACTTATATTAAGATGGCGAATAAAGATAAGGTAAGAGGATGGCACTTTAAATGAAGAAGTGTTGAGATGAGTAAAAATGGAGACAATGCCAACACACGAAATGTAATTTTACAGGGGAATTGTTTTTTGCCTCCACAAAATGGGTCAGTTTAATTGAAAATGAGCACGGTGATAGAAAAAACGAAATAAGAGAAGGTAAGAATGAAAAAGAATCTTCAATCAGGTAACTATTATGAGAGACGTTCCATTTAATTTATATCTAGTGGCTTTATTCAGGAATTTATCGGGAGCTGAGTATACTTTCTTTTGACTCTCGAAACGAATACAACTAAGTCGACACCACATCACATGCGCAATTATCGCGCATGTTGATTGAGACTTCATTGCGCTTCGAGTGGTTGGGACCCACAGGAGAAAGTGCTAATGAGGGATTTCGATATAGTTGAAAGAAGAAAACTACTTTTGTGAAAAACTGTTACAAAAGGAAAGCTGTCGTTTGAGAAACGGGGTTAGGAGTCACTTCAGTCGTTAAAAAAAACATGCAGCGTCTCGGCTTTTAGGGATAAAAGATTAGCATAATTCTAAAAGAAATAGCCCGAAAACTATATCGCTATGCTACACACCCGAATAATATGAGAGGAATGTACTCCGAAGCTAATAGTTTGTTATACTAGTTTTTTTCAACTCACTATGACAATAATTTCAAGGTTAAGCGTAACAAAGATTTGACCAAAACAATCTATTTCCATTGGCCATTCCATTAACAAAAGTTATTAACTCAAATACGTAATTAATGACTGATGTTATGAAAAGTGGTGCCACAAGTACTTGGGGTAGATTAAGTGGGTGGAATAGTTTCAGAGACGTATGTGTAAAACTGGCTCAAGCGGCAGTACATTTATAAACAGCTATACACCTTTTTTAAACGTTACTTCATTTGAAAAGGCGATATTCACTTTGCATTCATTTTCATTTATTATGCAAGTATACACGCTATAGCCTGTTCCACGTTCAACTCTGCATTTTAATTTTTTGGGCATTTTTCGTAACATATTAGCTTGAAAAAGAAGACAAGATAAATTAAGTAAAAGTTTGCAATAGTTTTATAAATAGCTATAATGACAAGAATATACATGTTTCCTTCTATTTGTCTAATCGCTTTTGTTATTAGCCTCTCAGGGGTTTACTCACTCCCAATGATAGCCGAGCTATTGTTTTTCTCGTAGTTGTAGAAGATTTTCCAAACGAGAACAGAATTAGAATAATTTCATTACTTCAATGCATCTGTCATTAGTTATGATCATGTAGATATTTGATTATTTTATCTGCAATTAAATAAACGTTTATGGTATAATTGAAAGAAATGAAAAGTAATTATTCCCTTTTTCTTGTTTCTACCATTTATTGCTTCCTGAATTACTTGTGATGTTGCGGATTCTTAAGCCAATGTCAAGATTAGTTTAAATGTGTGAGACATTGAAAATTTTAAAAAATACTTAATTTGATAATCGCAGAAAACCGTAATTTCTACATATTGTTATAAAAAGTGCACAAAATGCTTATTTTTTAAATTTAAAAATAAATGCATTTCTCTTAAGATTAGTTTTAGATAGATTATATTTTCTGCCATTATACTCATAGTAAGGGATGAACTGAAAATAATTTCTCTTTAAAGTGTGGTATGATTACCAGATATTACGAAAGAAGAATTAAATTGCATTTTTGCTGGAATTTAGAATGCATATGACGGAGTATATTTGATTGAAGGTACGTAAAGAGAGAATATGAATTGAACACACATCCCTGAAATGATAAGGATTCTCGAGTATAGTAAGGAATAAGTTGACACTGATTGACACGTGTGAAAGAAAGCCAGGAGAAGTAGCAGATGAAGATGCAAATGTCCACGTTTTGCGCGCTTTTAATACAGCATTGGTGGTGGATAGGCAACATCGACAGAAGTTCCTGGATGCTGTGAGGTAACCAAGAGAATGAAATTTAGGATTTAAGGCTTTATGCAATCGGGAGAATGGGAAAAGTATTCTTTTTTAGCAATAAAAAGAAAGATCCCATTAAATTTGTAAAAACTTGTAAAATATTTATGACATTTTATGATAAATGGCAAAAGAATTGAGCATCTGGATGATTTCCACTTCAAAACCAAACGAGATTGTGGGTGTTTGAGTAGATTCTCGCGAGCGGTCAGGAATCATTATGGATAATTTTTTAAACGAGTTCAGCGGGCTAATAAACATTTATTTAGTAAAACTCTCGTTATACTTAAATTTATCAATAATGAAATAATTAATTTTTAACTAATAAGCAAATATGAAATAGTGAAATAAGTAAAAATGAAACATTTCAATTTGTGGATAAAAGATTCGTTTTCTGCCTTAGTTCCTTATAAATGAATGATAATTGTTCATAAGGTTCAGCCTTCTAAACATTTTAAAAGTTGCAAATGATCTAGCTGCTGTGTATTGGCACCGCCTAAATGGTGCCTTTGTAGACGTTAATGAAACACCCATGGTCCAGTTTCTTTGGCCTGGTTTCAGGAGGCGGGGACATAAATCTCTTTGAAGGTCAAATGAGAAACCGAACTGGTTCAGCGTTGTATATATTACCTTGTGTCATTGTCTTTATCTTCAAAAATAAAAATCATTGATGGCAACCGGCGAATCATATGTGTGCAGGTGTGAGTAGATGAGGGACATGTGGAACGTTTGAATGTTTAATGTCAGTGTCTTATTGCTCATTCATGTTACTTTTACCGTTATAATATATTATTAATGGTGCCAATTGTGATGTTACTTTCGTTACTCTTGACATAAAATCATGTTTTTCCCTTTAACCTGATCTAACGGATGCCTAATATAGTCAAACCGTTTCGATGTGGCAAAGAAGTTTAACTTGATCTTAGCGTTTTTTCCAGAGCCCAAGAAAAGTGTATAATTGAATAAAGTGCTAATAAATAGCCGACGGTGGATTCTCCCGGCAACCTAATAAACAATCCTTCCACCGGAACACCCTTTTTAATTTAATTTAAACAAGGCATTTACGGCAATTTAAACAGTATATCCATTCTGAGCTATATAAGACCTCTCAATTTGATGGAAGAGAACTATGACCTAGTATTAAAGGAATGACGAAAACTTTCGCGCAAAGAGACAATGGGCAATTTAATTGTACTCTCAAAATTTTCAAAGTTTAAACAGCCTAGTTATTACAATGCAACAATTACAGAGCTCATGAATAATTCGCCTTGACCGGAATTCCAACCTGGGTCTCTCAATATCCGGCCGAGTGCTTTAGCAAGTAAAGCTATCGAGGTGTCCTCATACAATTCGAAATGTTTCCACTCTCAGTCAAGGGGAATGATTTTTAGTCTTAAATTGTTGCATTGTAATGCACGTATAGAGAATGACACCATTAAAAGTTACTGTCGCCATATCTCCCGCAGTTTCTCGGAACTAGGCTAATTATTTCTCTTACAAGGACATTACCGTTATCCTAGGGGGAAAGGCTGTATTTTTTAATTGATGGTCTCTCTATATTTTTGGAAAATTGACTTCAAGGAAAATACTCGAGTTAAATTTCCATAAAAAGTAATTATACAGGGTTTTTTCTATAATTATTAGACTCTTCATCTTTTAACTCGCCAAAGGCGTTATTGACAAATATTTTGTGCCCTAAAGATTGACAGTAAACAGAAATTTTAAGGGAAAGTCCTCGAAAGGCTTCGGAAAAGATTGCAACGCCGCAGTAAGGATATCTTTGCCAACTGCACCACGACAATACGCCGTCCCACATCGCTTTCCTTGTGACCTGGGCAATCACAATGTAGCCACGCTTCTCCAGTCACCCTACATCCCCGATTAGCCACCCCAGGACTTCTTTTTATACCTAAGAATGAAAAAGAGCTTGAAAGGAAACCATTTAGGAACGCTGGATAACATCAAAGAGGCCATGGCGTAGTGCCTCAACGAAGTTCCCGCCTACGCCTATCCAGGAAGCGTAGCGTGACTGGCAGAGGCGCTGGCATCTGTCGGTCGATGCACAAGGGTGCACTTTTGAAGAATGCTAATAATATTGAAACTTCGATCTGGAATAAAGTTTTGCCCAGATTTATTCAATCATTGGGACAGACCATGTATGCAAGTAAATGGGCTCAAAAACTCTAATTCGTTGAAAATACGTTAACCATGGGCCGAATAAAGATTTAACAAATATTAGAAAATTACTCGGTTTTTACCCTACGTCACCAATTGATTTCATGCATGGCACCAAGCTATTTGTCCAGTGTAGAGCTATCTTCAAATACTTAATATATGTTTTCAAATTTTTAAATAATATAGAATGCATGATTAAATTATTTGGTTAACATATTGATCTAAATATTTATCAAATACCTATTAATATTAATCAATAATTAATCAGCATAATGGAAAGTCTTACCTATATACGTAAGGCAACGTTCACCATGGCGATATCTGCCGAAGTATCCTAGAAACAACTTCTAATCTGTGATGACCATTTATTCTTTTCCGTAATTTAAAGTATTTTTTGACATATCCAGAAATCCTCAAATGCTCTGGCGAATAAAAAAAATTTAAATTAAAGTTATGATTTCTCTTTTCAGTGCTTATCCTTTTTGCCGAAAATTTAGGTCGTCCTACAACCATATTAATGGGTTCGGAAAATCAGACGCGCCAACAGAGCTATTTTAAAGATACTCAGTTAATAGTTGAACAGCTGTTGTTAGAGAAGTGAATAATGATGAAGTCTCCGTTGTGTCAATCATGGCCCTATTCCTTGAGTTGCAAGTTTTTCTAAAAATCAACACCAAGCTGCAATATAAATGCAATTTAAAAAAGGAGGTATCGCATTACAATCACCTGTATCTGTTTGGAGTAAAATACAACGATCGATTAGCACAAACAGAGGTAATTCCACATGCATTTCAAAATCATTTTTCCCAATCAGATAAAAGAGACTTCCCCAGCTGATGGTAGCAGTCTCATCCTGACGGTCCGCGGAGACTCTCTGGCGCTGCCTTTTCCGGAGGTCGAGTGCCCAGAGAACGCTTTCTTTCGATCTGAATTTTTCGCAAGGCGTAATTGAGTAGTTTCGCGGTGTTCTTCTGCTCCTTTCCCATGGATTCGACACGCGATAGCATCGCCGCCCGAGGCAGAGGGTGGGCGAGGGGCGGGGGAGGGAGGGAGGGAGGGGGGGGAGAAGGGGAGGGTCATAGGAATTATCTCGCTGCGCTTCCTTTCCCCAACCAATTTCGACGCTCGTTTGTTTCCATTCTTGGGCGTGGGATACTTCTTCGTGCAGGCTCTCGCATTTCTATCGCCTCCGCCAAAAGCAAACGCGCATGCGTCACCGTCTCACTATTTATGAATATCATGTTCTCCTACTTCCTCTCTTCATCCGAGGAAGCTTTAATTGTTTCGATAAGGAGAGCGCTTTTATTTGACCTCGTCTCGTGGTCACTTGAAAGGAATAGGATGGAAAAGGCATTTCCACCGTTCTTAGTCGACGAAAGAGGCGGGAAGTAATGAATGCGCTACACCATTTTCAACTGTTTGCTTTGTACGCCTCCGCCAACAGCTGTTCATCGGATATAGGAACACGTTTCCATTGGATGGGTTTGAAATTTTGGAAATCAGAGGAAAACAATATTCCTCTGAGAGTATAGACGGAGGCTTTGATAACATTTTCAGCTTCATGCACATTTACAGGTATGCATAATGAAAGTGTTTATGGACGGTTTTTTAATGAATAATATCTTCTCCATGTTGCAAAAACTTCCTCATTATAATCTTGTATTTATTCTGGCTTCAATTGATCGTAAGTTGCTTCTGAAATTTTTTAAATACCGTTGTGACATGTTCACCGTAATTCTTAAAATCATTTCATTATTTCTCGGGTTACAGTATTATTTATCTCCTCACTCCGAGGGGCACCCAATTTTGGGAGTGTCCGTCGATTTTGACTAGGAATTTTGATCGATTCCTAAGGTACATTAACTATGTACCTTAGGAATCGACCATTAAACCATGTACCATTAAACCATGCTAATCTTGTTCGAAATTTTCATATTTTCCATTAAATCTTGAATTCTAAGCTTTAACCTCAAGAAAAAATCGAAAAATAATATCACAAAAACAAAGATCTTTCTTTCTTCCTGCAAGTGACCTGTCGGTTCCACTTTGCAAGGATTTGGTGTGATGACCTTGTCTCTCCCGCTACCAGGCACGAGACACGGCCACGAGACTATATGGTCTAATAGGATAGTCCCTCATATTACCGCGGGATAAGATGTTTTTCCAGTACCTTCCTCAATAGTGTTTTTAACTTGACACCATTATTCAAATGGGTGTACCACTGGAATCAGACGCCTCTACAGCATCCTCACTGAGAAACATACCCCGCGGGACATCGGGAAATAACAACGCCCGTATTGAAAGTTATTGAAAACTTATGCGATTTGCATTCAATTTCCACTGGGCTCAGTACAAAACCAAAATAGCAGTGCGTTATTCCATTTAAAAATAATTAAATACGTGCATGAAAGAATCCAAAATCATCAATGATAATAAGGATTTCATCTTTTCGTTTCATCAAAAAATGAGAAATAAAATTAACAATAAATATAAAATACAGCAACATGACGCTTTTTCCGTAAAATTGATCACTCTTTAAAAATCAAAATTATTAATTTAATACGTTGGCGAATATGAAAACAGCATTTTTGTAGGCAAAATTAGGAGACGAAGATATCGTCTTAAGAGGATCCATTTTGTTTGAAAGTTATATCAATTTAAAGCGTATTTCATTCCTTTCATTCAGACTATGTTTCAAGAGCTATTTGCCCAGAGCACGGTACAATCTTAATTTTGCTTCAAGAACCTGAATTACTACGGCTGTTTCTTGACTAACCTCAAACACTACCGACCCAAAAGAAAATATCCCACGCCAAACTTTTTCCGGCCCGTTTCAGCGAACCACTTAGAATTAGCACAACTTTTACCTCCACTGTTCAGTCGTGAGCAGTACAACGGAGCATTACCACTGACTTGAATAATACCTCGGATTAATATAGCCAGAGAGTAGCAGTGAAAGTTTAGGACAGAAATTTCTATACCTCTATTGTCAAAATAACTAATCAAAGTATATTAACTCCTAGCAGTACAAAAATATATGTGTGTTGGTATTTCGTTAATTACACACTACGTACTAATATATCTAATAAAACTAATATATCTAATAATCTAGGTAATTCAAGAATCACTTAACGAATGATTTGCGCCATAAACTCTTTCCGAAGTTCTTGACGTACGCCCAAAAGCAGAGTTGAGTGTCTGCTTGCGAAATCCCTCTGCAACGACATGGCGACGATTCCCCAGCCTCCTTACAGTCCCAGTAGGCAATATCCTATTCCCAAAAGTGAAATCCTCTCTTAAAAGACACCACCATGTGACCCTAAGTGCCGCCAAAGAAGCTTGCACGCGTACCCTTAAGGACCTTCCGGAATCTTCCAACCAGGAGGCCTTCGAATCGTGGAAAATCCGCTGTCAAAAGTGTGTCAACGCTCAAGGATTTTGAAGAAGAATTTTGAGAAATCCAAGAAGAATTTGGAGACATTATAGCAATATCTGAAATAAATCTATTTCTTTCGAAAATTTTCCCGATACTTTGTAAACAAATATTTTATAGTACAAATGAAAATACAATCTTCTCTCTGGAATGAGAGTTAGGTTTTTATTGGTTTATTTGAATTTAATATTTATCTGATGGGTTTTATCTCAAATTAATGTCCTCTACGAAATAACAGCATTTTTCAATGCAACTAAGAAACACAACCTATGCCATTTCTTTAGAATTTTCTCGTAACCAGCGTTAACTTTCTCCAATAGTAGAAAGTTAACGTAGTTAACTTTAGGCTGTGAAAGTTTCTAATTTCAGGTTCCTTTTAATTCACAGTCGCTGGGTTGACTGAGAATGAAAAAAATTATTCTCGTTGGAATGGCGATGACGAAACACCCTCGAGCTCGTATATTGTACTTTTATAAAAAAAACAAATGCTCGCGGTTCGGAAAGCAATCGATCTTAGCGGTAGCTTTTCTTTTGAGTTTCCAAAGGTTTAGCGGAAAACAAACACTTTAACAAACAAGCCAGTAATTGCGTATTTCCTGCACCCCAGGTGGTTAGAGACAGAAGTCCGTACACAGAACAACATATTATCCTATCTGATCGCGATAAAATTGGAATTTTGAAAGGTCCCCGCTCACTCTACTAATGTGTACTTGATTTTCGCAATGTTTAAGTAACGATTAAACAATGAGTTAACTCTGATCCGGGTCATGGAATTAAAGGGGCATTAATCCATCCCCTAGCGGCTACATGCCCACCCGGGCGAAGGCGTTTCCTTAAAGATTTCTCCGTCACGGCGCCACCGGACGAGAAAAATGTACGTACGAATGAAGAGTATGAGATTTTTTCCCTTAAAAATTGAAACCTTTGTCACCTAATCCCGTTTCGATGCCCACTTCACATATGCAGAATCAATTTGAGATGGACTTTGTGCCCGGGATTCCTTTAATCTCTCCCTCCGCTTGCAAATCGAGCGTTACTTCGAACGACTGCAGACTGCATTCGGGCGATTGGAAAATTATTAAAGAATAACACTGTATTAGAAATGAAACAATGAAGTTCCTATATAATTATATATTTAGACAAATGATCTGTCTTCTTTCAACTATATCAACCCATGCAGACGACGCATTATTTTTAAGACGTGAAAATTTGTTTTTTTTTTGGGGTATTTACCCATTCAATAACGCTATTCATCCTATCATTGCTAAGAGAACGTCTTCCTTCATTCATGACACGCGAAATAGAATAGGTTTATCGCCAGCGTCTGATGATAATGGAATCTAATTCTGACATAATAACACAGAATCAACGAGGGAGGCAGGGAATTTGGACGAAATATAACAGAGGTAACCAACATTTGGAATATCCAGCGAGAAACTACTAGAGAAAATATCCAACAAGAAACTACTTCATCTTGCTCGATACTCTCAAATAATTGGTGGAAAATTGACATCTCAACCAAAAAAATACTGGAAGATTGTTTTGGTGAAACAGTTGGTTTCTGGAAGTTCTTGAGAGAGTATTCAAAATGGAAATTTTTGGAATTTTCTGTGCACGGAACTACATTTTCTGACCGATTATACCACGCCAGTTTCTCTTTAATCGGCTTACATAATTTTACAGTCAAGCGAACGTCATAAGCCGCCGCTTATCTACGTTTCCTGTGGTCAATAGTCAAACTTCCCTCTTTAGTGATTGTTATTCTGAGAAAACCTTAATGAAACTAGTAATGGGTGGGTTAACATAAGGAAAGAAAAAGGAGGTGGCAGAGCAAAGAATTACGGGGGAACGATAAAATTTGACCCTAAGCAAAGAAATACGTACGATGGTTACTACCCAGACACCCTAGCATTAAATTTCCCCAGTGATCAGTATAAATCTGAGCAACGATAATTTAAGCTTCGATGTACAAAATACTCAATTAAGTCTTTTCTTCTTCCTCAAGGAATTAGGCTACCGAATATAAGATATTTCTGGAATTTTGAAAATGAGAGTATTAATAAGAGTTCTAAGGATACGATTTCTGCGATGCGACTTTTTTATCAAACCACGTGAAGGGTTCACAATTATTATATTTAAATTAATATTCCAAGCTAAAAGACTTCAAAAACCAGTATAGTAATCATTTTAGGCTAAACATTTCAGTCTATATTGTGCATATTTTTGCCATATTTTATTATAAAGATGGTATAGCTACGAATTTCTTTAGGTATTATAATTTCTTGCAAGTAATACAAAAAATGAATCCATAAGTTTGAAATTTTGTGAATTGATGCCGATCAGAGAATTGACTAGATAGCGATATCCTATTATTTATTAAACCAATCAAAATAATAGCGTATAAATATGAAAACAAATATACGAAGAAGACCATAAAAATATCCGATAAGAAATACCTCAAAATAAATATAAAAAGGAGGAACATCCGGAGTAATGCTACAAGGCTAAGCTCCCTCTTACTCTGAAGGGTAATGTGGGAGACTCGGAAAGGTTTAATTGGCACATTTGAAGGACTAAATAACGTACCCACACATTAATTGTGACTTGCGGTGGAAATATGTGGCATGTTACCATATGATAATAATGTTTCCATTCCAACGGACAATGTACTGTTCTAATATTACCCACATTCGCATTCAGGTCGATGGAAATCACCAAAATGACCAGAACTGGTTAGTGTAGCGAAACCTCAACAGTGATTTAAATTTTGTTTCAGATAATTATTATTTGCTCGTTCCATGTACCATTGTTAGTTTTATACATGTCTGTATAGATTTCTAGAGTTCCAAGCTAATTTTTAGGAACATTTATAACACACATGGCCAGCTCCAAATAAATGCATCTCATACTATAAACGTAAAGTGTATTTTTCTACAGCTAATTAGGAAATAAAAATTTCCAAAATGTGTCTCTCACAATCAAACTTTAGAAGAGATGAAAGAAGAGAATCGATATCTACGAAGAAAGAACTGAAATGGAAACCCCACAATATAGAGGGGGTTTCTCTCTTTTCCGCTAAGTAATTCATTGATCAAATTGAAGCTCTTCTAATTGATAATGCTAGTGCGTATAAGGAACAGGGAGGGAACGTCTGAAGCGCGTATATAAATACCTCTTCGAGCGAAATTTTCAGCGCTCTCTAAGAATTTCCGTTCCAGAGCGTTGCTCTAGCACGTATTTATTGAATTTATCGCTGCGTATCAATTTCCTGGAAGGCAAGATGAAAAGCGCAACATCGACCTTTGTGCCTTGTCAATTTGTGACATCGAGAAATGTTTTTAAAGGATCGGCAATTTCATGCATATTGTAAAATTCAAACCTTCATAAAATGAAAGAAGGTACTCTTTACATTGTGGAAATACCTCGCCCTTGGAGTAGAACTCCATTCTATCCAGAGCCAATCAAAACTGGGGGAATGCATTGAGACGCGTTATGGATACAAGACGTGAAAAAAGAAATATAGAAATAAAAACGTCCGTAGCGTGTTTAATTTTTTAAAGTGTAAAAAACTATAAATGAAAACAGAAAAAAATGAAATGAAAGCGTAATAGATGAGAATATCAACTTCAATAGTGATAAATTGATTTGTACCTTATTGGTACTTCTCTATGGTGATTGAAAGCGGAAAAATAAAAGATTTATTTCCTGCTATGAGTGGAGTTTTTTTTGGAAAATATTCGGTTCTATATTACTATGGCCTCTTCATGAAATGGGAAAATATAATTACCCTTATGCGGAGAAAATGATTCCAATTCAATGATTAATCCGTAGATTTAATGAAAAGAGTATTTAGGCCATACCTTACTATGTATTTCTTGGTAGGAGTATGTCTTGACTTTAATATTTTTCACCATTTGTTTTAAACACGTGAAATGGCATAGTATTTTGACACCCTTTTTCATTGAATACTAACTTTTTCATTGAATATCTTCAACAGAAATAATAAATCATGAAATTGCTTTAAACCTGCGATTGTATGGCTTAATCTACAAACAGTTACAATGAAAATGAAAAATCAATATAATACTAAAACCAATTTCTAACCAGTCCAAATTGTTGCCTAATGATAGCCCAATGGGTTCTCTTGGGTAATAGATGTTTTTCTGTTGTGTGATGCTTAATTTTTTCTGCATATGAATAAAAAAAAGCTGTCATGGAAATAACGAAAACGGCCAAGTCTAAAATGTATGTGATAAAATATTTTCAAAACGATACATATAATCACTATAAGTATCTTAGGCTTTTCTAAAGTTAGCATTTATTGTAGGGCACTTGCCATGAACGAGCGCTCATCGCCTGAATTAACATGAAGTTAATCAAATTTTTTAAGATAAAAAAGCAGCTGAACTTTTTCAGCCCGTCATGGCTGTTAAATTTGTCCTTTGTTCGAGCTCAACTGAGCACAAAAGCCACCGTTTTACACCTTTGAATAGGAAGGCCGTTCGATCTGTGGAAACCTATTATACTAATTTCTAATTAACGGCGTCTTGTTAGTTCAGCTTATTATTAGGCAACGCCTTCTTCCCTCGTGAAAACGATGAACTTTTCCTTGAAGTACAATCTTGACGAGTAAGAAACGCAGTCGAGGATTTAACAAACCCTTCCCGTCATTCTTCCCTCTGGTAATTTGAAGGACTCTCGCGAAAATTTTCTGAATCTCGCAAGTAAAACTGATGGGTTAGAGACATTGGTTAGATTCATCGTTAACCTAACTTTTAAATCAAGTCTTGTGTTTTGTACTAACTGAACTCTTTTGCAGTTTTAGTAAAATATCTAAGGCGGTTAAATTATTGAAGTGACAAGTCGGTGATTCACTCACTAGTCGAATTTTAATTTATGTGGTAAACATATTTTCACCGTTTCTTCAAGGTTATTTGTGAAGATGTTAAAGGCGTATCATAGACCACATCCTTCTGCGGTAGGACAGATCAAAGCGAAAACATTAAGAGGAGTATACTGTTGAACGAGCAAGCCTAAAATGTCATTCTTCCGCAGGCGACGTGGAATCAAAAGAGTTCTCATCTTTGTCTGTTCTCATCTAAGCCCCAAAATGGTGCTCATTGATTAAGAAGCGTATTTCCTCAGATAAACGACTCATATCCTGCCGTAGTGTTAAGCATTATCCTTTCGGGTTTTTATCTTGCTATAGGTGGAAATGTCGCCGCTGGAAATGCGCTGGGCCATTACGTGCATCCTTTGACGTAAGTAGTGACGGATTTTTGCTAGGAGAGATAAACACGTCACGGCGTGAGAATGCTTCCCGAGGCTTGCGCCTGCGGATAAGGGACCGTTTGCGTGAGAAATATAAAAAGGTCCCGTAAACCTTTCTCGGGAAGTCACAGCACAGGTATCTGCCGAAGCCTCCGCATCTGAAAGTAACTCAGCCAGTGGCGCCTTTGGTGGAGCATCACAAGGAGCCGTCGTCCTGCGGAAGAAAACTAGGTAAGAAGGGAGGGAGGCGAAGAGAGGGGGAAAATCGCACAAAATGGCGCGCCTTTAGTCCCCTTTCCAACTCTTGACGTTTTGAAAGATTAATCCTCAAAGGTTGATCTAAAAAGCCGCGGAGAGTCTTAATATTTCTGATATGTGGGCCATTTGGAAAAACCTCAACTAAAATGTTCCCAACGGGAAATATTTTAGAGTGACTCAGCTTTTGTCAACCAGACCAGACTAAGTGGGAAAATTAAAACCAGCTATTTAGTTTAATTTTTGGCAATTCCCGAAATTAAATTTAAATATTTCGCCATTCCGAAAACGCAAGCTGGTTTAATGTTAAATGTAACGCAAGGATATTTAATGTGGTAATATTTAAAATATTATATATAATTAAAGCACAAGTATGATTCAGTACATATAGAATATTGTTCTAATGCATATAATATTATAGCTATATATAACTTAAAACACTAAGAATGCGATGATAGTGATTGAATTGATTGTCATTCACCATTGTCACCATTGAGCTCTCAAAGTTCATAGAGTGAAAGATTCAATAGCGAAAGTTATGATCTTTCACTAAATTTTGCAAATCTATAAGTGGTTTTTTGCAAAGCATCATTTTTGTACGAAAGGTAACGTTTATTAATTTATTTGTTTTATTTATGGCATGCCGTATTCAGTTAATATTTTTTAATACTGGGGGAAGTCAAATGAAAACCGAACACCCATCAAAAACACACTCAGTCCGTGCGAAAGGCTGCACCACTGTTGTTACATATCAATACTTCTATCGATGCGGTAGGAGAACTGCATGATGAAAACTAACAGGCGAACCCAGTTATTGGGTTTATGTCTTCGTTGGTGCGCCCACTGCTTGTTATAGTGGGTGTTCGGGTTTTATTTGACTGCCCCTCATTATATTCCTAAACGGCTGTATAACCATTTTACAGGCATGAAGTCTTTCTTCCTCAGAAAGTCCTATAACTTTAATAAAATTCTGCTATAGAACATAAATTATCCAACTATGCTATTTACTAGCATGTCGGCAGTAAGAGATATTGTGGATAACTGATTAACTCCGAAATTCAAACTAAACAGGGTGATTAAAATTTAAACCCTTGGAAATTTACAGGTTGGGCTCTACGTATATATATTACCTCAGCTAAGTCAGAGTCAAACGCGTAAATTATTAAACGACGTAAATATTAAAGCTGTGGATTTATTTTACTCAATACAAATATTAATTTTATTCTGCCAGTGACTGAACAAAGATTTATGTTTTGTTTCACTTCTATTCCTTAAGTTTTGAAAGCCAAAGGCTACTAAAATTCCCCACTCCCTATTCTGATATTTTAATGTCATTACAACTTTAGAGCGAGTCTAATTCAAAGTAGAAGTTTTTAGCAACACAAATTATTATCTTAATGCATTCAGGAATGCATTTTATTATAATTGTTAGAAATGTATTTAGTGGAAAACTAAGGCAATAATACCACTAAGGCACCTCAACGGTACTCCAAACTCATTGCTTTCAGGTACCTTTACTTCATGTTTCAATTTATTTTATGCGATTTATTTTTAGTGCTACCATTTAGATTCAAAAGGTAGTCATAAACTCGTGTAACCTCGAACTTAATGAGCAAAATTTCAGGTTTGCTCATGAGGGTCGCAGAGGAATTACACTCCATTTAATGCATGAATGATCATTTCTTTCCGAAATATAAAGTTTTCGTGAGCCACTCTTATCGGTGAAACTGTATGATTGAAACCCTCCATTGGCCACGGTATTTTATATAAAAATAATTTAGCTCATACCTACAGGAATGGGATCTATTCAAATTGTATGAAACGAGTTTCAAAAACCACTCATCTAAACGTATCAACAACTTTCTGAAAAATTCCTCTTTCGAATTTTTTTTGTGGCCACTCCTCTGGGTACGTTCTCCTGGGCTTTGTGAGAGAATGCACCGACGGAATTAATGTTCCTTCGCTCAAACTCAAGCAATGGGAAATTTGAGAGTTACCTCTTCTTCCCTTTTTAGATGAGAGTTTTACTCTTGATCCTGAAAGAGAGGGAGAGAGTATGTTCCGTAAAGCGCATTACATGGACGGCATTGCATAATTAATCACAAGTGCCTTCCCTTCCCTTGATTTTATCCTGTAACTCTTCACACCAGGCATCGTCGTAATGATTCAATCATTGATACTTAGGCACATTTTATGGCAGGATGTGGAATGTATTGCCGGATCTAATTGGACTCTTTTCAACTAAACTTTTCTAAATAGCAGAAGCCTAAATGATTGTTGGTTATAATTTCAGATAATTGTTTTACTTTGAAATAACGAATATTATTATTACTCTACGGTTAATAATCGTCGGTTTCGGGATTATGATGCACTATTTACTCATATTTTCAAAAAGAATCCTTGAATGTAACTATAATTACAAAACGTTTTGTTTTGAATAATTTTACTCATGCCACTTACAAAAACTCTTTTTATTATTACGTACATGCTTTATAAATTTTAAAAAGGATATACCTTCAATCCTAAAACCATAGAGCGTTCCATTTTTATGTAATACATCAACAGTGTTGTTGGAGTCGTAAAAAAGTGTTTCCTGGTTTTTCTATATTATTAGTTACGTCATCAGGTTTCACTATCGTTTCACTTCAGCCATCGAATTTTTCTTACCTAAAGCAGTCCTGCCCTACTCTTCAATAGATTTTCTTGCTGAAACTTCCTTAATTTGATTTATATGCAATATATATATATATATATATATATATATATATATATATATATATATATATATATACATATATAATCACAGTAATCAACACGAAGGTCAGTTTAGTAGGTGATGGTAGAGATCACCCAGTACTAAGCCCTATACGGCGTGTGAAAATTCACACATCAGGGTAGGGGGGCCAGTTCCTTTCCCTGTGCCGGCTATGGTTTCCCAGAAAGACCTGGTACCCGAAAAATCAAATAGATTGGGTAGAGCTGCCGGTGCCCAGATTACCTTGCCCTGGAATCGAACCCGAGACCCTCCGGTCAGCAGTCCAACGCTCTACCCACTGGGCTACCGCGACCCACATACACACACACACACACACACACACACACACACACACACACACACACATATATATATATATATATATATATATATATATATATATATATATATATATATATATATATATATATATATATATATACGCGCATTATTCGTAAATTCGACACCTAAAATACAATATTTTATGAATAAAATTAATTATTTCTTGTATATCACCCCATACGGTCGTGTACTCTTCTTCTATTCATCTTCGTAGAGCCTCAATTTACACATAAACTGTCCCTGTAATCTTGAGAATCAGTTCCAAGTTTTTCGCTTCTCTGACCTACTTGTGCTATGGATATAAAAGAATAATACCGCGTAATGATAAACGTAGTTTCTTTGACCAATATGTATCTCCTCTTGATGAAAACGTTCTTAGCTTGAGTTATTCTTAAATTTATGTTTTTGTCGAAATTTTGCTAACCTAGATTTTTACCACTTACTCATACTGAGGCTTACACTCGTGTTTAGGTGACGAAAGGCGCGCTTATTTTGTTTATTTGAAATATACTTGCTCCGAATTCCAAAAATATAGTAAGTAGCCCCAGACAAAATCGCAGTTACATATTACGTAGCGATAGAGAGGCTACTGAGAAGATATCATCGATTTCATTTCTCAGTCATGCATGGAGGGCGTCTGCTCGCAGCAGGCCAGGTCTTGAGAGAGGAGGATTGGTATGTGCCGCTCATCCTTTCCCGCGAGGGCCTCCTTCCTGACGAGGGCAATGAACGGTCATTTCGACCGACCCATCAAATCTAACTGCCCTCCGGAGATGACTGGTTTCTTGATCCGGCGTACATATTTGTTTTTTCTTTTATGAAAGGGACAGAATGAACAAGTTTTTTTTATTTAACAAAACCGTTAAAAGAGCGGAATAACAAAAGTTCATCCAAGTAACTACATATAATGCTTGAAATGAGCGTTATTATTACCATATGCAGGCGTTTTACACACTCAAAATTTAATTAATTAAATGAGTTATCTATTAATCGTTTTCCAAGTAGATGGATGTAAAAATTTACCGGTCTTTATTTCTGAAATAGGTGACAAAATTGGTTTTAGGCACTGGATAATATTAAATAATAAAAAAGAATCTAATTAGGTAATAATTAATGTTATCACACTTTAGGAAGTTCTGGGATGAATATCACGGAATATTTAATTTCAGGGAATAAGAGGACTGTAAGATTTAAAATGAGATGCAAAAAGAAAGCTAGACAGTAAGAATACAGAAACGGTACTGGTAGGGCATAGATAAGTTGAGGATATTTGGATAAATTTATAAGAGTAAATGGCGGGGATTATGGGCTATATATTTATTACAGAAGAAAGTATTGTTTCTCATTGAAAATGATTACATTATGGGTGCTACTAGGTGGTTAAATGTTGAGCGTAACACTAGAAAACTATCATTTACGACAATATAATAAGCAAGAATTGATTCTAGAAATATTAAAAAATATGTGAATGATGTATAGTTCTAAATTCATAAAAATATCTTCCCCATGTCACGGTTAGGCAGGTGCTGAATGCTATTACTCTGTTAATGTCCCTTCTATGGCTGATAACAATCTCTCACTAGATGGCCAAACCTTTGGAAAAAATGGGAAATAACGAGTGGCATAACTGCACAACAAATAAAAATAGTAACTATGACTATTATGAAGGGAAAATCATGTTAAACAAAATTTTAGTTTTTTTTAAACACTGGTTTGGAGAGAAAGTGAATAGATTTACAGACTCGAACTTAGCATTAAAGAAATACTGGATTACCCCTCAACACAAGTTCATTATTACTGAAAGTGCTTCGTAAACCTAAAACTAGAATAATATACTAAGATATTCTAATTTACCCATCATAATGAAGTTTTCAGTTATTCAATTTTTTTATTTACTAGAGGAACTCGTAAGTTACCAAATAATCTACAGATAATTTTCACTTGACTCAATCCATGATCCGACATGATCAATTTGTTGCTTTCATCACCAGCAAACATTTTCCAAGTTTCTGTCGTTCAGTTCTTTTTTTAAATGCAGAGAATTATAATAAAAAATGAAGTACATCAGTACAACGAAACGACACCAATTAGCGTTCAACTCCATATCCAAATGCAAGCGCTCCCAAAAAAGATTTGCGGCTGATTGGGGTGGAATGGAGTTAACTCAAATTAAACGAGATTTAAAAAGAATAACAATTAACTCCATTAATGGAATAGAGAAAAATAAAAAAATTGTAATATTTAGTTATAGTGAACTGAGGATTCATACTTGAAAAAATGATTTTTTTTATAAGCGAGATCTAAACAGTTTTACGAAAACAGAACATAAAACTGTGGCGGTTTTGAAATTAACTACTTCGCCTGCTATTTAAATTTAAAGTTATGCAGAGGAGGATACATATATTTGAAAATGCAACAATTTCAGAGCGTAAAAACCATTCCCTCAGACCGGGATCTTAGTCAAGGTGAATAATTTTTACACTCTGATATTGTTGCATTTTAATGCACATTACCGGATGACTCCGTTAAAAGTTACTTTCGCGGCATCTCCCGCAGTTTCTTGGAATATATTTTAAGATTCTTATGGCATTTCCTATGAGCAATTGAGTTTCAGCAGCTAATTATTCCTTTGAAAACATAATGCCTCCCTTGGTTTGATTTCTTTTATAGGTCCGAGGAAGACGTCGAGTGAAAATGGGAAGCAAACCTCAATAAGGAAAGGAATGCAATGAAGCTATATATCAGGCACTGCTAAAATTAGATTCATTTGATTCTAAAGCGAAGGCAAATTGTTGCCAGAGAACTTTTACTTGATTTATAGGCAGCATAAAGGATACATGTGAACAGGGAATGGAAACCAATGTTGGGCATTCAGGTGTTGTTTAATAGTTCTTGATTTGATAAATTATTTAACACTGAAAGTTATAGTGTCTTTAAATATATCCGATATCTTAAATCCATCCGGGAATCAGTTTAAAAAAAGAATTAACCCAATGTACCGTTTTTTAAATACGTAGTTAGTATTATTTTGAGCTTGATGTTACCCAAGAAGTTTATGTTTCGATATTGAGAGATCATTAACCTCGCAATTGAACTTCTCCCAACACGAATAATTTTTCCAAACTTAAATTCTTGATCTTCTTTTTTGTCCTATAAAAATCCAGTCTTCAAGCTAAGCGTTAATTTAATAGTTCAGGGTGAATATATTCCCATTCACAGGGTGTGAAATTAACTATTTATGGCGGTTTTTCACTGGAATTTTTTAGGCTCATCCCGACCCCGGATGGGATTTAGCAACAGATTCCCAAAGAAACGCGACTGAGGTTTATCTTATGGTACAAAAAGACAAGGAGTTCGCTATCAAAAGTCTAACAATTGGGCCACGACGAAGCTTTGTGAAGTTTATGAATAAATTGTTATTTTTCTCTCCCGTAGAGTAAAATATGTTTTTCGTATCAGAAAACAATTTGAGTGATTACCAGTTATGTTCCAGTAAAATATAAACTAACACAAAACAGATTGATTCGGAAAATGAATCTTCATTCCTTCACATCTCAACATTCTTATGCAATTTTCATTTTCATTTCAGGAGCATTCCTGAAGTATAATTTGGCCAAGTGAGGTGAATATCCCGAGTATGCCCGCAAGAACAGCATTGGTTTTAACTCTCTTGTGCGGAATCGTGCTTTGTTTAATGTGGTCAGCCGAATGCTCCCCCATCTACGCACCCGACAGAAGAATGAGGATGCCCGACTACGTGCTCCCCACATGCGGACGGGGCTATCAGCTGACGAGCAGTGGACTCTGCCGGCGGATGGTCTCCATTTACTAACAAACGCATCGGACACTTGCTTGAAAAGTTCCTGCCTGAATGCAAATGCTACAGCTTGCTCATTTAAACTGAAATAATTAGACGAGAGTTATTAATATGAGTCATGCTAAAATCTTTTTCAAAGTACTAAAAAAATGGTAGGAAATAAATGCATATTAATTTTGTGAAAAAAATCAATAAAAAGCTACAGTTGAAACTACAATTAACCATGTGAAAATGTTGATCAAGCTGAATTGTAGAGTTAGGCTAACCGATTGTTTTTAGAACTCACCGCCTAAACTATTAAATTTATAATCACTTCCCAAATAAATGTCAGAGATTTATGAAGATGTAAAAAATAATTTTACCATTTCATTACGAGTATTCTCTATTCGCTGATAGGTGAACATTTATTTATTCAGTATAAGTCCGAAAACAGCTCATTTTGGCCTTTACATCGAACTATTAACAACGATAACAATGGTCACATTTACAAACACCCAAGCCCTAGATGGAGCGAAACTCACCCAGGCGGGAATCGAACCCGCGACCCTTGGAATGGCAGACGAGGACGTTACCCCGCCGCAACCGGAGCGGCATGTGGTCATTTATAAGCGCATCAAGGAAATATGGAAAAAAGAACCCCGCAACATACTGGAATTAGTAAAAATATTGAGAAATCAATTTCACAGTGCATTTAATCTAACGTTCCATAACCATTAACCCTTAGGCTTGATATATAATTCCCGGAAGCAGGATGACAATTTCTTCCATAAAAATTGATTAATACGTGCCATGGCATTCTATAAGGGACGTGATAAACTAGATGGTAGAGCATTTGACTACTAACTGAGGGCTTGACTTCAATTCTGGGTGACGTAGCTAGGTACCCGAGATCTAAGAGTTCGTGTGAGCCAGGTCTCCCGGGGAGGCAGCGGATTGCACAGAGAAAGGAACTGGTCTCTCTTTTAATCCTGTCAATTTGTGAATTTCTCTCCCCGATTGGGTTGGTACAAGATGGGCTCCATCCTCAACCTATCAACTCAACCTTCGGGTTAAGTACTGCGGTATATCATTCATTCTAATGACGCCGCTTCAAGAGTATATGATTCCACTGAATACTCCAAATGTATTTATTATTTACACAATTACGTTGCAATTAGGCAAATTTCCTGGTGGCAACGGTCAGGTAAGGTCAAAGATAACTACTAACAACGAAAATTACATACGAACTCATAAAAACAGATAAGAGACAAAATGTTTTTACATAATGACACTTCCACATCACATACAAACAAACTTCCACCTCACATACCATATGCCGTCCACAGCACATAAAAACAATATTTTCATAACTACAATGAAGTTTATTACCCAGTGGCTGCTTTACATTTCAACTTAAAACTTCTAAAATTGGATGGAAAGGGCTCAAACAAACCTCCAGGCAGCTGGTTCCAATCAATTATGGTTCTATTTAAAAAAGAGTATTTTTTCTTATTTGTTTTTTGAGTCCATATTTTTATTTTGAGGCTATGGTCGTTTTTTCCCTTAAAGTTAGGCTTTTCTATCCCTTGCCATAAATCTTCCCACGCTTCGTCCTTTTTAACAATTCTATACATCGCGCCTAACCTACTCCTTTTTCTTCTATTTTTCAAACTCTCCCATTTCAGTACATCTAACATTTCTGTGACACTATCTGTTCTTTTATACCTTCCGAGTACATATCTTGCTGCCTTTCTTTGAACTTTTTCCATCTTTTTAATATGTCCCACCTCATATGGATCCCATACTATGTATATGCTTCCTTGTTCCAGAAATATGTCGATCAATTATTTTATAAGAAAGTGTTTCACAAAACTTGGTCGAAATACTGCACAAATATGCCATAACCAACAATCGCTCCAACTGCCACACAATTTCAAATGGTTACGTCATCCAACATAAAATAGAAATAAGTAATTACTTGTTAATAACATTTCATCAGACAGCCAGCCACGACGGAGAATAATATTAAATAAAATTGCCATGAGAATGGTGGGAAACAAAGCACTCAAAGGCTGTCATAGACCAATGGCACGGAAAGCTTAAGATACGCAGTTTGGAGGGGAAAAATCCGTGATGAAATGGTATGGTCAGCAGTCGGAAAGGGTCACGGAATGATGAATAGGTATGTTTTCCCCTCGAAACCCACTCACGCAAAGTAAATTAGTTTTTGAACGCTCTTCCTTCGTCCCTGCTGTTATCGGCGCTTCTTATCATGTTTACGCGACGTGCCTCGTGACCGTGAGAGTAGGCCGTCGTCGTCATCGGCCGGCGATTCATTCCACCCTCAAGATTTTCCTCAAACATCTACGTGGTTCATCTTTTGGCCACCACCGCTCTTAGCGCTGCATAATGCTGGCGATATGAAGCGCCACGGAGTTCGCACTCAATGTAATAGCACCAGCGGTCGGGGAACGCGCGGCCCGTACAAAATCCCCAAGGGACGTCTCCTACAACAATCATGGCATGTGTCATCCAGTTCTTAACACTAGTAGTGTGCATACCCATTGGGCAGTATTAATTATTTTATTCTACTCAGTTTTTGCATTTTTGGGCAAAGATTATTTAACGTTTCAATTCTTTCGAGCCCTTGACATATCACAGTATTAGAAAATAGTACTTTGAAAATACGCAACAGAAGCAAAAATATCGTCAGTATTAACCAATATTTGTAAAATGTTAAAAATACAGGTTGAGTATAATTTACTAACTTTATTTCTCATATAATTTCAGAAGTCTCCTATAAAACTAAGAGACGCTTAATAACTTTTTTGAAAAATATTAGAATATATATTGCTCAAAATATTTAATCCATGAAAACATTTTAAAATTTCAAATAAAAGACTTAAGATTCACAAATATGAATGAAAATTTTGATAAAAAAAGGAGAATTATATTGAGCCCAAATAAGACGGTATGCATTTTTAACAATGTGCAAAATACGGGTGAATTGCAATGCAGTACTCATTGAATTATTGACTTTGGTTAATGATTGACTAGGCTCATACTTTGTTAGCATACATTTAAATTCTTTACCATTATTATCATAATTAAAACCCGCAGATGCAGATAGAAAATATCAGGTGGCACGCACGTCCCAAGTATTCCAATCAAACTTGCCTTAGAAAAATAACATGTAACCTCAAATCCAATCAATATCACAAAAGATAGTTAGTAAAATCAGATAGAACTAAAAACTTTAAGGGAACTTCCAAACACCAATCCCCAACTCCAAAAAAAGAGAATCCCCATTTCATTAACATCGGTTTCCCAATCAGCAAGAAAAAAAATCAAAATTAAGCTGTTACATACAATTTTACACAACACGTCAAACAAATTATTATATAAACTGTTTACATCTTTTCTTAAAAGTATTTACCCTGTAAGCAGAGGGCTTGAATAGTTTTGCATGTAAACTGTTCCAATTATCAACTGTTTTATTAAGCAATGAATTTTTTTTTGTTCTTTGTACCCAGCATTTTACCTTTGCTTTGAATTTGTGATCATACCTCCCTATAAAATTTGGATTTCCCACCTCTTTCCTTAGTTCCGCCCAAGCTTTCTCCCCCTTCAGAATGTGGAACATTCCACAAAGTCTACTTATTATTCTTCTATTTTGTAACTATTCCCAGCCCAGCATTTTTAACATTTCAGCCACACCACTCTCCATCCTCCTCTGCTTCTCCAGTACATGCCTGGCAGCCTTTCTTTGGACCTTCTCCAGTTTTGTAATATTTCCTTCTTCGTGCGGACCCATGCAAGTGATGAGCACTCTAAAACTGGTCTTTCCAGGATCTTATACGCCTTTTCCTTGATTGCTCTAATGACCCCTTTGGGGTTTCTCATCACCCAAAGCAGAGTTTTGAAAACTTTCTTCACAATGCATTCAACGTTTAGCCCCATCCTAAATTCTTGGTCAAATAAACACCTAAAAATACAAAGCTATCACTTCTAGGAATGACATTTTCCAAGAATTTGTGGTCCCTATTGGTTCCATCGGCCTTTTTCCTACAATTGATGGATTTGCATTTGCTAACATTAATATCATCCCCTCTTTTGTCACCCAATCCGCCATTTTTTTGACGTCCCTTTGCTGTACATCGCGGTCGCTTTGCTCATGGCACATACTACAGTGGCTTAACGAGCATAATTCGAGTCGAGTATGTCCGTCTCTTTGACTGCATTGATCATCCTTCATCCCCGCATGCATTACATATAAGTATTGAACGGCTCTCCGTTACTTTAGTAAATGAAAGTTATTTTGACGCTCAAATAAGCGATTTAAGGAAACGTAGGATAAAGTACCACACTTCTGTACGGTCGCAATGAATCGTAGAAAAAGTAGTAGGTACCAATTTAATTTCATTCACAAGGCATCCATAAATGATGGACCACATGTTTCAACATTAAGAGGATATTCGCCAAATTTGAATGTAATTCTGGTACATTCCATTGACGCCAATTCCATAATATCAATCAATATGGTCAAAAAAGCCTATTGTTTTTATGAAAAATAAATTTCAGTTTATCGCTTCAATTATTCGAATAGTAATTAGAAGGACATAACCTCATATGTTATTGCTAAAAATATCAAGTTATTATTACGTATTTTATTAAAAGAAATTTTCTGCAATCATGAACAGGAGAAGAAGCAATTTTGCCATGCAAAAATTATTTTATGCCATTAAATTACTGCAATTGAAATAGGGATCTGAAGTTGAATAGTTTTTCGAGCCGGTAGGGATTTCTATCGGAAATATTATTTAATTCTTAAGAATACATCTTTAACACCCCACCTATTTCTGGTAAATCCAAATTTTTAATCAGATGTTTCGATGAAGAAGTATTCCGTTTTTTCTGAAGTAACCTTTCTTAAATAGAATGTAATTATACAAAAATATCCATCGGATTTGGTTATTAACTATCATATGGAATATATTGAATTCCAAAGCACAGAGATAAGGGCTTTTTCTCGCCTGGATTTTCTGAAAGATGGCAACAATAATTATTTCTTTGCTATCAATTTGACCGAAAAAAAACTAGATTACTTTTTTCAGGGAAAGATCCTTGATGTAATTTTAAAGCTGATAAAACTACGTACTAAAGGCTCAAACAATTTCCTGGGGAGCCTCTCAATTTGCATCCAATTATTCGTCCGCAAATTATAAAGCTCCACCCCTAATACTTATTTTGATAAACTAACGACATAGGTAGTTTTTACATAACCACAGGCTAAATAATCATCTAACGTATTTGATGCGGACTAAAACATAATTATCCCTTTAAGTATAACGTGTCTTTAGCGAAAAAGAAATCCAATTGAAGCGTGGAGTAGAATTTATTAATGACCAAAAGTTTAACAAGAAAATTCATCATATAGGTGACGGTAGTGGTTAGTTTTGATGGATAATTATTTATTGAGAAATAGGCTGAGTTTTATAATGCTATCAATGAAGAAATTGAAGTAAGAACGTTTTAAGAAATTAACATTCTATTTAATTGGAAAAACAAAAATAATTCCTTCCTCAGTTCGTAAGTGGCGTTAGCCCTCTGCCGTTGACGCACTCTCAAAAGCCTCACTCCACCACTAACTAGATTAATAACATTTAACTGGTAGTGATTCTCGTTTTTAACAGGAGGCATTTAGTCCAGATAGACTGACATGTGAAATTGAAATCGATTGACCAACCCTCGCAACTGGGGTAAAACAGACACGCTGGTCATTTTAGAATTTTTCACTCAATAAACACGTACAGACAGTCGCAAATGTGTGTGTGAATGTATATAGTTTGCATTAAAAGTATCCAGAAAAGTTTCGGAAAATAGATTTATTTCAGATATTACTACAATACCTCAAAATTCTTCGAAGTCCATCCCTTGAGCATCGACAAACTTTTGTCAAATTGGCTTTTCCAGGAGTCGAAGGCTCCGGAAGGTCCTTAAGGGTGCCCGTGCAAGCTTCTTGACGGCCCTTAGGATCCCATGTTGGTGTTCTGTGCGGGGAGATTTCACTTACGGGAATAGTAAATAGACTGCTCGTGCCAAATTGGGATAGTAAGGGGGTTGGGGAATCGTCACGATGCCGGTGTAGAAGTCTTAGCAAGCAGGCACTCGAATCTGCTCTCGGTCGTCCGTAAAGACTTTCGGGACGAGTTTAGCGTGTATCTTTCGCATCGCCAAGTTTTCAATGGTAATGATGAGCAGTGTGATCTTATCAATACCAATAGTATCTGCGATCATACGCACACTCGTATGCTATGTGCGTGTACATGTCCAATGTTTGATAGAAACAGCCGAGTACACACTTGATAGCCCTTTGAATTCTTCTCAGGATTATTTGGAAGAAAATATAATATCTATTTTATTCATTTTTATTCCTCTAAAAGCTCTGTTGACATGTAGGAATGCATTGAAAGGTAATAAAATTGGAATAATCTTCATTTTCATCACGGTTTCTATTTTCATTAAGTACTCGCTGAATGGATATGACACCTGGTCACTGGAGCAAGAGGATGAACGTAGATTATAGAGGCTTTTGAGATGCATGGAGATGAGTGGAGGACATACGTGTGTTCCAATGGCCCTAAGAGCTTTACTAATGCAAGGTTAAGCTCCCTGCTAAGGACACTTAGGTCGGGCTGGCCAAAGGATAGGAGACAGACACAGAATGGTCCCTGGTCCTCCACGCTGGGGGTTAGGTGTAGGTCTGGTAATACAGAAGCCGCAACTAAATCCCGTGAATTAGGAAATTATGGACACCTTTAGCGGAATAAGGCAGAAATACTCTTGGTACAATTGTATGAAAAACTTAGAATTATTCTTTTTCAGATATGCGTCACTGCATTGGTCTCAGAAGATCTATTTAAATATGTATAAAACCGACGCTACTGTAATATAGGAAGTAAGATAAATATGGCAAGGTATGATTGAATAAAATTGATTGCATAATACATAAAAGCAGATATTAAAAATGTCATTTACTTAAAAAAGCATTAAGAATATTCAAATAACCTTGGGAGAGTTCATTGCATAAATAGGCAAAGAACCAGTCTTTCACTCAATTATGGGGCGCAAGAGCCTTCATGAAGAAACCAATGATCACAAAAGCTAATACATATTGTCAGCTCATAATTCGAAGCTAAAAGTTAAACAGGACTACACTAAATGCTGACATTGCAGCCAGAAGGAATGAGAAGTAAATAAATGTCGCACGTCTTTGTTGGTTCCGAAAACTCTTTGCTTGCATTTCCGGTCCTTAATTTCGGTCCGCGCGGTATTTCCGGCACGCGGAAACTTTGATGAATATAAAGTTGAAAAGAGAGGCCGAGCATGATGTTTGAGAGCTTTTGTAATGATGCTTTTATGAACTCCTTTCACGCTTATCATGAAAATGGCATGGTGCTTCGGTGAGGACGAAACGAAAGTCCTATTCCGAAGCTTTAGCATAAGCTTTAGGGGGAAAAACTGACGAAAAGAGCGTGATCTGAATGAAGAAACGGCACGAAAGTCAATTGCAGGTTGGAAACACTATTTATGGTGATAACGGGAAGAAATATTAGAGACCAGTATTACTCATGACACGCTACAGGATCGCAAAGACGTAAATTAATGAAATCATCAAGAGCTTGTTAATTAATTTGACATATTAATGTTTAATGCAAAGTACAATTTCGTTTCTCTTCAATACATTCCAAAAATATTCACTACAAATATTCTATTTATTCGGAATCTCATGTTCATATTATGTTTTCAATTGTATGAGGAAATAGTCGAATCATTTAAAAATAAAAAGAAAATATTATTGTGTGCCTTGCAATTCAGCATCATGCAAGTCGTGGATGAGAAAAATTCGTTTATCTTCACAGCCTGAAAAATGTAGTCGCTAAGCCAAAAAGGAAAAAAATAAGATGATATGATATGGTGCTGTCAAAGTTTGTTATATATATATATATATATATATATATATATATATATGTGTGTTATATATATATATATATATATATATATATATATATATATATATATATATGTATATATTTATACATATACATATATGTCTAACGGAATTTTCTTAATTTATGCTTTAATATGCTTTTGTGCTTAAAAACTTCCTACTTCACCTTCTCCTTGAAGCAATAAACAATAGTTTACTTTTAAAATAAAAAAGCATCCGTTTAAGATATTGCCTAAAAATATTGTTAGAATGACCGTTATTAATTTTTTATAGGTCTTTTCGGAAAAGTACTTCACTGGAAAGAAGGTTGAATCACAGATTTAATCTCTAGCATACATTGGATGGATGCCTATTCAGGATCGATGTCGAAAATGTAGTATTACTCCCACCGCACTACAGTAGGCGAGAATATGGCAAAGAAACTCGAGAGGTTAAGTGTAGAGCAGTTCAAAATTAGTCTGGTGTGAGTTCACTTCCTGCCACACACCATAGCGGTGACTTATAGGGTGCTAAAGAATACTAATTTATTTTTCATTTACGGCAAAATGTAGTTCTCAGATTTTCATAAAAATCTAAAGGCTGATGATTAACCTGCAAAACAAAGAGCCTGGATTGGCCAAGATAACTGATCCCAAATATTTAACAATGTTTACCCTTTATTTTTTCCAAAAGACACGTATACGATTAACATTAATATTTTGGTAGATTAAAAAATTGAATTCCAAGGAATTACTAAGCCTCTGCAAAACAAGACATCGACTTTTTCTCTTTATTCAGAATTCAATGATAGTTTTATAGTTGCAGCTAAAAAAGCATGAGTAGGGTGTATGAGTACACGTATCGGATAGTGTGTGTCAGCCTAGGCACAAGACAAATGGGATGGAAAACGCATCAAAATCCACAACACTGTATACCATTAGAAGTAGCAGGTCGTTGGGGAGAAATCCAACGAATATATTCATGGGGGCCGCGAGGGGGGACTTTTCCGGAACCGAAACAGCCGGTCCAGTTCAACAGAACAATGGAGACCTGACGGCGGAGCTGACGTCACCTTCGCCCCCCACCCCTCCCCTTTCAAGACTCCCATTATCTTTTTCCGGAGGGCTGACGGCAAACTTCGGCCGCCCGTCAACCCCTCGGCCGGATGAGGAGGAACGAGAAGGAAGCGGAGAGGCGTAAGGGGGTCGCGCAAAAGCACATCATCTCGTTACCGAACACTATCTCCGTTCTAATTATCTCGGCCGGATTCAAAAGATCCATCACGCCACTCTGTCATCAAGGTGGCTTACTAATAAGCTAAATCCATCCCGCATTCCCTCGTTCGGGGAGTGACGGAAAAAAGAAGAGGTCGCGCCGTCGGAGATGAGGTTTTGAGAAGTGACCGAGAGAGGAGGTAGGTAGGGATGGAGGGAGGGAGTAGGTGTGTGTCAGCTGGGCCCAAAGTAGAGTGGGGAGGTGGCAGGAGAACTGAGTGATTGAACTAACGAGAGCAGTATTTGAATCAACGCCTTCAATATTATCCACAATGATGACTCCTTTTTTATTTTCTCCGCATCATTTTTATCCTACGAGCAAGACTTCACTGGCTGCTGCGTAATTACCAACATTTTCATTAGATCATCGAAATAAAACAGTCACGTGATGGGATTGAAAAATCGGATCGAGCGCTCCTATGCAAATATCGTTCATATTTGGAAGCAAGTTTCAAATAAATGGGTCGCCACATGAGGTACGGCAACATCTGTGTATGATGGAGCCATAACATTATGTACCAACGAAAACTAAAATTTACTCCATATAAAAGGAAATGTGGGTCGCCGTAGTCCAGTGGGTAGAGCATTGGGCTGCTGACCGGAGGGACCCGGATTCGATTCCTGGGCAAGACACTCTGGGCACCGGCAGCTCCACCCAAGCTATGTGATTTTTCGGGTACCAGGTCTTCCTGGGAAGCCATAACCAGCACAGGGAAAGGAACTGGCCCCCCTTAATACCCTGATGTGTGAATTTCACACGCCGTCGGACTTAGTACTGGGTGAACTCTACCATCACCTACCAAACCGACCTTCGGGTTGATTACTGTGTTTATGGTATATATATATATATACTATATATATATATACTATATACACTATATATATAGTATATATACAGGTATATATATATATATATATATATATATATATATATATATATATATATATATATATATATTTAATTATATGTATAGACACACACACAAAACGAGGTCTGTTCAAAGAGAATCGCGGCTTTTGTGCTTTTCAAAACTCATTTATTTATTCATGAACATCTATTTTGTCCCCTTCAAATTAATCCCCATTAGATATTAAACACTTGTGCCAACGTTTCTTCCAATCCTCGAAGCACTTCCAAAAATCATTTTTGTTATCTTACTCAGCTCCTCCTTTTTATGCAGTCTTTATCTTGTCAATCGTAGCGTAACGTCGTCCTTTCATGGGCCTCTTCAGTTCCCTCGGTCTTCCCGGTCTTCCCGGCATACGGTGGCTGCGGCATCATTGGTGTGTTGTTTTTGGCCAAAAATTCGCGCACGAGTAACGATGTGTAAGCAGGCGCGTTGTCATGGTGCAAAAGCCAATTTTTGTTCTTCCACAAATCCGGGCGTTTGTGGCGGATTGCTTCGCGCAAATTGCGCATAACTTGAAGGATTACCTTCCTTATTTACCGTTCTACCGCTCTGTGGCAAGAACGCATAATGCACCACGCCCGTGCAATCGAAGAAAAATGTAAGCAAAACTTGCGCATTCGAGCGAACTTGGTTCGCTTTTTTCGGTCTTGGCTCATGCAGCAGCTTCCATTCGGATTTTTGAGGTATAGTTTCCACGTCATTACCATTAACCCATGATTTGTCATCAGTCATAACCCTCTGGAGAAAATTTGGGTCGACGCGGACACGCGGATGTTACTGCGTTGCTATTATGGTCGAAATTGAGAAATTATGGTACGACTTTTGTGGGTCATGCCCAAATCATTGGTATAAATCGAATGGCACTAGCCACCAATTGATATGTCTAGGTCCTCAGCAACTTCTCCAACGGTGATTAGACGTTTGGCCAATACTGCTTTCTTCACTTTATCAATGTTTTAGTCTGTTGTTTACGTGCTCGGGCGTCGGACACGTTCTTCGTCGTTCACATCTTCTCGGCCCTCTGGGAAAATTTAGTACCATCGATAAACGTGCTTTGGTCTAGGGTAGCTTTTCCATATGCCGCAGTCAACTTTCGGAATGCGTCCGCGCACTTATTTTCGTTTTTTACACAAAATTTGATAGAGATTCATTGATCCATTTTTTTGGAACTGGCATAAATCTAAGATAAGCCAAAACACGTCGAAGGAACACATCTGTCAACAATTAGCTGAACATTCAAAAGAGCCGAACGTTTCGACATAAATGAGAGACATAAGCACCAACATAACACCACAAAAAATCGAAAATCAAATGTATGTAACCCACGGAAATTCAAAATTCGCGATACTTTTCTCCAAACCCAATTTTCTAAGCTCAATGCACAATTTTGTCGCATACCGTTTCTCCATGGGGTTTGGCATCATAAATTAATGACGTGACCGTCTAACAGGGGTCCAGTTTATCAGTAATACGCACACTGTAAATGTCTACAGGTTACGTTGCTTTCCAAACATCTACCATCAGCTTTCCCATCAAAAATCACCCCACTCCAGCCATCTGCTTTGGTGTCAAAAATAATTTACCTATTTTTGTAGAAACCCGGTATGTCACAGGGAGGGAGGTGGAACATTATGCCTCATAAATTGTATCAGCTGATAAAATCACTAAACTTATTTCCTGTGTGAAAGGTAAAAAACATTTCAATATAAAGGGTATTATTTTGTGAAAATGTTTGAGCAGTTTAAGTTTGTCTATCATACGCAAAAATGAATGCACTATTATTCCACAAATTAATTTTTATTTCCGACTGAATGGCTTAATATAGTTTCACCGATGTGGAAAATCATGTCCGTGAATATGGGAAATAAAATTAATTTGTGTAATTATTCTTGGGTTTTATGTTGCTTACTATGATAATTAAGCATGAAATTAGAATAAAGAAAACTTTCGATGAATTCAAACATTACGCAATTATTTAGTAAACACATCACCTCCGATGATACCAACTTGCCGATCAAATGTATCCAACTGGTTTCTTAAGGTGCGGATGTCCTAGTAGAGGTCTCGACCGAACAATGGTGAGCGGAAACAGTGCAAAGGCGGGCAGGTTATTGACGGGTGACATCCATTTCCCCGCGGGGCGCCGTTGAGGGTTCTTTGGGCGCATCATCTAATCACTCCGCCGTGGAAACAATGGGCTCTCGTGTGAACGGCAGATTAGTAAAAAATGGCATTACGGGCAAATTCAGGCTACATGGACAATCCATACGTGCCAGGTAGCCCCGCTCAACATCTGAGGATCTTCGTCGAAAACAATCTTGACGTTTGGTTAAGCATCTAACTAATAAGGTATACCATCCCTTTATTCACCATGCGTGAAGCCGCACAAAAACAAGGGTATTTCAAGATGAATTTTGCTCTCTTATTTCGTCGATCCGGAAATTATACTCATATGGAATCGAAAATACATTCAAATTAAATGTGTTATATTTACAGGTTCCCCAAATTCTGTTAAAAACTGAGGGATTTGTTATGATATTCAATCTTCGAGAAAAACATACGATTGTGGAGTCAGTTTGCTAAAAAAAGGCAGAGATTTCATTGCAATTTTCCGACATGTTGAGATTTTAAATGCAATTACGTCAGTTTGCGAAAAAAATCACCACTTCTTGAGAATGAAATGTCTACTTTTTGGAAACAAATCATTACACGGATAATCATCATGGATGTCCTAACAGCTTTGTCTCCTCCCGTACCTGAAATAAAACTCAAATATAGTGGATAACACGTAATATTTTAACCCTAAACGGTGTAATTCAACTTATTTTGGGCTTAAAAATTATTTTACCAATTTAAATACAGCAGTGACGGTTACGAGGGGAAGCTAAATATTGTACCCGATCTACTACAAATCCGCCACTCACAATGTTGCCTCTTCGATTATATATAGAAGAAATGCTTGTGTTCTCAAGTAATTCTATGAGAAAGTTAAAAATTCTTCTCCCAAAGAGACGAACTTTTAGCCACAATCACGAGGTTCCTCAACAAATGCAAGAGTCGTAACAAAGATGGCAGCATAAAATATATGGATATAGCATTAAATTATACAATATAGAAGTAATTTCAACTCGGGACAAGAAACTAAAATTGGTAGGATGTATCATGCATCCCGAGAAAGGTTTTCATCC